>NC_064922.1:231448849-232112420 GCF_023897955.1 Schistocerca gregaria
ACCTCCCTAAACAATAACTGTGAGAGCAAGAATAAATATATTTTATCATTATAAACTTCTCTTCCTACATTTAATAATGGAAATTTCACTGCAAATAGATCCTTGACGTAAGTGAAAATATCGGGAGGTTAGGAATTATCATTCTGAGAACATAGATATATTTTGCTGCAACGATAAATTATCTCTGGTATGGATACTGAATATTTATTTCTCTGACTCGAAATAAATTGAAAATTCTTCGCCAGGGTCAAGCCAAAGTTAATGCCATCTTCTGCTAATGTGGTTTTACGTAGAGATAAATGTACAACAGTCATAGATAACAGTGTTGTGTTAACTGAAAATCAGACTTCGTAAATAACTTTGAAATGCAGATTGTTCAGAATACAGAGCAAGAGAAATGAAAGAAAATAAATTTTTAGCTACTTTTCGAATCGAAATTACAATACGAGCCTCCACCCGTACAAAGCATTGGCCACATTTACACAATTGGTAAGGAGAGGAAAACGTTTCCGTTTCAAAGCAAGAACAGGCTTTTAAAATTCAACACTGATAATTAGTAGTTAACGGAGACTCACATGAATAGGAAGCAAGCCTCTATACATCGAATGACATAAAGATTCACGAGCACAAGACCAGACAAGAGCTAAACAAGAAGATCAAAAGGACACGCGACAAGAGAGAGATAACATGTAGTCTTTCCTTTATATAGCAGTTCATGGAACCTTTATATGTCACCGAGAAATCTAAAGCTTCAATGCGCTACTTGTGATAAATACCCTTTGTTAAAGGTATATCATCGTGGTTACTTATACCACTAATTAGAAGTTTCGCCAAATGCACGCTGTAAAGTGATTACACCACAAAATAGATGCTCATTCTAGTTTAAAGTGAGCACAGGACTCCCATCCAACACTACTTTACGTAAAATGTCCAGCATTTCTAGGTTACATCTACACTATTCCAGAAAATGTCGTGTTTGATTTGCAGGCACAAAGAACTAAGATGCAGTGACTCCAAAACACTTCCCATGTGTTCACAACATCCGTTCAAACTGCATTTAGGCCTCAGACTAGATATTACGTGCATGTTTTACATGAATAAGTTCGGTAACTTTGAACATATGGATCTGTAATGGATAATTATATCGAAAAGGTTTCGAAGATTCCTGAGAACTTTATCTTAAGAACATATGGTAAAGAATTTCGGTGATGTACTATGAAGAGAAATTGTGGAAATGACCAGGTGAAATCCAAGAATCATGGTTTCTCGGAGTTTCCTCTGGGACTACCCATGGACAAATCGTGCTTTTATAAGCCGTCTGAGATCCATCCTAGACCACACGTAATGCAAAAGAACCAACCGATTTACTCAATTTGTCTAGGCTGGAGGATGTTTTTATTGTTTAAATTATGACCATGTACTGTAGCACAGCTACAGTACGCCCGTTCTTGCGCTAGGTATACAAATGATAGTTTGGCCAAGAGCTGTCCATAACACATTCCCTCTATCGTTCAAGGAACACGTCATACGACCCCCTGAAAAATTGTACGTTCGCTCTCAGCGTTTTGGAACATTTTGGTACCACGCACTAATTTTCACTGAGCAATAAACACAGGTCCATGCAGTTATTCAAATGTAACAGCGCTATTAATGTCTAAGGCTGCGTTTATTTCGAAACGCCACATGTGAAACGTGAATTACAAAGTGATAAAGTGCCCTCGTTTGATTTTGTCACCTTTCTGATACCTAATGTATCCTAGTCGCCACTGTAGGGTTTTGTACCGTATGAAAGCAAAGGAGAGGATGTTGTTATTGGTGGCCGTATGCTCTTTCTACAACACAAATACACATGTGGATTAATGCGGTCCTTTATTAACATGAACACGAAGTTGTTACTTAACTTGGCTGTGGCTGAGCGGTTCTAGGCGCTTCAGTCTGGAACCGCGCGACTGCTACGGTCGCAGGTTCGAATCCTGTCTGGGGCATGGATGTGGGTGATGTCCTTTGGTTAGCAACGTTTACGTAGTTCTTATTTCCAGGAAACTGATGACTCAGATGTTAAGTCCCATAGCGCTCAGAGCCATTTGTACCATCTGAAATTAACTTGAATACAGTCCATGTGTTGTGGTACAAGTTCAGTAATAGTTATCTTGCAGACATCAGTAATCATGCTATAGTGACTAATCTGTTTACTGTGAACTGTGGTAGCCTGTGCTGGGAATTGAGCTCACACAGCAAACGTACTTACAGACGCCAAACTGGAAGAATGAGGCCTAAACAAGATACTCTCTAGAGAACGTAGGTGGCGTGTCGCTTGTGGGTGTGTCGCTGGCCTCTCTTATGATAGGTGTGCTTGATCCATCTCCTACGATGGATCTTCTTGCTACATCTTTGACGACGAGTGTGAGGGCGACAGCTTACGCAAGGGGGCCTAAGTACCGATAAATACCATTTCAACAACAAGTTGATCGGTAGTGGCTCTCCAATACTATTGATCTCCCAGGTCTCTGAACTTGAACCTGTTGGGCATTTTGTCCGGTAACATTTAAAACCTTTCTTATTTTACAGCCCTGTTATTAGTGTCGATGAACGGTGGTCATGTGGAACACTCGTAAGGTGCTTGTTCTGAAGTGTATATCTGCTGTTTGGACTGTTGGGGATTCTGTTAGAAGGTGTTCACATAGTCGTAATACGTCGTATCAGGGAAACCATTGCTTTCCAGATATATGTCTATTACGATTATTTGCTTACTTGTTTTATTGCCCTTTACTCATCCCCTAATAGCCAAACCCGTGTACATGAATACACTCTGAAAGCCACAAAACAGTGCATCGCTAGGGTACATCGTAGTAAGAGGCTTCCACCAAAGCAGCTGCAGGCTGTGTTTTTGGCACTCTCTCCCCCTCGCAGCACTACCACATTTCCAGTCAACATCATCCTACCACTGTCTTCCTCCACTCTCACCATATTTTCCTCTCTCCTACCCACTCAGGTCACCCAGAACAATATGGCGATAATAGCCCATTTGTTGTGAAGGGCTGTGGTGTACAGGTTCAGTCATGTTAAATTTAATCTGTTCTCTCTGAATTTAGATATAATTAAAAGTTAAACAATTATGGTAATACTTCGACTGGGTTACACCTTAGCCTGCGCCACTAGTGTCGCCACTGCTGCCACTGCCCTCATTGTCATAAAGAACTTTGAGTGCGATTAGATGGCGTTGGTCCCCACCGCCACCACAACCACCAGGGTGAGAGGTTGTATGTTTTGCGCGGTGCTGTGATTGAGAGGTGGCCATGTCACCCAAATTTATTAAATATATCCGTGTTAGTAAGGCTAATACACTCAACCCCTCCCTCATTTAACTACCACAGTTCCTATCACGCCGCAGACAGTTAATGGAGGAAATTATGATATGGCCATGTTTGTGGCCAGTTTAAGAATTGCGCCTTCGACATAATTCTATTTACGATAATTTAATAGTTGATCGCTTGTATCTGACACAAGGCCTTTATAATAAAGGTTAAATTCAACTACCAAATGATAGAAAGATTTTGGTACCAGAAAGAGAATTATTGCGAGAATTCCTAATGTACTACCAGACACATGTATTGAATGGAATATAAATAGGAACGATGTAACTCGCGTGATGAAATGTTGGCACGATTGACGCTTAGGAGTGGGATCACCTATCACTTTATAGAGTCGAACAAACTTTGTGAGTGATAGTATATAGTATATAGAGAGATATAGTAGATACCACATTATTCCTGAATAATGGGAGCACTTGGTACAGATCACACATGTAAGCTGTGGCTATGTATGGCGAAAAGGCGACAGCACTAGTTGGGAGGGGTAAAATTAAGTAGACTACTCCGTCGGTGATGCGAATACATCACCACCTGCAAGACAGGCTGCGTGGAGCACAGGGATGAAGTTGCAGCTGCTCGCAGTGGTGGTCCGCGCCTTTGTCTAAAGACGCGACCAAAATAGTGGGAGCGCGAAACGACAGACAAATCCGACTGTTGTCGCCAAGTAGTAACAGGCAGGTTCTCATCGGACTACCGTGACAGTTGTTATCACTCTGATCACAAGCGAATAACTAACGTTTGCTATGGCGTTCCACGAATGAAACACGACCGAACTCTCTGGCCACTCAGGACCGAATCACTGAACTCCTCTTATCACCTTCACACCGAAGGATTAGCGCCTTGTCCCCATCGCGGAGGAAAATCTCCAACTGTGGGAGGACACAGAAACAGCTGCCAATCATACACTCCTGGAAATGGAAAAAGGAACACATTGACACCGGTGTGTCAGACCCACCATACTTGCTCCGGACACTGCGAGAGGGCTGTACAAGCAATGATCACACGCACGGCACAGCGGACACACCAGGAACTGCGGTGTTGGCCGTCGAATGGCGCTAGCTGCGCAGCATTTGTGCACCGCCGCCGTCAGTGTCAGCCAGTTTGCCGTGGCATACGGAGCTCCATCGCACTCTTTAACACTGGTAGCATGCCGCGACAACGTGGACGTGAACCGTATGTGCAGTTGACGGACTTTGAGCGAGGGCGTATAGTGGACATGCGGGAGGCCGGGTGGACGTACCACCGAATTGCTCAACACGTGGGGCGTGAGGTGTCCACAGTACATCGATGTTGTCGCCAGAGGTCGGCGGAAGGTGCACGTGCCCGTCGACCTGGGACCGGACCGCAGCGACGCACGGATGCACGCCAAGACCGTAGGATCTTACGCAGTGCCGTAGGGGACCGCACCGCCACTTCCCAGCAAATTAGGGACACTGTTGCTCCTGGGGTATCGGCGAGGACCATTCGCAACCGTCTCCATGAAGCTGGGCTACGGTCCCGCACACCGTTAGGCCGTCTTCCGCTCACGCCCCAACATCGTGCAGCCCGCCTCCAGTGCTGTCGCGACGGGCGTGAATGGAGGGACGAATGGAGACGTGTCGTCTTCAGCGATTAGAGTCGCTTCTGCCTTGGTGTCAATGATGGTCGTATGCGTGTTTGGCGCCGTGCAGGTGAGCGCCACAATCAGGACTGTACACGACCGAGGCACACAGGGCCAACACCTGGCATCATGGTGTGGGGAGCGATATCCTACACTGGCCGTACACCTCTGGTGATCGTCGAGGGGACACTGAATCGTGCACGGTACATCCAAACCGTCATCGAACCCATCGTTCTACCATTCCTAGACCGGCAAGGGAACTTGCTGTTCCAACAGGACAATGCACGTCCGCATGTATCCCGTGCCACCCAACGTGCTCTAGAAGGTGTAAGTCAACTACCCTGTCCAGCAAGATCTCCGGATCTGTCCCCCATTGAGCATGTTTGGGACTGGATGAAGCGTCGTCTCACGCGGTCTGCAAGTCCAGCACGAACGCTGGTCCAACTGAGGCCCCAGGTGGAAATGGCATGGCAAGCCGTTCCACAGGACTACATCCAGCATCTCTACGATCGTCTCCATGGGAGAATAGCAGCCTGCATTGCTGCGAAAGGTGGACATACAGTGTACTAGTGCCGACATTGTGCATGCTCTGTTGCCTGTGTCTATGTGCCTGTGGTTCTGTCAGTGTGATCGTGTGATGTATCTGACCCCAGGAATGTGTCAATAAAGTTTCCCCTTCCTGGGACAATGAATTCACGGTGTTCTTATTTCAATTTCCAGGAGTGTATTCTTAGATTCTGCCGCTTATTTCCCCTCCAAACCATTACAACACATTTTCCTCCTATGACGGGTCGTCTCGTCGAATTCTGGATGCTCTCTTTTGCGTCAGCACATGCAATACCGGTCCACCACTCAGATGTGGGTTGTCGTCTACGTGCAGGAAAGTATAGACCTGGAACTGCCTGAGGCCGTTGCACAGGAGTGGTCTACGTGGGTGCCGTTCTGTCGACCTCTCGTGGACGCAGACATTAAAATTCTGCGAAACGACGCAAACAATGTAGCCATGTGGCAATGTCCGGTAGGCGAGTGACGGGCCCCAGTGCACTAAAACGATTTGTGAGAACAACCCCAATGCTGCCCACGTCCCAGACACGCTGCTCGCCTCGCTACAAACGGTGGAAACGCCGGGCACTCCCTGTGGGGCGACGAGAGAGCCATACTCTGCTCACGTCGCTCAGGTAGCCGTGCCACCACACACCGTCCCGCACCTAATAAGTGCGACAGCTCCGTGACCCAGTTACTACGTAAGGAAAATCAAAGTTCTCATTCCAGATATCATTAAGTCCAGTTACCTTAATTGGTCGTCACTACTCGAAAACTTAACAAGACAAAATTGAATCAAGGAAAAAAAATGGAAGGGGCCAAGCCTCAAGAGCTTGCCACCTTTCAGTGTGTATATGGAAAGCCGTCGGCACACGGAGCGTGCTGTCGAACGTTAACGTTGAGCGTGACAAGTTCAACGTGCTGCTTAACGCTCAGGAGTGATGCGACCTGTGCATATGGTACGTGGGCCCCGACGTGGTATACGCGATCGCAACACACTCCAGCGGCAGTTGAGGGATGTTTCTAGTTCGTAAATCATACTGTTTACTCAAGGGGGCGGCATAAAATTCCCACGTTAGCTCTATTAAAACGCACATTTCGTCCATCGTCCACCAAAAGGAAAGTACCATGTCCAATCATTAAGGAAACAGGCTCATAAAAATTCAATTACAAACAGTGCGGGATTAATTTGGAATACTTCTCCACATAAGATAAACATTATTTCACCATTCCCACATTGTAGTAACTCTCTAAACATTCATGGTGGTGTCTCTTTGTTCGTGTCTCCCTACCACTTTCGCGCAACGACGCTCTGAGCGTGTTTTTTAGGGAATTGACTAGTTTGAACCTGCGACTTGTTGCTGGTAAGGAGACGCCAGACCACACATGACATGTAGAATTCAGAAGAGCTCAGTGAGACTAGCGATGATATAACCAAATACTAAATGATCTCAGCGTCAGCTCCACTACACTCCCTGTAAAAGACTCTTAATACTAACTAAATTTAGTGGAAGGGGTTCAAGGCTTCCTATTTTTAGTTAGCTGGTAAAATAACGTCGAAAAAGCAGTTAAGTTTACCATTGGAATTTTTATTCTACTCACAAAACATTGTTTATAAATTGCACTATTGATAAAAGGAAATGTTTCAATACAGGATGATAAAAACCAACTGCGTTCGAGAAAAACATGAACGAATATTCCCTGAGTTGGTTTCCAAGTTCTACAATCGATCGTAGGATGACCTATGCCATATCACATCTATAATCTAGGTTTAAATTAAGTTTCATAAAAGAGAAAACTGTCAAAATGGTCTACAGTGACCCTCAATTATCTTTAATTACTTATCTAACTTGTCGTAATTTACAGTGGCTGATGTGGCTTCTCAACTACAGAAAAATTATCGCGTTCCAGATTTTTACTTCAAGTGGCAAATGTGAACACCATGAGTTTTAATTGACGATCGACACTAGTATTACGCAAAAGGGGGTGTAACAGACGAGACTTCTGCAGTTCTGAGTGAAGCTTTATGCGCTGTTATGCGGCATCGCGTGCGTTCATTACCTTGTCGGTGTTCGTCAGGGGGGGCGGCGGCCGGCGCAGCTCTGTCCAGCTCGCCCTCTCGGAAGCAACTCTTTTCTCCTAACTTCTCCTTACTACAATTTACCAAAGTTGGTTTAAAAAAACTATCTGGCTGTGTTTTCATCTGACCAATCAGGGTCTCAATGTTAACCTTAAGCTCCGTCTACAAAAATTCTGTCTATCCAATAAGAAACGTTATACTTTTCGTGGTGGGGCAATGTTTTTAAGCTTTGCAACTTAACAGAGACGCGAAAAAGTCTCACGCTAAAACTCGCAGCTGGTGTGGTCCTTTTAGCGTTATCGTAAGATCTATACTGTTCTTCTGGAGGACTCTATCTATTAACATGGGCTGGGGGGGTGGTCCTAACGTAACAAAGACGCGAAAAAATCTCATGCTAAAACTTTCGGGTGGTAGTGGCCCTTTTTGTGTTATCATAAGATCTATACTGTTTTTCTGGAGGTCTCTAGCTTTTGACATGGGCTGCGGGGTGGACCTTGACGTAACAGAGATCGGAAAAAGTCTCACGCTAAAAGTTGCGGGAGGCTGGCGACGTGGGTGTCCAGTCCGTCCCTTATCGTAGGGCCTTCTAGCTTAACACGGTTCTGCTCTCGGCTTCTGTTTTCGTTTCTCCCCTCTGAACTGCGTGGGTCTCACGGTGGGAAGGTATGACATGCATTTAGGCATTCTTGTATTAGTCTGCGGTATTCCATTTGCTCACACGTTACTCGTATTACTTTGGTTAATTTAATGTCACGATTTATTCGGAGCTATGTGACATACTACTGGATTTGCTTATCATGTCTGGGTTTTCATGGAAGGTGTTGGATTTGCCTGACACCTTACAAAACCCCAAGGTCAGTCTTACTTGATCACTGTTCCTACCCAGTAGCAGAAACTTTGCAACATGTGAATTACGAAGCGTAAAAGAAAAAGGAGCAAAATATCTCTATACAAGTAGCGCAAGCTGCCCTGTAAATAAGTCAATCGAACAAAATCACCCCTCAAAAAAGGTGATATTATATTTACATAACATCAAATATTATAGCATATACTTATGTTAAACTAATAATAAAGTATCAGAATTAATAAAAACACGAATGTTAGAAAAAAAATTGTGGGATTGTTCAGACGCGAACCACCAATCAGCAAAGACTAATTATTGGACACAGACGCTAATCATTACGCTACATCAACAACAGGCTTCTACTTTTTTTAAATATTGTGTTAGCCCTTGCTAAAAACGTTAATCCTAGATAATTATGTCATTAATTCAAATTTAATTATAAAAAAAATTGTACGAAGAACAATGTGTTTTGGGTGGATCTTCAGTGTGTCGCTGCCTTCAAATAGTCCACTCTCATAATACGCTCGTTAAAATAATTCTTTTGCCATGAATATGATGTTTCTCATTACTTTATTGGAGCCGGAAGGTGTGGCCGTGCGGTTCTAGGCGCTTCAGTCTGGAACCGCGTGATCGCTACGGTCGCAGGTTCGAATCCTGCCTCGGGCATGGGTGTGTGTGTTGTCCTTAGGTTAGTTAGGTTTAAGTAGTTGTAAGTTCTAGGCGACTGATGACCACAGATGTTAAGTCCCATAGTGCTCAGAGCCATTCCAGTGATTCTCAATTTGCTGGTGCTCAGAAACGGCATATATACATATAGGCTTGAAATGAATGCCAATATGGCGCCTCACAACTCTGTACTGAAGGGAGACGGCATGCGTGTGACGGAGGTGGCGCTGTGCCATCTCATTGGTCAATGCTCAGACGCACGCTCAGAATACCTGACGTGCCAAATATTGCTCTGCACGTTCGGAAAGACTCCCGAACGTGCTATTCCACGCTATGACGTCAGAAACCATCTAAATAGCATCTTTGAAGACAGCGAGGGTCTGATAACTATAGTGTATGACCCACTTGCTCCAGACAGTAGTATGTTGATCAGCAAGGCCTCCTTCATCCACATTGAGCCGTGTCGCGGCTGGCGCCAGTGTTCTCTCACTTAGAATGGCATCGCTGCCATCGATTATAGGGTCACCACCTTTGCCTTCCGCGATTCAGGCGGTGGTCGAATGGTTAACGGGAGAGAGAGGAGACAGCGGAGGTGGCTTGTTGACGTTTACCGTGAGACCTGTGGTACGACACCTGTACGCTATGGGCAGGGTCAGTGACAGATCTCGGCAGTGACTTGATGGGACCTCGGGTTTGGTATTTCGGTGGTGCACTGTTGTGTTTTGAGGTTTATCTGCTGCGAGGGAATCTGTAGGTTCTTGTTATTGTCCATTGAAATTGAGATGTCTCTATGGCCTGACGAAGGAAATGTGTGATGGTCGCCGCAGTTGCATGTGAAAACGCTTCGTCTGCCTTGTGTCTGTGTACTAAATTATGTGAAGTAAAAAGCTGATACCACAGCGACGTCTTGCTCTCACGCGTTGTTGAATATATTTCGGAATTACTGAATGGTGAAGATATCCCACGTGTAAAACAAATGAAGCCATTTGGGCCATACTAAGGTACTGTTTTATTCTGCTTACATCTGTGCCAGTTATATGTGCATTTATATGCCCTTCTTTAGTTGCAGAAGTTATAGAAGTGTGTAAACAGAGAGCTATGTGGTAAGGGATGTAAAGTTGAAACCTTTCTAATGAGTGAATACACTCGAACTCTGTATTACAAAAGGTGCCTTTCGATACCAGCACCTATATTGGGTAATAAGTGTTATTCGGAGGTTGTCATGGTACTGTAAGTAATTATTATACACAAAATTGTTTATTCTGACTATACTAAATTGAAGATGTAAGGTCGGTTGTGTGTCGCTGAAAATTACTATTGTCTCCTCTGTGTGACAGCCTAGCATTGTCAGTGGCTTCAATCATTATTCCTATCACATTTCGAATTTTGTATTCGCGGGTTTGCTTAAGCTCACACTGTTGGGTTGTAAGACCTATAAACAGGCAAGTCAGACTGAGTATTCTATGAGCTCAAGACCATATTCTATTACAGGGTTTCTTAGTTTGTTAATAGGTTAGAAGCATTTTACATGTTATTAATATTCAGCTGTTTGCTTTGTGTGCAGAGGAGCTAGTTCTGTGAAGTAGTCGTTTATATTTTATTAGTGTGTTACGTGTTGTGCCTTTTCATGTTGTTTTTTAGGAAGCTACAAAGACTCTGTGTCTGTTGCAGGTTGCTGACAGTGACGTGTTCTCAGGGGTCACGTTCTGACAGGGTCGATAGTGGCCCTTTTTACTACGGCACATCCGGCTACCCTCCTTCAGTACATCTGTTTCACTTATATCGTTACTACATTTGTCGCATAGAATCACCTTGTATGTTGAAGTTAAGTATCTCCCTTGCCAGGGCACGAGCCTTCGTGGATACAGTCGTATGCTCATCTGTAAAGATTGATAGTGTTATTCATTTGTTCTCGTCACATGTATGATTATTTATCTTGTTATATTTAATGTCAGTAAAATGTAAGTGTTAGCGAAGTCCGAATTGGGACGTTGCATTCGCCTCTTGTGGAAACAGATTTAAGTGATTTTATTCCTTTTTTATGTAGCCTTTAGATGCGTAAATTTTGCCTTCATGATTGGTGTTTTTATGGCTTCCACGTTAATTAAAATTACAATAAAGGTAAATTTGGCAACGGATGGTTTTATGTATGTATTAGTTGCTATGTGGGTCCTAAGTTAAGTGCACGAAACGTAGCATACGTATATGGTGGTGTCACACTAAAATAAACACCTGAAGGCTCTGCAGAGTGTGTATATCTAAAACATACAGGTGCTGTAAACATGTACCTTTTTGTATGGTACAGTATGGACCCTCAGAGATAGGCTCACTCAATGGCCATCACATGTCGTGACACATTTTGATATTGTATTCAAATATGATGGAACAAAAAGTGCAGGAGAATGATTAAGTATTAATAGATGGGTGTGTAAGCGGTTGTATGTTAGGTTTCATACACTCAAATTCCAGTTCTATTATAGGTATAAATGTAATATAATACTACACACGAACTATTATATAAATCATATTGTTTGATGATGAATGGAGCTGGTACAGAAAAATTATGACAGACACAAATAATTTTAGCAATAAATACTAATTTTTCACTTGAAAAAAGCACAAAATGTTTAATAAAATATATGGTAATACAAAAATATTTGCAAGTTGCTATATGTCTTTTTATATTGAACAGTTTTATTACACATATTATATATTTTTCATGAGAATAGTGGTGATAATGCTTAGTGGGTCAATACACTTCTGTATCCTATTGTTGCTATGTCAGAGGAAGTTAGCAGTTATTCCATTTTATATGCGAAAATGGTTGATGAAACTTGTTTATACAATTCACTACTCAGTCAGTGCTATGTCAGGGAGAGAGTCTTAGCAGTAGAATCATTTTTACAAGAGAAAATAGGTATTGATTAATTATGATACTTGACAGTAAGTGTGACATGTATGGCCAGCAGTACGAAAGAAAACGAAGCTAATATATACACTCATGCATCAAACTGCATAAGAGCTAATTCATGTACACACAAACACACACACACACACACACACACACACACACACACACACACACACACATGGCATGCAAACAGGTAAAAAAAGAAAACAAACAAGTGCAAGTAGGACTCACGCTCCCAGGATTTTGTGCAAGCTTAATTATGTACATATAGTAAACATTTATTTACTGGTTTAGATAAGTGAGCTTGCAAGTATCAAAATACGTGCCATGATGACCGTGTATTTTGATTTCATTGACTTAGGAGGCTCCATTTTGTACAGCTCTAAGAGACTGTAGATCTTAGTATTTGACATACATTTCAATTTGGTACCTCAATCCATCCCTGAGACAAAGCGAAAAACCGACAGACAGACAGATGGACAATGAAGTGATCCAATAATAGGTCCATTTTTACAAACTGAGAGCCCTAATAAACTAAACAAACAATCCAGATAATTCATTAATACATAGTGTGCAAGTTCAAAAAACTATCTACATTAATAATCCAGCTAAATCATGCACAAATAGTGTACCAATACTAAATAACTAAGTTAATAATCCACACATCATGTGCATCTAGCCCACAGCTGTATAGTATCCAAACACATCTAATAGCTAGGTAATACTTGCACTACAATAAAGGGATCATACTTTTCCATACACACAACGTGTTTGTAGTGTGATTAAAACAAGGTGTCAATTCCGTTATTACAGCTCCATTTATTGTCATGACAAGACAGATCAATACTCAAACGAGCTGCAGTATGAACTCAAAGTACTCAAGATTCGGTACACCAGGCAATATTTAACCATAAGAGTCCATGTGGCAGCATGTCGCAGACCGTTAGCTTCCCTCAGTGTAGGACATGATTCTATGTGGTATGTGTACATTTTAGATCATAGACCCATAAACTCCACCACCTGCCATGTAGTCGCATCATTCTTCATTAACTTGATAACCTTATCATTTTCAGGCTTTATGCTATGAGGGTTATCGACCTCATACACATATACGTCGACTGCAATGGGATGGCACCTTATCACCCGCTTTAGATCACAGCCCTTCAGCCAATAAATGAAACAATCTGTATGCATATAAGGCACCTTGTGGTCCTCAAAATGAGTTTCTGCGAACTCATAATGAAAACGGCAGCTTTGAAGGATAAAATACACATTTTACGACATAAACAAGTTTTATGTACTGTACTGAAACCATCTCCATCTTCAGGGCCACAAATCGTCTTTGGAAGATGGTAGATTGTTTTAAATTTGGCGTGCCCCACAACATCAATCCCAAGGACTGACTAATTTAGTATAAGTGTTTCCCAATATTCTCCATTGTCTTTCCAATGAAACGAGTTATTCAGTAATTTATAAAAACACTTTCATACGCACATGACACAAATGATTGTTTACAAGTGCTTAAATCTATATACTACTACGCTGAGACATTACCGGATATTCCTGCAATGTGTGCTGTACCTTGTTTTGTCCCATCTGCTTGGGGTGGGAACCGTGTCACGAAATTTAGTGGTCTGGACATAGTGGAAAATCGGTGTGCTCGTCATGCAGATTATTAAGATGCGTCCAGTCTACCTCCAAGACGCTTCCTGCACAACAGTCATCTGCCAGAGTTGAAAAATCCAGCTCATACATTTCAGCATGAGTCAACCATCGAAACTGTTGCATAGTGAACCTTTATAAATAACTGATGTCTCAAGTACAGATAGTAGGTTGCATCGATGGATATTTTGTTGTGCAGTTCACCCATTAGTTGGTTATTTGCCTTGTTGCGTCTATGAATACATTTTACGATCCTCTCCACGAATCCTACACAACGTAACAGCATGCTGATGCCAGTCAAAAGCTCAAGTTCGACATGTTTACTTTTGAGCACTGCATCCTACTATAATCCAGGGGTGATGTGGTAGAAGGCAGAATCCTGGTACTATATTCCCATACATACTACTAAACACCATTATCATTGTTTCACTTTTATTGTCATCTATCTTGTAATGTCTTTTCAAGACAGTATACGTTCTTTACAACTTATCTTCCACTGTTGTCTGTAACGGAGCTACAAAGTAATTAGAAAACTATATAAGCTTGTAATGTCCCATGTAAGGTGTAAATCCTCATCTATATTTAATATAGCGGCTTTTCGTGTGCTTCTGCCACTTGTTTTGCAGCGACATTTAAATCACCTCCATCTCGTCTGTCTGCGCGTTCCTTAGGGCTACATCAGAAAAACTCTGATTCTGGTAATGTTTGTTTCCAAGGTGGAAACATATAAGTGGAAGATTAATGTTTAGAATAAAATTATCATTAAATCATCCCTTGAATAACAGTGCGTAGATTACTTCAGGATGTGATGGACTGAGTTACTTATCTTGCTGAAGAAAAAGCGCAAACTCTTGTTATCAATATTGCGCTGCATGGTTATGTTGCGGGATATCTGCCGGTTGACTGTCAGTTTAATTATAGGTAGAGAAACGTGATATGAAACAACTGATATTTCAGTTGATGTTTATATTCATCATTGAGAAGACTGATGACACCCCCCCCCCCCAAAAAAAAATAATTCAGTATTCAAGTTAGTACAGCAATGGTGCCCACGAGTGACTTAAAAATATCAACCCTGTCCAAATTATATAGGTTTTGTAACGGCTGACACAAAGTGTTCAAGAGGTGTAGATCTATTCTTCACCTCTTGGGAAGGGGTGCCAAAGGTTTTTACTGTCTTTCCCTCTCCCACACTGCTCCTTCTCCTCCTGCAAATATTATTACATGTGGGCAGCACGTTTGGCATGGATTTCTAATAGTGATGACGATAAAATATGCAAAATGTTTAACATAGAAATAATAAAACTGTAAGATGTTGAAAATTACAGAGTTAAATCCCTTTTACCAATTACTTATTGGCAATCTCAACAATTTTGCAAACAGAATACAATCCAAACATGACTGTCAATTGGGTGAATGTCAAGGTGGATTTAGAAAAGGAAGATACTTTTGAGAACAGATTTTCTACCTGGTATCCGTAAAACTTCACAAATTAATGAACTCCAAAGACATACTTATAAGAATGATTAATTTTAAAGAAGCTTTCAACTCTGTTCAGAAGAAAATCATAGGTAAACTGGGCTGTGAGTCGGAATTTAAAACTTAGTTAGTAAATCGAACTCTAGAAACTCTGGCGGACGCAATCTCAAAAGTAAAATTTGTGGCTGAGATATCTGGACCTTCCAGAATAAATATTGATGTCAGATAAGACGATAGTTTATTTTTAATTTTTTGCAATTGTCCACGGAGAATATTCTAATACATTGGAACAAACAACTCAAAAAAACAAGATGTTGCCACTCGTACTAGGAAGAAAGAAGAAAATTATTGCAATAAATTGTTTAACATTTGAGAATGATATTGCTACCCCTTCTCAATGCCTCACAGATACAGCACAGCAAGGCAACCCTCTGCAAGAGTTTGGGAACGTAAAAGATTTAAGAATCGCTGCAAAGAAAATAATATTTATGACAAATGTAAAAACTGCTGCAAAACATTTTGTAATAGATGGTGGGAAAATAGTAAAGGTAAAAAGCTGCTAATATTTTGGGGACAGTAATGAAGAAAATGGTTCTGCTTTACAGGAAAGGATACACAAGGAGAAAAAAGAGGATGGTATAACTAAGAACACCTACAAGAAAAGAGTGCTTATCTAAAGTACTTAAAATAAAACACTGTAACACAGTAGTGAAACCGGAGCGCCTGTATGCTAGCGAATTTCTACTTTTGTATCATAAGCTTGGTAAATTGGGAACATTAGTAAGAACGAATTACATCGGAAGTTTTAGCTCTCTTGAAAAATATAGCATTTTAGAAACTAATAATTAGCGGTGATGTTTATCAGAAGATAAAGAACACATCAGAAAAAGTAAGGAACAGTGGGTTACCATTTTTTGATATATTTTCAGAATGTGACAATAGACTCATCAATCTGAACTTCGGGAATGCTACGGAAAAAGACAATAATAACCATGTGGATTCAAGAGGTTAGGAAATATCTGGAAAATAATACCATAACAGAAGGACACGGGTTAGAAAGAGAGTTTTAGGGAAAAAGTTCTAGAACAGGAACGATTTCAAGACAGGAAGTAAAAAAGAATTAAAATTAAAACTAAAAAGCATTACTGGGCTCAACTAGCAAATTATATACACAAAACATCATTGTGAATCAGACTGTCTATTACTGTAAACGTCTCACAATCTCAGCAGTAGTTCCTGAGATTAGCGTTCACGTGTTGTTGTTGTTGTTGTGGTCTTCAGTCCTGAGAATGGTTTGATGCAGCTCCACATGCCGCTATATGCTGTGCAAGCTCCTTCATCTCCAGCCAACATCCTTCTGAATCTGCTTACTGTATTCATCTCTTGGTCTCCCTCTACGATTTTTACCCTCCACGCTGCCCTCCAATACTAAATTGGTGATCCCTTGATGCCTCAGAATATGCCCTACCAACCGATCCCTTCTTCCAGTCAATTCTATTCAATAGCTCCTCATTAGTTACTTGATCTACCCGTCTAATCTTCAGCATTCTTCTGTAGCACCACATTTCGAAAGCTTCTATTCTCTTCTTGTCCAAACTATTTATCGTCCATGTTTCACTTCCATACATGGCTACACTCCATATAAATACTTTCAGAAACGACTTCCTGACACTTAAATCTACACTCGATGTTAACAAATTTCTCTTCTTCAGAAACGCTTTCCTTGCCATTGCCAGTCTACATTTTATATCCTCTCTACTTCGACCATCATCAGTCATTTTTCTCGCCAAATAGCAAAACTCCTTTACTACTTTAAGAGTATCATTTCCTAATCTAATTCCCTCAGAATCACCTGACCTAATTCGACTACATTCCATTATCCTCGTTTTGCTTTTGTTGACGTTCATCTTATATCCTCCCCTCAAGACACTGTCCATTCCGTTCAACTGCTCTTCCAAATCCATTGCTGTCTCTGACAGAATCACAATGTCATCGGCGAACCTTAAAGTTTTTATTTCTTCTCCATGGATTTTAATACCTACTCCGAATTTTACTTTTGTTTCCTTTACTGCTTGCTCAAAATACAGATTGAATAACATCAGGGAGAGGCTACAATCCCGTCTGACTCCCTTCCCAACCACTGCTTCGCTTTCATGCACTCGACTCTTATAACTGCCATCTGGTTTCTGTAAAAATTGTATATAGCCTTTCGCTCCCTGTATTTTACCCCTGCCACCTACAGAATTTATAAGAGAGAGTATTCCAATCACTATTGTCAAAAGCTTCCCCCAAGTCTACAAATGCTTGGAACGTAGTTTTGCCTTTTCTTAATATAGCTTCTAAGATAGATAGAAAGCTGCACTGGGGATTTTTAATGTACAATACGTATAGAGTGTGCCGTAAAATGAATCATTTTTCTAAAGGCTTCCCTTTGAGCTAGTGCTAAACGAAAGAAAGCTTTATGCTGGCGAATAATATACCGCAGCAGCAAGGTACACAGTTAAACGGCTTTTCTTCTTATTTCTTACAAGCCCGACTTCATTTCCTTTAGGTCTGTTTTCCAGCTGCTTGGCCTCCGTTCTGCCCTCCGCCCTTGCCGCACCAGTGACGTCAGTCATTTGGTCCTCGCGAAGGCAGCTCATTAATTTGTCGCCTCTTGTCGGAGGGACCATTTCTCTCGGACCGCCTGCGCCGCGCATGCGCAGCGTCGGGAATGTTCCTGAGACGCCGAGATCCAAGGCCCGCCTGACCTAGAAGCCAAGCGTCTCCACCCGCTGTCCGACCTTTCATGGCTGCTTCCAGTATACAGGCGATATGATGTCACTGTGTTAATAGTAGTACGACCTTTGGTCATGATTTATTTATTTCTTAAAGGCGCAGGCTACTGGAGGCAGTAATATGTAATTCAGTCAAGCGAAAATAAAAACTATATTTTGGCACTTGGGTACGGTCTAAGCAATTGCATGATTTTTTATAAATCCATCCTCGTATCAGGAAACACGTGGTAAGGTAGTGGTTGTGATATATTCGACATATAATTACTGCTAGGAGGGGAGAATGATGTACCTGAAGGATAGTGTACCTAAGAGCACATGTTGTTTCCCAGTCAGTGCTTCATTCTAGCAACCGATTGTAGAATCACATGAATCAAAAATGTCTCTGAGCACTATGTGACTTAACATCTGACGTCATCAGTCCCCTAGAACTTAGAACTACTTAAACCTAACTAACCTAAGGACTTCACACACATCCATGCCTGAGGCAGGCTTCGAACCTGTGACCGTAGTGGGCGCGGTTCCAGACTGCAGCGCCTAGAACCGCTCGGCCACTCAGGCCGACGAATCACATGGAGAAGCGACAACTAGAGGCTGCTAAAAGCAGCTTCTTGCACTGTATACTTTTTTTCCTTTCTTTTCTCTCTTTTCTTTTTTTGTGATGTATGAGACTGTGTTTTGTGCAGCGTTTGTAAATACACACATCAAAAAAGTTTTGCATAACCTCGGATCCGAGAGTTCCGGAGCCTGTAGAGGAAATTGGTATTGAGATCAACATAAACATCATTTCCGCTCTTTTTATTGTTCATGAAAACCACACATTGCATGTTGTACCACCATACACAGAGAACTTTAGAGTTGGTGGTCCAGACTGCTGTACACACCGGAACCTCTAGTACCCAGTAGCACGTCCTCTTGCATTGATGCATGTCTGTGTTCATCGTGGCATCTTATGCACAAGGTCATCAAGGCACTGTTGGTTCAGATTTTCCCACTCCTCAACAGCGATTCGGCGTAGATCTCTACGAGTGGTTAGTGGGTCACGTCGTCCATAAACAGCCTTTTTCAATCCATCCCAGCCATATTCCACAGGGTTCATGACTGGGGAAATCCGGGCCACTCTAGTCGAGCGATGTCGTTATCCTGAAGGAAGACATTCACAACATGTGCATGATGGTGGCACAAGTTCATCAAGGCACTGTTGGTCCAGATTTTGCCACTCCTCAACAGCGATTCTGCGTAGATCCCTACGAGTGGTTAGTGGGTCACGTCGTCCATAAACAGCCTTTTTCAATCCATCCCAGCCATATTCCACAGGGTTCATGACTAGGGAAATCCGGGCCACTCTAGTCGAGCGATGTCGTTATCCTGAAGGAAGACATTCACAACATGTGCATGATGGTGGCGCGAATTGTTGTCCATGTAAACGAAAGCCTCACCAATGTGCTGTCAATATTGTTGTGCTATCGATCTGAGGATGGCATTCACGTATCGTATAGCCGTTACTGCGCCTTCCACGACTACCAGCGGCGAACGTTGGCCCCACATAATGCTACTCCAAAACATCAGGGAACCTCTACCTACACTCCTGGAAATTGAAATAAGAACACCGTGAATTCATTGTCCCAGGAAGGGGAAACTTTATTGACACATTCCTGGGGTCAGCTACATCACATGATCACACTGCCAGAACCACGGGCACATAGACACAGGCAACAGAGCATGCACAATGTCGGCACTAGTACACTGTATATCCACCTTTCGCAGCAATGCAGGCTGCTATTCTCCCATGGAGACGATCGTAGAGATGCTGGATGTAGTCCTGTGGAACGGCTTGCCATGCCATTTCCACCTGGCGCCTCAGTTGGACCAGCGTTCGTGCTGGACGTGCAGACCGCGTGAGACGACGCTTCATCCAGTCCAAAACATGCTCAATGGGGTCAGATCCGGAGATCTTGCTGGCCAGGGTAGTTGACTTACACCTTCTAGAGCACGTTGGGTGGCACGGGATACATGCGGCGTGCATTGTCCTGTTGGAACAGCAAGTTCCCTTGCCGGTCTAGGAATGGTACAACGATGAGTTCGATGACGGTTTGGATGTACCGTGCAGTATTCAGTGTCCCCTCGACGATCACCAGAGGTGTACGGCCAGTGTAGGAGATCGCTCCCCACACCATGATGCCGGGTGTTGGCCCTGTGTTCCTCGGTCGTATGCAGTCCTGATTGTGGCGCTCACCTGCACGGCGCCAAACACGCATACGACCATCATTGGCACCAAGGCAGAAGCGACTCTCATCGCTGCAGACGACACGTCTCCATTCGTCCCTCCATTCACGCCTGTCGCGACATCACTGGAGGCGGGCTGCACGATGTTGGGGCGTGAGCGGAAGACGGCCTAACGGTGTGCGGGACCGTAGCCCAGCTTCATGGAGACGGTTACGAATGGTCCTTGCCGATACCCCAGGAGCAACAGTGTCCCTAATTTGCTGGGAAATGGCGGTGCGGTCCCCTACGGCACTGCGTGGGATCCTACGGTCTTGGCGTGCATCCGTGCGTCGCTGCGGTCCGGTCATAGGTCGATGGGCACGTGCACCTTCCGCGGACCACTGGCGACAATATCGATGTACTGTGGTGACCTCACGCCCCACGTGTTGAGCAATTCGGCGGTACGTCCACCTGGCCTCCCGCATGCCCACTATACGCCCTCGCTCAAAGTCCGTCAACTGCACATACGGTTCACGTCCACGCTGTCGCGGCATGCTACCAGTGTTAAAGAGTGCGATGGAGCTCCGTATGCCACGGCAAACTGGCTGACACTGACGGCGGCGGTGCACAAATGCTGCGCAGCTGGCGCCATTCGACGGCCAACACCGCGGTTCCTGGTGTGTCCGCTGTGCCGTGCGTGTGATCATTGCTTGTACAGCCCTCTCGCAGTGTCCGGAGCAAGTATGGTGGGTCTGACACACCGGTGTCAATGTGTTCTTTTTGCCATTTCCAGGAGTGTAGTTGCACTCGCTCCACAGTGTGTCTGAGGCGGGTACAGCTTGACCGGGTTGCCTCCAGAGACATCTTCGACGATTGTCTGGTTGAAGATACAAATGCGACACTCATCGGAGAAGAGAATGTGATGGCAATCCTGAGCGGTCCATTGGGCATGTTGTTGGGCCCATCTGTATAGCGCTGCATGGTGTCGCGGTTGCAAAGATGGATCTCGCTGTTAAGTTGTTCATCATGCAGCCTATTTCGCACAGTTCGAGTCGTAACACGACGTCCTGGGGCTGCACGGAAAGCATTATTCAACATGGTGGCGTTGCTGTCAGGATTCCTCCGAGCCATAATCCGTAAGTAGCGGTCATCCACTGCAGTAGTAGCCCTTATGCTGCCTGAGCGAGGCATCTCAGCGACAGTTTCTGTCTCTCTGTGTCTCCTCCATACACACAGTCAACGTCTATCTTCAGGAGTTCTGGGAACCAGGATAATGCAAAACTTCTTTGGTGTGTGTATAAAATAAAGGACACGCCACGAAGGAATATTCCGAATGGGACGGAAATCGGTAGATATGACGTGCTTGTACAGACAACAAATCATTACAATTAAGAAAATAATGGGAGATTTATTGAAGAGTAAGAGTTTCGCAAACTGAGAAAGCCAGTAGTGCATTTGTCCACTTCTGGCCCTTATGCAAGCAGTTAGTCGGTTTTACACTGATTGATAGAGGTTTTGGATGTCCTGCTGAGGGTTATCGTGGCAAATTCTGGCCAATTGGCGCACTAGATCGTCAAAATCCCTAAGTGGTTGGATGGCCCTGCCCAGAATGCTTCAAATGTTCTCAATTGGGGCGAGATCTGGCGACCATGCTGTCCAAGGTAGCGTTTGTCAAGCAGTATGACAGGCAGTAGAAACTCTCGCCGTGTGTGGGCTGGAATTATCTTGCTGAAATATAATCCCGTGATGACTTGTCGTGATGGGCAACAAAACGGGGCATAGAATATCGTCGATCTGCCTCTGTGCTCTAAGGGTGCCGCTTATGTCAAGCAAGGGGACCTGCTAAGAAATGAAATGGCACCCCAGACCATCACTCCCAGCTGTCAGGCTGAAGGGAAGGTGGCACTCAGGTTGGTACGTCGCCGCTGTCCGGGACGTCTCCAGACACATCTTCGTTGGTCGTCGGGTCTCAGTTCCAACTGGGACTCATACTAAAGACAATTCCACCCCAGTCACTGATATCCCAGGCCCCGTCTGACCAGCAAAGACGTCTCTGGTGGTGCCCCAGACTGCAGTGGGACATCAACCTGACTGTCACCTGACATATGACCCGACAACGAAGAGTGACGATCCGAGGTGCTATTTCATTTCATAGCACCCTTTGTCATATCCGGACTACGTCCACGTGTAAACAGAAGAGTGATCTATCAGGTGAGGTGACACGTATCCACTTATCCAAGGTCCAATGTAGATTATCCTGCGCCCGCTGCAATCCTAACTGTCGTTGGGTCAACAAGGGAACACACAGGGATAGTCAGCTGTGGAGCCTCATCTCCAAAAATGTGGTGTCAACGGTGTGGTCCAAAACACTTGTGCTTGCACCATCATCGTAGTCTGACTTCAGGTCTGCCACGGATCGCCGCCTTCCTTCTTTACATATCAGGCAAGCCTCGAGCCTCTACGTTCGTCGCCTACTTATGTTTTCATCATCTTCCAGCCAGTTTCCATAGATTTTCGTGATATCAGCACTTGAACAAGCGAGACAATGTTTCAAGGGTGCTAGGCCATGACAGTCTGCCCTTTGGCGAAGTCGCTTAGGTCGGTTCTCTTGGCGCAGGGGGGGGGGGGGGGGAGGAGTGAGTTAGATGGTTCAAATGTCTCTAAGCGCTATGGGACTTAGCATCTGAGGTCATCAGTCCTCTAGACTTAGAACTACTTAAACATAACGTAAGCACATCACAAACATCCATCCCCGAGGCAGGATTCGAACCTGCGACCGCAGCAGCCGCGCGGTTCTGGACTGAAGCGCCTAGAATCGCTCGGCCACATTGGCCGGCGGGGGGGTTAGAACTGTCTACCCTTTCTCTTTTCATTTGTCATTTCCTATGATCGTTTCCTTAGTGTATAAGGATCGCTTCCTGTCTGTCGAGCATTATACTAATTTATTCCATTGTTCGCAGAGAGATAGCTCGCTATAGATCCAATGGGGTGCCCTGAAATCGCACATCTAAATAATGAGCACTTGCAGTATGAACTTTGAATTCGGGAGCTTAGCACTAAAGGTCTAGTTCCAGAGTTGGCGGCCAGACTGCGCGCGACTTTCGGAACCCTACTTTACGTTTTGGCGAGCACCATTGGGATGGTAGGTGTTTCTCTCCATAATATTTCCGCGGCGTTGGTAAGGTGCATTGGAACTTGTCCTTTCTGCAGGACGGTCAACCTATTGTTAGGCAAGCTGGTAGAATTCAGGCCCACCATCATTTGAGGGACATTTTTTTTTTGTCATCAGTCTACTGGCCAAGAGAAGTCTACTAATATCAAATACCGGCCTTAATTTGAGGAAGAAATTTCTGAGGATGTACGTCTGGAGTACAGCATTGTATGGTGGTGAAACATGGACTGTGGCAAAACCGGAACATAAGAGAATCGAAGCATTTGAGATGTGGTGCTATAGACGAATGTTGAAAATTAGGTGGACTGATAAGGTAAGGAATGAGGAGGTTCTACGCAGAATCGGAGAGGAAAGGAATATGTGGAAAACATTGATAAGGAGAAGGGACAGGATGATAGGACATCTGCTAAGACATGGAGTAATGACTTCCATGGTACTAGAGGGAGGAGTAGAGGGCAAAAACTGTAGAGGAAGACAGAGATTGGAATACGTCAAGCAAATAACTGAGGACGTAGGTTGCAAGTGCTACTCTGCGATGATGAGGTTAGCACAGGAAAAGGAATTCGTGGCGGGCCGCATCAAACCACTCAGTAGATTGATAAAAAAAAAAAAGACTAAGGACATCACACACATCCGCGCCCGAGGCAGGATTCGAAACTACATCTATATCTACATCTACATCCATACTCCGCAAGCCACCTGACGGTGTGTGGCGGAGGGTACCCTGAGTACCTCTATCGGTTCTCCCTTCTATTCCAGTCTCGTATTGTACGTGGGAAGAAGGATTGTCGGTATGCTTCTGTGTGGGCTCTAATCTCCCTCATTTTATCCTCATGGTCTCTTCGCGAGATATACGTAGGAGGGAGCAATATACTGCTTGACTCTTCGGTGAAGGTATGTTTTCGAAACTTTAACAAAAGCCCGTAGCGAGCTACTGAGCGTCTCTCCTGCAGAGTCTTCCACTGGAGTTTATCATCTCCGTAACGCTTTCGCGATTACTAAATGATCCTGTAACGAAGCGCGCTGCTCTCCGTTGGATCTTCTCTATCTCTTCTATCAACCCTATCTGGTGCGGATCCCACACTGCTGAGCAGTATTCAAGCAGTGGGCGGACAAGCGTACTGTAACCTACTTCGTTTGTTGTCGGATTGCATTTCCTTAGGACTCCTCCAATGAATCTCAGTATGGCATCTGCTTTACCGACGATCAACTTTATGTGATCATTCCATTTTAAATCACTCCTAATGCGTACTCCCAGATAATTTATGGAATTAACTGCTTCCAGTTGCTGACCTGCTATTTTGTAGCTAAATGATAAGGGACCTATCTTTCTATGTATTCGCATCACATTACACTTGTCTACATTGAGATTCAATTGCCATTCCGTGCACCATGCGTCAATTCGCTGCAGATCCTCCTGCATTTCAGTACAATTTTCCATTGTTGCAACCTTTCGATACACCACAGCATCATCTGCAAAAAGCCTCAGTGAACTTCCGATGTCATCCACCAGGTCATTTATGTGAACGTAGCGGTCGCGCGGTTCCAGACTGAAGCGCCTAGAACCTCTCGGCCACTCCGGCCTACCCACCTTCAGACTCCTTCCTATTATTGCACATAAAAACCAAGATGAAGGGCGCCGTTTAAAAAAAAGTGAAGTTAAGGAATTCTGCTACCTAAGCAGTAAAATAACCAATGGCGGACGGAGCAAGGAGGACATCAAAAGCAGACTCGCTATGCCAAAAAAGGCATTTGTGGCCAAGAGAATTTGAGGGACATTACCTCCTTGCAATTTAGCCAGCCTGAAGTTACCAGGGTGGGGCCGTTTTAGTGATCGAGCGAGGGATTTGCAGATCTAAGCAGCGTGCTTAAGCATGGAATGTCAGGAAGCGGGAAAGAGTCCAGAAGCTAGCCCCCTTGAATCCGTTTTTTGATCAGGCGTCTGGGACCCAAGATTTAGGTGGCCCTCTGGCTCTAATCATTTTATTAGACTACCCAACTCAATTATGAGGCTACTCAGTGGTATTTCACAGTTATCACTCTATACCTTGGCCCGTGCCCAGCAATTTTTGTAGCTATTTGTGCAATTTGAATTTCATGCGAATGCCTTGGGGACGCCTCTATATGTGATATTGGCATTACTTTACCCCTTGGCGAAAGGTACTCTGAGTGATTTTATATCTGAAGTCCTGAAACAGGAGGGCTCAACAGAACAAGGGGACTGATTGTCGGTAAAAGTTCTCGCCGTGCATGCGAAACGTGTTTGAGCACTAATATTACTGGCGAGTGCAGACATCATTTGAACCGGTGAGCCAGTATGTCGAGCGGCTAGTCACCTTGGCTCTTGGTATGTTGATTTCGGAATTCCATATCGTATCAAACGTTTTGGAGTGCATGCGTCCCAAGGATAAGTTGCACTTCTCCTTTTCCACCCGTCCCACTTGCTTCCGGGAACCACAAACACCTGTTGACTCCATTGAATCCTTGTCATTTGCCGATGAGGAGTGGAGGCGTGAGGACTATTTGGAAACTCCTCTGACCACCTCGACAACTAAAAGGGCTCCTCAAGCACCCAACACGTTTTCTGCGAAAGGTTGTTTTCGCTGCGGCTCCCTCGATCACTTGGTGCGCGACTGCCCCGTAAAATGAGCTCCTAGACCCGGCAAATGACGCCAGGTGGAGAAAGTGGGAGGGTTGTTTCCGTCGAAGGCGTGCGCCATCCTCCGCGCATATTCAAGCTCCCTCCGGATCTGCCCTCCCTTTTATCTGTGCCCGTCTAGGACAAGAACCCTTGTGAGTGCTGTTGGATTTTTGTAGCTCTGTGTCCTTGTTGAATTACAGGACAAATGAATCTAATCAAAAAGCCGTAAATTGAACTAAATACCTAGGTTATACGATTAAGAACAACTTAAATTGGAAGGAACACATAGAAAATGTTGTGGGGAAGGATAACGAAAGACTGCCTTTTATTGCCAGCACACTTAGGGAATGTAACAGACCTACTAACGTGACTGCCTACACTACGCTTGTCCGTCCTCTTTTAGAATACTGCTGCGCGGTGTGGGATCCTTATCAGGCAGAACTAACGGAATGCATCGAAAAAGTTCAAAGAAAGGCAGCACGTTTTGTATTATCGCGAAATATGGGAGAGAGTGTCACAGAAATGATGCAGGATTTCGTCTGGAGATCATTAAAAAAAGCGTTTTTCTTTGCGACTTAACCTTCTCACGAAATGCCAACCACCAACTTTCTCCTCCGAATGCGAAAATATTTTGTTGACACCGACCTACATAAGGTGGAACGATAACCACGATAAAATAAGGGAAATCAGGGCTCGTACGGAAAGATATAGGTGTTCATTCTTTCCGCGCGCTATACGAGATGGGAATAATAGAGAATTGTGAAGGTGGTTCGATGAACCCTCTGCCAGGCACTTAAACGTGATTTGCAGAGTATCCATGTAGATGTAGATGTAGATAATTGGTATTTGGAGTTTGAGCATTTGTATAATTATCTTCCGTGACCCCCCGGCCCCAGACATGGAGCTTGTCTAATGGGCAACAGTTGCCTCTGGTCGGTGAGATCGAGGAATTTGTTCCATTTGGAACTACTCATGGGCTATGACGCTTTTGTTTGGTAAAGATCTAGCGATGAATATGTTGTTCGAGTGTGATTTTATTCAGAAAACTGGATTAGTACTCGACTTTAAGAGCCGCGCTTTCTCTTTTAGTTTTTCGCCTAGTGACAAGATAGTCTTTTGCTCTTGCCGTGGCGCAAATCGGGGGGTTTCGATAAATTGTGGTGAATTTTATGTGGTCCATCTTGAGCCAGGTCAGGCAGTGCTGTTATTGAATTTATTAGGGGAGTTTCCCAAAGTTTTCTCTAACAAGTTGGGGGTCACTAACGTCATACAGTACCACATACGCTTGGCTGACTATTTTACGGTGCGACAGTCTCTTTATCGCCTCTCACCACCTGAAATAAAAATCTTGAAACAGAAATTGACGACTATGTTGAAGGATGGGTCATTAGGCCGTCTACCTCTCCCTACGCATCACCGATTTTTCTCATTCTTAAATGAGCTTTAGGGCACCAGGACTACAGGCCTGTGGTTGATTATAAACTCCTTAATAGAAGAGTTATGTTAGAATCTGTTCCCTTGCCGGATGTTCACAACTGCTTTATCTGGTTTTCAGGGGCTAAGTGGTTCCGTTGCTTGATCTCAACCGAGCTTATTATCAGCTTCCTCTTACAGAGGAATCTAAACATGTCGCTGCTTTCTGCATTGATTGGAATGTTTGATTTTAAGCAGGTAACATTCGGCTTGTACACTGGGGCGGCGGGTTTGTTAAATCATATCCTGGACGGTTTGAAATTTTCTTGTCTTTAATTAAGGTACCTTGATGATGTCATTTATAGCCAGTCGTTGAGGATTATATTTCCCATCTTAAGGAGGTTCTCTGCAAGCTTAGGTATGCTGGGTTGACCGTTAATCCGCCCAGCATTACTCTTGCTAAGAATCAGGTGTCTTCTGGCCCATTTAATTTCCGGGGACGACATTAGGATTCACCAGGAACGAATTAAAATGTTGAAGAAATTTCCTCAGCCTTAAAATAGGAATGAGACAGCCAGTTTTATTAAGCTGGAGAATTATTTTCGCCCTTCTGTCTGGGTTGGGAGCCAACAGGCGGCTTTTGAAGCTATCAAGACTGCTATTATCAATCCGCCTGTCTTAGTCATCCCGGATTTTGGCTAAAGGCTTATCGTTTAAACTGATGCAACCAGGGCCGTAATTGCTGCGGTGTTGTTGTAGGATCAAGATATAAGAGGATCAAGATCTAGATATAAAACCCCTATTAGCTTTTGCGTCTAGAAGATTGTCTGGCCTAGATATGAATTACTCTGAGGCGTTGGCTGTGCTATTCGCCTTAGAGAAGTTTCAGTTCTATCTTGAGCATAGGGAGTTTGATCTCGAGACGGACAATCAGGCCCTAAGTTGGGTGTTGGCTCGATAACAGGTAGGATTGCCAGGTGGGTGGTCCGCATTTCCACATTTCGTTTCAAGATGCGATACATTAAAAGGATGTGACAACCAAATCACTGGATCCCCAGTGGCATGTCTCAGGAGGAGGGGCATGTCAACAATAAGGAAGTTAGTCTCAGCCACTTTGGTGTACCGTTTTAGCTGAAGTTCCCCAGTTGTTCATGGACCTTAAAACCGAACGGGTCAAGGTCTGTTGCCAGCAACTCTTATCCGGTGGTGACGTTAGCAAAGCGACCAATCCATCAGTAATGGCATACGATGTAAACACGTTAACAAAGCCTGGGATTTTAAAGTGTGTTTGCCTTAGGACCTGATGCTTCCCTTTTTCCATTATTTTCATAATTCTCCAGTGGAAGGACATTTGGGCTTCTACAAAACCTTGGAAAAGGTTAAGGCTCACCTTACTTGACCCACGTTCCATGAGGGTAGAAGGCGATCAGTGGGTGAGTGTCAAGCCTGTAAGAAGACGCAGTAACAGTCCTCCGAAGGGGCTGTTAAAATCAGAGCATGAGGAGAACCCTGTGGACCAACTCTTCATCGATTAAGAAGGGCCTCTTCCTCGTACGGAGACGAGGAACCGATGCATTCTGGTGGTTGTAGACTCGTTTTTCAGATGTTTATGCTTAATCCCTAGTCGTAGGGTCACGACGGCCATTACCACTGCATATCTGACCAACATCTTCATCTGGTTTGGACCCCCTAAGGCTCTAGTTGGCGATAACGCTCCAACGTTTGCTTCCGAACAGTTTAAGCAATTCTGCTGTCGTAACGCTGTTAAGTGCTTAACCACCATGCCACATTATCCCTTGGCATCGTTTGCCGAGAGAGTGAATCGCAACCTTAAGTCAGCTTTGAACATTTATCGTCATAAGTCTTCGAGTAAGTCGGATAGCACCGTGTCTTCGCACAGTTTTGCATTTACACCAAGTATCCAAGGTAGTTCCTGCCCCTCTCTTGTTTGTGTATCCCGTCAATTCCCCTCATCCAACTTGTGATATATCAACGACGTCCTGCCTTCATCCGTTACTCCTGAAGATCTTAGGGAAAATTGGGAACAGGCCACGAATAACATTAGGTTAGCCCATCGCTGTCAGTCACGGCGATGTAATAGGAATAAAAGCACCTTTCAGAGCAAGGTAGGAGTTGAGAATTTCGTGAAGAACTGTGCTTGTCATGTGAGGGGTGGTGCAAAAATCGGGAAGTTCACTCCTCCTTTCGTAGGCCTATGCTCTATCATCAAAATTCTGGATCTGGTTAACTTGCTTGTCAGGCATCTAGTCACAGATAAGGTTCTCATGGTGCAACTTGATCAACTAAAGCCATGTAATTAACCTTCCCCTTCTTCCTTTGTAGGTTGGACCAGAGTACATTGGTCCACTGTTTTGAGGGGGTGGGGGGTGGGGGTGGGGAGGGAGGGGAGTTTGAGCCGTGGCAACGTTGCTTTCGTCCCCTTTCGAATTCCTAGCGCCACTAGCTCGATCTTCCGTGTGATGTCCCTCTGGTTTGACGCCAGTAAGTTCTTTGCCCGAGGTTGTTGACGGGGATGGGGCGTGTTGTTCCGTGGAGCTGGGGAGTGGTGACAGAGCAAGGAGGACGGTGTGAGAGGTTCACCCGGCGAGTAAAGCTAGCACTTGTGCAAGTGCCTTGGACACGAGCTCCGGCGAGTGGTTGCTGGGCATATTTGTGGGCCAATTTGAAACCGTGTCGGACTTCGAATGCCATCTTCGTGTGTAGTCTGGCCAGCCAGCTCTGGGATGTCGCACACCAATGAGAGAGTTGACGACAGCTTCGCTGTGCTGAATTGTAGGCCACCTTTGGAACCAGTAAGCTCCAGCTTCGATTCTTGAACTTCAGTTACGTTATGGATTTTGAGAGAGGATAATTGTTATTTTCTTATCGACACCCATAGGGCTGTTGCGCTCAGTGCGATTACTTGGCTGATCTATTTCACCACAAATTGATTTCTTGAATTGTGTCTGTTTGCTTTTCCCTTTTCCCGAGTCGATACTGGCGTTGGTTGTTTGTTAACAGGGTATCTTAAAGTGTGTGAGCCTATATAAGTACCTTTCTCTTCTAATATGGCGGGGCGACGGTTTCGAGATAACTCCGGACATTGCAGACGTCATCTTTCTGTTAATTATATTTGCTTAGAAGATGCCTACATCTCAAAATTTGCAGTTGATGAGGCTGTATTATTGGGATGGGCAGCCTGGTTTTCTTTCGGGCGTTTCACTGTCGCTATAGAACCGGTATCTTGCAGTGACACGGGTATACCTTTTGGGTAGTTATAGTTGCTTTCACGTAATTGAACTTGCTGTGTTATTATTTCTTTTGCCGGTCTGTACCCAACGAAAGGGCCTTGGAGGGCCGGTCCTCTCGTTGTAACATTTCTTGCCCTTCCTATTTGGGTGCAGTCTTGTCCTCCTTGCGTAGAATCCCTCTGGTGCACCCTTTGTGAGGAGTCAATTCAAACTCTCAGTTACTTAACAGAAGCTGTTATTATTGAAGGACCGCCTGTTTTCCATTGGCAGTCTTACTTATCTGATGCTGTTATTAAAGAAGGCCTGCCTGTTTTCTATTTGGTAATGTTGCTTAACTAAAGCTGTTACCATTGAAGGCCTGCCTGTTTTCCATTTGGTATTTTACTTAAGTGAAGCTATCGTTGAAGGCGTGCCTGTTTTCTATTTCGCATTTTTACTTAACGGAAGCTGTTATTATTGAAGGCATGGCTGTTCTCTTTTAATTAAATTAATAGCTATTTCATTATTTGGGTTAGTTGAAACTCTTATCAATCAAGGCCTTCCTGTTTTCATTGCCCTATTACTGGTATCTCATATCTTACTCAATCCATGTTATAACTAACTGAAATTGTTGTTGCCAGACGTCTACCTGTTTCAGAGGTATTTATGTCAATAAGGTATTGACAGGAAATGACATATGATGGTTCATGAGCCCCAACATTTTGCCTTACATCCCTTTATTCATAATGGTAGCTTTTAAGGATATGACTATGTAGTACATTACGTAGATTATCTTATTTTTAGTACCACCAGATACTGGTAACAGTTAGTACTTCAGTTGTTGATATCTTCAGTTTTCTGCATAGCATTAGGCGGTGTTGCAAATACTGCAAAAACAGGGAAAAACAGAGGACCTACAGTTAAGATAATAACGAAAGATCAGTGTCTTTTTAAGCAAGTTCGTTTCACAGAAAAACGCAGTTTTATGATAATTCAAACTCTGAAAATGATTAGCGTTTTCACCGATAGGTGGTGCTGCTGCTACTGACCTCCGTCATTCGAAAAGATCTGCCAACGATCGCTATTCACGATGTTACATTTTTTAAAGGCTGAGAAGCAACAAAAATTTAGAAGGTACAGGAATTGAAACCAGTCCATTTCACAAGATATTAGTTATGTGTAATGGTATTACTTTACGAAAATACAACTATGCGTTGTCTGGAAAGTGTTCGGTATACAAATGAGATAAACTTCTACACTTTTTATTTAAGGGGAGAGAAGAGACAAACAACTGCTGGATCTGGCCGTTGATAATAAAAACGTCCTTGCTTTAGAAGATATGGACAGTATCGTCCGTATTGTTACGTTACACGTTTCTGCTTCTGTGAGAAATACCGCAGAAGTACATTTCGAAATTTATTCTGCGTTTTCTAAGGATTAAGAAATGTGACATTCTTTATTTACAAGAAAATCAAATTTCATGCAGTGTAAAATTCATGCGAGTTGAGTTCTTGTACACACAGATCACACTGCCCAGTATCTGATGCGATCGACATTTGACGGTGATAAAGTCATCATATTCTTCTCGCGGCTCTAATTAGTTTCAGCGTCTCTCGTCTTTACACTTTGTGGTTTTTGTTTAAGGAGTTAGTAAAAGGAGTAAGTCATAGAAGTCACTGGCTGTGCTAAAATAAACTTTTGGTTGCTAAAATAAGCTAAAATACACTTTTACCTCCCATGTATCACAATTACCCTGAAGAGCCAAAGAAACTGCTGCACCTGCGTAATATCATGTACGGCTTCCGAGAGCTCGTAGAAGTGTCACAAGATGACGTGGCATGGACTTGAATACTATCTGAAGCAGTGCTGGAGGGAACTGACACCATTATTCCTTCCGGGCTGTACATAAATCCGTAAGAGAACGACAGGGTGGAGACCTCTTCCGAACAGCACGTCGCAAGGCATCCCAGATATGCTCAATAGTGTTCATTTCTGGGGAGTTTGGACGATAGCGGAAGCATCTGAACTTAGAAGAGTGTTTCTGGAGCCATTCTCTCGTAATTCTGGATGTTTGAGGGTGTCGCATTGTTCTGCTGGAATTGCCCAAGTCCGTCGGAATGGACAATGGACATGAATGGATGTAGGTGATCAGACAGGATGCTTACGTCAACTATCAGTGTATCTAGACGTATCAGGTCCCATATCACTCCAACTGAGCTGCAAATGCCCCAGGTCATTACAGAGTCTCCGCCAACTTGGACCATCCTCTGCTGACATGCAGGGTCCATGGATTCATGAGGTTGTCTCCTACATGACTAATTTGCAATTCACATTTAAGTGCTTGGCAGAGGGTTCATTGAACCACAATCATATTATCTCTCTACTATTCCACTCCCGAACAGCGAGCGGGAAAAACGAACACCTAAACCTTTCTGTTCGAGCTCTGATTTCTCTTATTTTATTTTGATGATCATTCCTACCTATGTTGGTTGGGCTCAACAAAATATTTTCGAATTCGGAAGAGAAAGTTGGTGACTGAAATTTGGTAAAAAGGTCTCGCCGCGACGAAAAACGTCTATGCTGTAATGACTTCCATCCCAACTCGTGTTATCATATCTGCCACACTCTCTCCCCTATAACGTGATAATACAAAACGAGCTTCCATTTTTTACACCCTTTCGATGTCCTCCGTCAATCCCACCTGGTAAGGATCCCACACCGCGCAGCAATATTCTAACAGAGGACGAACGAGTGTAGTGTAAGCTGTCTCTTTAGTGGACTTGTTGCATCTTCTAAGTGTCCTGCCAATGAAACGCAACCTTTGGCTCGCCTTCCCGACAATATTATCTATGTGGTCTTTCCAACTGAAGTTGTTCGTAATTTTAACACCCAGGTACTTAGTTGAATTGACAGCCTTGAGAATTGTACTATTTATCGAGTAATCGAATTCCAACGGATTTCTTTTGGAACTCATGTGGATCATCTCACACTTTTCGTTATTTAGCGTCAACTGCCACCTGACACACCATACAGCAATCTTTTCTAAATCGCTTTGCAACTGATACTGGTCTTCGGATGACCTTACTAGACGGTAAATTACAGCATCATCTGCGAACAATCTAAGAGAACTGCTCAGATTGTCACCCAGGTCATCTATATAGATCAGGAACAGCAGAGGTCCCAGGACTCTTCCCTGGCGAACACTTGATATCACTTCAGTTTTACTCGATGATTTGCCGTCTATTACTACGACCTTCCTGACAGGAAATCACGAATCCAGTGGCACAACTGAGACGATACCCCATAGCTCCGCAGCTTGATTAGAAGTCGCTTGTGAGGAACGGTGTCAAAAGCTTTCCGGAAATCTATAAATATGGAATCAACTTGAGATCCCCTGTCGATAGCGGCCATTACTTCGTGCGAATAAAGAGCTAGTAGCGTTGCACAAGAGCGATGTTTTCTGAAGCCATGCTGATTACGTGTCAATAGATCGTTCCCTTCGAGGTGATTCATAATGTTTGAATACAGTATATGCTTCAAAACCCTACTGCAAACCGACGTCAATGATATAGGTCTGTAGTTAAATGGATTACTCCTACTACCCTACTACCCTACTACCCTACTACCCGTACACGTCCATCCTCTCGATACAATCTGAAACGAGACTCGTCCGACCAGGCAACATGTTCCCAGTCATCAACAGCCCAGTGTCGGTGTTGACTGATCCAGGCGGGGCATAAAGCTTCGTGTCGTGCAGTCATCAAGGGAACACGAGTGGGCTTTCGGCTCAGAAAGCCCATATCGATGATGTTTCGTTGAATGGTTCTCACGCTGACACCTGTTGATAGCCCAGCATTGAAATCTGCAGCAGTTTGCGGAAGGGTTGCACTTCTGTCACGTTGAACGATTCTCTTCAGTCGTCGTTGGTCCCGTTCTTGCAGGATCTTTTTCCGGCGGCAGCGATGTCGGAGATTCGATGTTTTGCCGATTCCTGATATTCACAGTACATTCGAGGAATGGTCGTACGGGGAAATCCCCACTTCATCGATACCTCAGAGATGCTGTGTCCCACCGCTCGTGAGCCGACTATGACAGCACGTTCAAACTCACATAAATTTTGATAATCTGCCATTGTAGCAGCAGTAACCCATCTAACAAATGCGCCAGACACTTGTTGTCTTATATAGGCGTTTCCGACTGTAGCGCTGTATTCTACCTTTTTACATATCTCTGTATTCGAATACGCATGCCTATACCAGTTTCTTTGGCGCTTCACTGTAGTACCTGAACACCTCTTCAGTTCCGTTCAGACTATTGTGTCTCTCCTTGCGTCTTTTCTCTCAACTACGGTCCAGGAAGTGGCGCAGCCGTTGAGAAACTGGGCTCACATTCTGGAGGACCGGCGTTCAGTCTTCTTTCAGGCCATGTAGATTCAGGTTCTCTAAATCGAGTAAAGAAAATTCCGGTGCGTTACTTTTGTGAAAGAAGTGACCGATTTCATTGGCATTTCGGGCTCGTAAATCGTCTCAGATAATTTCTTAGCATACGGGACGTCGAATGCTGCCCTTTCTATCCCTTTCCACAACGGCTTACGTTGAACATTTATTACGGCAACCATTTTGCAATTGATGCTACTACACTACAGAAAGTATTGGTCAATTTGAATCGTCGCTTGTTGATAAAATTGTTCTCTTATTGTTAATACGTGGCCCAGTCACATTAAAGCCCCATGCTCTTTTTTCGACGTCAGCGAGCACCAACCTTTCACAGAGGGCAGGTAGCATTACAAGCGATGGAGGGTATACAGGGTGTTACAAAAAGGTACGGCCAAACTTTCAGGAAACATTCCTCACACACAAATAAAGAAAAGATGTTACGTGGACATGTGTCCGGAAACGCTTAATTACCATGTTAGAGCTCATTTTAGTTTCGTCAGTATGTACTGTACTTCCTCGATTCACCCCCAAGTTGGCCCAATTGAAGGGAGGTAATGTTGACTTCGGTGCTTGTGTTGTCATGCGACTCACTGCTCTACAGTACTAGCATCAAGCACATCAGTACGTAGAATCAACAGCTTAGTGTTCATCACGAACGTGGTTTTGCAGTCAGTGCAATGTTTACAAATGCGGAGTTGGCAGATGCCCATTTGATGTATGGATTAGCACGGCGCAATAGCCGTGCCGCGGTACGTTTGTATCGAGACAGATTTCCAGAACGAAGGTGTCCCGACAGGAAGACGTTCGAAGTAATTGATCGGCGTCTTATGGACCACGGAACATTCCGGCCTATGCTGTACTAGGTAACGTTGACCACGTCACTGTATGGAGAGTGCTACGGGAGAACCAGTTGTTTCCGTACCATGTACAGCGTGTGCAGGCACTATCTGCAGCTGATAGGCCTCCACGGGTACACTTCTGCGAATGGTTCATCCAACAATGTGTCAATCCTCATTTCAGCGCAAATGTTCTCTTTACGGATGAGGCTTCATTCCAACGTGATTAAATTGTAAATTTTCATAATCTGCATGTGTGGGCTGACGATAATCCGCACGCAATTGTGCAATCACGTCATCAACACAGATTTTCTGTGAACATTTGGGCAGGCATTGTTGGTGATGTCTGGATTCGTCTGGATTCGTTCCCATGTTCTTCCACCTACGCTCAATGGAGCACGTTATAATGACTTCATACGGGATACTCTACTTTTTTTTGGTCATCAGTCTACTGACTGGTTTGACGCGGCCCGCCACGAATTCCTTTCCTGGGCTAACCTCTTCATCCCAGAGTAGCACTTGCAACCTACGTCCTCAATTATTTGCTTGACGTATTCCAATCTCTGTCTTCCTCTACAGTTTTTGCCCTCTACAGCTCCCTCTAGTACCATGGAAGTCATTCTCTCATGTCTTAGCAGATGTCCTATCATCCTGTCCCTTCTCCTTATCAGTGTTTTCCACACATTCCTTTCCTCTCCGATTGTGCGTAGAACCTCCTCATTCCTTACGTTATCAGTCCACCTACCTGTGCTGCCAGAACATGTGCCTTTACAAGTATGACACAACATGTGGTCCATGCACGATGGAGCTTCTGCACATTTCAGTCGAAGTGTTCGTACGCTTTTCAACAACGGATTCGGTAACCGATGGATTGGTAGAGGCGGACAAATTCCATGGCCTCCACGCTCTCCTGACCTCAACCCTCTTGACTTTCATTTATTGAAAGCTCTTGTCTACGCAACCCCGGTACCAAATGTAGAGACTCTTCGTGCTCGTATTTTAGACGGCTGTGATACAATACTCCATTCTCCAGGGCTGCATCAGCGCATCAGGGATTCCATGCGACGGAGGGTGGATGCATGTATCGTCGCTAACGGAGGACATATTGAACATTTCCTGTAACAAAGTGTTTGAAGTCACGCTGGTACGTTCTGTTACTGTGTGTTTTCATTCCATGATTAATGTGATTTGAAGAGAAGTAACAAAATGAGTTCTAACGTGGAAAGTAAGCGTTTCCGGACACATGTCCACATATTTTCTTTCTTTGTGTGTGAGGAATGTTTCCTGAAAGTTTGGCCGTACCTTTTTGTAACACCCTGTATAAGGCCTGTCAGGGTGACGCGAAAAACACTGCAGTCGTTGTCGAAAGCGGAAACGGAGTGATATGTCTGACGTTGAAAAGGGCACGATCATTCACTTTCAGGCCAACGGTGGAAGAATTTAGAAATGTCTAAGTCTGTGAACTATTCGCGTGGCACCTCGTTTAAATCTACAGTGCGTGGTAAAATGGCGCTATGAAAAACGTGTGTGGTGCACCATGAGCCATAGATGAAAGGGATGAATGACGGTTGCGCAGATGTTTATGGGCGTACAGACGTGCAAATGTTATGCACTTGCGGCCCAGATGAACCAAGAGGCTACCAACAATATCTTCGCAAAGACCATTCACCGAACATTGTTGTGTATGGACCACCGCAGTAGGCGCCTGGTTCATGCACCCAAGCTGACTGCTGATCATCGGCGACGAAGGCTGGGAGTGGCACGTCATTACCACGACTGGACGCCCATTAAGTTGCCACAAGTGGCCTTTCAGACTGATCACGTTCTACGGTCCATCGAGCATGAAACGTCTGAAAGCATACAACTTTTCTCGGAAGGTTCCAGGCCATAGGAAGGAGTTTTATGGTGTGATAAATGCTTTCGTGGCATTCCGTGGGCGATCCCGTCACTCCGAAAGATGCAACTGATCAACACAAGTATGGTTCTATCCTAGGGGTTCATGTCCGCCACTAGATGCACCTTGTTTTTCCTCGGTACGGTTGTTTTTACCAGCAGGACGATGCAACCTGTCACATGGACCGCAGAGTACGTGAGCGGTTCCAAGAGCACCAGTGTGAGTTTACCGTACTCACCTGGCGACGAAACTCCCCAGATGTAAATCCAATCCAGAAACTGTGAGACCATCCTGCTCGGTCTGGTATCCTTAGCCGACAAACCTAGTGCACTTTGTCACAGCACTGGAATCAGCATGGCTCCACATCCCAAACCTCACTCACTCTCCTTCTGCACGTCTCGCAGAGATCAGCTCTGCAAAAGATGGTGGTTCAGGCTTTTGAAATATGGTGCCATTAAGGTGACGGGACAGTGTAATGAATCTTAAGCCAGGAGAACACTTACTTCCTGTGCGGCCTTGTTCCACGTTATTCACGCCATCACACCAAATGTGAGATAGTTGATTCCTCAGAGAATCTCTGTCACTGACATGTTCGTCCGTCAGTGAGGTGTGTTCTTCAGCAGCATCACGCGAAGCGTGGACCAGTAACAGCCAATCAAGAGACTGGCCGCCAAAATTCAGTGAGACGACCACCCTCGCCTGCATCGACTTCTACTACGAAAACTGGCTGCTACTTTTTCGCCCGATGGGTTTATCGAAGGCGTATGTCTTGTACGTTTCGAAACGGGTGCATACAACATGCCCTTACAAAGGATTTGCTGAGAAATCTGCTTGCTTTGTTCATCCTGTGGGAATTCTACATATTGTTCAGGCTATGCTAAATCGAACTGACGTCCCATGTCTGCTGATGGAACTTAGAGGTCTTTGTAGGGCAGAGTTGTTTGGGGCAGGAGACCAGCGAGGTCATCGGTCTCATCGGTTTGGGGAAGGATGAGGAAGGAAGTCGGCCGTGTCGTTTCAAAGGAACCATCCAGGCATTTGCTTGAAGCAATTTAGCGAAATCAAGGAAAACCTACATCAGGACGGCCGGACGCGGGATTGAACCGTCGTCCTCCAGAATGCGAGTCCAGTGTGCTAGCCACTGCGCCACCTCGCTCAGTAGTTCTTTTTGCTCCATTCGTTTTCACCTACGCACGTGGTAGCCAGTATCTGATTTTTATGCATTCATAAAAGTGACTTATTTTAATTCTCTCTCGTAAAATCTCAGCAACTAGCATTGAAATACTATTCACATTTCATGTGTTACTGTATAAATTTTTCATGTTGAATACCGTGATTGGATGTGTAGTATTCGTAAAAGAGGGGTAACCAACTGGATCATCGCAATGCTTATTCAGCACTTCTGGTGTTCGTGCATTACGTACTCTAGACACTTCACTCTACCTCGGGCATGGATATGTGTGATGTCCTTAATTTAGTTAGGTTTAAATAGTTCTAGGGGTCTTTTGACCTCAGATGTTAAGTCACATAGTGCTCAGAGCCATTTGTACCATTTGAACTTCACCCTGCCTCTGCTGTTGACCGTGTATCTCTCACCTTACCATAAATGGCTCTGAGCACAATGGGACTTAACATCTGAGGTCACGAGTAGCCTAGAACTACTTAAACCTAACTAAATTAAGGACATCACACATATCCATGCCCGAGGCAGGATTCGAACCTGCGACCGTAGCAGTCACGCGGTTCCAGACTGAAGAGCCTAGAACCCCTCGGCCACAGCTGCCTGCTCACCTTATCATACTTCTATGCCCAGGGGTAGGGTGTTTGTGTTGTCTTCATCATTTCATCATCATCCTCACCATTCATGGCAAAGGCTAGATTGGACTGTCGACTTTGTACGGGCGCTGATGACAGCTCAGTTGAGCGACCCACAAACCATGCTTCATGAATATCATTTTCCTTCATTGTCTTATTTTCAGATGCAACAGCATTTAATTAGTAGCACGTTTACTACTGTCTCCCTTCGAATGTCCGTAAGGCTGCGAGATGTCGTTCTCTGAGACATGCAGTTACAATATGTAGCATTATTTTTCCGCAGAATGTTTCTCCTTTATTTTAGTATTATATCAGAGGACTCTATTCCTTGTAATCACAGAAAGCATTTTATTCTCAATGCAGCGTCGCGATTTCTGTTAAACGCTTACTTAGTATCAAAGCTAACAAATGAGGAGAATGATTTTCGTTTATCATACTTTTACGTTTGAACCTTTTGCCTGGTTGAACTCTTAGAGATAGGACGTAATATATGTAACGCAAAAATTTCTGGCTAATAATTATTTCATTAATTACTATTTTCAGTTCACCTACCGTTCTTATCTCTCTGTTATGGAAGTAATTTTTATTGTGTTTCAAGAATTTTTCAGAGGCCAGATGAGAGGAGACAGAAGTGAATTTTTCGATGATACAACGGCTGAACGCTAGTCGCGTCGTTTTGTGAACTATTCTTTAATAGAAGTTACTACCCCTCTGAGATTTATTTGCTGATCATTTCTTACACTTTTCACAATTTCATGCGTCAGAACTGTTCTCGATGAGTCGGTCAAGCATCATATAATACATCATCGAACAATGTCAAGTCACATGTGCAATGGCTTAATACAGCCTTATATCTAATTAATTTAGGTGATAGTGGATCTAAAATAAATCAGAATCCAAATCACAGATTATTGAATTGGTTTGTACTACTCGTGTTTCTAAAAAGAAATTTTACGCCATCGTCATTGGTACATGTTTTCCCGTCGCGATTTTTAAATCTGGAAAAGCTTTACATTCTTCGCAGTGCTTTGTAACGTAGCTTATTGCGAAACTTTAATCGGAATATCTCAATACACGAGATAGGAAACGTTTCAAGTAACACCGTTACTTGAATTCAGTCCCTCAATCACTCCAACTCATAGATTATCGTGTCTTCGATGCACTGAAGGTTACATATCGCATGGACGGTCCCCAGCATGAGCTGAGTGTATAAGGCAAGGCTTAATTATACGACGGTAGTTATTTGTGCAGTGTTTGTGTTCAGACCAGAATCGCATCGGAATAGCGCTTATTGCGCTCACTGTAGTTGTGCCTCATATGAAACAGTATTATGTAAGTCCGACTGTGAGGATAAGTCATATTCAGAACTTTTCAAGAAAGTCCAGCTTAAAACTTTCGAGATAGGCTTTCAGTCTTCCTGCTTATTTCCGAAAAACCAGTTGCTATGTTCTACGGATTATTGATTCTGAAATGCCTCTGTGGCTGTGGAACAGCTGGGGCTCCGTATAATTGATTTGGTATAGTGCAAAAAAACAGAGGTTACGAAAAATTTTCTTGATATTCGAAGTATTCGTTTCGGACCCGTTTCATTGTAAAGATGCGATGGTTCCAAAATCCTTCTTGCAGTATCGGTCTTGGGATTCTGAGATCTCATAAAAAAATACAACATAACTACATGTGACTTCACCAAACAGATTAATGATGATTAATCATCATATTACCTTTTTTGAAAAAATATATGTAAAACTTTGAACATAGCAGCTAAGGTTCAGTGACCGTGTCAGAATTATATTAGAACAAATAAGCCCTCGGTCACAGGTATTAAGTCAAAATTGACCAGGTTTCGACGCTACTATGTCATCTTCAGAATTAAAGTACCTACCTACATTTCAGCAGGATAATGCAGAATGCATGTTGTAGGTCCTGTACGGGCGTTTCTGGATACAGAAAATGTGCGACTGCTGCCCTGGACAGCACATTCTCCAGATCTCTCACCAATTGAAAACGTCTGGTCAATGGTGGCCGAGCAACTGGCTTGTCACAATACGCCAGTCACTACTCTTGATGAACTGTGGTATCGTGTTGAAGCTGCATGGGCAGCTGTGCATGCCATTCAAGCTCTGGCTTTATGCCTAGGTGTATCAAGGCCGTTATTAAGGCCAGAGGTGGTTGTTCTGGTTTCTGATTTCTCAGGATCTACGCACCCAAATTCGTGAAAATGCAATCACATGTCAGTTCCAGTATAATATATTTGTCCAATGAATGTCCATTTATCGTCTGCATTTCTTCTGGGTGTAGCAATTTTAATGGCTAGTAGAGTATTTCGTGTTCAGTAACAATGTTTTCTCTTTTCCGCTGCTCAGCAGTCGCCAAGTGTGTAGTCCTAGCGCGTCTGACGTGTTGAAGCTGCATGGGCAGCTGTACCTGTACACGCCATCCAAGTTCTGTTTGACTCAATGCCCAGGCCTATCAAGGCCGTTATTACGGCCAGTGTGGTTGTTCTGGGTACTGATTTCTGAGGACCTATGCACCCCAAATTGCGTGAAAATGCAATCACGTGTCAGTTGTAGTATAATATATTTGTCCAATGAATACCCGTTCATCATCTGCATTTCTTCTTGGTGTAGCTTTTTAATGGCCTGTAGTGTACTAAAATATGCGGTTTCTGTCGATCTAGATATTGACACAAGACTGTAAGAGTTGTACGAAATCAAGATTGTCGACACTGTACAACACAGAAGGCTATAGAATGAGTTCTAGCAGCGACACAGTCGCCTGTGTACATAGGATGGGCTGATGGAGACAGACGGCGGCAGCATCGGAAATGGCGTCCAGGACAGGACGAGATGCGAATGGGAGGCCGGTAAACACGTTACGTGGGCGGCGGTCCGCAGCCTGCGTGGGACGGCCCATCACTGGCGATAGGCGCAAAGGACGACCTGCGGGTGACGCAGAATGCGATCAACATCCTGCGCAGCTGCAGAGGGAGGTGGTGGACACAGGCTGACAGGACGAGTGCAGAGGATGCACCACTGGCGTTACAGAGGAAACATAGACAGCTTCAACTGCAGAAGACTCTTGCACAAGCACTGCTCTGCACTCACACCTACATAGATATATAGAATGCGGGTACCTTTTTACCACTTTCTTAGGAAGAAACACTGTCAAAATACCTCTGTGCGGATTTGAATTTCTCCACTTTTACGGTAATGATCATTCCTCGAGTTTTATTTGTGAGAATGTGTTGTGCGTCTTGTCTTTTCTTAGGACGTACAATCTCGGAATTTTAATTGTAAGATGAACTACAGAAATTCAGCGTGTTTAGCGACGCATAAGCTCTTTCCTGTAACCTTTACCACTTGTTTTATTGATCATTTACGCGATATGCAAGGACTGTCTAAATTGCCTCGTTGTGAGCTTGGCAGCCGTTTCTCTCTTCCGTTAATCTAAGTTAATGAAGAGTCTACACTAACAGAAAATACTCACGATACTGTATGAAAAGTATTTACTGAGGAATTTTGTACAATTTTATGTTCTTACGTATTCCTTGAGTGAATTACATATTCACAGCACTCTATACCAGTGTCAAACGCTTCTTATAGTTTCATTTCAAATTTCTCTCGACGATACTCCTTGGTATCTGTAGCTGTGATGGATCACATCGATAACTTGACAATGGCGAAAAGAGTATTGTTACTTTTTAGCTAGTTTTTATGCATTATATCTGGAACCGGCCACTGTACTTAAATTTCATCCAGTGGGTACATAGTGTTGAGACGTAAAATGAAGCGGCGGCACGCCAGCTGGAAATGAGAGAGCAGAGAGGGCTGTGAAGAAGACGTCAGCCAATTGCACGCTGCCTGAATTTTACGTCAGCAAGTATAGGTGGCACAAAGTAGAAGTCCGGTTGCACTGGGGGATGGCGTTGTGAATGGAATAACAAGATTTCCGATGTCAAGAAATAGCACCCCAGCTGCTCTAAAAAACAATTTTTAACACAACTAGTGTGCTATTTCTTCACATCGGCATCCTTCAGAAACAGTTGCTGAAAATGATGGACAAAATCTAAATTACATGATTGGTCTTCGCGGTGGACGGAGACTTGTGAGTGGAAATGCTGACGTAATCAAGACAAAGACTAAGACGTTTAACTTAACACAAACTCGATACGTGACGAATGCGAACGACGAACCCACCGGACACCTTTTACTGTGCTACTCACACGCAGTTACCTTTGTTAGCACAGTGGTTATCGCCAAGGGTGAACATGCATCGTTTTCCTTTCAGTTCTTGCTCTAAGTGGTATAAGTAGGTTGCTAGCTGGTTGATGTACAGAATTTCTAATAATAAATCGAAACAAATATACATCTCTAAAACCGGCAGTATATTTACATTGTGCATCAACATTCTCATAGACCGGTATGTCGATAGTATTTTCATCGATGTATCGATACCTTTTGATATATGATGGCTCGTAATTACATTTCCTTAAATATCGACATACCCCAGAATTCCGGATATTTTTAAAAATATCAACAGTCCTAGCTCGAGAGTCTCCCACTTGAGTGGCATTAGCTTCTGCGTTGCGACATTTGCGATATGAGAATGTGCGTTATTATGAAGCAGTAGCGCCCCTTGTCGCGCACCATTTAACAACTGTGGATCTCGCCAGACATGCTGTCCGGTATTTATTTTTACTCCGCTATGGGTCTCTACCGGTATTTGTCCATCGTCTCCCCCCCCCCCCCCCCCCCATGAACCATGGACCTTGCCGTTGGTGGGGAGGCTTGCGTGCCTCAGCGATACAGATGGCCGTACCGTAGGTGCAACCACAACGGAGGGGTATCTGTTGAGAGGCCAGACAAACGTGTGGTTCCTGAAGAGGGGCAGCAGCCTTTTCAGTAGTTGCAGGGGCAACAGTCTGGATGATTGACTGATCTGGCCGGCCTTGCAACATTAACCAAAACGGCCTTGCTGTGCTGGTACTGCGAACGGCTGAAAGCAAGGGGAAACTACAGCCGTAATCTTTCCCGAGGACATGCAGCTTTACTGTATGATTAAATGATGATGGCATCCTCTTGGGTAAAATATTCCGGAGGTAAAATAGTCCCCCATTCGGATCTCCGGGCGGGGACTACTCAGGAGGATGTCGTTATCAGGGGAAAGAAAACTGGCATTCTACGGATCGGAGCGTGGAATGTCAGATCCCTTAATCGGGCAGGTAGGTTAGAAAATTTAAAAAGGGAAATGGATAGGTTAAAGTTAGATATAGTGGGAATTAGTGAGGTTCGGTGGCAGGAGGAACAAGACTTCTGGTCAGGTGACTACAGGGTTATAAACACAAAATCAAATAGGGGTAATGCAGGAGTAGGTTTAATAATGAATAGGAAAATAGGAATGCGGGTAAGCTACTACAAACAGCATAGTGAACGCATTATTGTGGCCAAGATAGATACGAAGCCCACACCTACTACGGTAGTACAAGTTTATATGCCAACTAGCTCTGCAGATGATGAAGAAATTGAAGAAATGTACGATGAAATAAAAGAAATTATTCAGATAGTGAAGGGAGACGAAAATTTAATAGTAATGGGTGACTGGAATTCGAGTGTAGGAAAACGGAGAGAAGGAAACATAGTAGGTGAATATGGATTGGGGCTAAGAAATGAAAGAGGAAGCCGCCTAGCAGAATTTTGCTCAGAGCACAACTTGATCATAGCTAACACTTGGTTTAAGAATCATGAAAGAAGGTTGTATACGTGGAAGAACCCTGGAGATACTAAAAGGTATCAGATAGATTATATAATGGTAAGACAGAGATTTAGGAACCAGGTTTTAAGTTGTAAGACATTTCCAGGGGCAGATGTGGACTCTGACCACAATCTATTGGTTATGACCTGTAGATTAAAACTGAAGAAACTGCAAAAATGTGAGAAATTAAGGAGATGGGACCTGGATAAACTGAAAGAACCAGAGGCTGTACAGAGTTTCAGAGAGAGCGTAAGGGAACAATTGACAGGAATAGGGGAAAGAAATACAGTAGAAGAAGAATGGGTAGCTCTGAGGGATGTAGTAGTGAAGGCAGCAGAGGATAAAGTAGGTACAAAGACGAGGGCTGCTAGAAATCCTTGGGTAACAGAAGAAATATTGAATTTAATTGATGAAAGGAGAAAATATAAAAATGCAGTAAATGAAGCAGGCAAAAAGGAATACAAACGTCTCAAAAATGAGATCGACAGGAAGTGCAAAATGGCTAAACAGGGATGGCTAGAGGACAAATGTAAGGATGTAGAAGCTTATCTCACTAGGGGTAAGATAGATACTGCCTACAGGAAAATTAGAGAGACCTTTGGAGAGAAGAGAACCACGTGTATGAATATCAAGAGCTCAGATGGCAGCCCAGTTCTAAGCAAAGAAGGGAAGGCAGAAAGGTGGAAGGAGTATATAGAAGGCTTATACAAGGGCGATGTACTTGAGGACAATATTATGGAAAAAGAAGAGGATGTAGATGAAGACGAAATGGGAGATACGATACTGCGTGAAGAGTTTGACAGAGCACTGAAAGACCTGAGTCGAAACAAGGCCCCCGGAGTAGACAACATTCCATTAGATCTACTGACGGCCTTGGGAGAGTCAGTCATGACAAAACTCTACCAGCTGGTGAGCAAGATGTATGAGACAGGCGAAATACCCTCAGACTTCAAGAAGAATATAATAATTCCAATCCCAAAGGAAGCAGGTGCTGACAGATGTGAAAATTACCGAACTATCAGTTTAATAAGCCACGGCTGCAAAATACTAACGCGAATTCTTTACAGACGAATGGAAAAACTGGTAGATGCAGACCTCGGGGAGGATCAGTTTGGATTCCGTCGAAATGTTGGAACACGTGAGGCAATACTGACCTTACGACTTATCTTAGAAGAAAGATTAAGAAAAGGCAAACCTACGTTTCTAGCATTTGTAGACTTAGAGAAAGCTTTTGACAATGTTGACTGGAATACTCTTTTTCAAATTCTAAAGGTGGCAGGGGTAAAATACAGGGAGCGAAAGGCTATTTATAATTTGTACAGAAACCAGATGGCAGTAATAAGAGTCGAGGGGCATGAAAGGGAAGCAGTGGTTGGGAAAGGAGTGAGACAGGGTTGTAGCCTCTCCCCGATGTTATTCAATCTGTATATTGAGCAAGCAGTAAAGGAAACAAAAGAAAAATTTGGAGTAGGTATTAAAATTCATGGAGACGAAGTAAAAACTTTGAGGTTCGCCGATGACATTGTAATTCTGTCAGAGACAGCAAAGGACTTGGAAGAGCAGTTGAACGGAATGGACAGTGTCTTGAAAGGAGGATATAAGATGAACATTAACAAAAGCAAAACGAGGATAATGGAATGTAGTCAATTTAAATCGGGTGATGCTGAGGGAATTAGATTAGGAAATGAGACACTTAAAGTAGGAAAGGAGTTTTGCTATTTAGGAAGTAAAATAACTGATGATAGTCGAAGTAGAGAGGATATAAAATGTAGACTGGCAATGGCAAGGAAAGCGTTTCTGAAGAAGAGAAATTTGTTAACATCGAATATAGATTTATGTATCAGGAAGTCGTTTCTGAAAGTATTTGTTTGGAGTGTAGCCATGTATGGAAGTGAAACATGGACGTTCACTAGTTTGGACAAGAAGAGAATAGAAGCTTTCGAAATGTGGTGCTACAGAAGAATACTGAAGATAAGGTGGATAGATCACGTAACTAATGAGGAGGTATTGAATAGGATTGGGGAGAAGAGAAGTTTGTGGCACAACTTGACTAGAAGAAGGGATCGGTTGGTAGGACATGTTTTGAGGCATCAAGGGATCACAAATTTAGCATTGGAGGGCAGCGTGGAGGGTAAAAATCGTAGAGGGAGACCGAGAGATGAGTACACTAAGCAGATTCAGAAGGATGTAGGTTGCAGTAGGTACTGGGAGATGAAGCAGCTTGCACAGGATAGAGTAGCATGGAGAGCTGCATCAGACCAGTCTCAGGACTGAAGACAACAACAACAGCTAAGGAAGGAGCAACAGCACGTTTGTAATAACGTCGCCATAGCTCACGTGTCCACATTTACCGCTCGCACGTCGGAAACAGACGAATGCCACAATAATCCCTTGCGTACATTTCGGTGATTATATACCCGCATAGACCTCGGATATACGCTGCAGCAACACCCTCGAACGGAAACTCCTTGATCGTCCCTAATAAAAGTTTTCCTGCCAAATAACTGGTAAATACATAAAAAATCTTGTATATTTCATTTAGGTAGGACGATATTTCATACTCCAAACAGTGTCGACTCCTTCGCTAACCAAAAATTACTGGAATATTTTTGCTTCTGCTGCCGTAAACTTCCATCCACGTCAGTTAGCCCCATTAATTATGATACACCTTGTACATTATTTTAGCGTCATAATAGATTTTCAGGATTAGTTCCAAACTTTCACTATTAACTTGATTAATTAGCTGTCTGAAGGGCGTGTTCCTTTATCCTTTTCCCAATTTAGCGATCTTAAACTTTCTGTATTGTGAACACTTTTTGGTTGAAGGGAAACTAGATACCTAACTCCTCTTTTTATTCTGAATTTACCACTTACGTAAACAGTAGCTTTGTTTCAAATACGTGCCAGTGTACCAAAGGAGTGAATCACTTCCTTGTTTCTCAGTGGTCTTAGCATTGACTTCCGTGAAATTTAATCAAGTGCTTTTTAAATACTAGATAAAGTGGTAATTTACTCTAATCACTCGGTTCTGTAGTTTCGTAAATGACTTGTAAATGGTCCGTTGTGCATTATTCGTCTTTGAATACATCTTGTCCTTTTGTTTAACTGCATCTAATTATTCAATTGTTTGTTTGGTAATAAAAGAAGTTATTATCCTTGACGTAACACGTAGATGCTGATAGGTCTATAGTCTTGTCTGTCCCATTTCTTGTTTCAGTTTCATAGAACTGCTTTGCTATACATCCATTAAGTATATTTCGCAAAACTTCTAATTATCTTTCCTTCCTTTTTCATTATTTCTAATATAAAACCGTTGTCTCCATAATTCTTTTCTTTTCTTTTATCTCGAGTGGTGCTTCATACTTCAGCGAACATTCTTTCCGAAGTGCCACAGTTTCCATCAATAACTAATCTGACAATGAGTGTCATTTTCATCAACTGATCTTTACAAACATTGGCAGTTGTTGTGGCATTTCCCATCATTGTGTTAAAATATGTCAGCTCTACATTGTTTCTGACTTATTTTCTTCGTATCCTTATTTATTTCAGTAGGTCTGTTATTACAGTTTCACTGTTCCTCGTGACCATTTCTACAAGGCGTTTATGAATATTTTTCTTTCATTCTTCATCTTATTTTATATTCCTCCTATCGTTCCTTTGAACTCTATCTATTTTCTACTGAAGTTCCTCGTTCCTTTTTACAATGTCTTTTTCTCTTCGCTGAAAATTGCTCCTTTTATTTAGAGTTTCCTTGTTACATTTGAGATTTTCTGTACTCATTAAGTATTCGCGTCATTCGCATATATTGTACTTTATTTGACTGTGTCTCCGAATCTGTCCCCTCGTTGGCAGTTTTATTAAAATGGTTGCTCTAGTTTTATTGAACTGGAGACGTTGAAGAAATTGAAGTGGATACAGTCATTGGACGTGTTAATTCTCTTTGAAGTTGTTGATGCGAGAATTCATATACTTCTAAGGACATAGTACAAGAACTGTTACAGCCTACTCTTACATAATAATAACAGGATTCAATAACCGGATACTTGAGCCAACAGTTTGTTGAACGTATTAAATTCGAACTTACAGCATCTATGCATACGTCAAATTTTCAGACATCAGTAAATAATGTCCTAAGCAAGGCTTACGTGATGATAGCACTGCATTACCGGTGCCATCATTCATCATTAAGCGGGTAATACATTTCCCATGTAGGTCACGTAATCAATTTCATTTCCGCAAATTAACGGGCACAAGAATAAGTGGCTGACATTTCCCTCTGCCGCAGACATGTGTGATTACATTAGCCAAGCGGTACATATTAGCGGCATTAACAGTACTAAGATCGATGACGGGCTCTACCTTGTCACCATAAGTGGACGTGCAGATCGACCGCTCTCGTGATATCTCACTGACAGCGAATTTCGGTTGCTTCAGTCTCTGGGAATTCTGTAGTGCATTAATAATACAACGGTGAGAAAATGATGATGCATGACTGTTTGTGCGAAATGTACGCAGTGTTAACCACCTGAAATAGCGCCATGTTACACAGCAGCTTTTTCTGACGCGTATTACGCTTTTATCAGTAGCTCATAAAGGTAGGTATTGAACGGTATACCAACATCACGCTTTGTGCTGTTATACATGGTGTTTATAAATGAATGTCGGGTTTTGAACCTTTATAAGATTTATTGAATTAAACTTACAGTTATAAATGATATGTCAAATGAAAAGAGAAATTCAAACAGCTTTACCAAGAACCTTATTAATTTTCAATGTGAGCACCATTTTTCACACGGCATACACCAAGTCTATAGCCGAGTTCTTCCCAAACGCCGGCCGGAGTGGCCGAGCGGTTCTAGGCGCTTCAGTCCGGAACCGCGCTGCTGCTACGGTCGCAGGTTCGAATCCTGCCTCGGGAATTGATGTGTGTGATGTCCTTAGGTTAGTTAGTTTTAAGTAGTTCTAAGTTCTAGGAGACTGATGACCTTAGCTGTCAAGTCCAATAGTGCACAGAGCCATTTGAACCATTTTCTTCCCAAACGTTAATAAGTGTGTCCTCAGTGATTGTAGCAACATCTGCTTCAATCCGGTTTCTTAATTCAGGGAGGTCTGTAGCGGAGGCATGTACACACGATCCTTGATGAAGCCGCAATGGAAAAAAATGGCGTTATGTCGGGTGAACGTGGAGGCCTCTTACGGCCTATCCAGAGCTTGGGTACAGTGAAGTTCAACCAATCGCTTACTTCGCTATGCCAGTGCTCACAATGAACATCAATAAGGTTCTTGGTAAAACTGTGTGAGTCGCTCTTTCATTTGACATGTCATTTATAAACTGTAAGTTTAATGAAATAAATATCATAAAGCGTTAAAAACCCGATATTCATTTGTAAACACGCTGTACAATATTAAATTCGATCGGTGACGCTTAACAGCGGCATATTTTTATGAAGACAACAAAGTCAGCCTTACAGAGTGGCAAACCAATTACAATTAGTCATTGTAACTAGGAGCTGCAACTTGTAACATTACAGGACATATTGAAGTATTCGATACTGTAGACTTTTAGGGGATGTCGATACAGATATGCAAAATGTAAAGGGAAACTTTGGTGATGTTTAAATATTGTACTGTGTCAATATTAGGACATTTTGCACAGAAAGAACAAAAATAGAATTAATGTAAATATATATTAGTGTTAGTAACCTATTTTCATTCAATTTTGTAATTATATTTCATTTTGTAAAAGAAAGACTCACTGTTTGCTGTAGCTCTGATTAATTGTATAAATTATCAGTTTTGAGCTAAATTATTTCGTATAATATGGACAAGATACTTTTAAAAACTCACCAGCTAAAGAGAAAGTCTGTAAATGAACGTTTAATGCACACTTCTGGAACTTTCTATGGAGAAATTCTATATTATGATCGCAAAAATACGAAAACTTGTGAAAACTGTTTCATAACCTACTTTCGAAAGACGATTTGTATCAAGAGATATTGCTAAAAAGATTTATTTACGTTTTGAAACACGATTTAAATCATTTTACATATAAATAGTTGTTCTAAATCACTCAAGAAATATCCAGAATCAAATGTCAAGATATTTCTGGAAACATCGGTACAAATCTGGTGAAGGTTATCCAGAAGCAGGTAAAAAATGTTATAAAATCTATTTGGAAATTATGCTTGTAAGAATTTATATGTACTGATCCTTTTACTTACTTTAATCTGTACTAAAATTCTGTAATGTCTAATTTAGTTTTAAGTCATGAATTGCTATCGTATTGTAAACAAAACATTGTCAAATACTCTCATTGTTTGGAAAGATATTAATACACCTAGGAGTTGTCAGTGGCCAGTTTGGATGTGCAGTGCGGTTGGCTCGGAGAGTCGGTTGTTGAGTCTGTGAAGTCTGTCAGTTCTGTTTGTAAATAAACGTCTGTAATGAAGAATTACTTGTTGTCGTCAATATGAACTCAAGACCTTTTGCACGAAGCAGACACCTCCTAATGCAACGTTTTAATGTGGTTGAGGAAGCTGGGATCGCTATAATTGCAAATAAATTGAAGTGGAGCGTTTTAATTTAGTGTTGAGGAGCTGAAATGTTATAAACTGTTATTTTTGGTTGCCGTATTCGTCGTGGTGAGAAGGTAAGAGGCTCTCTGTTAGACCGGATATCAACGAATATAATTAAAATAACTACTTCTCTAAATGAAAATAACTACGGGTTGCATTGCAAATAGTGAATACTACAGAGCTGACGCCGTACACAAGACTGAGAAAGCATAAGCATTTCTGAACAGCTCAGTTAAGCAAACATTAAAACTATTATCTTTGTTACCAAATGTCTCCGTTGACCCATTGTTGGTCCAAGGACGCGTGGGGTGCTATCGAAAATGTATAGGCCTTCCATTCGTTACTTCTACAGTGTTAAATTTTGAGAAGGATTTACACTAAGTTCTTAAAGCGCAGCAGGTTATTCCCAACACAGGAGGGCATAAATCTTTAGATATTATGACATAAAGCACAATCCAGATTACTAGTGTAGATTTTGCATCATCGTTCAGTAAATGGTAGTGAGCACTACGCCTAAAGTTACGCAATTTGCTGCTGGTTGTTTTTTTTTTTTTTTTTTTTTTTTCAAACCGCTTAGGTTACACGTGTGACGCAGTAATGCAACGATTGTTTGGTAGCTGTTGCATAATAGCATAAAACAGAATCAGAATAATTCAGAATATCCAGTGCAATCACTATTCTAAATTAACAGGAATACGACCACTAGCTCTGAGCGTCAAATAGAGAAACACGATGAATTAAGTTTTATGCTACAGATCCTGCGAGAGCTCGTGAACTTACGCACAAACTGCCTCAGGGGTAAGCTAATCCTTAGATGACTAATTCGAAACATGCAACTACACTCTTTACAGAGTGAACGATACGGAAAGCGATAAACTGCAGGGATGAATTCCTGACTGGAAATGTAGGAAAAAAGTCCCTATGAAAATGTACCCTGAAATGCGTCGTTGTCACGGTAGATGGCCCTGAAGAATGAAAGTGCCTCTGACCACGTGTCGTGTATTCGCTGTATAGTGCCGGCTGTGTGACTGACGCAGCGTACTGTAAGCAGCAGAATTTTCCTCTGTTCAGGTCGGGAACAAGTCGAGATGGCGTCTGTGTACGGCCAAGCAGATGGACAGTCCAAATAAACCCTTGTACAAGCTCCAGACAAGTGGCCCGCCAACATGGTGTAAGCCAAAGTGCGATTATGACTATCCTGCATGACAACCGCTACTATCCCTGTCACGAGCAATCCCATCCCTTTGAATATCTGTTGTGACGTGGATGCGATGCAGTTCTGTACTGCGTCCAGGGACGATTTGTTGCCGTTGCACTCACACCGTCCCTTTCCTGACACATGTTCATATGGCCTATTTTCCTCCAATTCCAGTCAGTAATCCGTGCCTGCAGGTTCTGAGTTCTGTTAATGTTCACCTTGTATTTACTATGTTTCTTAGCAAAGCACTGGTAGTAATTGTCATCTGAATAGGTTTAGTTTCTACCCTAAACAAAAACTAAACTCCTTCCGAACAGCTCATGAAGGCCTAACGGTACTGATTTGCCGCCGTGTCATCCTCAGATCATAGGCGTCACTGGATGCAGATATGGAGGGGCATGTGGTCAGCACACTGCTCTGCCGGTCGTTTCTCAGTTTCCGAGACCGGATTATATTTCTATCCTACTGGTATTAAAAATGAAAGACCATGAAGATGACATGCACCAAATGTTAAATTGCAACGAAGGGCACCACAAGCTTGGCTATCCAAACGATTAGCATTGCAGCGCAAACACACAAAATAGAAAGAATGTCATCTACATTCTGTACGTAAGGAAACAATAAACAATGGATTTCCCATTCAGAAATCGCATTTTCATATTAGTTGTTTACCAGAATCTCGTGTTACCGCAACGTGTAAGACGAAGAACCGTCTGCCAAAGAGTTGGGTCAAACGGTTCAGATGGCTCTAAGTACTATAGGACTTAACATCTGAGGTCATCAGTCCCCTAGACTTAGAACTACTTAAACCTAACTAACCTACTGACATCACACACATCCATTCCCGAGACAGGATTCGAACCTCCGACCGTAGTAGCCACGTGGTTTCGGACTCACTAATGCGTGAGAATTCGACAGCTGCAGTATCGTTACCTGTCCAGTCTGTAGTTTACCGTTCCGCTGTTAGCGTTGGTCACGATCCCCGACTGTTAGCGAATATGGAATCGTTGGGTCACGAGGGCCATACTCAACGCCATTCAGCACCGTGCTACGCGACTAGCTCCTGACAGGACGAACATATTTTTTGCTCAGTTTGTGCGCCCGTATATCCACGTCACAAAATGGGCTTATTTGCAGCAAGACAGGTATCCTCACGGACAATACGATGACTTCTAGAGCACTGTGGATTGTTAGGACGTCGGTCATTGTCGAGTCTTTGCTTGGTGCAATAGCGGAGACAGCCGTGCAGAGAATAACACGTCCAACGACAATACTGGAAACACAAGCTTCACCACATCGTATTTTCCCGCGGCTCCCAGTTCTGCTTGGAGCATCACGATGGACCCATCCGTCAGTGGGCGCTCCGAGTAGAACAAGTGTTGAAAACTTCATTCATCAACGTCATACGGAGTGGTTGTATGTGGATCTATTTGGTACACAAGACAAGCGTTTGCGTAAAAAATCTTCCGAAATAGAAGTCTTATTGCTCAGCTCGCTGTTGAGACGTATCCTGATTACTATTTTCAACACCGTTATACAGTTTCAAAAAGAATATACGTATTACAAAGTATTATTTTGTCCAAACTAAACCCTGAGCCTCGGCTCAGCTATTGGAGAAACGAATACATAGTCTAGTTTATATTAATAGCCGCTAGATGTCAGTTATCTTCTGCTTTGTTAGGTAATCGTTTAAATGTTGAAAATGGCTACTCCGCAGCATAAATCATTTTGTGTTCTCGAAATGCAATTCCGTGATTAGAGTGCAAAGAAGCTTCAGGTTGAAGTACCAAATTGATCCTCCGAATGGGTGGAACATCGGCAGATGATATCTACAGTTTCTAGATACAGGAAACAGTACTGGCCGCCCTCGTGTTCCTGGAGAAAATGCTGCACGAATTCAAACTGTTTTCCAACGCAGTCGTTCAAAATCAACTCGACGTAGTGCCTACAACAACAATTCGGCGTGTTTTGAGACGTTAGTTGGTTATGAAACCGTAAAAGTTACAGCTGTTACAAGCTCTGCGTCTTGATGACAAACGCAAACGTATGGCATTTTGTAACGAGATTCTTGATGCTATTGACAATGATAACACTTCCGCACAACGCATCGTGTTCAGTGATGAAGCGACTGTCCGTGTTCCAATTTCGGGCTTACTGAACCCACATGCAGCCATTGAACTCGTACGAGATTCGCCAAGGTCAATATGCTTTGTGCAATATGTCGACCATCTGTTTACGGCCCATTGTTTTTTGATGTAAACACGGTTAACAATCAGCAGTATCTCACTATGTTACAAAAGTGGTTGTTTCCGATGCTGTACGAAGCCATCTTAATTTTCCAACAAGACGGGGCACCCCCTCACTGTAGTTACCAAGTGCCTGAATATCTGAATGAAACTCTACCGAACCGTTGGATTGGTCGTCAAGGAGCTGGCGACTTAGCATGTCTCAGCTGGGCTCCACGGTCAGTGGATTTGACACCCTCTGACTTCTTCATGTGGGGTTTCGTTAAAGACAACTTTTATGTACCACTTCTTCTACAGAACATGGAAGAGTTGAAGAATCGTATCCGTACTGCCCTAACATTAGTGACGAAGGACATTCTTGCCTGAGTATGGGAGGAATTTGAGTATCGATGTGATATTGTTCATGTCGCTGATGGAGGACATATTGAACATCTGTAATCTGTACTTGAGAGGTTGGTAATTATGTGTATGAAGCTTCATATTCGTATGTCTTAAGGGTTAATAAATGTATGCATTTGAATTACGTATATTCTTTTTGGAACACCCTATATTATCTTCTTCAGCTCTGTCGGTGCTATAAATATGTTACAAAGTTTACAATTACCATATGTAATCTGGCCGTGTGGGATTAGTCGAGCGGTCTAAGGCGCTGCAGTCATGGACTGTGCGGCTGGTCCCGGCGGAGGTTCGAGTCCTCCCTTGGGCATGTGTGTGTGTGTGTGTGTGTGTGTGTGTGTGTGTGTGTGTGTGTTTGTCCTTAAGATCATTTAGGTTAAGTAGTGTGTAAGCTTAGGAATTGATGACCTTAGCACTTAAGTCCCATAAGATTTCACACACATATCTAATTTCGAAAAAAAAACATTAATTCAGTTTTACAAACTATCAGATACGTGAATTGTAAAGCCACTACGTGTGGCACATAGCAATCTCGCCATTGAAAACATGGAGGTAAACTGTGATATCAAAAATATTACGTAAAGGAAACGCTGAAAATTTTTTTGTTAAATCGAACGTCAAAGACTAAGATAATGTTTACCGTGCAGAAAACACATTCCCATGCAACAAAAATGGTTCAAATGGCTCTGAGCACTATGGGACTTAACATCTGTTGTCATCAGTCCCCTAGAATGTAGAACTACTTAAACCTAACTAACCTAAGGACATCACACACATCCATGCCCGAGGCAGGTTTCGAACCTGCGACCGTAGCAGTCCCACGGTTCCGGAATGAGCGCCTAGAACCGCTAGACCACAGCGGCCGGCCATGCAACACTAAATACACTAAAATAAAAGCCTTAACTGTATCAGCAAGGCATAGACGTGTTAGTATACCAGAAAGAGCACATACACTGCTGGCAGATATGTGTATGTCGATGACCAGCGCCGAACTGCCGAAAGGTTGTCAAATAAACTACATAATACTACAAACACCCAACAGGTGGAAGCAGTCTCGTACGTAACAAGGTGTAATGTAGGGACAACAATACATGAACACGAAGCCTACAAAATGACTGCAACACGATAGAGCACGCCATAATTTTTCCGATCTTTCTGATCGAAAAATATTTACAGAAAATATTTTACATTATCATTATATTTAAAAAGATGTGCAAGTATCGAGGAATAATAAAATCTAAAATTAAAATACAGTGGTAGCAATATGTACAATTAGTCGTTTTAGAATTTTTTTTTTACAATTATGCGTATAATACAATATTAAAGCATGTTAAGGTACCTGTGGTCATACAATTACAAAATTTTCAAGATGATAGAAGGAAAGTATTGGTAGTATAGCCGCGTGTATTACAATGTTGACATTATGCACCGAGGCTAGAGCTATGATTATCAGTGGTCTACATTTTATACAGAAATGCATCAAGACAGTAATAGTAACGACAAATAATCGTTTCTGTTTTGCATGGTCCATGATTTGGTCAGCGAGGACTACTTTTTCGATATGCTACGACCGATGGCTGCAACTTATCTTCGAGATGCACGTGACGTTATGTTTCAGCAGTTATGGGACAAAACTTCATTTTTCCAAAGCTGTCCTGACTTACATCTGTACAGATTGTTTCCTTAGCCAGCGTCTTCCACTGATATTTTATCCGCTGGAACTATCTCGACGTGAGTGGTAGGGAGATTAGCACACTGCCATTTGCTGTGAAATGTTCACCAGTGCCTGGCAACCTAACATCCCAGAGTGGTTCCTTCAGAACTGTCTGCAAGAGACTCTGTTAGGATGGTAATAAAATGTAGTGCCACTCTGGTCAATCGACTGTTTTTTCCTGTGTAAGAGTCTTTACGTACGGCCCAGGAGGAACAGCCACACTCACTTGTTAGATGGCGTTTGAAGTAACAAGCGGCGTTTCTGCGTGCAGTACTATCAGCCACAAGCCTACATGAACAAACAGCTTATGCGCCACATTGGTGGAAGACATCCTGAGAGCTGAAGTCTCAGAAGCTTATGGAACCCATCTGTTTCAAAGAGCAAGAATTTCAACCGTATGATTACTTAATGAGCCGCGACGATGCGTTGGCGAATTCAACTATGTTAATAGGAATGAATGGTCGTCACCAAGCAATGAGGTAATTCTTGCTGCCACTCAGGTAACGCTAAATGTTCTATAGCTGTTGTATTTCTACTTTTTTTCTCGCCCCATTATCTGTGGCGTTTTCTTACCTGTGCTTTCCACTAACCAATTGTCTGTGAAATATTTGCAAAATATGTGCAGTTCCTATGACGTAGGCACTTTTTAGTACCAATATTAATTCTGTGGTGTCCTGCAGTCGGCAGGAAAGAACTACTAATCAAGTCTGAATACACTTCATTGTACCTAAAACGCCCTCTTGGCGTGCACTTATTTCCAAACCAATAACAACAAGAAGCCCAACAATTCATGTGGTGGCACGAACCAGGTAAGAGTACAAGAACGTGAAAGGAAGAATAATAACCATAATACTACTCTACAAAGACACGACGTTCTACTGAACGCTACGGCGAGTGTCTACTATGCTAGCGCTGGCGTAGGTATTGGCTGGAGCTCTCCTAGTTGTAGGTACACACTGCCGGTCTGACTCTTCTGGCAAGTTTATAACGCCGATTCGGCATAGTGTTACATGTAGTCACATTAGTTACATTTGGTGGATCTCCGTCACATGGCTTTTCACGAAATAGTTCCGTGTTTATGCAGAAAGTCTGTTGTTTGTTTACATCCATTGGAGATGTTTTGATTTGAGCTCTTGAAGGGAGGTCGGCAGCCCACCTTGCTTGTCTGTTGTGCGAGCCCTCTAACTAGTAAGGGGCCGCTACGGAAGATCCAGTGGAACTGTTCAGTTGTGTTTTTATCTTAATCATGGAGCCGTTAGTCTTCTAGGGGGCCACCACGAATTCCCTTCTTTAGCCAACTGGATCATTTCGCACTATCACTTGTACCATATGTCTTCAGTTACTTGTTGAATGTATTCCAATCTCTGTCTTCTCCCATAATTTTTACCCTGAACATTGCCATCTATTACCATGAAAGTTACTCCCTGGTGCCTTAACACATGTCCCACCATCATGTCCTTCCTTCTTGTCAGTGTCTTCCCTATGTTCCTTTCTCCAATGATGCTGTGGATCATTCCTCATTCCATATCTTATCAGTCCTTCAATTCTAGTCTGTGATTAACTACCATAGAATATGGTCGATGTTTGGTACTAGTAGACTTCTCTGTTCTAATGTGCTTTTTATGTCTCTTGCATCCTCTGTCATGGGTAATTTTGATTCTAAGGTAGTGGATTTCCTTAACTTTGTCTTCAAGAGTAGCATCTTGTACAGGGCTATGTAAGTCGAACAATAGCCAGCAGGCAACTTGGTACATTTGTCATGGTTCTAACATGATGTGTGATGCCGACGAGTATCTGGCTGCAAGTTGTTAAGGATGTGACCAAAAGGTGTCAGCATCTTACGGACTAAGAACTCATCTGTAACTGAAGCAGCATATTTAGGAAACAAAACCGTATTTACTGTGAAAATTAAATCCTCTATTAATTATTAATGATTTCATAAGTTTAATTATTAATGTGAATAATGGTGTGAAAGGATAGTATATTGTAATGTATTTTAGCTGAGAATATGTGAGCGTTGTACACAGGTAGTACATCATACAGTGAGAGGAATTATGTACAGTGCATCTAGCCAGTTTATGGGACCGGGGAAAGAGTTAGTTTGATATTTGTGCATTTTCTAAACTTGTTCGTTCAATAAATTGTTCATAGAAGCTATTAGGCTGTGATTGGTCAAATGTAAAAGACGCGTGATTGCGCGGTGTAAAGATGATATTGGGTTGTCTATTAGATATGTCAGCCAAACAGAGGACAGTACGTTCGAGCGTAATTTGTGAACTAAGAGTAGTGCTCTCTACAACCTAAGAGTAGTTCAGAGCTCAGCTATCATCCTGTTCGGACGCATACATTCAAGAGTTGAACAGATATAATAATTTTGCGGAATAATGAGCAAAACTTGATCGTGAAATGGTACAAAGTGATAGCGAATTTATGAGAAAGACGAACGCGCGAAATTCCGAATTTTATGTATCAACTGTGACATTTGAACTAACAAAAATCCTGGTGACATATTGTGCAGACCGGGAACGAGAACTGAACGTTCCACGGGATCGAGTTGTGGAATATTTAAGAGGGCAATTTTGTCACAGACAATCCTTTATGTATTATTTTTGGTAACATGTTTGATTAAATGTCATAAGTAGGTCCTGACGAGTGACTGTGATTTATTTGTGTGTGTGTGTGTGTGTGTGTGTGTGTGTGTGTGTGTGTGTTTTGTGCGTGTATGCGTGTCGAAGCTGCAGCTTCAGAGTAGCACGCCTTTGGCGGTGTTTTGTATCAAATAAATGACGATATATTGAAGTTTTCACTCACAACCTATCTACCATTTAAAAGCTCAGTAAACCTGAAATCAAAAATCTTTAATGCAACCTGTAGATACAACTAGTCTGGATGGTTCCACTAGGGCGTGCCCAGTCGAGCAACAGTGTTTCGATCTCCAAAAGGTGAGTGAATATTTTCTGTAGACAGTCACATGGAAACCACGATGTTGAAGTCTACTTCGCGGCATCCTATTTTTTAGTTAAGCTTCGCGCTTCTCTCATTTCAGCTGTTCCTCATTACTTCTGGCTTCTGGTTTACTCTCAGTCCATTTTCTGCACTCACTAGGCTATTCATTCCATTCGACAGATCCTTCTTCACTTCACCGAGGGTAGGAATGTTACGGGCGATTCTTATCACTGATATCCTTTCACACTGAATTTTAATCTCACTCCTGATCGTTTCTGTTATTTCCATTATTGTTCCTTTTACGTATAAATTGAACAGTAGGAACGAAAGACTACATCACTGTAATCTGTATAAATTGAACAGTTGGAACGAAAGACTACACCTCTGTGCTACACCCTTTGTAATCTGCGCACTTGGTTGTTGGTATTCCATAGTTTTTGTTTCTTTTTGCTTCGTTTATATACTTATATCAACCGTCATTATAGCTTACTTCTAATTTCGAGCACATTGCACATTTTACAGTGTCAAATGCGTTTTCCAGTTCGACAAGTCGTTTGAATAAGTTTTAATTTTGTTTAAATCTTATTTGACGGCCGGGCCTGGCCGAGCGGTTTTAGGCGCTACAGTCTGGAACCGCGCGACCGCTATGGTCGCAGGTTCGAATCCTGCCTTGGGCATGGATGTGTGTGATGTCCTTAGGTTAGTTAGGTTTAAGTAGTTCTAAGTTCTAGGGGACTGATGACCTCAGAAGTTAAGTTCCATAGTGCTGAGAGCCATTTGAACCATTTTAAATCTTGTTTACGTTAGCAATTAGAACGTCAGAACCGTCTCTTCGGTGCCCTTAGCTTTCCAAAGGACTAACTGATCATGTTCTGGCTGTTCCTCAATTTTCTTCAATTGTGGGTACTTTAAAGATAAGGATATTTCTATTTGCCTAAGTATACTTTTATGTGAATAGTGCTCTAAGGTCTCCTCCTGTCACAAATTCCGACTTCAGTATTGATCATGTCGACTGTGATCAGACTTAATTTCACACTGACTATATGAAATGAAATCTGATGATTGGTTCAGGACTAGGACCGGAAACAGACATCCAGGTTACCCTTTACAACAAAACTTACCCGAGCTCAAGATGGAGAGTTATGGCTAAACCTAAAAATTCAGACCACCATTTTACGACAGTCATAAATTTTGTCAATAACCAAAATTAGTAGCCTGCACTCCAACTCAAACCGCCATTATGTGTTATCACCACCCTTTTGAGGGGACCTAGAGCAATTAACCAATTTTCATGTCATTAACGTCTTCGCGATTACATTTTTGCACTTAGGTAGTTTTGTTAATTTTTATCTTCGTGGCCTTCTCTTGTGAGAGATTAAATGTCTTAGATCCTAAAAGATAAGAAAAAAACAAAAATGAGTCTTGCTTCTAGTCTGTTATTGTACAGATATGCGAAACGTAGAAAACCCGTCATTTCTGGCGACGGGAAGTCCATTAGCTCCAGTAGTAGCCAACCTCTTTATGGACCATTTCGAAGACATCGCCTTGGACACAGCTCCTGCAAGGCCGGGCTGTTTTCATCGCTACGTCGACGATACCTTCGTCACTTGGCGACATGGACAAGAAAAGTTAGAAGAGTTCCTGGAGCACCTCAACAGCATCCAAGACCACATCAACTTCACAATGGAAGTAGAGAAGGAGGGTTCGCTGCCGTTCTTGGACGTGCTTGTCTACCGTAAACCCATTGGGTCTCTAGACCATAGCGTTTACCGCAAGCTCACCCACACGGATCGGTATCTGCACGCCACCAGCTTCCATCACCCAGCACAAAAACAGTCAGTACATTGAGCTGAAACCGTGTCAGACGCTGAAAACTTACCGAGAGAATTGAGCCACTTACGCAAAGTTTTTAAGGAAACCGGTTACAACAACAAACAGATCTCAGAAGCAGTGTCATCCAAGCCTCAAAGGAAAAAGACCTCTGAAGAAGACACCAAGCAGTTGCATTCTTACCGTTTTCTGGTTCGACAACATGGAAGATTAGTTGGCTCCTGAAGAGGCATAAAATAGACACAATCTTCAGGTCTCCGGCAAAGATCCGACAGCTAATGAAATCTGTCAAAGACGATGTAGGCCTCAGAACGCCAGGAATTTATGAGATAACGTGTGGATGTGGGCAGTTCTATGTCGGCCAGACTGTTCGCACTATTGAACAGCGCCGCATAGAGCATGACAGGTGTTACCGTCTGCGCTATCCCGAAAAAGTCAGCTGTAGCAGAACATGCTCTGGAAAGGGACACCGAATTGCATTCGTTAAGACTCTATTATAAATGGGCTAATGGCTTCTGGGATAGAGTGATAAACGAGGCCATAGAGATTTGAATTTCTGACAACATCTTCAACTGATTGCAGCTGAGACAGCGTCGGATCCGGTGTTGAGAGACGGTCCCGAGGCGAAAACATTTCCGTATATGGTAATGCACCGAGCACCAGTGACGTCACGAGCGACGTCACGAACGACGGCGCGGCTGTATTAGCACGACAATGACAACCAAATGACAGTCGTCCACTTGACAATGGCAGAGGAGATCTCTGCCGAAAGCTCGTGGGCAGTAAACCACTTGACGCGGCTTGAAACCCGAAAATGTTTTATTAATGGATATCACCGCTAAAGCAAGCATCGATACATTGGTAGGTAATAAGTAACATATGACCAACGGGGCGCAGGAACGGCATAACTGTGAGCGTTTGTCGGTTAGAGCTCCCGTGAGACAGTCGGTAGAGCTTAAGTTTGTTGTACACAGGGTCGTGGTTTCGAAACCTGGTCGTGCCAGTATCTATATTGTTTTCCGAATGAAACAATTATATGAGACAAAGTGTTCCAGACATGTAAAAGAATTATTTGGAGTTTATTGCAATGTTCTATTGCTAATTCTTTCGCTTGGTTTATTCGAAAGAAGCAAACCTACGGAGTGCATTTGCAGTTTCACAGAATAAACATAAACGAACAGAACAGAAGAATAAAGAAACAATTGCACCACACGTGCGATAATATTAATTGTAATAACAACAATAATAAGAATAACTTATTCTTGGTACTGATCTATGCAGATGTACTCTGTAGGTTTGCTGCTTTCAAATAAACGAAGCGACAGCGGACTGCGAGTTGAACATTTCTATAAACTCCAAACAGTCATTTTACTCGTCAGGAACAACTTCTCGCATATGACAGTTCCACAAGTACTACAATACAAAAAGTGGAGCGACTACGGGATGTTGGTATGACAAACTAACGTTCTACCGACTTCCCCACATGCGCTCCACGCAACTGATACAATTATGTTCTTCCTACGCTCCGTAGGTCAAATGTTACTTACTACGAGGGTCAGTCAAAAAGTAATGCCTCCTATTTTTTTTTCTACGTTTAATTGTCAGGAAATTTAAATTCAATTACATAGGGTGAAAACCACAACATTGAGGATCATTTTGTCATTTTTCAATGTAATCTCCGCCCATCTCTACAGTTTTGGTCCATCTTTGAACAAGGGCATGTATCCCAGCACGGTAAAAATCACAGCTCTGCTTCCTAAGCCATTGACGCACCGATGTTTTGACGGCCTCCTCATCTTCAAAATGAATCCCACGATGAGCTTCTTTTAGTGGCCCGAACAGATGGAAGTCTGATGGTGCCAGGTCAGGGCTGTATGGGGGATGAGGCAAAACTTCCCATCCAATTTTGACAATCTCGTCAGAGGTGTGACGACTGGTGTGTGGTCTTGCATTGTCATGCAAAAGAAGAACATCTGCCATTGATTTTGTTGGGCGAACTCGCTGAAGACGTGCTTTAAGTTTTTTGAGGGTTGTGACGTATTGAACAGAATTTATTGTGCATCCCTGCTCCAAAAAATCAATCAGAATCACACCCTCTGTATCCCAGAAAACTGTTGCCATAACTTTCCCTGCCGATCGCACTGTTTTGAATTTTTTCTTCCTCGGCGAGCTTGTGTGACGCCACTCCATTGACTGCCTCTTTGATTCGGGTTCAAAAAAATGCACCCATGTTTCGTCCCCGGTCACAATTTTTTTCAGAAACTCATCTCCCTCCAAACGGAAGCGCTGCAAGTGTTGGGAGGCTATTGTTTTCGTTGCCTCTTTATTCTGATCGGTTAACATTCTTGGAACCCACTGTGCACAAACTTTTGAGTACCCCAATTGTTTAATAATCGTGATCACACTGCCTTTACTAAGAGAAATAATGCGACACACTTCATCTGCAGTCACCCGACGGTCACTACGAATGATGTCATCAACTTGCTGAATGTTGTGTGGAGTCACTGCACTCACCGGCCTGCCGCTCCGCTTTTCGTCAGTCAACGGTGTTTGCCCTTCAGCTTCCTTACAACGACGAACCCATCGTCTAACAGTGCTGACATCCACTGTCACAACACCATACACCTTCTTCAGTCTTTCATGAATGCGTATGGGCGTTTCACCTTCTGCATTCAAGAATTCAATCACACAACGCTGACTCAAACGAACATCGATGTCGGCCATCTTACAAACTTCTGCTGTGCTGCCACCTGTTGACACCGAAAGTTACTACTGCAGTGGATTGCAGAAGAAGGTTTGAGGAATGGCGCCAAATTCAAATTTTTCACTTAACTTAATTTTTTTAAGTAGAAAAAAAATGGGAGGCATTACTTTTTGACCGACCCTCGTACTTACGGTCGACGTACGTGCTCCTGGGTGAAAGCACTTAGCTCAAACTATACCGGAATTTTGGTTCATAGCCTGTCGATATACAATGTTTGGCACCGATATGATTATCCGATACCTGGAAGTTTGGGTGTGAGCAAAGTCTGGGTAATTGAAGGACGCTTCCCCGCCAGGGGAATTAGTGGCACGGAGCGGAAATATAAAAACGTCTGTGAGACACTCGGAAAGTCTTGTCTTGTCTTCAGATCTGTGTATAATTCGGGGTCTATGGTTGTCGCGGAGATGCTGACATCCCTGTGGGCTGAACATCGCGTGAAATCCGGGGCCTTGGTTAGGGTGTGTGTTCTTGGTACCGTGACGCCGATAGGAATTCAAGCTGTCAGTCACTCAACCATTTAGGGGAAGCAAATTTGGCTTGGGAATTCGTCTCAGCTGGTGATTGTGACTTTTATGGTAAGTGCCCATTTCCATATAAAAGCAGGGATTTTGAGTTTGATAACAAGTAACTTAACCCCAGACGTCCTGGCTATGCAAATGATTTTCCTGTGACTGCCCTGATATACTGAGGGGCGTAGATGCGCTTGTTTATTTGTATACTGGGCTCTCTGTAGAGCTATCGAGCACGTTCCTTTACTTGTGGCGAACGTGGATTAGCCGTTAATTTTACTGTCAACGTTTTTGGTATTGTATTATACTGCTCAGTAACGTGACGTGTTACTGTGTATACAAGCTCCGCGTTTTTATATTCTTTAGGGAGCTTCATTTTCGAGTAATTCCTCTGAAACTTTCTTGGGGTTTGTACTTCTTGCGCTCACCAAACTTACTCCAGTCGCTTGTGCATTTGATTGCTTGGTACTAGGGTCAGTGTAGTTTGTACGTTACAGGGTAGCTAATGGTCAATTCAAAACTATTATTGTACTGATTTCAAAAGGGAGCCTGATAGGTATCTAATGTCTCTGTAAAACACATGGCCAGCTAGTTTCATTTGTGCACTGCACTAGGTAAGTTGTTTACTGTTCTACTGGATTTTAGTGTCCTTGCCCTTGTGCGACTGTCGCGTTCTGTGTTTTTCTGTCTCCCTCTAATATCCCAGTTGGCTTAAGCAGATGTATTTAGTGTCGGTATTGCTGGCTGTAGACAGCTGTTAACTGTTTTCACTGTCAGTTCCTTAAGCGTGTAACTAAATTTCGTTGCCTCAAGGCGATTATGTTTTAATTTGACCGCCGCGCTAGCAATTGAACTTTTGCTATAATATCTAGTAGTGCTTACTGTTAATTTTATAACTTTCTCAGTGATCTTAAAAACTGGTACTAAGCTTAAATAGTAATGGCCGTTGATGTCAAACCCTTTTGCTAAAGCTGTCTGGGAAAGTCTTTGACTGCGCAACCGGGAGGTGGCTTTTGGTATATTACTGCATTTTCACACGACAGTGTGTCTGAAATTTAAAATAATTTTCTTTTTCACAATGGACCTGACCTGCACCTGAGTTCAGAACATTTCGAGAGATCTCACTTATTACAGGCACCTGACAGGACGGGAGCGGGAATGTAATTGTTTTTAAAAAAAATTGTAGCCCGTTTACCGACAACGACGTATTTGGATTGCCATTCTAGATAGATTTTTGGTCGGTCTTTGGTATTCAAGTGAACTGTAACAACCCGACTGTGTCTAATCCGGTAGGTTAGTTGTTCAAGATTATTATTATTGTTGTTATCGCTGGACCTGAAGCTCCTGGTCGCAAGTTGCTAATGCTGTGACTTGTTTTTGTATTTTATTTTAGACGTTACAATACTTCTACAATTTTTTAATACTTTTAAAATTTGGAAAATTATGCATAATTCTTTCTCAGTTACATTTTTTTCTTAAAGATCATTGTGTCTTCCACGTTGCGTGATATCTTTTGCTGTTTTTGTAACGGATAATAAACTGTTGTTTTCGGCAGTACGATTTAATTTGTCCATGAAGTTACCACTTCCCAACAAGTTCGCCAACGCTTCATTCCACCACTCGTCGGGTAAGAATAGGAAAATTATTTTTACATTGGCTTAGAGTGGCAGACGGAATGTTAACAGAACAAGCCCATCTCACTGTCTCCATTAAATGTCACTGCCCAAACGTATGACCACACTTAGGTATCTACCATTTGTCAACAATACCTTTAGGAAAAGACCGCTTCTCACTGATCCGCCTTATTTTTAGGAATGCTGATTTCACCTCTAGAATGGATACCAATAATACAGGGCGAAGTAGTGAAGCGGGAGAGGGTTGCGCGAATGTTGATGCTCAGTTCCAACTCTTTCCAAGCAGAGGCCTTTTGTATTTATAGAGAACCTCTAGCCTTCTAGATTCTGAAGTACAAAGACATTTATAACTCAGCTATTGTCTGCTGTGTTGCGCTCTAGCAGCGAAACTACACAAATTACACCCATGTCACCAGTATGACGACAACTGCAATGAATCAGCCAAAGGATTCTTGAATATTTTTATGATCAGAGGAGTCCTGAACATTTTTAATATTTTTATCTGGGATTGTAATCTAAGTAAGAAAGCCATGTTTATGAAGAGTAGCTCGCTGGGACGCATATTCACAGAGGAGCACTGGAGGCGAACAGAAGCAGCGACAAGAAATGCTCATAACTGCAACTGCTGCAACTGGACGTCACTCCTGTCCTGTGTTCCGGACATCTACATCACTGGTCATTGAAATCCCAACACCACAGGGATAACGAAATTTTTCTTACTGAGCAGAGGCAGTCAGAATACGCGATTAATTTTGTTGGTCATTTTCGAACATATGTGTGAAATTTAGTACAATGTGCTGCCAGCTATGACAGCCACAGGCGCTCGAACAGAGCTGCGCGTGGAGTCGAAATGGGTCTGGGTGACAGAGGTGCGTCATGAAGTGATGCCGTTCATTCAAGTTTGCGTTTGCGCAGGTGAAGGTACCTACTTGACCAACTGATCTGTCACACTGATGCTGTTCACAATTACTGTTACGCTGTTCCAACTTGATGGTCGCCTTCTCACAGTCTTCTTTAAGCATTGGTCCATCTATGCAGTACCAGATATTCTACTGTGGGACTTCTTTTCCTTTTGCAATGAGTAGAGGTCAAAATGGCTCTGAGCATTATGAGACTTAACATCTGAGATCATCAGTTCCCTAGAACTTAGAACTACTTAAACCTAACTAACCCAAAGACATCACACACATCCATGCCCGAGGCTGGATTCGAACTTAACGGTCGCGCGGTTCCAGACTGAAGGGCCTAGAACCGCTCGGGCACACCGGCCGGCACGGGGTAGAGGGCTATAAAAAGCTCGTATCTACGAGAGGCGTTTGCTAAGTAATGCAAAACAATTTTTTTAATGTGAAGCAGATTAGTAGAGGGCTATAAAAAGCTCGTATCTACGAGGGGCGTTCGCTAAGTAATGCAAAACATTTTTTTTTAATGTGAAGCAGATTAGTTTTTTGCAGAATTCCAAAACATCATAAAATTCTCCAGTCTTTTGGCTACAAAACACTTTTTTCAACGTAATCCGTTCAGTGCAACACCTTACTGGGAGGGTCTGTACGTCCGCATGGTACCACTCTACTGGTCGACGTCGAACCCACGTTTTGCTGCATCAATAAGAACACCATCATCCACGAACTACTTCTTGCAGAGCGCATACTTCATTGCGCCAAAAAGATGCAATGTGCGTGATCCGGACAACGGGGTGCATCTCGAAGAACAGTCCAATGAAGTTTTGTGAGTTCCTCTCAGGTGCATAGACTTTGTGAGGCCTTCGTTGTCACGGAGAAGTTCGTTTGCATTCTGTGGTGTCGATCACGCTGCAGTGGTTTCTTCAATTTCCTGAGGGTACCATAACACACTTCAGATTAGATCGGTGCTTCGTGAGAGAGGCCATCAAACAGAATAACAATTTCAAAGTTCCAGAAGACCAGTTGAGAGTGCGGTTTTGAAGTTTTTCTTTTTTTGAGGAGAGGTGCTGTGGTGCCATCCTTTCGACTACCGTTTATTTTACGGATCGAGATGATGAATCCATGTTTCATCAAATGTAACGATGTTCGACAAAAAGTTGTCACAATCAGCCTCGTAACGCGCTGGCAATTTCGCACAGATGTTACTTCGTTGCTTTTTATGGTCTACTGTTAGGCGGCAAGGAACCCAGCTGGAAGACACTTTTGAGTTCCTCAGCGATGGACGAGTCTGTCAGCATTACCAACAGAGACATCAAATTGTGTAGCCAGGTGACTTATTATGTCCGCGGATCACCTCGAATGAGAGTGAATTTTCTCATTTTGAGAATACTGAGGGGCGATCTGTTTTAATTGTAAAAAACCATTCAACAGCCAAGTCGCCTAAAATATTCTTTCTTTAAGACAGCCGGTTCCAACAGACTATGCTGCCATCTTCAGGTCTTAAAATGTTCTGTTGTAGACCATGTTCATTTTATACTGAACCTCACACAAAAGACGTCACGATGCTTTTCTTTCGAATGAGAGTGTCCGCACGTTCGCACACTGCAGGAATTACAGCTGTGTCAAGCCGAAGAGCATTCGGGAGATCGGATTGCTTGACGTTTTTGCTATTACAAACGCTTATCCCAACGACTCACCGTGCTTTTGTTCAATGTCCGGTCTCGGTAGACATTTTGCAAGCGCCTTTGAATATCTGTGATGCTCTGACTTGCGCCAAAAGAAATTCACTGTTAGCTCTCTGCCCATTCTGAAGGCTACGTATAGCACTGTCACCAATCGGAACTACATGAAACTATAGAGACTGAAGTGGGGATGTTCCACGATGTTTCGTAACAAATTCTGCATTTTTCAATCGCAACTGGACGACAAAAGATATGTTACTTATTGATCGCCCCTCGTATACGCAATAGATACAAAATTACGTAACTGTCTTTTAAAGAACTCTTCTGTATTTAACATTTTTCCAAAACTGTTACAACATCTAGTCAAGAAATCGCTCATTTATAGGATGCTCGTAGCCAGTCTGGACATGATAACTATTCGAATACCGGTAATAAAATGATTACGTAATATTGTTTCTTTTGTTCTGGGGCTAGACCATTGTCGTCAGGCCCCTTCTTCTTCACTACAACCCTAAAGTTTGACTGCAAAGTGTAAACGACATCATCATCATCGCAAGTAAAGACACTTGAGCTGGCCGTCTCTGCTCCCATTTCGTCCCACACATCTGCACATGACTCTAAAAAATGGGCGCATGTGTGACGTTCTTCTTACACTGCTCGTTAAATCATGTTTCTCAGCGAACGATTTTCATTGTTGCTATAGAGCGAAGAGAGACATGTTGCTATAGTAAATAACAACATGTACCACGAAAATGATTCCATGCTGCTTCATAGGTATGCCAGGCTTCATCACAGTGGCTGGCGAGTGATGGCGCGCCAGCCTGTTTGTAATTCATGATCTGGCGTCTTGAGTTGGTGAGAGATTTGGAGAACGTGTCGGTTAGGGCAACAACCAACCAACCTACATGTCGAGACAGTTCAGGACGTCAGGGGAAACACGCCAAAACGTAATAACACCTGCTTGAAAGCATTCCGTACCACCCTTGGAACACGGCAGCGGTTCTGCGGAGCACGGATCAGGCAGGTCGTTGGTAGGTTTGCTAAGGTATGTGGCACTAGGTGTCTACGCACAGGTCACGCAGTTCCTGTCAGAAATGGGCCAATGATGTATCTGCGCAGACGTGCCTCACAACAGCGTCCCAGGTGTGTTCCATCACTTTTAGATCAAGCAAATTTGGTGCCCAAGACATCAGTTTGAGTTCACTATCATAGTCCTCAGATCATTGTAGCCCTCGGGGAAGACATCAAGCACGAAGGAAGGCATGTGTTTCTTAGTAATGTTCAAGTACGTCATGGTACCTTCGACTCGTACAAGTCTGATGGAACCCCAAGCGAATGTCTTTTAATGCGTAATACTGCCGCCACCGGCCCGTGTCCATGACGCGGTTCGTGATTACACCAGCCGTTCGTTTGCATTAGATATCCCGACACATCCATCAATCTGGTAAACAAGAAATATAATCCATTCGACCAGGCAAGACATTCCCATTGATACACTGTCCAGTATCGATGATCCTGTGTCCACTGCAGCGTAACTGACATCATTGGGTCAACATGAGTGTACGTATAGGTTGTCTGTCACGCAGCCCCATGCCCAATAACGAGAACTGAACGATGTGCTCTAAAACACTTTTGCCTTCACCAATTTGCCTTCACCAACATTGTATTCAACCGTCACATGAGTCACCCCGTGTTCTGCTTCCCACAGCCGATATGCCTCTGATCTCCACATTAGGTAAGGCGTGGACGTTCAACACCTTAAAACTCGTGGTTTCGCCAGGCTTCAATCATTTCCCATTCATATTCACGGGTACACTAAGCGAAGAGCCAGTGGATTTACCCCTCCCACTAGAAGGAGTTCCCATTCGTCTCTCCTCCGCGTGTATGGCAGGCTCTAAGAAAAAAAGTAAAATAAAAAAAATTGATGAATGACGCACCACGAAGGAATCATCCGAATGGACAGTAATAGGTAAATTTGATGTACACATACAGACAAAAAAAGACTACAATTTCTTAAAAAGCAGATGATTCAGTAGAAAGAGATTCTCAAATTGAGCAAGTCAATAAAGCATTGGTCACCTCTGGGCGTTATACAAGCAGTAATTGGCTTGGCATTAACAGAGCTGCATGTCCTGAGAGATATCGGAATAAGTTCTGCCGTACTGAAGCGTTAAATCGTCAAAATCCCGAAGTGGTTGGATGACCCTGTCCGTAATGCTCCAGACGTTCTCTATTCCTGAAAGATTCATCAAAGCTTGCTAACCAAGGTAACGTTTGGTTAGCACGAAGGCAAGCAGTAGAAACTCGTCCTTGTATGGGCGGGCAAAGACTTGGCTGAAACATAAGCCCAGGACGCCTTGCCATGAAGGGCAACAGAACAGGGAGTAGAACATCGTCGACGTCCCGCTATACTGTAAGGGTGCTGCGAATGAGGAGCAAAGGTGTCTTGTTACGAAAAGAAATGGCACAACAGACCATCACTCCTTGTCGTCGTGGCGTATGTCAGGTTGGTATTCCCCAACGCCTGAGGCATCTCCAGTATATGTCTCTGCTGGTCTTCGGGGCTCTGTTGGAAGTGTGACTCATCAGTGAAGACAGTTCTGCTCCAGTGAATGGGATTCCAGGCCGAAGACGTGGCTGGAGTCGACCCAGGCAGAGGTGGGGTACCAAGTTGACTGTCGCCCGCCGTACGCCCGGAAAACTACAGTGACGGTCTGGGGGTGCTACTTCGTTCCACAGCAGGACCCCTTTGGTTCTCATCCAAGGCACCCTTACAGCACAGATCGATATTCTAAGCCTCTTATGGCAGGACGTGCTGGGCTTACATTTCAGCAAGACAAAGCTCGTCCTAACACGGTGAGATTTTCTGCTGCCTGTCTTCGTGCGTGCCAAACCCTACGGTGGCCAACAACGTCACTGGATCTCTCTGGAACGGAGAACATTTGAAGAATTTGGCACGATATCCCTTAGGAGGACATCCAACAACTTTATCAGTGAATGTCATTTTTTTGTGGTTTTAGGGCGCACAACTACAGTGGTCATTAGAGCCCAAACAAAGTTATGAATGCACCGCGAGGCACAAGGTTAAAACAGCAACTAGAAAGGACTACACTATAAAAGGCACATTAACAGGCAAGGGATTAAAAGAAAACAGCATAATCAAATGTCCTTGGACAGGTTTGTCAAGTGGATAAAACGAAGAAGGCGAGCAGCTGCTCCCGGGCCATCGGCTAAAATGGTATCCAGAGGATATGGCAGGCCAAGATCAATGCGCAGTGTATTAAAATTCGGACAGGACGTTAAAATGTGGCGTACCGTCAGCAGTTGCCCACATGGGCAGAACGGCGCCGGCGCAACCGTCAGCAGATGGCGATGGCTGAACCGGCAGTGTCCAATTTGCAACCGGGCCAAAACGACCTCCTCCCGCCGAGAAGAGCTTGAGGAGGACGTCCAAGCCGCGGGAAGAGGTTTCAAGGCCCGAAGCTTGTTGTCAGTAAGTGTAGCCCAATCGGCATGCCACAGCGATAAAATGCGCCGACAAATGACCCTACTAAAGTCAGATGAAGGCACACAACAGGAAACTGTCCGAGGCTGGAGGACCGCAGCCTTGGCTGCGGCATCTCAGTTTCGTTCCCAGGGATACCGATATGGCCAGGAACCCACATAAAGGTAACCGGAGAACCGTCGTCCGCCAGCTGCTGAAGAGAGCGTTGGATCCGGTGTACGAAAGGGTGAACCTGATACGGATCACTGAGGCTCTGGATGGCGCTCAGGGAATCAGAGCAGATGACATAAGCAGAATGTCGGTGGCGGCGGATGTAAAGAACAGTGTGGTAGAGGGCAAATAGCTCAGTTGTGAAGACCGAACAATGGCCATGGAGCCGGTATTTGAAACTGTGTGCCCCGACAATAAAAGAACACCCGACACCGTCATTGGTCTTAGACCCATCTGTGTATATGAAGATCGTATTAATGAACTTCGAACGAATTTCTACAAACCGAGAGCGGTATACCGAAGGTGGGGTAACCTCCTTTGGGAGCGAGCTGAGGTCAAGGTGAACGCGAACCTGAGCCTGGAGCCAAGGTGGCGTTTGGCTCTCGCCCACTCGAAAGGTTGCAGGGCTTGAAAAATCAAGATGCTGAAGGAGGCGACGAAAGCGAACTCCAGGGGGTAGCAGGGCAGATACATATAACCCGTATTGACGGTCGAGAGAGTCGTCAATAAAGGAACGATTCGATGGGTGGCGGGCATTTACAGAAGCCGACAGGCATAACAACAAAGCAGTATATCGTGCCGGTAGGTTAGTGGCAATTCACCGGATTCAGCATGAAGACTCTCGACGGGACTAGTATAGCACGCTCCGATTGCAAGACGAAACCCCCAATGTTGTATAGAGTTGAGGCGGCGTAAGATGGACGGCCGTGCAGAGGAGCTACCATAATCCAGCTTTGAGCAGACGATCGACCGATATAGGCTAAGTAGGACGGTTCGATCCGCTCCCCACGACGTACCGCTGAGAACACGGAGGACATTTAAAGAACGGGTACAACGGGCAGCCAAATATGACACATTTTGAGACCAGCTGAGTTTCCTGTCAAATGAAAGACCTAAGAATTTTTTTGTCTCCACGAATGGGAGAGCAACGGGACCGATATGTAAGGTCGGTGGGAGAAACTGTTTGTAGCGCCAGAAGTTAATACAGACCGTCTTCTCGGCAGAAAAACGGAAGCCACTGCCGACACTCCAGGAGTAAAGACGGTCAAGACAACGCTGAAGACAGCGCTCCAGGAAACATGTACGCTGCGCGCTGCAGTAGGTGGTACAATCGTCCACGAAAAGGGAGCCTGATACATCAGCTGGGAGGCAATCCATAAGTGCCTGATGTGGACCAACGTCTTACAGACTTGCTTAATTTGTCAAGCTCTTTCTCTTGAATAAATCAACCAATTTTCCTGAAATTGTAATCATTTGGTTATTTGTGCTTGTACGTTGCATCTGTCGATTTCAGTCCCATTCAGATAATATCTTTGTGGTGCGTCATTCATTTGTTTTTATTTGAGTGTACGATCGTTATCGCGCCGCATATCCGTTTCGCCACAAAGCGGCGTTCAGTCTCTCGGGAAGCAGTGCTCGTCTGTGAATGTCTTCTCGGGCTTTAGTCGTGTGGGACGGTTCACGTTGAGTGGGGTCATTTTGTACCAATAGTTTCCATACTCGCTTGATAAACGTCGAACCCCGACCAACGCAGGAAACAATATCCCGGAACGGTAAACTTCAGTCTAGTTGTACCTTAATCTTGGCATCGTTGAAATCCGCCACGTTCTGATACACATTTCTCACTATTACACGAGGTACAAGACGATATTTCCATGAAGAACCAAAATTCAAGTTCGATTTATAAATTCCCCGTTGCTTGATCTTTTGTTTTATACAAAACATCAATGGCGTTGCACTGAAAAGCTAATCATTTGCATATCTTAACACTCAGTAAACTTCATGACAATGTGAGGTTTGTTTCTGAAATTTAAATGTCTAGCGGTGTACATGTGGTTCATCAGATGAATGCCGCACTGCGACTACGTTTTCAGACACTTGTTCGGTTACCTTGTGGCCGCTACTGATAGGAAGGCGTACTGCGGGTTAGTCTAAGTCGAGGGCTGCAGGGGTCAGTGCGGTCTATCGGAGTTTACAGTGACGAAAGCAGACAGCAGCAGACTGCACAGTGCACACAGCCTGCCATATGGCAGAGAGGTGCGCCAGTGTTGGACTAGCAGCGTGCATTACTCCGTTCAGCTGTATGCGTGTACGAAGTACTGAGTTCTTAATCTCATTCTGGAGATTTGAGGAGTTCTAGACCAGAGTACTGAGTTCCAAAACTGCTGCGAGGGTTGAACGAAATTGTAATTAACACGAAACGGGAGGCAGCGGAAATGTAGCCATGACACGCGAAAACTTGGTACTCGCTAATCGTCGGTAGCTTGGTGGTGCAAAGCACTGATATTGATGCAAGTTACTGTGTTTACCAAAGCGATAAATGAACTTTGGTGAGAAGGTCAGTCTGCAATGCGGCGCGTTCACTTACACTCCGGAAAACACACTGCAGCGGATATGTGATAGTTCCAGTCCTGTCACAGTTTTAAGATTTGTTTGCCGTTGAATTCAAGGAGCTATTGACTCTAAAAAGGCTTTTGACAGTGTCAATATACATACCCTTTGGGCAATAATGACGAGTCGTGGATATACAAATCATCGGAAGATGACCTTCAGAAAGGAATCTACTTGCTAAAACAAATAAGTGCCAAATTCCACATGGAAATTTCAAAAGAAAGAACTAAGACAGTGGCATTCATGGGGAAAGAACCAATCAGAACCAAAATAGTGATAGATCAGAAGATTTTAGAGCAAGTAAAGCATTTAATTATCTCGGATGTAATATGACATATGGCTACAGCAGGGATATTGAAACTGAGCTCAGTAAATTCAGCCATGTATGTGGAATACTTAAGAGAAACAGAAAAAACAAAACCAGGAAAGACACTCAAATTAAATTTTACAAAACTGTTGCTGTTCCCACACTGATCTATGGAAGTGAGACATGGGTGATTACCAAGAAGCAAGAAAGCCGGATTCAGGCACAAGAAATGAAATTGCTTAGATGTGTTAACGGTTGCACAAGTGAGGACAGGATAAGAAATCAAGATATTAGAGAAGAACTGCAAATCTTTAACCTCAACGATAAAATTCGAGATTACTGAAGAAAATGGAACGAACATCGACAAAGAATGGAGAGTGAGAGACTTCCCTTAAAGGCAAGAAATTATATGTGCCATGGGCGAAGAGACAGAAGAAGACCCCGACAGAGATGGGTACGGTAACAGGCAATTCCTGCCTAATACCTGAGGATATAATTAATTTCTTTTTTATCTGCAGATACATTTCTGCAGTCCTGGCACACAATAACATCCACACGTCACAGTACCGTAGCTCGTCACTAGAGGAACCCAAAACAAAAGAAAAACAAAAAACAAGCCCGTTGATAAACTATGGAAAGGCTGCACCATTTCTTTACCACGTTTTCATTAACTCGCTCTCTGTCAGTGCGATATGAAATTTACAATTGATTTTAAATTAACTAACTGATGAGTTAGAGATTTGAAATGTAAAAGATAGCTCAGAACTGGATAACAAAGCAATACCGTTTCGCTTTCTCGTCTACGTCTTGTTCTGTTTTCAGTAATGCTTTCCGATGACGTGTGGTTTTGAAAAATTGAATACATCACAAACCTGACGACACTTGAAGGAAAGGAGTTTGTTAGCACTTAGCAACAACTAAATAATAACATCTCACATCAGAAGTGGATGACAGTTAAAACTGATAGCTACGAAGGACCTGGTATTAATATCTTTTAATGGTGAATTTAAAGTATTATTAAAATGATATCAGATTAACTTTGCTTCCTTCTTTATTTCACTTTTTTAAGAAACTAACTGTTAAATACATTGATATATTATTAATCGTCGATTATGGCATTACTCTGCTTCAGATACGATGAGCACAATATCTGTACAACCAATTAGAAATTTGTGCAAAAATCGTTCAAGTGGGACTTAACATCGGAGGTCATCAGTCTCTTAGTCCTTAGAACTACATAAACCTAACTAACTTAACGACATCACACACATCAATACCCGTGGCAGGATTCGAACCTGCAACCGTAGCGGTCACGCGGTTCCAGACTGAAACGCCTAGAACCGCTCGACCATTCCGGTCGGCAATTAGAAACTGTATAGATGTAACACGACCTGCTATATTTCTACGGAGGAAATGAAAAGTTTATCGGAACAAAAAATAAATACATATATGATGTTACTGTTCGTAATAGTTCGTGAAAAAACGCCATTTCTTCAGGTTTCGGGAACGGTAGAAATCTCAGTTTTGTCATTCGCTCTGGAATGACACAAACGGGAAGGACGATGAAACTTATTTATCTCGATTTTTCTTAAGAAGGGTATCTAAAATTAATACTTCCTTAAACAAATTTGATACCTTGTGAATCGTGTAACCTATTGTGACATATGATACTTCCCTTCCTGATGATGTTGTGAAATTCTTTGGACAGTGATTTGTTATTCCTAAAAGACAATTTTACAAATACCCCAGTTATGAATGTTTTTAACGCTGCCATTCGCTGCCCATCAAATTAACCGCCACAATGGCAATTTTGAAGACCGTTCCTTCTTCCATGTTGTTTAAACTCCAGACATACTGCAAAGATGTTTCTGTACCAATCAATCGATCACTGCAAGTGTCACAGTCTTTGACGAACTTAGAAGGGATGTATCAAGCCAAAAATTTTGGACAGCTGTTGGTTATCCGATGGCAAACAAGAGTGATCTCGTGTTTCGCTGTGAACTAGTCGTTTAGGTGGGTTCAAAGCAAACTAGTGTTGTCTGTGTCTTCCTGTTGGCGCTTTTTGGGTGCAGTGGTGCTAACATTGATGTGTAACGTATCTTTTTGCTTGGAAGTAGCTTTCTGTCGATCGTTCCCAGATTACAGGTTGCCAATGTAAGGAGTGATTCTGGCTCGTATCGAGCAGGTTGGGACAACATTGTCTGCAACATTTCAATAAATTTAATGTGTATTTATCTACGTTCAAACTAAACGTTTTATTTATGTGAGGTGGACAGTTATCGAGGCATCGTACAAATTCGGTTTTTTGTTAGTACATTCTAGTATTATGGCCATAATACATCACACCCTCGTCTTGTCAAATGTTTTCAGCATTCCCTAACGCATATGGAATTCTATTTGTTCAGTTCTTTCTTTTATGAAGATCCATCATGCCACATGGTTCACTGACGATCCAATGTATGATTTATTGTTGCAATGACTATGCTGTTGATGAAATGAAAGCAATATGAATTAATGTTTATGAGCTCTATTCGTAATTCGGTGCCACTGCTAAACTCTGACTTGAAGATTCTATTATTTTCGCGTGACTGTGTGCACTTTGCAACTTGCATAGAACCACAACACTTAACTTTACAGTTTTCTTGTTTTCTGCAAGAATACCACTATTGTAGTCAGTATAAACGTTTCTCAAATATGCAGTGAGCGCAATGCTTCTGCCAATTTATTAGGATGCGTATCAGGCCAGAAGATAATTCATCGTCTGGGAATTAAGAGACAGATCTACCGATGCATCATCTTCTGTATAAAGTGAATATTTTGTATTCATATTTTAGATTTCTAGGCAAAAATATTAGGTTAATAAACTGAGCCAAGCACTCTCACTGCAAGTAAATTGCCTACAATGTGTGTTATTTTCACACTCTTGAAATCAGTTTGTGAGGTTATTACAAGTGAGTATAATCACAGAATCCCATCAGATGCCTACTACTCTTTCGTTGCTCAAATAAAATTGTACCTGTCCTTCAGTATGTTTGTTTCTTTATAAAATTATAGTCAGGTATCGTTGTAAATTGTTTCTTGGGTCTAAACTTTGTGTAGAGGAACATATTTATTAGGGAGCGTTTCAGGATACATATGTACTCAGAATACTGAACGGGGTGGTAGGCAGCTTACACACCTAAAGGTCGACCGGGCTGTTAAAGTTGTGATCCATTGCAGACTTTCGGTCAGTTACGTCAACTACAAGGCAAGTTGCTAGTGGGGCACAGGGACTCTTCATTGGGAATATGTAGGCGGGTATGTCCAGATTCGGCAACTGCCTCACAAACAAAGGAAACCGCCCGAAAACATTGGTCACAATTAGGGGATGGAAAATACTTTTAATTTAATTTTGTGACTATACATTCCAAGGATCAAATAACAAAGCGTAATGTCTGTGAAAACATGTTTCTTTCACTTGTCCACATAGTAACGTAGCTGAATTGATCGGCATATGGAGTGTACCACATACGCTAATACTGTTGTATGGAAGAACATAAATTCCGTCTTGGAGTGCAACTGTAGGTGTCAGTCAGAGACAGTGTTTTGAATTCTGTTATGACTCCTATGACATTAATTAAGAACAAGGAACAACCAGCTTATATGTTTTGTCATGTTGTAATCTGGAGTGTGAATATTGCGGGGTAATTTCATTCGAAACGAGTAGCTGAAATATTTCTGATTTTACCATTGAAGTACACCTCCTAATTCGAAGTAACATTAAGCATGTTCGACAACTTTTTTCTGTGATTGTGATGATATCTGGAAATGTAGTTGCGGGAAATAATTTACAGATTCCTATTCACGACTGTAAATGAAACTCGCGATTATCGTAAATACACTGTTCACCACAATCGGTTTTAAAAATAACTGGTCTTCTACACCTTTTGAAATTACATCAAGCTCTTCTGTTCTGATTGCTCATATCAGGAATGTTAATTTTGTTTCAGACAATGTCACCTTTAACAAAGCCTGTAGTCTACTTTTCGCTACGTGTTATATACTGTGTAAAGCGTAATAGTTAATATGAATGCTTTCGGAAACAATTTACGCCGTGAGACAGTCTGAACCTGAATCGTAAATAAGTTTGCTGGTACAAACAGACTACCAATTACTTTGTTTGTGCGGATTAACCTTGAGCCAGTGGAGCTAATTTAGGAAGCTAAAGTGAAATCACTTTAATCGTCTATTATGAATTTGAAGCTACAGTCCTTATGCTACTTTTCATTGCTATAACGAAATAATTAACTCGATGGACATAATACTACTGCCGGCCGGAGTGACCGAGCGGTTCTAGGCGCTACAGTCTGGAACCGAGCGACCGCTACGGTCGAATGTTGCCTCGGGCATGGATGTGTGTGATATCCTTAGGTTAGTTAGGTTTAAGTAGTTCTAAGTTCTAGGGGACTGATGAAAGCAGCAATTAAGTCCCATAGTGCTCAGAGCCATTTGAACCATAATACTACTCTCTACTCTCCTCATTGTCTTAGTACGCTGACCGCTTTGGAATGCTGTAGAACACTTAGAAGCAGCATAGTGTGTCATGCGGCCCTGTAAAAATGACATCGGTGCGTACTCCTCTCCCAGTTGCACGGCATCAGCACAGGAAGGTGAGCTGACGTAGAGACTTAACTTCAGTGCAGATGTGAGATATCGTGTTTAAGCCTCCTCATGACGAAACCTTGAATGAAGTCTGTTATGTGCGACTTCGTACACAGCGGCAAGGAGAGATGGGCTAGAGAGTGGTATGGCAATTGTCGTCGTAGCAAAGATGGAGAGGAGTAAAAATGATTAGCTAACAAGTTATCACAATAAAATAAGATTTACGCAACTTGTATTTCTCCAAGCATACTAATAGCACAGCAAGAAACAGAGTCCAGCTGTCACATTGTACACAAAATAAAATCTTACTGTAATAAAGGGCGAACGGTGAATACGGAGCCATGTCCTATAGGAGTCTGCACAGAATCACTTTGCCAAGTGGCTCCGAGCGCGAATGCGGCTGAGTTGCTGCCACTGACTGTCTAATACTGCGGAGGCAGAGGGCCCTTGAGGTACCGAGCTGCTATGGGCGTGGCTCAGCAGGCATGCTCCAATGGATCCGCTGGATCCCACACGACCGCTATCGGCGTCTCATGGAAACTTGCAGTTCCTTTGCTATGACGCCCATGGGGTGGTATCGATGCATGAATCAGAAAATCACTCTAATAATTGGTGTGTGTGAATGCTAACTGTTCAATGTGTTTACAAGGAATGGTGCACAACTTGCAGCTATCTAACATGACTTACATGGAATTACCTACGCCTTGAGATCGATAAAAGTAAAGTATGAGATCGATAGCATGACAGAAATCCAACTTGTGGACTTCACCAATGTAATGTGATAAATTTATCGATTCCAAGTCTCTTGTCCCGAGGTTCACTTATGCTATCAGGCTTTTTAACTTCGTGCATTATAAATACTGGGATCTAAAAGTATGTTTTCATAGCTTAGTATTTTTTTTTTTTTTTTTTTTTTTTTTTGTAAACGACTCACAAAAGCCTCTACCATCTGACATCAGACTTGTCTGTGCATTGTTGCACACCTACATTTGACTGGCACTCACACAAGTAATACATATTGCAGATCTGTGCGACTCATCGCGACTCCAGCTCACTCTCAAGACACACTTGACGTCTCTCTAAAATCTACGGGGGTTGTAAGTTTAATAGTGGCAACTATTTATTTACAGCTCGTTCAAAATAGATACGTGTTTCAAAGTTTTACTGGCCAGCATTGTGTATAACCCGTTACCAGCGTTGTGGAAGTCGTAGAATGCTCTTAGCAGTGCCGGTTGTGTTGACAGTTCCAGTGGCGCGGCTTATTGCCCGACGAATTTGTAGCAGTTCTTAAGCGAATGCCGTGAAGTGTTCCGTTCAGTTTAGAAATCGAGTTGAACTCATGAGGGCTTAAGTCAGGGGAGTGCTGTAGGTCGTATAGCACTTAGCACCCCCATCAGTCAAACAAATCAGTAACAGCTTGCACTGCACGTGCTTCAGCATTGTCCTGCAAAATGATGTCGGGTCGTGCAGAAAGTATCACCACTTCTGTCTCTATGCTGTTCATTTTTGGAACACAACCTGCGACCAGCTTAGAGACACAAATGATGACACTTTCTGCGGGACCTGACAATCATTTTGCAGGACAATGCCCAAGCACGTGCAGTATAGGCTGTTAGTGATTTGTTTGACTGATGGGGCTGCTAACTGCTATACCACTTACTGCACTCCCGTGACTTAAGCCCTCGTGAGTTCAGCTTGATTTCTAAACTGAAGGGAACACTTCACGGTATCCGCTTCTAAACTGCTACAAATTCGTCGGGCAATAGACCGCGCCGCTCGAACTGTCAACACAACTGGCACTGCTAAGAGTATCCTACGACTTCCACAACGCTGGTAACGGGTTATACACAATGCTGGTGACTCATTTGAAGGTCAGTAAAACTTTGAAACTCGTATCTATTTTGTACGACCTGTAAATAAATAGTTTCCACTGTCAAAACACTAACCTTCGTACTTAAAAACAACCTTTTTCTCACCAGTTTAATCGATGTGGCGTCACAAAATGTATTTAGCAACAGAATTACACTGACGTGAAAAAAGTCACCGGTTAGCGATGTTTACATACACTCCTGGAAATGGAAAAAAGAACACATTGACACCGGAGTTTCAGACCCAGCATACTTGCTCCGGACAATGCGAGAGGGCTGTACAAGCAATGATCACATGCACGGCACAGCGGACACACCAGGAACCGCGGTGTTGGCCGTCGAATGGCGCTAGCTGCGCAGCATTTGTGCACCACCGCCGTCAGTGTCAGCTAGTTTGCCGTGGCATACGGAGCTGCATCGCAGTCTTTAACACTAGTAGCATGCCGCGACAGCGTGGACGTGAACCGTATGTGCAGTTGACGGACTTTGAGCGAGGGCGTATAGTGGGCATGCGGGAGGCCGGGTGGACGTACCGCCGAATTGCTCAACACGTGGGGCGTGAGGTCTCCACAGTACATCAATGTTGTCGCCAGTGGTCGGCGGAAGGTGCACGTGCCCGTCGACCTGGCACCGGACCACAGCGACGCGCGGATACACGCCAAGGCCGTAGGATCCTACGCAGTGCCGTAGGGGACCGCACCGCCACTTCCCAGCAAATTAGGGACACTGTTGCTCCTGGGGTATCGGCGAGGACCATTCGCAACCGTCTCCATGAAGCTGGGCTACGGTCCCGTACACCGTTAGGCCGTCTTCCGCTCACGCCCCAACATCGTGCAGCCCGCCTCCAGTGGTGTCGCGATAGGCGTGAATGGAGGGACGAATGGAGAGGTGTCGTCTTCAGCGATGAGAGTCGCTTCTGCCTTGGTGCCAATGATGGTCGTATGCGTGTTTGGCGCCGTGCAGGTGAGCACCACAATCAGGACTGCATACGACCGAGGCACACAGGGCCAACAACCGGCATCATGGTGTGGGGAGCGATCTCCTACACTGGCCGTACACCTCTGGTGATCGTCGAGGGGACACTGAATAGTGCACGGTACATCCAAACCGTCATGGAACCCATCGTTCTACCTTTCCTAGACCGGCAAGGGAACTTGCTGTTCCAACAAGAGAATGCACGTTCGCATGTATCCCGTGCCACCCAACGTGCTCTAGAAGGTGTAAGTCAACTACCCTGGCCAGCAAGATCTCCGGATCTGTCCCCCATTGAGCACGTTTGGGACTGGATGAAGCGTCGTCTCACGCGGTCTGCACGTCCAGCACGAACGCTGGTCCAACTGAGGCGCCAGGTGGAAATGGCATGGCAAGCCGTTCCATAGGACTACATCCAGCATCTCTACGATCGTCTCCATGGGAGAATAGCCGCCTGCATTGCTGCGAAAGGTGGATATACACTGTACTAGTGCCGACATTGTGCATGCTCTGTTGCTTGTGGTTCTGTCAGTGTGATCATGTGATGTATCTGAACCCAGGAATGTGTCAATAAAGTTTCCCCTTCCTGAGACAATGAATTCACGGTGTTCTTATTTCAATTTCCAGGAGTGTATACAGATGGTGGTAGTCTCATGTAGTCTCACGTGCATTGGCGGAGCTTTTATTTGTATGTAGGCGAGTTACTTGACAATCTTTTCGAAGTGATTATCGCTGCACAACGGGATTTAACAGACTTTGTAAGCCGAATATGGGTTGAAGATGGATCCATGGGACATTCCATTCCGGAAATAGTTGGGGCATTCAATATTCCGAGAGCTACAGTGTGGGGAGTGTGCGGACAATGAACAATGCTGTGGCCGACGGCCTTCAGTTAACAACTCAAGATTAGCGGCGTCTGCGTAGAGTTGTCAGTGCAAACAGAAAAGCAACAATAGCTGCAGATGTCAGCGTGGGACATACAACGAACGTATCTATTAGGACCGGGCGGCGAAATTTCGTGTTAATGGGCTATGGCACCGACACGAATGCCTTTGGTAACAGCACGACATCGCTTGCAGCTCTTCTCGTGGACTCGCTTTGGAAAATAATTATGAAATTATATCACACGTAAGAACTGGTTGTAAAATATGGTAAGCAAAAAGGACCGCTGCCATGCGTTCTCAAATATTTTCCGAGCGAATATCGCCAAGACTATCGCATGGAATTGGCTTTGCGTGACAGGTACTTCACTGATGCCATAGTTGGCAAAGGCACAAAAGTTCTATGTCTTCAATGGAACAAACAATTTTGAAACTGTATATCAGATGGCTGGAGGCTTGTAGTGTGACCTGAAGAGTCACCTCTTTATCTCTTTTCAAATGATAAGTAACCGGTGGCGGTGAACGTGCAATTTACGGAGGGTGTAAGTCAGGCTGTAAGTGGTTCAGTGAATTTTTTGGGATGTTTTTCGTGACATGACTGGAGTCCAGTCTTTCAGGTTACTGTGAACATGCCGGCCGCTGTGGCCGAGCGGTTCTAGGCGCTTCAAGCGGAACCGCGCGACTGCTACGATCGCAGGTTCGAATCCTGCCTCGGGCATGGATGTGTGTGATGTCCTTAGCTTAGTTAGGTTTAAGTAGTTCTAAGTTCTAGGGGAGTGATGACCGCAGATGTTAAGTCCCATAGTGCTCAGAGCCATTTGAACCAGCCTCTGCGAACAAAAGCCAGAAATTTTATTTCGGTATTCCCGATTACCACGTGTTGCCTCTTCATCTACAGCTCCATGTGTGTACTGCGCAACACTTTCCTCTTCCAACATGAGAACATCCGTGTTCACAGGGCTGCAGGTATACAGAGTCCGGCAAAATGAGCTCCAGTGTTTCAGAAGGTAATTTGAACCCAACAAAGAAAGATACAGAGAAAATACTTCCATGTGTTAACAACGAATGCCATTTTCATGGCTTGCTTTTAAAAATTATGCACGGTAAATGGACATTAGACTCATGAGGTTAGTGCTGTTTCCTCACCAGAGTTGTAATTTTTTAATTATCCGTGTTTGTTTCCGTTTTTGTTAGTAATGTTTTACATTAGCTAGTGTCAATTTTGATAGGATTTGGAGAAGGTGGGCTGAAAATTATTAATGTGAGCGTGCAGAACAGTTCATATGAGAAAGCTATACCAAGTTTGAGTCTCTTCAGGCAATTTTTTTAACGATCTAGAATAAGTCGTAGAACAAAAATTTGTCAAAACTTTCCTACTGGAAACAGTTATATAGACTGGAAGATATACTATGCACCATACAGAATGCAAGTGGATTTCCCTTTAATGAAAAATTACAGGTACTTGGTAGACGACGGAGCTGGGTACGGTAAGTGAGAGACAGCTTTACCATGCGGAAGATGACAAATAGAGGATGAATGTAAAACATAGAAACTTCCAATTTAGGAAACATAAGTCCGTGAGAACTGTATGTGTAAACATATATATTTTTTAGTGCAGGGTTTAACAGGTGAAAGAATTTTATGGGTGGCAGAACAGACCGCTCTCCATTTTGTAAACTCGTTTTAATCTGATTTTAACAGTTTGAGATGGGCTATGTCTCTTGTCAGTCCAGATTTCTGCCACAGTTGGTGCTCTCTTAGCAGGAACTCTCTCTACATTTACCGACCTTTTTCATCGAAAAGCTATTTGTATGTGTTGCCATTGTACAGCATTGCTCCTTTTGTCTGAAAGTATCAAATATTCATAACACAAAGACATCAGTACCGAGTTACCCTGTGACAAATGGTAAGGGTTTGAGGCTTGGGGATAATGAATTAAGTGTGAATTTTTATGCATGCCATGGATCAGATATTCGTCTCCACTTTTCTTGCCAAATCAATGGAGTGAAGGTAACTGGTCCTCTTTTCATGATCCACCGTAAATTTCGTACTGGAATAGGCGGAATTTAGGATTATAGAATTTTGAGTTTTACTCTCCATGGAATCATGTCATCAACGAGGGGATGGTACGATATTTTTGTATAGCCTCCCGTCATCCACGTCATCGAGATCATCAAATACAGAGCTCTAGCACCGACTGGATAGGAATGTATTAAGAAACCGAAATTGCAGAAAAATAACTGTCACCTACTGATCTTCACTTTTCAGTCTGACACATAGGAATAACTTGAGTCCTTAAAGACGAAAATGTGCTTAGAACGCAATTTGAAGGTCACTGCTCACGTAGACTAGAATGAGAGAGTCTGTGTTTTGCTAATGAATATTAAGTGGTATTGCCTATCTTTAAAATGAAGTGAAATCAAAATTTCCAAATAATATGAGACACAAGAGGTTTGGAAGAATGGAGATTTGTTATGATAAAAGTGCTACTAAAGTGTAAAAGTTCCACGAAAACGATATAAACAGACGTAGTTTGGTATATATTACTGGTTTCAGTTTATTTAAGCATCTTTAGACATTATTTAGCTAAGGATTGCTTGATACTGCATGTGCGTCAAACTTGACTGACAATGTAGATCGGATGTGTTCGTTCAGTAAGAGTCACGATTAGTTAAAACACCAAAGTCGATATTATTTATTAAAGTTTTGATTTTTGTAGTAATTTAACAAAAGTTTTCGTAACTTAGCCTTAATCTTCAGCTTTCAACTAAAATGTTAACGAATTTAAGTGAATTCTCACTCAAATTTCTAGTACATTTTCTCGCAGTTCGTTTCAAAAAAGGTAATGTACGTCACCTAAGAACTACTAATTACTCACTATTGAATGATGGTAATAGAAAAACGGTCCAATTACTTCTAATAACAAACGTTGTCAGATTCTTTTATAAATCAACACACACATTCGCCGAAACATTTCGTTCTTCGTCTGTCAATATCCGCTTTGCTATCGCAGTTTTTTCTTTACGATGATCAGAACTGGGTCTTCCTGTTTACGATTTCGACGTTTTACCGCTGTGCGACGTCTCTTTCGTCAGCGCATTTATTCAGCGGCCCATATCTAGTATTCATGAAATCTCTTGTGTGCTAAAAACGTAATATACTCAGAAAGTTCTGTTATTCGCTGCATTCGCATATTCGTGTCACCCATTTCATATATCCTACGATGTCATAACAACTCCGTCCGTAGTCGTTTGAACAAGTGCGTCATTCATTTATTAAAGTTCAGCAATAGAATTAATTTTCACTATTTAGAGCTTTCTGGTTGTTAGGAGTCTACTGTCTTCAGCTTAGTATGTTCAAAGCCACCTGGCACTTCTAAATATTTCTCTGCAAGTGCGCGTTTTTGATACATGTTTCCATCTATCCAGTGGCTCATTCACCGACATTTTACGCGAAACTGCTATGCCTATCTTCATTTGGTAACGAAATGTGAGAACTAAACCTACTCCTAATCACTGTGAACAAGCCCTGGATTCATCACTATGACCCGGAGACAATGGAGCAACGCATGTGTATCAGCCACCGCTCAACCATTACGGGCAAGAGGAGGCTGAGTATTATTTGGAACTATTATGAAGTTTCTTCGTGTTACAAAATGTTTTGCTTCACCCTCCCCGATCACGCCGCAGACGTGGTAACCAGTGATTTCTCCCACTTTCCTCAGGTGAAGAAACCATTACGTGGCGGGCATTTGTAGACTTCCACATCCAAGGTCTCCGACAAGTTATCCAGATAAGGGGAAAATGTGTAGCATAGAATAGTGAACGTGTAGAGAAAGACCATCATCAAGCTTCAGGATCACAAACTGCTCTTTTCCAAGTAAACTGTATGATCATTCCTAGTACTTAAAAGTCTGTGTGTCAAATATCGTGATTTGGTTTGAAAATTGGCGTTTGCACTTAGTTACATTGCTAGATACCACGACTGTAATCCACAGTCAACTGTGCGACGGAATGAGCCCTTATGGAACGAGGCATTTCTGTGTGCAAATGTCGCGTACACGCCCTATGGGCTTAAGCGTGTCATCTGGCCGTAATATCTCGTTATGTTCCGGCTGATCAAGGGCTCTACATGGGCTGTCCGTGCGACGCACATAACCTTTCATGTCACCAGCTGGCGTTTAATACTCAAAGCATACCGTGAAATGTCACGCGTAGAACGGCAAGTAATTATCGTGAACAAACACCATTAACCGAGTCCCGCTGCTCTTTCACCAAAAACTTGAAACTGCGAGCGACAGTGGTGTTATAGCTACACTGAGGTGATGATGTTACAGTAGTTTTATTAGTATGGCCTCCATGTGTCTTTCTTAAGTGCGGTGGAATCTTTATAATGTCTTGAACCTTTGAGGTCTAGCCTCAGAAAATGTCTACAGAGATTTTGTTGTCTGTAGTTCACTTTTCACAATATTTCGCCCTTTCAGTAAAAATCAGGTAGATAAATGGTAGGGTGTCAGAGAAGCCCCCGAATCTTGTATCTCAATCAAATGTATTATTATTTGATGAGTGTGCGATATATCGCAGATCAAAGACGAGGGACGTGCTATTTTGGTGTAAGGAAAACCCCATTTTGTGCTAGAGTTGGAAAGCAACCTGCATCCTATCATGATATGGGCCATGAGATCAATACGGTAGTTGCCCCAGCATTAGACTGGCTGACAGTTCACTATGAATAATATTTTTTTAGAACTACACGAAAGCTTTGAGGAAACCTTTTGATTCGTAACATTGAAGGAATCAGTAGCTATTAAGAGTTTCAGAGGGAGCATTAGGAAACGTGGAACGAAGCAGGGTAAGTCATTACAATGGAAGATGAATGGTTAACTTAAAGAAATAAAATAGCGAATGCAGCAGAGGATCATAGAGATAAGATTAACGAAAGGAAAAAAGTGTAAAAAAAAACATGCAGCTAAATGAAGCATCGAAAGGGAAAGTAGTCGTCTAAAAGTGAGATTAACAGAAAGGGCCAAATGGCTATGTAGGTATGGCTAGGCTATAGAAGTACACATAACGAGGGCAAACATAGATACCACCTATAAGAGAATTAAGGATACCTCTGGAGAAAATAAAGCAGCTGTGTGTATGTAAATAGCTCAAATGGCACGCTAATACTGAGCAAAAAAAGGCAAAGCTGAAAGATGGAAGGAACATATATAAAGGCTACATGAGGGAAATGTAAATGTAGGTAGTGGTATAGAAAAAGAAGAGGAAGTACACTAAGATTAGTTGTGACATATTATACTGCGAGAAGAATTTGACGATGTACTGAAATAGCTAACTGGAAACTAGGCACCTCGAGTAGAATACATAACCTCAGATTTACGGAATTACTGAGACCCTTAGGAGAGCCAGCCATGACAAAATTATTCCACCTGGTGTGAGATACTTGAGCCAGGAGAAATACCATCAGCTTTCAGGAAGAAAAATTCAGAAACAAATCGTTTCTGACAGGTATGATTACTATCGAACCGTGTGTTTAATAAATCATGATGCCAAAATATTGAATGAATAGTTTACATAAGAATGGAAAAAGTGCTGCAAGCTGACCTGGGGGAATACCAGTTGCGCTTCTGGACAAATGTAGGAGCATGCGACGCAATTTTTACTGACCCAACGACTTATCTCAGAATATGGACTGAAGAAACAATAACCTATATTTATATCCTACCTAGATTTAGAGAAAGTATTTGACAATAATGATTGGACAAACCCTTCCTAGTTTTAAAGTCGCAGGAATAAACTTCAGGAGCGATATGCTGTACAGAAACCAAATTATAATTATAGACTCGAATGACACGAAAGGCGAGAACGGAGTGAGACAGGATGGTATTCTGTCACCGATGCTATTCATTCTGTACATTTAGCAAGCTGTGAAGAAAACCAAGAAGAAATTTTAGAAGGGAATTAAAGCTGAAGGAGAAGAAATAAAACTTTAGGTTTTGCGGATGCAAACGGCCTTGGATGAGCAGTTGAACGGACTCGGTACTGTCTTGGGAAGATTTAAATTAATAAAAGTAAAACGCTATTAAGTTAATCGAAGTATTAAGCTGGAGTGTAGCCTTGTATGGAAGTGAAAAGTCGAAATTCTTCCGAAAGAATGGAAGCTTCTGAAACACGCTGCTTTAGATAAATTTTGAAAATTAGACGGGCAGCTCGAATAAGTAATGAGGAGGTTCTGATTTGAATTTAAGAAAACAGAAATTTATAGCACAACTTGACTAAAAGAAGCCATCGTTTGATAGGACACTTCGTGAGTCATGAAGTATTTGTTAATTTGGTAATGTAAAGAAGTATGGCGGGAAAAAAATTTACAAGGAAACCAAGGCTTTAATATAGCAAGCAGGTTCAATTAGGTGGTTGGTTGGTTGATTCTTGGAAGAAGATAAAACAGCGAGGTCATCGGCCACATCGGATTAGGGAAGGACGGGGAAAGAAGACAGCCGTGCACCTTCAGAGGAACCATCCCGGCATTTACATGAAGCGATTTGGGGAAATCACGGAAACCTAAATCAGGAGGTCCGGACGCGGGTATGAGCAGTTGTCCTCCCGAATAAATGTCCAGTGTACTATTCACTGCGTCACTTCACTCAAGAGTCCAAATAGATGTAGGTTGCAGCAGTTATGCAAAGATGAACAGACTTGCATAGGACAGACCACCATCTAGAACTGCATCAAACAGTCTCCGGAATGAAGGTCACAACTACATAAACAAAACTGCAGATACGGTATGGGATGTCAAGAAAGGTACGTGGTTGCCTGGATCTCTGTGTGCATACAACTCCACTGAGTATATAAATATCTATGTATTATGGATGCTGCCATTGTTGAAATAAGACGAAATCAACCAGTCTCCAAGTAGCATGCTCACCAGTACATGAAAAATTGTCTGTTTTGCAATAAAATCTTCAGTGGTTTCTTGCCGTTTTATGTCACAGTGCGCGGCATTTCGGAAAAACTATTCTCTCTCTCTCTCTCTCTCTCTCTCTCTCTCTCTGCCTCAAAAGCCTTCCTATCACACCGTTAGCCGTATCAGATGAACATATGCTCTGTTAGGGCTGAAAGTAGAAGCTTGTCATGGAGTGGCCAGCTGATGTAATTCGTTGGCAAATAACGATCGAAAAAGCTTACTCTAGCTTCACTACAAAAAATTCTACGTGGTAGCATACACTCAGCTGCTGATCGTTCCACGTCTTATGCAAAGAAACTTTTATTTTCGTTCCACGCCAACAATACAAGATTACAAGTCTATTTAATTATGTCTTTCTTGACTGTCTCACAAAATTACAGACAAACTTTACAACGAGTTAATGATTGATAAATAATAAGACACCTCAGTCTCTGTCCAGGTGCAAGTACTTGAAGATAATAAGTTCCACACAAGGATTCATGGTGACTGGAGTCCACCTACCTAAGTACGGCGTCTGATCAGCAGCCCGTTTCTCTGCATACGTAGATACTGTTCAGACAACGTTAAAAGCAGCGTTGATGAAAAATGTTGTCGATACTCACGTTGCAAAGCCCGCGTCAACTCTAGTAGTAAGCTATCCTGCAATATCTTATAACAATTTTCGTGTGGAGGGCGATTGCTTCATCTCTTTAGTAAAAGGTCAAAATTCTGAAATTAATGTTTTTATTTTCTGAGTCCAACAAAAACCACCTGTCATCAGCCCGAATTTACTTAACTAACAAGATCACATTTCCCAGTTCACAGTCATGCAATACATTTCACACGCAAAGCACCCAAAAATGCACTTAAGTCCGACCCAAATTATTACGTGATCTACAGTCAAATACTCCGCTAATATATATGTGTTTCACATTCAGTCCTTTTCAGTGGATTTCTATTAAAGAAACTGTTCGCCAAAACAAATACGAAACATGCCACGCGGAATTTTTATTAAGGCTCTTTCCAAGAAAACAATCCAGAAACTTGCAAACTTCACGATACTGTCCGTAAATGCAACTGCTATTACGGCCACACAATCTGGACGCGAGAAGCCAGTTATTTCTTTATTTTACACTTAATAAAGACGGAAGCGTGCAACGTGACGTTCACGTTCGATATCTGACGAGAGACACCCTAATGCCTTTCCTTCCAGAGCCTATAACTACTTCGAATGCGCGGGAAATGCTTAACTCTGATTGGTTGTTCAAAATGACCAGCCAAACAATCCTTCGAGATCATTTTCACACTAAAACAGTCCTACGCCAATCATTATTCACATATGCTTTTACGTCACTTCACCATGCAAATATTAATAAAATGTTTAACAAAATCAAACGAAAACTAATATTGAAACAGCTTTAGAAAGCTATTACTCTACAAAAGACTATTCTGGCTGCCTTCTTACAAAAGCAAGTACCCTTGGACATACATCAGCTAGGTTTCCCACAACACAGTTACGTAATGTTGTACATCATATACTATTGAATCTTTACAGATGTCCCACATACACACTCTCCCTCATTCTCATTTACTCACACAACAGCATATGAACTAAATAATAATCTTTTCTGAATTTTATATTACGAAAAATGAAAAGTAGTTAACATTTTTTAACTATGAAAATCTAAATAAATTGTTCTGCCATTTTGTGAACTTCAATAATCATTCCAAATGATACCAAAAGACAAACTATGATGGATCCTAACTGACTTTAATTTTACAAGTGTCGGTTTCGTGTGTTTTAGGTAATTTTCCCTAACCATGAAAGTATGCCAGCTAGAAAGTTGAGATTTTTACACAATCTTCTCTTGAATAACAAAAGGCAGTGTACCGATTTTTAACTAGACTGAATTATATTTAATATAGTTTATTTATATTCTTAGGGATTTGAATATACTGTTGCTCAAAGTGACATGGATACCGCTTATCGCCGCGCGGGATTAGCCGAGCTGTTTAGGGCGCTGCAGTCATGGACTGTGTGGCTGGTCCCGGCGGAGGTTCGAGTCCTCCCTCGGGAATGGGTGTGTGTGTTAGTCCTTAGGATAATTTAGGTTTAGTAGTGAGTAAACTTAGGGACTGATGACCTCAGCAGTTAAGTCCCATAAGATTTTACACACATTTGAACGTACCGTTTCTCACGGCTAGAATAGCGAAAGTGCGAATGACTCATTGCTAAGACACAACTGGCAGTCTCCCTCACAGCCAACGGCTCCAATGCTACACGCTGTTCTGCAAAGTAGCTTACTGCAATAAAGTTATCTCGTATTGACTCGTGACGTTACACACTGTACTTGTTTATGATTAGGACGATAAATTCTAAGTTCCTTTGGCAATGGCGCCTATTGATGAAAAGTTCGAGTCCGTTCGGTCATATCATGAGGACAACACCTGAGCGCAGTTGTTAACCTAAATTTCGCATAAGAATACCAATCTTGGAGCAGCGGACCCACGGGAGGCCAAGTCGGAGGAGGCAAAGTTCCCTCGCCAGTGACTGGGATGAGCTATCTTGCTTTCTAGACGGCTGCTGGAACCACTGGATGTAGATCCTGGTGCCTGCTGTGCATCGTAACTGCTTGCAGTGGCTCAGACACGCAACGGGGACTGATAGCTGCTTCATGGTTGCATAACACGTGATTCGCAGAACCGAAGTAGTGCTGCCGAATGTGGCTTTGTTGCGGGATATGCGTGTCACTGGTATCGACACTGGTACCTCTCGTAGTGAAGGTAGCAGCAAATGGTTCCGTGGTGCCGGCTGGAGCTCTACTTGTAAACAGACCGGTGTGTTTTGGACAGAATGCAGCTTGTTGTGGTTGATGCGCCGTGACACTGTACTGTTGACGTGGATTGTCAAAGGAGCGTCCCCTGTAAAGACTGAGTAAGGCAACCTGGTGAACACATCTGTAATGTTGGTAGGTCTTCCCGCAGGCGAAGACTTTGGATACTGGTTCACACTTTTTTCAAAACGCAGAACTGCATCGTTCTCCTAAGACATGAAATGTAAAACAGATGCATTGTCGCTGTCACACACAGTTGTGGTCGTGTAGAACTCTAAAGTCTTACACTATCCTGAAAATAGTTGAACCTAAGGTACTACAGTGCTTTAAAACTGCTATTGCATTAGTTGCTCTTGACTGTATAAATTTTAACGATTAAGAAAGAAAAATCAGCTTTCATATTAATAATTAATGAAATTTCTCTAACAAGCGTGTCGAAGTAGTACTACAAAACTGACGGGAAGGTCTCTCGTCGTGCAAACTGCGTATCTTATTTACTTGCTATGTTACTTTATTTCTGTTTTGACTGAATGTTACAAAAAATGTGGTCTGAAAAGATTATGCTGACACGAAAGAGTGTGTGAATGTATTCTTGCCCATTACGGCATTGAGTCAATTTTACCTGCTGCGCACTGTTCTGTCATCATATTGAAGTGCATGGGGAATATTCTTTGTCCTTTCACCACAAGAGACTCTATTTGCCTAATGATCGGGGTTGTAATGACACTAGTCATTAGTTGCTTAACCACTGTTCATTTACGTTAGCTGATTGTAGGTGAAATTTTGGGGAATGTTTTTTTACCTGATAAGAGAACGGGTATACAAGTTCAGAGTCGAACCACAACTGAGCCGGCCGACGTGGCCGTGCGGTTCTAGGCGCTTCAGTCTGGAACCGCATGACCGCTACGGTCGCACGTTCGAATCCTGCCTCGGGCACGGATGTGTGTCATGTCCTTAGGTTAGTTAGGTTTAAGTAGTTCTAAGTTCTAGGGGACTGATGACCACAGTCCCATAATGCTCAGAGCCATTTTGAACCACAACTGAAATAACAAATCGCGATATGGAATAAAAATCACTTGCTATCTAACTCTGCAACCAAAGACATATTCAGATGCTACTAGCAAGCATGTATGAAGAAAATTAATTCAGCTTTATCTTCATTGCTAACACTTAACGATACCGCAAAGGCATCTGCTACTTATTTTGGATGTAAACTGAGTTGCAAATTCGAACAAACAATAAATTTGAACATTTGTGTCACAGAAATTATCAATGTAAGCTGAAATTCGCTTTACAAATTACGATTAGTTGTGCCATCGACCAAGAGTGTGTGCCTGTCTGCTACAGCTGTGGCATATGCGATTAAAATATTCACTGCGAGGTACCAAATAACTCATCAGCCTTTTGCCTTGATTTCCAAGCACTAACTTCTCACTTCGTCTCTCAGACGTCAATGCATGGCAATGCAGTAGTGGCTCTAAGTCGAAATGATCGCATTAAAAGGAACTATTTAAACCAAAGTGTCTAGCTTTACGTGAGTTTTCTCCAAACTGCTGAAGATTTGGCGCCTGTAACACGCAAATTTCACAAAAATTAAAATAAATGAAGGCTAGCTATTCTGTTTAAAAATGGTTTAAATGGCTCTGAGCACTATGGGACTTAACTTCTGAGGTCATGAGTCCCCTAGAACTTAGAACTACTTAAACCTAACTAACCTAAGGACATCACACACATCCATGCCCGAGGCAGGATTCGAACCTGCGACCGTAGTGGTCGTGCGGTTGCAGACTGAAGCGCCTAGAACCTCTCGGCCACTCTGGCCGGCAGCTATTCTGTCTTGTGTCACTTACTGTACAGTTTGTTATGAGTAGTCGGTGTGATTTTTCGTAATCTATTAACAGATCACAATTAGAATCACTGCCCCATTAATAGCAACAAATCTAATGACTGTTGGGTATAGCTTAGATTTACGAACTCTTTCGTCTGCGACAAGAAAAACTTTCACATTACTTTTGCTCTGAGCTGTATCTGAATGTTTCGCTTAGTCGGTTGAATTTACTTTTTTGAATCCGAAAGTACTTCACCTGTTATTTTAATCATACGTAGATCTGCAAAAAAAATCAATTAACCTCACCACGCCGTGTTCGGAATTGTGAGAGGAATTCGAGTATACTGATTCTCTGGCCAATGGGTGACGTTCGAAATTTCTACATTTTTTGTTTTAGCAGTACCGATTCCTTATTAGCACTTCAAGTTTGACAATTGTAAATATAGGCGGTGCAGAACATCCTTTACGTTACTTGAGCTCAGTAGCTAGGGACTATTATGTTGGCGACGTATCCATCATTAGGAACTATCCACTACCCCAAAGACGCTGTATTTTGCGCGAAGCCCATAACAGCTAAGCGATATCAGTTGCGTGGAGTCCCCTTGTCGCGTAATATGCTCTTGCCCGGCGTATCCTGGCAACGAACTCAGCAGTGTCAAGACTACTGAGCAATGAGCATGTAATAGCTCCTTCAAATAACTGTGATAAACAACTGAACGGGAAAAAAACAGCAAAACTACAGCTCGCGTATTCATAAGCAGTTAACACTGGAATAACCGTATTAACAACGGTCTTTGGTGGCTTATACTTGCTTTGTTTATTGCGATCAGAGTATAAAACTGTAGTTTATGACCTTGCAGTACTAAAGTGTTCAATCCAAAATGATAGAAGTCATGTTTTACAGTCTTTTTCATTTGTATTCATACGGAAATTATAGCTGGAATCATCTCAGTAACGTTGTCGAACGAACTTATGCATTACCGAAAAACTGTTTTGCATTACTCGACACTGCGAATTTCGCTAATGTAACAGGAGCATGTCATACAGTCCCATTTCAATAAACTATGTCGCGCACATCATTTTAGTCCATGTTTGGCCCATTGTTTGTGAAAACAGTTAATTCATTTAGCATGAGTTAGAGATCGGGCAATAATTGCAGTGAACAAATTAGACACCCCAAATGATCAAATGGGAAGAGGACAACATTATTCAAGAGATACATTTTCAGCACTGACAACACAAGTTAAAAATAGTTTAAATTATTTCATTCATATTTGTATACTATCTTTTTTTTCCTTCCACATAGCATATCTTTTAACACAGGCTATTCAGTCACTGTTGTAAAATGTAAACATTTAAATCGATTCAAGTATTAAGATTTTTCTTTTCGTTCAGAGCGCTGTTTTAAATACATTTGTAATAGAAGGTACTTCGGTATCTGTGACAGCATACAACGCTAATATCTCTCATTATACACTGAAGAGACAAATATACTGGTACATCTGCCTAATATCTAGTAGGGCCCCCGCGAGCACCCGCAACATGAGGTGGTTTTAAATTGCTCTGAGCACTATGGGACTTAACATCTGAGGTCATCATTCCCCTAGGACTTAGAACTATTCAAACCTAACTAACCTAAGGACATCACACACCTCCATGCCCAAGGTAGGATTCGAACCTGTGACCGTAGCGGTCTTGCGGTTCCAGACTGAAGCACCTTGAACCCCTCGGCCACTCCCGCCGGCTTTTAGTGCACCAGTTACGATAATGACTTATCGATCACTGTACTCACATCATCACAAGCAATAAAACGTGGGTTCATCATTTCGAACTGGGAACAAAGCGACAATCTATGGAGTGATGCCACGCCACCTCCCCTCCGAAGAAAAAGTCCAAAGCCGCAGCAGCGGCTGGTAATGTCATGGAGAGGGTCTTTTGGGACTCTAATGAGGTTATTCTGTCTAATGTTCTTCTCGTTATGCAACGATCGACAGTGAGTTGTATCGCGTTACCCTCAGAAAGTTAAAGTAATGACTTCAGCATGTTTGTCACCACAAAAATGTAAACAAAGTTTTTCTCCATGGCGAAGCAAGCCTCATACAAATCTGCACATCCAAGAGGAGCCGACAAACGTCTTTCAACTGTTCTTCCTCATCCACCATACAGTCCGAGTCGCACACTTTCCGACTTCCATCTGTTTGGCCCAGCGGAGGATGCACTCCGAGGGAAGCATTATGTGGATGATGGGGAGGTTACTGGTGCAGCAAGACGCTGACCGACGTCAGCGGTAAAGTGGCACAATACAGGCATACAGGGCCTCCCAGTAGGGTGGCGTGAGGTCTTTGCTTTGACGGATGTTGTGCTGAGAGTTTTGCACTGGTGTAAAGCCGTCGCGTTGATCGAATATTGTGTTGAAAAATAGAGTTCTGTAGCCAAAAGTGCGGGATATAATAAGGTGTATCGCAATCCTACCTAAAACTATCACACTTTCAGAAAAAAGTGTTGCATTACTTATTGAACACTCATCGTATATAAGCAATATACACTCATGCTCATAAATTAAGGATAATTGCAGAATGTGGTGCCACACAACGTGACACTACGCAAAACTGGCGGTAATAGCATAGGCACATATGGAACACACACGACACAAATCTTTAAGTCCACAGTATTGGTGATAAGTTGAGAAAACCGTCCCGAAACACATGTGCTACAAAACGCATGTATCCCGACATCAGTATGGGATATGATCGCCATGCACACGTACATAGGCCGCACAACGTGTTGGCATACTCTGGATCAGGTGGTCGAGCAGCTGCTGCGGTATAGCATCCCATTATTGCACCAGTGCCTATCGGAGATCCTGAAGTGTCTCAGGGGTCTGAAGACGTGCAGCGATACGTCGACAGAGAGCATCCCAGACGTGCTCGATGGGGTTTAGGTCTGGGGAACAGGCAGGCCACTCCCTTTGCCTGATATCTTCTATTTCGAGGTACTCCGTTGGCAGCTCGTTGGGGCCGTGCGTTATCATCCATCGGGAGGAAGGTGGGACACACTGCACCGCTGAAAAGGCGGACATACTGGTGCAAAATGACGTCCCGATTCACCTGACCTGTTACAGTTCTTCAGTCTAAGACATGCAGGGGTGTACGTGCACTAATCGTAATCCCACCCCACACCATCAAACCACGACCTCCATACAGGTCCCCTTCAAGGACATTAAGGGGTTGGTATCTGATTGCTGAGCCATACGAGATGTAAACCCGGCGAGAATCACTGTTCACACTATACCTGGACTCGTCCGTGAACATAACCTGGGAGCACTGTTCCAATGACCATGTACTGTGTTCTTGACACCAGGTTTTATGGCCTCTTCTGTGACCAGGGGTCAGTGGAATGCACTTTGCAGGCCTCCAGAGGAATAAACCATGTCTATGTCTGTTCAGTCGTCTGTAGACAGTGTGTCTGGAGACAACTGTTCCTGTGGGTGCAGTAAGGTCCCGAGCAAGGCTACCTGCCGTACTCCGTCGCCGTCTGCGGGCACTGATGGTGGGATATCGGTCTTCTTGTGGTGTTTTACAATGCAGACGTCCGGTACTGAAGCGCCTGGACACGTTACATGTCTTCTGGAATCGTTGCTATAATCTTGAGATCATACTTTGTGGCACATGGAAGGCCTGTGCTACGACCTGCTGTGTTTGACCAGCCTCCAGTCTCTTCTACCCCTCATAACGTCATCAATACGTGTTCTTTGAGATATTTTCAGCACTTACTCGCTGCACCGCACTCTGACATACACCAACATACCTCTGCATATGTGGACTGCTGCCAGCGCCACCGTGCAACGACCGCAGGTCAAATGCACCGCATGGTAATACCCCGAGGTGGCTGAAACCCGCAAACCACCCACCAGAGCGTTGTTCACGATCTATCAGCATTACCCTTAATTTATGAGCATGAATGCGAGTGCAACTTCTTCTTTGCTACCTGTTTTGGTGTTGCAGTGTTACTAGTCATCAGTTCATTCGACAAAGTGTCAAGGACTGAACGTACGTATTCATTAGCTGAACAAAGGTGAACGCGAGAGGATGTGAAGGCCGAGGGCGGAAGTGGAGACAGCGAGTCGGCGAATCCATCAGCGGAAAGTGGACCCCTGGGAGTTCCCCACAGTTGCTCTACCCGAGGCGCGGAAGCAGGATGTGCGCAGCGCCGGGCTGGGAAGCGAACGAGGTCAAGGGCTGCCCGGCTGGCTGGCTGGCGCCGCGGCGTGGCGGGGGCGGCGGTGACTTGATCCGCTGCCAGCAACCGGGCTCTTCCCGGGGTGACGCAACACCGGAAACGTTCGTCCACAGGAGCAGAAACTCCTCTTATCTGGAGACACACTGCTGAATTACCGTGACAACAACGGCTACCGGGGGACTAATTCTCCGCGGGAATTTATCAAGTGCCACAACATTACTTCAAATGAAGGCAAACGAAACAGTTTTTTTAGCCTCAGTCACTTGTTTATCATCCCACTTCATCTTCAGAAGGAGTATTCTGAGAACGTGCCGGAAAAGTGACAGCTGCATTTTTTTTTTTTTTTTTTTTTTTTGTCTTGAGCAGTGCTGATTCCAGCTGAGAAGTATTCAGCCCAGTCCTAATCTGCAGCTCCAATGTTGTCAGTGAGTTTAACAGAGGAAACATGGTCCAATATTTTCAATAAAATCTTTTCTGATCTTCAATCTTCTGATGTAAGATAAGTCATTTGTACACTACTGGCCATAACAATTGCTACACCAAGAAGAAATGCAGATGATAAATGGGTATTCATTGCATTATACTAGAACTGACATGTGATTACATTTTCACGCAATTTGGGTCCATAGATCCAGAGAAATGAGTACCCAGAACAACCACCTCTCGCCGTAATAACAGCCTTGATACGCCTGGGCATTGAGTCAAACAGAGCTTGAGTGGCGTGTACAGGCACAGCTGCCCATGCAACTTCAACACTTTACCACAGTTCATCAAGAGTAGTTACTGGCGTATTGTGACGAGCCAGTTCCTCGGCCACCATTGACCAGACGTTTTCAATTGGCGAGAGATCTGGAGAATGTGCTCGTCAGGGCAGCAATCGAACATTTTCTGTATCCAGAAAGGCCCATACAGGACCTGCAACATGCGGTCGTGCATTATCTTGCTGAAATGTAGGATTTTACAGGGATTGAATAAAGGGTAGAGCCAGGGGTCGTAACACATCTGAATGTAACGTCCACTGTTCAAAGTGCCGTCAATACGAACAAGAGGTGACCGTGACGTGTAACCAATGGCACACCATGTCATCACGCCGGGTGATACGCCAGTATGGCGATGACGAATACACGCCTCCAATGTGCGTTCACAGCGATCTCGCTAAACATGGATGCGACCATCATGATGCTGTAAACAGAACCTGGATTCGTCCGAAAAAATGACGTTTATCCATTCGTGCACCCAGGCTAGTCGTTGAGTACACCATCGCAGGCGCTCCTGTCTGTGATGCAGCGTCAAGGGTAACTGCAGCCATGGTCTCCGAGCTGATAGTCCAAGCTACTGCAAACGTCGTCGAACTGTTAGTGCAGATGGTTATTGTCTTGCAAACGGCCGGCCGCGGTGGTCTCGCGGTTCTAGGCACGCAGTCCGGAACCGTGCGACTGCTAAGGTCGCAGGTTCGAATCCTGCCTCGGGCATGGATGTGTGTGATGTCCTTAGGTTAGTTAGGTTTAAGTAGTTCTAAGTTCTAGGGGACTAATGACCACAGCAGTTGAGTCTCATAGTGCTCAGAGCCATTTGAACCATTTGAACCATCTTGCAAACGTCCCCATCTGTTGACCCAGGGATCGAGACGTGGCTGCACGATCCGTTACAGCCATGCGGATAAGATACCTGTGGTCTGGACAGCTAGTGATACGAGGCCGTTGGGATCCAGCACGGCGTTTCGTATTACCTTCCTGAACCCACCGATTCCATATTCTGCTAATAGTCATTGGATCTCGACCAACGCGTGCAGCAATGTCGCCATACGATAAACTGCAATCGCGATAGGTTACAACCCGACCTTTATCAAAGTGGGAAACGTGATGGTACGCATTTCTCGTCCTTACACGAGGCATCACGTTTCACCAGGCAGCGGTGGTCAACTGCTGTTTGTGTATGAAAAATCGGTTGGAAACTTTCCTCATGTCAGCACGTTGTATGTGTCACCACCGGCGCCAACCTTGTGTGAATGCTCTGGAAAGCATCTTCTTCCTGTCGTTTAAATTTCCCGTCTGTAGAACGTCGTCTTCGTGGTGTAGCATTTTTAATGGCCACTAGTGTATTATCCTCACTTACACAAAGAATAATACCTTTCTTACACTGTCATTGTTTAAACCAAGTTTTTTGCTTTAGAAATTTAGTTCGTTGATGTTATCTCAGTTTCAGATGGTTCAAATGGCTCTAAGCACTATGGGACTTAACATGTGAGGTCATCAGTTCTCTAGACTTAGAACTACTTAAACCTAAGTAACCTAAGAACATCACACACATCCATGCGCGAGGTAGGATTAGAACCTGCGATCGTAACAGCAGCGCGGTTCCGGACTAACAGCAGCGCGGTTCCGGACTGAGGCACCTAGAACCGCTCGGACACAACGGCCGGCTCTCTCAGTTTGATACAATCATCGGTGGACTACTAGTGGCGTCATGGCGTGCGACCAGGTACTCGTCGGGAAAAATGGTCAACCTGGACAAGTTATTCTTAATTTACTTCTCGTAATGAGAGTTAGTTACTTCCAAACTGTGAAACTGTACACGGATTGCGTTGCCATCCGAAGTTGGCAACGCGAATCGATACCACAGACTTGACTGAGGGCTCGCTGCAATACGCAAGGATTTACGAGAGGGGTTCCGAAGACGACTCCTCCCCTGTTAGCAATAGCAGTGCCCTCACACTGAGGTCAGTATATCAGTCTAGTGACGAGTTAGCAGGACCTCTGCCCAGTTAGGGACCTCAGCACAGCTACAGCACTCAGCCTCATCGAGTAGGACAGTGACGGTTTGTTTGTGATGTAACATATTTGTTTAATGTTGAATATTCAACTTCTAGGGAACAGTTTCTTAACATGTGCATCAAATGATGCATTTATGATAAATAACAACTGTAGCTTATCAAGCTGCGTCAAATTTAAGTAAATTGTTTATTCAGTTTTGTTATAAATTGAGATGTGCTCTAGTACGATGGATCTTCTCCAAGAGCAATCAAAGAACCCAGAGCTTGTGCCAAGCGAAAATAGATTTACTTAGTTCCATCACGAATATTTGACTTCTAAATCCTTTTGTATACAAAGCTAGCATCCGTCATTCCATCTCACAGCGACAATTTTGCATTAATTAATTATATTTAAAACGACCTCTGCTTTGTTACATTTGAATAGTAAAATATCCGATCTAAACCTGTCTGCTGGAGCCAACTGATATTGTTTTAGATTCTAGGGCATGAAGATGCCTTGAAAATATGGATGCTATTACAATAGAATATGCGATCGAGGCGGTGGAGAATCATAACATCCATTTCACACAGCAGGAAGTGATTTAAAGTTCTACGTAACACGCTAAAAAGTATATTTCTACATTTCTACAAAAAAAAAGGGTGAAATACGTGGTAAAAAGATTGTGGGAAGTTTACGGAGTGTGTTCAATGTAGAACAAAAATAAGAAAACGTTACGAATGTTTTTGAAACTGGGAAATAGTTTTATATATTTACAGTGAATGACACGCGCAGAACAGTATTCCAGTTGGCGGAGCGGAACTAAATACCGCACTAATTTCCTATTAATAACTTATACGGAACAATGGCCACGCACTGCCGTATCAGCCCTTGGGTAGGCAAAAGTGTTCACTATGTAAGCCTTAACAAAAATGCATATGACTCCTGTGCATTACATCCTTTTATAGTTAAAAATATTTTGAGTGATACGTTGTCATATGTAGACTCGAACAGTGTAAGCGACAGTCTTCTTCCAGTAACCATGGTTTGATGAAAATTCAGTTTCTTTTGCAACGGCCACTTTACTCCACTTTCCCATGCGTAGTTACGTTTTCGGTGTTGAAATTCTCTCACTTATTTTTAAATTTACTGAACATGTAACTGGTATGAGTGTCAACGGCCTAAAAATATTCCTCTCGTATACAAGATTCTGACCATAAATGTATATTTGTGCGATCTGACATCTTTTTATGATTTGTTTGTAGGTAGGAAAGACTTCCATAGCGCAACGGTGAAAACAGGGGATCATATCATCAAAGAAAAATTAGGCCCAGCTTATTCAAAACACCATATGGAAGTGTATAGCAGCCTCCCTCATAGGGAGCACGTGTGCAATGGAGATATAGACTCAAAGCTTCGCAAGAAGCATTAATTGCAGTAGTCATTCTCAACGTATTCAGGATCAGCAAGATCAGCACGTGCTTCCTACCTTATTCTTGCTGTGATGTAGGTGCAAAGAAATAATTGTGTAATCTGTCATTGGCAGTTCGTCTACACAAAGATTCCACAGAAGGAATAGTCTATCAGTTGTGTCTGCTCACGTCGGTTATGATTTTAGACTTTAGACAAATGAGAACATCGGAGCTCACCAAGAAAGGATGATAAGTCACGAATGCTTTCGGGATGAGAAACAGTTAAAGAGAAATAAGAACAATTCTTGATCATTATTCCGTTGAACCATTGCTCAGCAATCAAGTTACAGACTGCGTCTCTAGTTCACGTGGAATACGATGAGCACATATCATCAAAATCAGAACAAGACTAACCCCATCTAACTTCTAACTCCCGTAGTAACGCTAAACAAGTGGGACAGTTCTGCGAGCCGTGGCTTATGTTCACGGATGAGTTAATGAAAGATCGATATTGATCTCTGAACATGGAACAAAATCTCTCTCTGTCAACAACGAATTTAGCGTTTGACACAAAGAAAACACATATATAATGCTGAAATATGATTATAATATTACGCCAAAATGTGCGAGCTGGCAAAGTGCTCAACACAAATTCTTGTAGGTTGCGCAATAGAAAATGCGTGTTAAGAATTTACGCTGATAATGTCTGCCATCCGGTTGGTCAAGCCATCGAGTATGACAAGAAAGGACTTGAGTCCCTTTGTATAGGGTTAATCTTTTTTACATTTCATCGATGTTTTTGGAAATGTAGGAAGCCTGGTTCTGATGTTAACTTTTCTGTACTTGATTTTAAGCATTTACTATGTGTAGAGGGTTAATCTTTTTTACATTTCATCGATGTTTTTGGAAATGTAAGAAGCCTGGTTCTGATGTTAACTTTTCTGTACTTTATTTTAAGCATTTACTATGTGCTTTCGGTCAGGTATATTACTATATAAATTTATCTTGTACTTTATGTCAGAGGGCATAAATTTAATGTATTTTTTATTGTGCCTGTACTCCGCTTTTAAAGTTTTGCTATGACTTCTGACGCTGAAAAACTGTCATGTAATTTTAAAGATTGCTTTTTATGTAAGCTTTGGTTTCTTATCGATGATATTCCTTGTATCTGAAGCATATGCGTTGAACACTTTGGAATATAAAGGACACTATGGTATTTGTTTTTTGAAATACTGAGCTAGGCTAGTTGGCTGTGCAAGCCATAAGCTCACTGTACATTGGATCGACAACTGGTAAGGTTAACTGCTAAGATTACAAGACAGGCTCTTCCTTATATTTTAAAATTATTGTATGCAGTACAAGTGAAGATATCTGTTGGAAGTAATTATCACCGCTTTTGAATCCTGCCTAATCGTCAGTTGTGGGGTACCTAGCAAGCCTACTTTCTCCGATCGCTCGACAACACCGTCTCAAAAGTGTAGCGTATAGAAGTGCTTGCTTTATGTAGCCAAAGACTCTAGCGAACCTGGTAAACGAAACCCGTGCATAGAATGTCTTTGAACCCCGACAACAACTTTCAACTCGCATGAAGATAAATAAAATAGGAAACATTGTATTATGAACGGTTTCCAATATTAGGAACCCAGATGCCTGATCAAAGCAGTATACCAAGTGAGAAACATATTACATCGCATTAGCATTGTCTTATTGCTGCACAGACTAATTAGCAATACGCCTGGTACGTCACACTTCGGCTTTCAAACCCTACCAGTTAGCTAGGTGTAGTAAACGTTAGCTCTCTTATTATTCTCGGAATTTTCGTGATTCACAATGCTGATATAAAGGCAGTACTTTTTATGAAGTGTAAGCGATATTCTGTATATATAATCTTGCAATTTGATTCTAAATTATTAAATGTATTGGACTTTTTTAAGTTTTCACAGTAGGAGAAGGTGTATTTCTCTGAAGTCGCATCGCCTCCCACAGCAACAAGCGAACAGATACAATCTTACAGACCTTTATCTTAATTGCCTGTGCCTTCCAGCAAGTTACTCCTAGCTATGTGGCGCAATAAAGATTGTATCTATAAGAGTTTCCCAGACGCCAGCGTTTCCTATACGACCAAGACAGCTGATAGAATTGGGTCACAGGGCCAATTGCAGTTTTTGCCGAACAGGAAAACTACTAAATTTTTATTAGCCCTGGCGCAGTCCACAATGCCTTGTTTACAACCCCAGTGTGTAGACGCGTCCCTTCAATCCGTCAAAGTTGAGTAGTGGTTTCAAGTACACAAGCCACGTCCATTCATGTTGTGTGGTTCGTTTCGGTGGTTCGCTGTTGGGGAGGTTTTCCTGTGAGGAACACCAGGTGTTTGTATTGCTGAAATTTAGCCTCCATGCGGTGGAATTAACTAGATTGGTTGACTACAATTCAAGTGTACCAGCGGAATTTGCTGCCTTGTCGCCGTTAGTGTTCTGGTTACCTGCCCTGGGAGCGTCCTTGCCTTACCTGTTGTCTCTGTCCAACACTGTGTTTAGTTTTGACAGCTTAATATATATCCATAGTTGATTGTGCATAATCACGCCCGTAACATTTTTTGTTTGAATTCTCGTGTACCGATTGGTGGAAGCAAGTCGTTTGTCGGTCGGTCCGTGGCTGTCCGTTGGTTAGGTTCGGACGGATCAAGTGTAGTTGGGCTCATCATCTGTCTCACCAAAGTGTACGTGGTCAGACCGAACACCCGGAGGCTTCTGAGTGCTGTTGTCTTTACTGTCTTTCGCACCGGTGTTTTTCTGTTTATAATCTATCATAGCCAATGATAAAAAATTCTTGGTTTTACTGTGTTTTATGTAAGTAAGTTTGAATTCCGGCAAGTCGATATTTGCTGAAAGGTTATTACCGTTGTGTTGTCTTTTCTTTAGTTTGGTTTCAGCTACTTATAGCTTAAGGCTTATGGTTATATTTTTTTTAAAATTATAGGCCTTCAGCCTTGGGACCGTATTCTTAAAATTACGTTTCAAGCTTAAACATTGCGGCCTTCTGCCTTTGAAAGGTTTGATAATTTATTTTAAAATCTTGAAAATTTTACTGTGTGCCTTCAGCCGTTTGTATTGCATCTTGTTTATGTTTGTCTACCCACCCTTGCCTTGAGGCTTTCAGCCTAGCTGTGATATATGTTTTTATTATTTTATTTGTAGTTGTAACTGCGTGTTTTCAGTCACTTGAAATTTACCCTGTTGACTTTTTAAGAATTCTTGTTTGGATGCCTTCAGCCGTGAAAGATTTGGAGTTTGAAACTCGTAGTTGTAAAAGTTTGGCTATGTGCCACTTTGGTTGTAAATGTGTTATTAAATTACAATAAATTACAATTTTAAGGCAAAACTGAACCCAACCTTATTTGGCCCTTTCCATAATCCTAATCACCTGTTCTGACCAGCGGGCGTATCAAACACATTAGAATATCTGCAAAGTTTCGTTGCAGTACAATAATTAGAGTCTACACTGGACGTCTGGAGTAGATGCACAACAATTATAATCACTCATCACTCGGAACAAGTTAAAAAAATTACTTTATCACCGTCCGCTGTCACCGCCAGAAGGAGTATCTGGCTGAAAGTTGCCATGTTTACATGTTATAATTTTTGGGCTGTAAAATGAGCCAGATGATTTTCCAGCTGTAAGACAGACTAAAGAACTATGAGGTAAACAAAAACTGCAAGATGAACTTTATGTCGTTGACAGACACTATTTACAGACAACAGTTATGAGAAAAGAGTATGTTTGGCAAAAACGTACAGTGGACTAATTTCACATATTTGAAAGATCCGCTTGAAAGTAGTGAAACACAGAAAGTTGAGCAGGGCTTAGGCAAAAACTCTGATATGTCAGTCGTGGAATCTCACAAATTATACCGGCTACCTTCTGAAAATAAAATGGGCGCCTCTTCATCAAGAGAGGTCATTTTTTAATTGCAGTTTACAAGATGTGGCCATAAAGTTTTATCACATCGAAAAAAGTTACATAATTACGTTTTTCTTTGTTTGTAGGCAAATGTTTGCAGTCGTGATACACATTTTAAAATCAATGCCACAATGCCTACCACGCCTCTATAGCACCCAAAAGAAAAGGACGCGACCCATTGATAAAGTGGAGCATCGTACGGTGTTTGTTTTTCTGCATTTGAAACAGGACAACACTGTAATAGTCCATTCTGATTTCATGGGAGTGTATGTGTACACCATATGACATGGTGGTTGGGGGTTTAGACATTTCCATTGTGGCCAGACAAACCTGAACGACGTTGAAAACCACTACTACGAGAAGATCTCGGAACCGCAACAGAAATGCTGAAGTTGATACTCGAAGATCTACGTATCACAATCAATTCAGGGAGGAAAAGGTGAAAATCAGTCGTGGATCAGTTCCCCATATTTGCACGAAGACTGCCGACCCCTGGGACTGCTAGCATCCATTAAACAGACCTTTGAACTGATGCAGCAGAGGAATGCTGCAGCTGTGTCAGGCCATCATCGATGGCTGTGTCACTATGAGCCCAAAGTATTGAATCTTGTGATACAACTGTACTATGTCAAACAAATAACACACATTCCAATGAATTCCAAAAACAATTCCGGTTGAATCGATATGTTACATGACATAGTTATGTGAAAAATGTAAGAATTTTGTTGATAGCCAAATCGAATAAGCAGGCCAGCATTTCGTGAATATAAACCACTAACACTCATACTAATAATTCCACTCACGTAATTTCCCAAAACCAGGCTTCGAGACGCCGTTCTGAGGTAAGGAGAATTTTACAAATGCAGTGCCCATGCCTGTTAGGCCGAAAACTTCATAGCAGGATATCCAGCGGACACAATGCGACGCCAGAGCCACAGTGCAGGCCGGCGGCAAAAGACTCCCTTGTACCTGCTTTTAATGACGACACTTTGGAAAGCCTTCCTATAGGAACACAGCTGTAAATGGAAGATAAACATCCGGAGAAATTCAACTCAAAACATTGATGCCTCACTGTGAGCATCGGCATAAAAACCCGCATGGAAAGAATCTGTTTATCTCAGTATTACGTAGCAGAAGTTAAACTCTGTCCTACGAAAGAAATGACGCCTGTGACAGGCTATAGATCTTTAGTGGGTGGAATTATAACAAGGTACGAATGTCCTAATTGAACACAAAGGAAACACGTGGTCACCAACTTTGATTCAGGCAAATGCAGAGAGAAAAATTGGCTCTTGTCTTGTAACAAATCGTCGAATATTTGAGCAAGGTGATTCGCACCACGCTGAGACGATTGCGAGAGTAATTATGTCAACACCTATTCACAAGCTCGTTTTAAATCTTAAGGATTTAAACTGCAAAGTATCCTAATAGGGAGAATTGCACTGAGCACTGACAGTTAACGCTTGAGAGCTATTTGAGGGCAACAACATACGAGCTATTTCAGCCTTGATATAGGTAGGAATTTCACTTCACAGTTGTGAACACCCAATATCGATATTTTACCATCCTGAAATGTCATAAAGTCATACTTAGTTTCCTTTACAGAGCGTGCAGTTGAACCAACATTGAGATTATTGTCTAATTATATCACTCTCGGTACAGCTGCACTCTTGTGAACTCAGATTCCTAAAACACTTACAGAGCGTCGTTGCGCAACTGTGGTAGGAAGATAGATGAGAACCAGTCTCATACGTGTTAGACAACTGACGTCAGATGTAACCACCTGTGTGAATTGGTTTAATGTAGGTACAATGACGTCGTAATCCATACGGCCATAAGCAGGGCTCCTCCATGTCAACGACATCAATATCGTCACGTGACACGCCATGCCCCCTTTCAGTGATGCCCCTCCTTTTCTCCTCCCCATTTCCTCCACCTCCTGGTCTCCAGGCGGTCGTAGAGTTTTAGTGTAATGGGCTTTAAAATGAAGCAGTCAGTGACTTAAATTGCGTCAAAATGGCGTCATGCTCAAAGGTATTATCCGACCGCTGCAATACACTCAGACATACTTATGCACTTGTTATAACATTACACACGCCCCCCCCCCCCCCCTTTGTCGCTATAAGTTACAAAAAAAAGGAAGTGTATAACAAGTTTTACACACACACACACACACACACACACGAGCGCGCGCGCGCGCCACTGGAAAAATATAAACATACATGCAAATGGGTAGTAGCCGCTTCCACAACCTCAAAAACTAAACAAAGGACGATCACACTCCGCAAAACAAACTACACAAGTTATGAGTGGATCCACAAAACATGAAAAGGCAAAGATGTTTTGTGTTAGTGAATTGCGTTCTACTGAGTACAGAAGAACGTTAGGAATGAAGTAGAACAGAAAAAAAACACGAATAACAATAGTATTTCAGAACACGAGAACCATTTACATTCTTGGCAAACAGATTCATAAGAAAAAGTCAGTTGTTACAGTGACGACAGAGGATGCTATAAAATAAATCGTAGCGCTTACAGAATCGTAAGAATTCTGTTACAGTCGCAAAGAAGGTACACATCTTACATAATCGTTACCAAGTTTCATGATCGAAGCTTGGTTTTTTTCGGCGTAATAAATAAATATTTATGACGAACCCTCGTAACTGTTCAGTGATGTAGTAGACGTGTTAAAATGTTATTTAGACGGTAGTGTTAGGATTCTGCCTTGTTAGTTACTTCATTACCCAGTATTTACTAAATTGCACTTCGAACGATTTGCCAGCTTCGGCTTCACATGCCATGCTGAAGTATTACAGGTACCGGCAACACATCAGAAAGACGAAAACACCTGCGCAACTATACTTGCTTGAAATCTTTTCCAGTCGAATGGCTTTACGACTTCACAGGAATAGCACCACCTCTTGTTCCAAGAGAAATAGCCACGAACGAGGAAAGAAAGAAAGCGCAGCAGGAGAGAACGCATCCTCTGTATGTGCACGAACCGCGCCCGCAAAGCAAGTAAAATAGGAATTTCCTCAGAAGATCGACGAGACTTGGAACCACTACTTAGAAAGCTAGGTTGCAACTATGGAGGGCTACGACCAACCCTCCGCCTGGCTGTAATATAGTTTCAGAGACCCTACCTCCTGGTTGTGATGAGAAATGGACAACTTGGAAGCCCCTGAATAGACAAAGATCTGAAGTTGACAGATCAAAGGTTAATCTGGCATGATGGGGCTTTAATTGACCAAGATATTATTCAGTGCGACTGTGGGAAAGAATATACTGTTCAATGCTGACTGTGTGCAGCCTCCCCCACAGAAAATGAAGGAACACAAAATGCATCGGTAATGGCTAAGTTTTGGGCAAAAGTAATATTGTCATGTGTTTATAAGATGTGTGTTTCTGATACGATAAAAAAATACCATTCTCTCTTAGGTTACACGTTTCTTGTAGTGGCCATTTTCGCGGCAGCTGTATATAAATTGCAGTTGATTCAAAGAAAAACCCTTTTTTGCATGCTGCACATCGAAATTTTTATTTTTATTTATGTACCGAGACGCGTTTCGCCTTTTTTATAGGCATCTTCAGTGGGTGTCCTGAAATATTACATGATTTGTCCATTTTTACACATAGGTTATGGTTTCACATCTAGGTTACAGATTTAAAAACAGTTCCTTAACGTTTTTTATGAAATGGAAAGGTACTTACAGGTAACTTCTAATTCATTTCATCTAAGGAAACTGCCTTTTGTCATGTGGCAACCAGGTGGACATCTTAGACTTCACTTTCAGTTCACTGTTTACGTTACACATCACTTTAACTGCCATATTGTTAATACAGAGTTTCATTTGATTTTCTAAGTGTTACCAACATTCTCAGTTTTTTGCATTCAACTGTTTTGTGAATATGTGTGTGTGTATGTGTGTGTGTGTGTGTGTGTGTGTGTGTGTGTGTGTATACATTAGAGAGGGAGAGAGATTTTTTAATAAAATAAAAATTATTTATTTTATTAGTATTTTTATTCAATTATTTATTCTTAATAATAATAATAATTATTATTATATTTTCCTGTATATACTTATGAGGGGCAACGGCCTTGCCGCAGTGGCTACACCGGTTCCCGTGCGATCACCGAAGTTAAGCTCTGTCGGGCGTGGTCGGCACTTGGATGGGTGACCATCCAGGCCGGCCTTGCGCTGTTGCCATTTTTCGGGGTGCACTCAGCCTCGTCATGCCAATTGAAGAGCTACTCGACCGAATAGTAGCGGCTTCGGTCAAGAATACCATCATAACGACCGGGAGAGCGGTGTGCTGACCCCACGCCCCTCCTATCCGCATCCTCCATTGAGGATGACACGGCGGTCGGATGGTCCCAGCAGGCCACAATAGGCCTGAAGACGGAGTCCTTTTTTATATACTTATAAGATGAATCTGGTGTGTAATCAATTTTTTGGGATTTCAGTGTATTATATGAGAAAAAAAATGAAATGTCGTGTGACGAGGGCCTCCCGTCGGGTAGACCGTTCGCCTGGTGCAAGTCTTTCGATTTGACCCCACTTCGGCGACTTGCATCAATCAGTGTAAACAGTTGTTAGTCATATTTACTTGGTCATTTAGTAGTTGTTTCTGTTGTTTGTATATATGATAATGTTCATGTAATGTTAGGAGATGTCTTTCATTCCTTAATCGCTGTAACTTTCCTAATTTTTTGTCTACAAATGTTATTAATTTTATGAACACTTTAAGAACATACTGGTATCTATATATAGGACCGAAATTGAGCAATTGTCGAAATGCACTAAAATAAATTCTTGTTAGTTAAGCAAGAGCCGAAGTGGAACCACGACACGGTGCTTTAACGAATTAACAGCTGTGGTACCAGACATGAGGAAACTTATCGAATTGTTATTTGTTTAACAGTTTTCTGAGTCAATGACTAAGAGAACTCAGCGCCCTCAGCGATGTGTTTCACTAGAATTTCAAGCACTCGAGGGAACTCTTTCGGAAGGTTTGTAATTTAGCAACTTATGTAGGCGTACGCATTCCATAACAAATTTTCACGTTTTTAGTCGGCACTTTTCATTTCACCGTAGTCGCCTAAAACGTCGCAGTTTTATTGCAACTTTTACGTCAAATTTTTACAAAAAAAAATGGTATAAATGGCTCTGAGCACTATGGGACTTTACTTCTGAAGTCATCAGTCTCCTAGAACTTAGAACTACTTCGGCCTAACTAACCTAAGGACATAACACACATCCATGCCCAAGGCATGATTCGAACCTGCGATCATAGCGGTCGCGCGGTTCCAGACTGTAGCGCCTAGAACCGCTCGGCCATCCCGACCGGTCAAATTTTTGCGCTTAACGTTCATATAGTGGGAATGTAGTTCGAGAAGGTGGTACTGCTTAACATCCGGAAACGACTAGCGGCATGTATGGTGTTGTAGCAGAGGAATCGTCCGTCAAACGCCGGCGGCTGCGCAGTCCATTTTCCGCGGGAGCAGCCGCGCGGCCCGACCCTGTGACCCGCATACATCAGCCGCACCGAGCGGCAGCCAGGCCGGGGTTCTCGCTGAAAGGTCGCGGCGCTGGCGCCGCTGTCTGAGAGCCCCTAAACGCCGGCCGCCCTCAGAGGGGTACGTAGCGCCAGCCCCGGACATCCATCATCCGCAGGCCGGCCCCGGCTCACACTGATGGCTCCCGGCTGGCTGTTGGTATTCCAGGGATTCTTCCCACAGCGGCCTGCCGCGATGCGTGAAACGCCGAACTCTTTGTAAACACTCGGCTACTACCAAAGAAAAGGATTGATTTAATGTCAGCTCTCAAATCTTGCCTGACTCTGTTCACAGGTGATGTTTTCCTGTGGTTCTTGAAATGGTATGTTCCATTACTGCCATAGCACGGCCCTAAACAGAAGGTAGTGATATTGCTGCGAAGCGCAGGTGATCCATTGGCTTCATATCAGGACTCTGGGCAGTGTCGTGAATGATAGAAAACAGAGTTAAAACTTTAGAGAGATGTAGGCTTGGAAATTCTTGTTAACAGCGAGGCGGACGTGACCGGACGTAGCTTATGTGCAATGCTGACTCTGCTAACAAGAGTGGACTATGCCGCATCACGAGGTCTCGCGTCCGTCGGCCGTCGTAATTTAATATACTATTATTGTTATTATTATTTTTTGATTGTTGCCGACTTACGTGTTGGGCCTTAATAAAAATGATGTTTCATTCAATTTTGATTTACGGTTAAATGCTTTTGTGAAGTTCTCCTTTTTAACAATATTAATCTTAAATTATTTGTTACGTTGATGAAAGTTAGACTCTCTGAATCTTAAAACATGAGCATACAACATTGGAATAAACTTTTCATATTAATTTCCTCGGCTAGTCAGTTCATTTTAAAGCAAAAGATCTTTAGTTATTAATTACAATTGCTGCCCAAACACGCGCGAGAGTATTTTTTCTTACCTTTGTTAACCATTGTACTGTAGTCGGAGTCCTGGCTCTGGCTCTCGGCTATGGTACTGAAAATAAGAATCTTAAAGCTATGTATTTCTGCAACTTCGTGCGGCTGTGGAGAAAAATTAATATTATGTTAATAGCGGGCGAGTTTTTCGCTTCCGCTAATTTTTCATAAGTTGGCTGCATCGGCCGCTGCGATTGTTGAACTATAAATTACTAGAATGCAGGTTAATTCAAGGAAGGCGGACAAGAAATCGGGATCACCTTTTACAAATTAAAAGTGCACAATAATATTAACGCATACAAATATGCTTACATCTGCCAGCACTCGCAAGATGTCCGTCTACACACAACCAAGACAAGAGAAGAAGTGAAGACGACTAAAACAATTAACGAAAGAGCGTATCTTGTCATCTCTTTAGATCATTTAGTTATACTTCTTTGCACTCGAAACTCACACTGAGAAATTATTATTTTACGGCTACATGATAAAAATATATTATTCAATTTTTAAATGTCTCTTCTTTATAAATACTGGTTATTAAGTCTTTTCGCAATATAGCACTGGGGACGCTATAGAGGCTCGAGAGCCGTCGCAAGACACAACCCTTGGACAGCGGCCTGTATGTCACGTAGGCCTCATGTGCTGCCGCGTGACACACACGCAATGCTCGAGAGTACTGGAAACTTCTAGAACAAGTGGTGCCGGGTGCATTACCGCTGTAAAAAGGCTGTCCGCCATATTGTTGGGACAGTGATGAGTGTGATGGCAGTGATGGAGCAGCCGGTCGGTCGGTGAGATCAACACCGACTCAAAGGAAGACCTCGGAACTTGTTGGTGACGTCACGGCAGCTAGGCACGGCGAACGCCAGGTCTGTTGCAGGCATAAACGTCTGGGCGTGCTTACCGCTTTGACAAAATGTATTGTTTTGGATTCTGCAGTTTTATTTAGATGAAATATTTTCTTACTATCGTAAAACTTCAAATGAAGATCATAGTTCTGTATTACTGAATCCTGGCGAATAAACGTAGATCAATATGCCCCATTTTAAGCTTCGGAAATTTTACATTCAAGTAACTATATTTACTTGATTCATTTTGTTATAGAAACTTACCGCAACCTCCTTACAATTAACTCGTTTCTTTTATTTATTTATCTATTTTCGTTTGACATCGTCACTGGAAATGTGAACTAATTTACATGTGTAAATGTCCAACTGTTGCCAGTCATTATATTACAGTCGTTTTCAGGAATTCTAAACAGGAAACAAAATAGCTTCATACATCGAAAATACTGCTGAGCTTAAACTTTTTTTAAACATGCCCATTAGAAAAAATAAATATTTCCCTCTTGCAGCTGAAAGGAGAAACTTTATAAGAGAAAAAAAATTTTTTTTGATAAAACAAGTATCTCTCTTTTGCCTCTTCTTCTGTCGCCCACCCCCTCCCCCAACGTGTACAATCGCAAGATATTTCGTTAACACTCAGTGCTCCTCGCCCCATAGTCAACCAAGATACCTAAAGAAGAGCACCAATATCTTCACAGTCTCTTGTAAAAGCAACCCAGTACAAACGTAACTTCCTCAGATTTACAAATAATTTAAAGAAGCACGAATTCTGTTGCTGCTGGACCATGAAGTTGTTTTTGTATGTCAATCCTTAAAACAGGTGGAAATTTAAGTTCAGGAATACATTATTTGTTAAGACGTGTAATGAATTGCACAATTAATTGATTGCAGAAGTCTCTCAGAACAATGTGTGTTGGTCAACTACCGCCAATAGTGTCACATTTTCCTGTGTCAGAGAGGGAGACACCACCATTATGAGTATGCCTGCAACAGACCTGGCGTTCCGTGCCTAGCTGACGTGACGTCACAAACAAGCGCCGAGGCCTTCCTCTGAGTCGGTGTAGGTCAGATATGGTTTAGATGGAGTTCTGATGCTGTGAGATCGCAGTGCAGTGCCGCATAACTACGAGGAGACTTAGACTTAGTTCCTTGTAGTCAACACTTCGTCCGGCGCGCCCGCCTCCGCTGTATTGGGATGTAAACTCAGGGAACTATGAGAAGTTACACTACGAAGAAGGCTGTTAGTAGACTTTGCACATAGACTTGTGTATAAAACGGATGTTCCAGAGGTGTTTCCAGTGTATATATCCGAATGCACTGATTTATGATTGCATGCCTTGTACCCTGAGATCCCAGCCGAGTTCCGTATTCTAACTCACCCTGCATCCCTCTTTTCAGTGGAGCAGGTGCACAGAAGGCAGTCCGCGACCACGAGTCCTCCTGTCAAGTGCCTTCTTCGAGGCGCATTCTTGCATTACTTCTACTCCCTCTCAGGACTCGTCAGTGGGACACGACAGCAGGGCAGTACATTTCAGGAACGTCACTGTCCACACACCATCGCCTAACAGATGCTTCTTTACGACAGGGTATATTGTATTTCAGATACAATCATCGTCTTCACAAATTTCCCCTAGTGTATACAGTACACAATGCTGTCATTTGTATTCATACCCTTCGACATTTAGCGTTCTCTCAACCCTTTCAGTTCCAATAATTAAAAAAAATTAATTTTTCACCAACTTCACCTTCATCATCAAAGTAAGCAACGAACACAAGAAGGAACTGGCAAAATATAAACAGTCAATTCTTTTAAGAAGATGATTTCGCTCTGAATTGTAATTTTAAAATTGTTCACACAGTTAACACTTATCATCATAGTAAGAGACTAATACGAAGTGCGACAATAAAGTAATGAGACTGATTTTCTTTGCAAGATGTGGCAACCCTGCAGGCTTGCATACGCACAGTACCTTTGACCTTGGTCTATAATCTGCTTCTAGTCCAAGTGGCGCATCAGTGCTCAGTCATCAGTTGTGCTGTAATAAATTAACACGTGTTTGTGTCTCTCGTCACGTAAATGGAACTGCAGAATATTGCGCAACGGTATGTCATTTCTTTTTGCTTTAAATTGGGTGAAAAGGCGACGACAACTTACAGTAAGCTTCAGAAGGCTTTTGGAGAGGAGCTTATGTCAAGAGCTCAAGTTTTTCGTTTGCATAAAATGTTTAGTGAAGGCAGAACGTATGTTGCAGATGATGACCGCATTGGACGACCATCAACCTCACGGACGGATGTCAACTTGGCCAGGGTATGTGAACTCGTACAATCTGATTGAAGATTATCCGTGAAAGAGATTGCACAAGAACTGAATATGAATCGAGAAATGGTTCGTCTAATAACAACTGAAGATCTTGGTATGAGAAAGATTTGTGCAAAAACGGTCTCCAAAAATCTCACACAACAACAGCGATAAACACGGAAAATGTGGTTCAAATGGTTCAAATGGCTCTGAGCACTATGGGACTCAACTGCTGTAGTCATCAGTCCCCTAGAACTTAGAACTACTTAAACCTAACTAACCTAAGGACATCACACACATCCATGCCCGAGGCAGGATTCGAACCTGCGACCGTAGCAGTCGCACGGTTTCGGACTGCGCGCCTAGAACCGCGAGACCACCGCGGCTGGCGGAAAATGTGGGAGCCGATCTGTTAGAGCAAACGGAAATCAATCCAGAATTGTTGAGCCGTGTTATCACTGGCGATGAAAGTTGTTTTTATTTCAGTACGATCCAGAGACAAAACGCCAAAATTCGCAATGCTGCTCAAAGGGGTCACCCAGACCAAAAGATCGTATGTCAAAGTCAAAAGCGAAATAGATGCTTGTGTGCTTCTTTGATTCCAAGGGAATTGTTCATAAAGAGTGGGTGCCTCCTGGACAAACAGTTAACCAATATTACAACAAACAAATTTTAGAAAGACTTCGTAAAACAGTCCTACGTGTCCCTACCAACATTGCTGATAATTGGATTCTGCATCATGATAATGCGCCATCCCATACCGCTCTGTCAGTACAGCAATTTTTAACCTCAAACCAAATTTCAGTACTACCACAGCCACCTTTTTCACCCGATATCGCTCCGTGGGACTTTTTTCTATTTCAAAGAGTCAATATGGCAGTCAAGGGAAACCATTTTCAAACAACACAAGATGTCCAAAAAGCTGTGACGAGGGTCTTGGAGGATATCACAGTAGATGAGTTCCAGAAATGTTACCATCAATGGCAGAAGCGCTGGAAAAAGTGTGTGCAATCAGAAGGTCCTACTCTGAAGGAGACAGCATTAAACTTGACTAAAACGGTAAGCAACAGTTTTTTCACATCAGTCTCATTACTTTATTGTCGCACCTCGTACAAGCATAAATTGGCAAAAATTAATCAATTGTTTTAAAGAGGAAGTTTAACTCTGAAACTACTGTGACATACAGTTTTCACCACCCATCACTCCTAAACCCTATATCTTGCAACGCCGGAATGCCTAAAAAATAATTACAGTCGTAAATACAAGCAAAAATGGGTCTAAAACTTAATAAATTTATATTAAGAGTACATAGCGTGTCAGTAGTTTCATTCGATCGCCATGCGGGGTAGCCGAGCGGTCTCAGGCGTCTTGTCACAGTCCGCGTGGCTTCCCCCGTCGGAGGTTCAAGTCCTCCCTCGGGCATTGCCGTGTGTGTTGTCGTTAGTGTAAGTTAGTTTAAGTTCGATTACGTAGTGCGTAAGCTTAGGGACCGATGATCTCAGCAGTTTGCTCCCATAAGACGTTACCACAAATTTCCAAATTTCATTTCGCAATCAGTCATAAAAGCAGTAGTACAAACTGAAGTTTACGTCACGATAACTTCAGATATACTTACTTCTACTGTTAATGATCTCCTCAATATCATCCCTACAAAAAAATAAGTACCTGTCGCAATCTCCTACAATCAATTAGCACGATCTCCGCGCTGACTGTTGCTTAGGAGGATGTATGTGTATGTGACTACTACAACGCACTACATCCGTAGACGTACTGCAGTGTACCACTACATTCATAGGTGGTTTCATGCGGAAGTCATTGCTACCTCAAAATAATAATAACTATTTTTATATTACAAAATTGTGGCTTCAGACCGAAACCACTTGTACATAAAGGATTAAGCGCAGTAAGGGGAGAACATTCTCCCAATCCCGTAACACCACCGCCTACGTACTTCGTTGACTAATGGCAGATAACGCCTTGCAGGCATTCACCAAACCCAAACTCTTCCATCTTATTTTCACAGGTTACTCCAAATCACTCGTTTACGGTCATCCACTATCCGTTACACCGCCGAAAACGTCGTTTATCAAATGGTTCAAATGGCTCTGAGCACTATGGGACATAACATTTGAGGTCATCAGTCCCCTAGACTTAGAACTACTTAAACCTCACTAACATAAGGACATCACACACGTCCATGCCCGAGGCAGAATTCGAACCTGCGACCGTAGCAGTCGCAGGGTTCCGGACTGAAGCGCCTAGAACCGCTCGGCCACTTCGGCCGGCCGTCGTTTATCACTGACTACAGAAATGTAGTCGGGGCTGCCTATCTTTTTTAACTCACTACACCTAGACGTTGCGTTAGTTGGACTGCTGCTGCCACTTCGGAATTCATCACCTACTCCTTCCGCTGATTTCTTGCGACTGTTTACGACGGCCCTCCGCAATACTCGATTGTCTCTCTTCGTCAGTTTACGAGGTCTCCCTGGTCTTGGTTTAACGGTGGTTGTTGCGTCACGATTCCATTCCACGTTTATATCGACAAGTATCGATTTCGGCAGCTTTAGAAGGGTTGAAATGTCTCTGCTACATTTGTTACGCAGGTGACATCCAATGACTGGTCCACTTTCGAAGTCTCTGAGCTCTCCTGAAAGACCCATTCTGCTGTTGCTGCTTTTTATACTGGAAAGTTTCCCTCTCGAGAAATCTGTTGGTCAGTTCCACATCATATAGATATGTCCACATACTTTTGACCAAATAGTTTAGGTATTTCGACGGAGTTAGGCAGACAACTTCACCTGAGGCGTAAAAAAGGTAACATTTATTCTGGATACCATCATAAATAGTTAACATTACGTAAATGAATAAGAATGCCCAGAGCTGTCAGGGTCACTTGAACGAAGTCGGAAGCAGGACAATGTATTACGTAGCTTGGAATGCGTGAGGAATGAAGCTAATGTGGCGACCAGGCAGTGGTGTGGCTCAATAACCAAACATTGCACCCCCACACGGCAGAGCTGAGTCACTGCCCTCTGGCGTGTAGCAGTTATGACCAGGAGATGGTTGTTAATCCATGGCCACGACTCGCCTCCGACGCGTCAGCCAACAGACTCTTCCAGTCTACACCTTATCTTCTTCCGTTCCAGGGCTTTGGTTAGCATCGCAGCGATTGGTTTTGTTCACAGCTTTTTCCCTCAATCCACGCCATGGTCCTTTCTTCTTTCCTTTGTCGATATTCCTGTCAGTGTTTCGTCGCCAACATGCCGTGGTAGTGTCACACATTCCCTCATGACTAACAATCCTTTAATGGCTCTATACTGGCAGGCTAATGAATAGACAGCCAACCAGTTGCAATAAATAGTGGTTTTCAAATAACTTTACCGTGGTTCCGACGGGGGTGTATCCGTCTTCCTCAGAAGGACAACAAACTTCACATTAGCAGTGAGTCAGTAAAGCTCTCCCTGCAGGACATCTGCTGGCAACATTCCGTACGTTCACATACACTGAAGCGCCAAAGAAATTGGTGTAGGCGTGCGCATTCAAATACAAAGATATGTAAACAGGCAGAGTACCACGCTGCAGTCGGCAACGCCTTTCTAAGACAAGTGTCTGGCGTAGTTGTTAGATCGGTTACTGCTGTTACAATGGCAGTTTATCAAGGCTTTAGTGAGTTTGAACTTTGTGTTATAGTCGGCACACGAGAATAGCACGTCCGGTGTAGTGATGAAGTGGGGATATTCCCAAACAATCATTTCGCGACTGTGCTGTGAATATCAACATTCCGGTAAAGCATCAAATCTCCGACATTACCGCGGCCGGAGAAAGCTCCTGCAAGAAGTGGACCAACTATGACTGAGGAGAATCGTTCAACGTGACAGAGGTGTAACCCTTTTGCAAATTGCTGTACATTTCAATATTGGGCCATCAACAAGTGTCACCATGCGAACCAGTCAACGAAACATCATGAAATGGGCTTTCGGAGCTGAAGGCTCACTCATGTATCCTTGATGAATGGACGACACAAAGTTTTACGCCTATCCTGGGCCTGTCAACACCGACATTGGACTGTTGATGACTGGAAACTTGTTGCCTAGTCGGACGAGTCTCGTTTCATATTGTATAGAGCGGATGAACGTGTACGGGTATCGAAACAGCCTCATGAATCCATGGATGCTGAGTATCAGTAGGGGACTGTTTAATCTAGTGGAGGCTCTGTAATGATGTGGGGTTCTTGCAGTTGGAGTGATGTGGGACCCCTGATACGTCTAGATACGACTGTGACAGTTGACACGAACGTAAGAATTCTGCATCCATTAGCATCCATTGTGCATTCCGACGGACTTAGGCAATTCCAGCAGGACAGTGCGACACACCACACTCCCAAAACTTCTACAGAGTAGCTCCAGAAATACTCTTTTGAGCTGAAACACCTCCGCTGGCCACCAAACTCCCAAGGCATGAACATTATTGAGCGTACCTGGGATGCCTTGCAACGTGCTGTTAAGAAGAGACTTCTACTCCCTCATACTCTTACGGGTTTATGGAGAGCCCTACAGGATTCATAGTGTCATTTCCCTCCAACACTATTTCAGACATTAGTTGAGTCCATGCCATGTCGTGTTGCTGCACTTCTGCGTGCTCACTAATGCCCTACACGGTATTAAACAGGTACCAGTTCCTTTGGCTCTTCAGCCTATAAATATTAGGTGCCCAAGAATCAAGCGCTTGTCACATCAGTAAAACCAATCTCTTAAAATAACAGTCCATATTAATGGCTACAACCCGACCCCTCTTTTCTTTCCATAGGTTTCTGAATAGTGGCAAACGTTACAAACGTGAGTAGCATGAATATTGTAACACAACATAAACACACAAATGACACTGTATTCTCAAAAATTGTATAATAGAATTTTAAGGAAGTAAAACACTCGTGAAGACTACCAGCATGAAGATTTTTTGCTAATAGTGTGGGATTGAAAGCATCGAAAAATTGTCCACAGGAGAGCTGCAGCTGGTCGTTTAGTAAATTCCCAACTTTGAACCTCAAGATGTTTATAGATCTCTAATTCTTTCTAATGGTACATACTAAGCCTTTGATTTTTCGGAGTGTGGTTACCAATCAGTGATGTGTTCATCAAACGTATAGTTATCTATGCTAGCTGCTTTCTTTCGTAATGGATGCTCTTCCTATATTGTCCACAAAGCCTTACCTTTTACATATGGACATACAGATCGTTGCCAACACGTATCATGTGGAGATTGCTTTACTGATTGATGACTTATTGGAAGTTTGTTGCCCTTCTAAGGAAAACGGGTTTAAATGCGCCGAAACCATGGTAAAGGCTATTTGTAAAGCACTATTTATTGCAACTAGTTGGATGTCTATTACAACTGCTGCCAGATAATACATCAGAGGGCGCCAGTTCGGCGCCCACTGCACGTCGCGCAACGCTGTTTAGCAGTAACTGCTTGCGAGCATATTAAGTATGACAGGCGCCAACTCAGTGTCCGTTACAGAAAATAAGTACGGATTTTAGAAACGTTACACATGTTGATCCACCCTAACATCAGGCGACATGAGTAAATCATTGTCAGGAGAGAACAAATGTTCTGAGTTTCCTGCATACGTAGTTCTGCTGCAGTACCTTTAACAGGAATATATCTACATCTACATCTACAAGAGTACTCTGGAAATCACATTTAAGTGCCTGGCGGAAGGTTCATTGAACTACCATCAGAATTCTCTATTATTCCAATCTCGTACAGCGCGCGGAAAGAATGAACATCTATATCTTTCCGCACGAGCTCTGATATCTCTTATTTTATCGTGGTGATCGTTCCTCCCTATGTAGGTCGGTGTCAACAAAATATTTTGCATTCGAAGGAGAAAGTTATTGATTGGAATTTCGTGAGAAGATTCCGTTGCAACGAAAAACGCCTTTCTTTTAATGATTTCCAGCCCAAATCCTATATCATTTCTGTGACCTTCTCTCCCATATTTCGCGAAAATATAAAATCTGCTGTCTTTCTTTAAACTTTTTCGATGTACTCCGTCAGTCCTATCTGGCAAGGATCCCGCACAGCGCAGCAGTATTCTAAAAGGAGACGGACAAGCGTAGTGTAGGCAGTTTCCTTAGAAGATCTGTTACATTTTCTATGTGTCCTGCCAATAAAACGCAGTCTTCGGTTTGCCTTCCCCACAACATTTTCTATGTGTTCCTTCCAATGTAAGTTGTTCGTAGTTGTAATACCTAGGTATTTAGATGAATTTACAGCTTTTAGATTAGACTGATTTATCGTGTAACCGAAGTTTAGCGAGTTCCTTTTAGCACTCATGTGGATGACCTCACACTTTTAGTTATTTAGGGTCAACTACCACTTTTCGCACCATTCCGATATTTCTTCTAAATCGTTTAGCAGTTTGTTTTGATCTTTTGATGACTTTATTAGTCTATAAACGACAACGTCATCTGCAAACAAGCGAATATCAGATTGTCTCCAAAGTCGTTTATATAGATAAGGAACAGCAAAGGGCCTATAACACTACCTTGGAGGACGCCAGAAATCACTTCTGTTTTACTCGATGACTTTCTGTCGATTACTACCAACTGTGGCCTCTCTGACAGGGAATCACAAATCCAGTCACATAACTGAGACAATATTCCATAAGCACGCAATTTCACTACGAGCCGCTTGAGTGGTACAGTGTCAAAAGCCTTCCGGAAATCCAGAAATACGGAATCAATCTGAAATCCCTTGTCAATAGCACTTAACCCTTCATGTGAATAAAGAGCTAGTTGTGTTTCACAAGAACGATGTTTTATACACCCATGTTGACTGTGAGTAAATAGACCGTTTTCTTCGAGGTAGTTTATAATGTTCGAACACAATATATGTTCTAAGATGCTCCTGCACAGCGACGTTAACGATATGGGTCTGTAATTTAGTGGATTACTCCTACTACCTTTCTTGAATATTGGTGTGACCTGTGCAACTTTCCAGTCTTTGGGTACGATCTTCCGTCGAGCGAACGGTTGTACATGATTGTTGAGTATGGAGCTAATGCATCAGCATACTCCGAAAGAAACCCAATTGGTATACAGTCTGGAGAGAAGACTTGCTTTTATTAAGTGATTTAAATTGCTTCACTACTCCGAGGATATTTACTTCTACTTTACTCATGTTGGCAGCTGTTCTCGATTCGAATTCTGGAATATTTACTTCGTCTTCTTTTGTGGAGGTATTTCGGAAAGCTGTGTATAATAAATCTGCTTTGGCAGCACTGACTTCGATAATATCTCCATTGCTATCGGGTAGAGAAGGCCGTGATTGTTTGTTGCCGCTAACATACTCCAAATACGACCAGAATCTCTATGGATTTTCAGCCAGATTTCGAGAAAAGGTCTCGTTGTGGAAACTTATAGGCATCTCGCACTGAAGTCAGCACTAAATTTCAGGCTTCGGTAAAGGATGACCAATCTTGAGGATTTTGAGTCTGTTTAAATTTGGTATGTTTGTTTCGTTTTTTCTGCAACAGTGTTCTAACCCGTTTTGTTTACCATGAAGGATAGGTTCCGTCGTTTTTTTAATTTACATGGTATAAATCTCTCAATTTCTGCCGATACTATTTCTTTGAATTTAAGCCACATCAGTTCTACACTTATATTATTGATTTGGAATGAGTTGAGATTGTCTCTCAGAAGGCGCCAAGTGAATGTTTATCTGCTTTTTTGAATAGGTATACTTTTCGCTTATTTTTCGAGGACTTGGGGATTACAATACTGAGTCTCGCTACGACAACCCTGCGTTCACTAATCCCTGAATCAGTTTTGATGCTCGTTATTAACTCAGGATAATTTTTTGCTAAGAGGTCAAATGTGTTTTCACAACCGTTTACTATTCGCGTGGGATCAAGAACTAACTGCTCGAAATAATTTTCAGAGCACAATTTCGGATGATATTCGTATGATTAGTGTGCGAGTGCAACCACGAGGTAACTGGAAACATACTCCACAGTTGGGCCGGCCGCGGTGGTCTCGCGGTTCTAGGCGCGCAGTCCGGAAGCGTGCGACTGCTACGGTCGCAAGTTCGAATCCTGCCTCGGGCATGGATGTGTGTAATGTACTTAGGTTAGTTAGGTTTAAGTAGTTCTAAATTCTAGGGGACTGATGACCAAAGCAGTTGAGTCCCATAGTGCTCAGAGCCATTTGAACCATACTCCACAGTTGAGCTGCGTGGAGCGTCTAGACTGCACACAGATTCACCGTGAAGTTCGGGCGCTACATGGACCACATGCAATGTCACCCCCAGCCGTAATGAAATGGTGCCATCGCTGCAAGTCTTCACACCCCTATGACACTTTAGGAGCTCCGACAGGCACTGGTGCAAGCATGGGAGGCTCTACCCCAACAGCTGCAAATTCAAAAGGCTCTAAGCACTGTGGGACTTAACATCTGAGGTCATCAGTCCCCTAGACTTAGAACTAGTTAAACCTAACTAACCTAAGGACATCACACACATCCACTCCCGAGACAGGATTCGAACCTGCGACCGTAGGAGCAGCGTAGTTCCGGACTGAAGCGCCTAGAACCGCTCGGCCACAGTGGCCGGCACTCTTTCTTGCAAGTTTCATCTTACCTATGTTAAGATTGCAACAGGTTTTGCAAGACTCGTCGTTGTTGGTTTGTTATTCCATATTTAATAACTATTCTGGTTAAATATAAGGGCTATTCGCAAAGTAAGGAACGATTGGTTGCGAAATGGAAACCACAGCGAGAACCAGAACTGTTTTATTTGCAACAATTAGCTCCCCCCTCCAGATACTTCCCTAGATACTCGCTACTTGGACAGCTGTCGTAGCGTTGTACGAGCTTTAAAATATCCTCATCACAGAAGGCATCCTCCTGCACTTTCCGACACCTTTCTACGATGGACTGCAGCTCGCTGTCTGCGCCAAAATGTTTTCTTCAGAGCCAGCGGTTCATTTGAGCAGAGATGAAAATCAGAGGGAGCCAAGTCCAAGCTGTATGGTGGGTGATCACTTTCCGTCGAAAACACTGCAGGAGTGTCCTCATTGCCCCTGCAGTGTGTTTTCGAGAACTGTCATGGAGAAGGAACTGTGTGACAGTTACGTTACGTGGGCTTGCACGCAATCAGGCGAAATCTCCTGGCAGGCACCCATACTTGATGGGAGACACTATTTTCTAGGCGTCTTTATGCGCTCACTGTGTGCTCAGAACTGAGAAGAGTGACGTGACTCTATCTATGGGCATACCAGAGACACTATCCAACACAACTGTGGAACACTTCATCAGATTTTCACTGCGGTTTCCATTTCGCGACCGAACGTGCCTTACTTTCTGAACAGCTCTCGTACAAGCGTTACTGCTCTTATTTGCGGGATTTAAATTGTTTACCAATACTCTGAAAAATTAATTTAAATACATTTCTGGGCGCAGGCGATATAATTTGTAATCCTGTGAAATTTTGAAAAAAAAAGTGTGAATCTTAGGGACTTAACTACCAAGGTCATCAGTCCCTAAGCTTACACACTACTTAACCTAAATTATCCTAAGGACAAACACACACACCCATCACCGAGGGAGGACTCGAACCTCCGCCGGGACCAGCCACACAGTGCATGACTGCAGCGCCCTAGACCGCTCGGCTAATCCCGCGCGGCGAAATTCTGAAGAGCCACCCACTTTTGTGAACTGGTTATTGTGCGTTTGTTAAATGTATTCAATTTATATGTTTTAGAAGTACCAGTGACTGCGTTATTTGGCCAGCGTTCTGTGGTACGGCGAGTCCGGTACCATATACTGGTGCCAGGTTTGAGTCCTGCCCACATTCGATTGATTGTAAAAGGAAGCTAAATGGACACCTGCTGGCATTTATAATCGTAATGTGTACTTTTGTACAACCACTTGTTTCTTGTTACTTAATGAGAGCAGGGCTCGCTTGTTTTAATAAAATTATTATCGTGCTAATGATGTTTATTTGACGGCCTAGCGCTACCACTACCGTAGCACCTAGCTCACTGGCCATTTAAAAAACAAGCACTGCACAACGTGCTCATTTCATATGAAAAAATTATCATAGCCTTATAGTTGATAGCTACAGCATAGTTAGACAAACAGCAACGAGCACAAATCATTGTGTGTGGTGTGTGTGTGTGTGTGTGTGTGTGTGTGTGTGTGTGTGTGTGTGTGTGTGTGTATGTGTGTGTGAATGAAGCTAGTATCATTACTGTTGAGAACGTTTTATACGGCACTGAAATGTTAAACCACCAAGTAGGTCACTGTGAATGTGCAGGAAATGATATTACTGGGTTTTCAGTGTGAGGTCTCTCTAAAGGTGACGAGGTCCATACTGGCTTTTAAATTCACCGCCAGCACTCGCACAAAGGACAAAGCAATTACCGTTTAAAGCTTCATGTAGTCCAGCTAAATTAAAGAGCTAGAATTGCGTTGGCTTTGAACCTTACTAAGCTCCTAGTTTTGCATGCATTCCTGTAAAGCCTTATTTCTTAAACAAGTATGTACAACCAATTTTTTTTCTTTTGTCGAAGGTTTGGTGTGTTTATTTTGCTTCAATCTCTTCAGTCCCTTCATCGCCAAATGCACACTGCCACCACACATGATTCTGTCCACTTAGTAATACACAAAGTAACATCAGCTTTCCCTACACACCGCAACTATACGCGTTAAAGGGATTTACCCTATAGATTGCCACGGGAATTGCAGCCACATTTCTTTCTGTGTCTGCACTTTGCACAAGGGTCCAAGGATATATTTCGAATATTCATCCAACCAACATGTGATTGCTCGGGTTTGTAATGACTCTGAGTTTCGGGTATGTGGAGGAGCATTATTTTCAAGTCTTGGTAGTGCTACTCCACCCGTTATAGGACGTTACAAGTCGTGGGCTAAGCCACATTGTCTGACTAAGAACCGCCTTCCCCTCTCCCTCACTTCCTCAGTACATTCTCTCTCTCTCTCTCTCTCTCTCTCTCTCTCTCTCTCTCTCTCTTTTCTATGTGTGTGTGTGTGTGTGTGTGTGTGTGTGTGTGTGTGTGTGTGCGTGTCTACACCGGAACGATAGTGTCAGCTGTGCTGTGATACGTATATCACCGTGAAACGATAAATCGCTAGTGAAAAGTGGTCGCTAGTAGAGAATGGAAAGTAACATGCTGTCTTTGGTGTAAATCTGGATTGAGATACATTATGCGATTTTAAATATCCAGACAGCCCCAAAAACACACGTTTTTCATATTAGGTGCATTGTTCTGCCACCTACTGCCAGGACCTCCATATCAGCGACCTAAGTTGTCATTAGACATCGTGAGAGAGCAGAATGGGGCGCTCCGTGGAACTCAAGGACTTCGAACGTGTCGTGTGACTGAGTGGCACTTGTGTCATACGTGTATGTACGCAAGATTTTCACACTACTAAACATCCATGGGCCCACTGTTTCTGATGTGAAAGTGAAGTGGAAACGTGAAGGGACACGTACAGCTCAAAAGCGTACAGGCCGATCTCGTCCGTTGAGTGACAGAGACCGCTGACAGATGAAGAGGGTCCTAATGTGGAATAGGCAGACATCTATCCAGACCATAACACAGGAATTCCAAACTGCATCAGGGTCTACTGCAAGTACAATGACAGTTAGGTGCGAGGTGAGAAAACTTGGATTTCATGGTCGAGCGGCTGCGAATAAGCCACACATGACGCCGGTAAATGCCAAACGACGTCTCGCCTGGTGTAACGAGCGTAAACATTAGATGATTGAACAGTGGAAAAACGTTGTGTGGAGTGACGAAACGCAGTACGTAATGTGGCGACCCCATGGCAGGGTGTGGGTATGGCGAATGCCCAGTGAACGTCACCTGCCAGCGTGTGTAGTGGCAACACTAAGATTCGGAGGCTGTGGTGTTATTGTGTGGTCATATTTTTCATGGAGGAGGCTTGCGCCCCTTGTTATTTTGCGTGGCACTACCAAAGAACAAACATTGATGTTTTAAGCCCCTTCTTGCTTCCCACTGTTGGAGAGCAATTCGGGAATGGCGACTGCATCTTTCAACACGATCGAGCACCTGTTCATAATGCACGGCCTGTGGCGGAGTGCTTAAACGACAATAACATCCCTGTAATGGACTGGCCTGCACAGAGTCCTGAAGTGAATTCTGTAGAACACCTTTGTGATGTTTTGGAACGCCGAATTCGTGTGAGGCTTCACCGACCGACATCGATAGCTCTCCTCAGTGCAGCACTCCGTGAATAATGGCCTGCCATTCCACAAGAAACCTTCCAGCACCTGACTGAACCTATGCTTGCGAGATTGGAAGCTGTCATCAAGGCTAATGGTGGGCCAACACCATATTTAAATCCAGCATTACCGATGGAGGGCACCACGAACTTGTAAGTCACTTTCAGCCAGGTGTCCAGATACTTTTGATCACATAGTGTAGCAGCAACTGTGATTTCGTCTTAGTTAAAAAACAGTTATTAACAAAAAGCAAATGTGACAGATGATGCTGAGACAGTGACATTTTTCCCCAGTGATTTATTTTTGATGAACAGTTCGTTTGACGAGAATTCTAACTGAATTACAGTAATGGCTTATTCTGATTCAGTGTTATCAAGCAATCAGGATAAGTGTTTTGTCTGTTTAAGCACTCTGGAGGAGAATAATAACCGCTCAGTGAAGTTGAATTTTGATGTCGTAATACAAGAGCAGTTTTCAATAATCGTGAGAAATTTTGAATTATAATTGGAAGAATGTGGTCTTTCATTAGTAGTTAATTCCCATATTTGACCTTCATATTGTTGTGAGTACCAAACCATAATTATTTATGTTCTCGGTAGGATAGAACACTACAAATGACGTTTCCAAAGTGCATGCTGATGGTAATGTTTAAAGGAAGCTACGCCTAGCAAGTTCTGAATGTTCATACATCCGCAATTAGTGGCTTTTGATAATCAGATTATTAACAGGTCATTTGGGCCTACTCAGCAGGTCAAGTTTAAGCAATTCGGTTTTAATGAACATACTACTGTTTTAACCAGCGGCCTATGGAAGTGTAATTTTTATTTGAACGAAATCATGTGCGTAACTGTGGCTTGCTATTTCTAGTATGTGGTTATTCGTTTTAGTGCATAGAACTGGTTATTATTAGGTGAAATTAAAAATCAGATATTATACGGAGGCTATATATCTGAGACATTAAGGTCTTGACCAAAAGTAGCTGTTACAAGATGGTAAGAGAGATAGTGGCGGGACGTATCCGAAAGTTCAGTGTAAAAATGCTACAATTTTCCGTTACACACTGTCTCGCACATGTAATAATGGTCACTTCCACGATGATTTTGAATGAAATCAAACGAAAATGAAATGACATACTGATAATGTTGAAAGGTATCGAAAAGTTATATACCATTCACAGGTCTATCACTTGTCTCCTGTAGATCACAAACGAAAAGTCAGAAGAAAGATAATCTAAATAATTTATACGTTAAATGGTTTGTGGAGGTGCTTCGTATTAACGGAAAACATGAATAAGGCACGTAAAGTTTATGCGGTGAACAAAGCGAAAGAGAGTTGTAACTTTGGAAACATCATACTTTCGTCGGCTTTCCCAGCTATGCGAAGAAAGTGGCTTATTTTTCCTTTTACATACGAGCCACGTCATTGAGTGAGGCCCAAGGCACTCGAGATGACAGGCATCTTGTCAGCATCGCTGTAACGGATCGTGCACCCACGTCTCGATCCCTGAGTCAACAGATGGGGACATTTGCAAGACAACAACCATCTGCACGAACAGTTCGACGACGTTTGCAGCAGCATGGACTATCAGATCGGAGACCATGGCTGCACCACAGACAGGAGCGCCTGCAATGGTGTACTCAACGACGAACCTGGGTGTACAAATGGCAAAACGTTAATGAATCCAAGTTCTGTTTACAGCATCATGATGGTCGCATCCGTGTTTGTCAACATCGCGGTGAACGCACATTGGAAGCGTGTATTCGTCACCGCCATACTGGTGTATCACAGGGCGTGATGGTTTGGGGTGCCATTGGTTACACGTCTCGGTCACCTCTTGTTCGCATTGACGGCACGTTCAACAATGGACGTTATATTTTAGATGTGTTATGACCCTTGGCTCCACCCTTCATTCGATCCCTGCGAAACCCTACATTTCAGCAGTATAACGCACGACCGCATGTTGCAGGTCCTTCACGGGCTTTTCTGGATACAGAAAATGTTCGACTGCTGCACTGGCCAGCACATTCTCCAGATCTCGCACCAATTGAAAACGTCTGGTCAATGGTGGCCGAGCAACTTCCTCGTCACAATACGCCAGTCACTACTGTTGATGAACTGTGGTATCCTGCTGAAACTGCATGGGCAGCTGTACCTGTACACACCATCCAAGCTCTGTTTGACTCAGTGCGTTATTACGGCCAGAGTTGGTTTTTCTGGGTACTGATTTGTCGGAATCTATGCACCCAAATTGCGTGAAAATGTAATCACATGGGCAGCGCGGGATTAGCCGAGCGGTCTAAGGCGATGCAGTCACGGACTGTGCGGCTGATCCTGGCGGACGTTCGATTCCTCTCTCGGGCGTAGGTGTGTGTGTTTGTCCTTAGGATAATTTAGGTTAAGTAGTGTGTAAGCTTAGGGACTGATGGCCTTTGCAGTTAAGTCCCATAAGATTTCATACACATTTTTGTGTAATCACATGTCAGTTCTGGTAGAATATATGTGTCCAATAAATACCCGTTTGTCATCTGCATTTCTTCTTGGTGTAGCAGTTTTAATGGCCAGTCGGGTATTAATATGGAGCGTTCTCTGATAACACTTTCAGTGAGCTGTCTGAATGTCCGTGAATGAATGGCAGCACATTCTTCCTCAAGAGTCGAAACCGCAGGAGGTACATTTACATTTAAGTTTATATAGATACACCGCAAGCCACCGAACGGTGCGTGGCGTAGGATACCCTGTACCACCACTTGTCATTCCTTTTTCTGCTCCACTCGTAAACAGAACGAGGGAAAAGTGTTTTCTGTGTGTCTCGTATCTTATCTTCATGGTTTTACGCACGATGTATGTTGGCGGCAGTAGAATCGTTCGCAGAGAGCTTCAAATGCCGGTTCTCTAAATTTTCTCAATAGTGTTTGTCGTAAAGAGCGTCGCTTTGCCTCCAGGGATTCCTACTGAATTCCCTAAACGTCACCGTAACACGTTTGTTCGAACCTAGCGGCAACAAGTCTAGCAGCTCGCCTCTGTATTGCTTTGATGCCTTCCTTCAGTTCGACCAGGTACGGACTACAAAAACTAGAGCAGTACTCAACAACAGGTCGCACCAGCGTCCTATACGCGGTCGCCTCCTTTACAGACGAACCACTCTCTTCTAAAATTCTCCCAATAAACTGAAGCCGACCATTCGCCTTCGCTACCACAGTTCTCAAATGCTCGTTCCGTTTCATATCACTTTGCAGCGTTATGCCTACGTGTTTAAACGACTGGACTGTGTCAAGATGGACATTAGGAACACTGTATCCGAACATTACAGGTTTGATGTTCCTACTCATCCGAATTAATGAGCCGTTCTCCGGCTCGAATTGGTGCTGTTTAAATGTTTCCTTCCTCTGTTGGAGACCAGACAGTATCGTTTAGGTGGCATGGTTGCGGTTGTTTGTCTTCTTCTCGCCTTGACTGGCGCCACTCGTTTCGCGAGTGTTGCCTGTCCGCTAGTGGCAGCAGCGGCGATTATCGATATATAGCAACTGTTGTCCTATCTTTGGTGTCGTTGTTTTTCTCTGTCGTGTGAGTGGGCCAGTTCGGTTGGGGACTCAGAAGGAACCAGCTCTACGCAGTGCAAGAACACACCGGAACCGCTGGCCGCATGCATGGATTGCCAGATGGAAGGGCTGTGGTCACGAGGGCGCACGACCTCGTCGTAAAGCAGATCCAGCAAGCTTTGAGTGCGTTTCAATTCAAGTAGAGAAACCTCCCCCATTGTGACATCTCGCGAGTCTCCAGTGACTTGGGTTCGTGTTGCTGCTCATAGCGTCGCCAAGGCGAAGAGCAGAGAGTGGAGTGCTTGTGGAAAGAGGATCTGATTAGCTTTCTTCGACTTCTTATTACTATTTACTGCGTTCAGTTTGTTACAATTTGTTAAGTTCAACCAGCGGTATTTTTCCTGTCTGGTGGCCGCTAACGCCCCAGTTACCTGTCCTGGGCGTTAGGTATGTAACCTTTCCTCGCCTTGTCACTGCTGTCCAGTAAATCGGGTAGTTTTGACAGCCTTCTTGATTGTAGGCCGTTTGTGATTCTTCTACTCTGGTGGTAGTGATTCCTTCCTCTTTCTGGACGCTCTAAGCTCAATATTCTGGAGGCATAGTGCAGTCCGGTTCCGGCTCTGGCCTCTTGTTCCATTCTTTCATATGGTTTATTGGACGCTAGGTAGCTTCAGCAAGATTATCATTAGTCATTCGTTAGACTGCCACTAGTCTGAGTTACCATCTTGTGAAGTGAATGTAACTCTTGCTGCCTATCTCATCGGTCGAGAAAGTGTTTGTTGCCGGATCTTCTCACAAGTCGATTCCTGGAGCACCGTCTGTGACTGGCCCTTGTGTTTTATTATTGTATTATCTATTACCATACCTTGTAATGCCTAGATTAAAGCTTATGTGTGTCTAGTTAATAGTACCGGTCGCTTTCTGGAATAAATCTGTCAGTGTCAGGGTTGTGTTACAAGGTTACCATCATCGTGTTTCACCCGTTTAGTGATCAGTTGCTTGTTTCTTTTAATTAACTTTTGCTTGTATTTGCTGTTTTACAGTAGGTTTCTAAATTTTTTATATAATTGCCGTTTCTGGCGTGTAAGGCCTTCAGCCGTGATTGTGGTCATTTGCTTAAAAAAATAATTCGATATTTGTACTTTACAAGTAAGCCTTAAAACCTTATTTACTACAATTCCTGGCGTCTGATGTCTTCTGCTGTGTTTGTGGCCACTTACTTTTTAATATTTCAGTACCTGTAAGTTTTAATTGCAGCGAGGTTTTAAATATCCTTAATTTATTGCCATTTTGGCGTGTAAGGTTTTCAGCTATGATAACAGTGGCTTTCTTTAAACATGATCTTTATCTGTATTTTATGCCGATTTGCTAAATTGTAACGCACTGAAAACACTATTATTTACACAGTTGTTTATTCCTTATTTAATAACGTGTGGTATTTTTTATTTATTGTTGAGTCTGAAATTACTGTTTTAAAAATACATGTGTGTAACTGTAAAAGACAACCAATAGTAACTGATTACGGCCGCGTCCACAGTCGTAACCGAATCCTGCCCTCCCTTGATAACCAGGTTTCAATTAACTTAAATTTTTTCCACATTTAGGGCTAGCTGCCGTTCATCACAACAACTGGAAATTTTGTCTAAGTCATCTTGTATTCTCCTACAGTTACTCAACTTCGACACCTTTACGGCAACATCAGCAAACAGCCGCAGATTGCTGCCCACACTGTCGCCAAATCACTTATGTATATAGAGAACAACAGCGGTGTAACCATACTTTCCTGGGGCACTCCTGACGATACCCTTGTCTGTGATGAACCCTCGCCGTCGGGCCACACACGTATCGTGGCTTTATTGCAGATGCTCGTACCTTCGTTTACAGCCTGCAATGGCGTACCGTGTTAAGTGCTTTCCGAAAATTTAGAAATATGGAATCTGCCTGTTGTCCTTCATCCATAGTTCTCAGTATACGATGTGAGAAGAGGGGAAAGCTGAGTTTCGCAAGAGCGACGCTTTCTAAAACCATGTTGATTCGCGCACATAAGCTTCGCCGCTTGAAGAAAGTATATTATATTCGAACTGAGAACATGTTGAAGGATTATGCAGCAAATAGAAGTTATGGATATTGGTCTGTAATTTTGCGGGTCCGTTCTTTTACATTTACTATATGTAGTGCAGTCACCTGCGCTTTTCTCCAGTTGCTTAGGACTTAGCGCTGTGCCACAGATTGACGATAAACGCAAGATGTAGATGGTGGATGCTGGGGTCTGGAGCGAAGTTGACATTGTGACTCATCCAAAACATGTACCATAGGGTTCAGGTCTGGAGATGGACAGTTAATTTCAGGAACATTATTGTCCCCAAAACGACGCCTAACCACAGGAGATGATTTATGACAGGGTTCATTGTCATGCTGATTTAAACAGTAATCGTCTCTGAAACGTTCCTCCACTGTAAGCAATACACAATGCTGTAAAATGGGTTGGTATTCTTCCGTATTTTCATAAGTGAAATAAGAGGACCACGCACTAACCACCTCCGTCGTAAATCACTTTTGCCACTACACCTGATGGCAGGTAATGTTGGTGTTGGGAGTGTCTACATTGTTGGCGACACCCCTAATCGATTTCGGCTTCCCAACCAGTGTTCGGTTTTCACTGCTGAGCTTTGCGCTGTTCTTCAGGCTGCCCAATACATCCGTCGCCATCAGCGGGACAGTATATTATATGCTCAGATTCACTCAGCTCTCTACTCAGTCTCCAAACGCTCTACCCTGTCCACACTCTAGTCCACTGGATTCAGGACTGCCTCCACTTTCTCCACTTGGGGGGGGGGGGGGGGGGGGGGGGAGGGTTGCGTCTCTGTGGCGTTCCAGGACACGTTGGTATCCGTGGAAACGAGGCGGCCGATATAGCGGCCAAGACTGCAGTCTCTCTTCTTCAGCCTGCTGTTCGCATGGTTCCCTTCGGCGATCTACGGAGTGTTTTATGTCGTCGTGTTGCTCTTTTATGGCACGCACATTGGTCAACATTTCCCAGTAATAAATTGCGGGACGTTAAGCTCTTCCCTGTGCTTGGATCTCTTCCTCCTGACCTCGTCGTCGGGAGGAGGTAATTTTAGCTAGAATCCGAATAGGGCACTGTCTTTTTACCCATAGTCATCTTTTAAGTGGCGACCCTCCACCGTTTTGTCCCCACTGCTCTCAGCTGTGGACGGTGAGACACCTTTTACTTGAGTGCCCCTATTTTACTCCGTTACGCACCTCTACAGCTGTCGCCTCATACATATCTTCCATTTCAGCAGATGACACGCGCTCAGCCGATCGCGTTCTGGAGTTTATTGATGCCAATGAGATGACGTTGGTCATTTGAAGCTCTTTTCAGGGAAAACAGCCCCCCCCCCCTTCTATAGTGTTTATGTAAGCTTTCCTTCTGCTTTTTAGTTTCCCCACTTTCTGAGTTTCGCTCCCATTGCTGCTGATCTCCATTTTTTTTTTACCTATTCCTATGTCACAGACCGGGCGCTAATGACCGTAGCAGTTTTGCGCCCTAAAACCGTAACAAAAAAACTATTCACCAAAACTAAACGCTTCCATCGGACTTTCGCACAGTATAAAAAAGTGGTTCAAATCGCTCTGAGCACGATGGGACTTAACATCTATGGTCATCAGTCCCCTAGAACTTAGAACTACTTAAACCTAACTAACCTAAGGACAACACACAACACCCAGCCATCACGAGACAGAGAAAATCCCTGACCCCGCCGGGAATCGAACCCGGGAACCCGGGCGCGGGAAGCGAGAACGCTACCGCACGACCACGAGATGCGGGCCGCACGGTATTGGGTGGCTTATTACTCCAAATCACTCGTTTTCAGTCATGTCCGCTAGCGTCGCTCTTTACACCACACCAAGCGTCGCTTCGCATTGACCAGAGAACTACATGGTTTAGGGGCTGCCCGACCATTGCAACCTTTTCTTTATAATTCCCTTCGAACGGAGAGCTACCTGGACTGCTGGTAGTATTTTGGGAGTCATTCCTTTCGATGATTTCACTCGGCGACCAGTCCACGGTGGAAGTCAATGAGATTTCCTGGCAGACCAATTCAGCTTTTATTGCTTCTCTCCTCCTATTACAATACTCCCGCCTCCTTTTATACCGTAGGACCTGCCTCCCGACGTCTAGTGTTTAGTTTTCAATTAAGTACGGGTGTACAAGAATAATATGCAGAAGAATGGAAAAGAATATTGAGGATGTGTTAGATGACCATGTTTGGCTTTAGGAAAGGTAAAGGCAACAGAGAGGCAATTCTGACATTGTGGGCGATAATGGAAGCTAGACTAAAGAAAAATCAAGGTACCTGCAAAATATTTGTCGAGTAGAAAAAAGCGCTCCACAATGTCAATTGGCCCAGGATGTTCGAAAAATCTGAGGAAAATATGACTAAGCTACAGGAAGAGATGGGTAATAAACAATGTTTAAAAGAGCTAAGAGGGAATGATAAGAGTGGACGACCAAGAACTAAATTCTCAGATTAAAAAGGGTTTTAAAAAAGAAAGGTAGTCTTTTGCCCCTACTGTTCAATCTGTACATCGAAGAAGTAACGATGGAAACAGGAGTGGAATCAAAATACAAGGTGAAAGGATATGAACGACACAATTCGCTCATGACATTGGTATCCTCAGAGAAAGTGAAGAAGTCTAATGAGTGCAGAATATACACACATAAAAAAAAAGGTTTTGCATCACCTCGGTTCCGAGAGTTTCGGGACGTGTACAGAGAATTGGAACAGAGATCAACAAACTCATTTCCTCTCTTTTTATTGCTCATGAAAACCACACATTCCATGTTGTATCTTCATACAGCGGGTGGTGGTCCATATTGCTGTACACACTGGTACCTCTAATACACAGTAGCACGTCCTTTTGCATTGATGCATGCCTGTATTCATCGTGGCATACTATCCACAAGTCATCAAGGCACTGTTGGTCCAGATTGTCCCACTCCTCAACGTCGATTCGGCGTAGATCCCTCAGCGTGGTTGGTGGGTCACGTCGTCCATAAACAACCCTTTTAACTCTACCCCAGGTATGTTCGATAGGGTTCATGTCTGGGGAACACGCTGGCTACTCTAGTCAAGCGATGTCGTTATCCTGAGAGAAATCATTCACAAGATGTGCACGGTGGGGGTGCGAATTGTCGTCCATGAAGACGAATGCCTCTCCAATACACTGCCGATATGGTTGCACTATCGGTCACAGGATGGCATTCACGTATCGTACAGCTGTTACGGCGCCTTCCATGACAACCAGCGGTGTACGTCGGCCCCACATAACGCCATCCCAAAACAGCAGGGCACCACCACACCTTGCTGCACTCGCTGAACAGTGTGTCTAAGGCGTTCAGCCTGACCTGGTTGCGTCGAAACACGTCTCCGACGATTGTCTGGTTGAAGACACATGCGACACTCATCGGTGAAGAGAACGTCATGCCAATACTGAGCGGTCCATTCGGCATGTTGTTGGGCCCATCTGTACCGCGCTGCATGGTGTCGTGGTCGCAAAGATTGACCTTGCCATGGACATCAGGAGTGAAGTTGGGCATCATGCAGCCAATTGTGCACAGTTTGTGTTGTAACACGACGTCCTGCGGCTGCACGAAAAGCATTATTGAAACATGGTGGCGTTGCTGTCAGGGTTCCTCCGAACCATAATCCGTAGGTAGCGGTCATCCACTGCAGTAGTAGCCCTTGGGAGGCCTGATGGAGGCATGTTATCGACAGTTCCTCTCTGTCTCTATCTCCTCCATTTCCCAACATCATCGCTTTGTTTCACTCCGAGGCGCCTGGACACTTCCTTTGCTGAGAGCTCTTTCTGGCACAAAGTAACAATGCGCACGCGATCGAATTGCGGAATTGACCGTCTAGGCATGGTTGAACTACAGACAACACAAGCCGTGTACTTCCTTCCTGGTGGAAACACTGGAACTGATCCTCTCCGTCTAATAGGCGCTGTTCATGCGTGGTTGTTTACATTTTTGGGCGGGTTTAGTGACATCTCTGAACAGTCAAATGGGACTGTGTGTGTGAAATAATATCCACAGTCAATGTTAATCTTCAGGATTTCTGGGAATTGGGGTGATGCAAAACTTTTTTTGATTTGTGTAGATTGAGAACAAATCGAAGAAAGACGAAAGTAATGAGAAGTAGCGAAATTAGAGCACCTAGAAACGTAGCATCACAACTAATAGTCATGGAGTATGTGAAGTTAACGTATTCTGCTACCTAGGCAGTAAAATAACCAATGACGGACGGAGTGAGGAGGACGCTAAAAGCAGACTAGCACCAATAAAAATGGCATTCCTGGCCAAGATAAGTCTGCCAGTATCAAACATGTACCTTAATTTGAGGAAGACGTTTCTGAGAATGTACGGTAGTGAAACAAGGACTGTAGTAAAATTGGAACAGAAGAGAATCGAAGCATTAGCGATGTGGTGCTACACACGAATGTTTAAAATTAGATGGACCGATAATTTAAGGAATGAGGGGATTCTGTGCAGAATCGGAGAGGGAAGGAATAGGGATAAATACTGATAGGGAGAAGGAACAGGATGATAGGACATACGTTAAGACATGATGGAATGACTTCCTTGGTGCTAGAGGGAGCTGTAGAGGGCAAAAACTGTAGAGGAATACAGAGATTGGAACACATCCAGCAAATAATTGAGGACGTAAGTTGCAGGTGTAACTCTGAGATGAAGAGGCTGGCACAGTCAGAAGACTGAAGACCCAAAAAAGGGGGGTGTCGGAATACTTCTGAGCCGATAATGTATATGGCCGGTTGTGACAGCGAAAGCACAGTCTCTCTCTGTGTCGCTGACTACACCTTTAGGAATTTTTGTATTGCAAATTACGTGTGCATTTTGAAGGCCACGTATCCAAACACATCAAAAAGCTACCCTCTAGAACATTACAACATTCAGCACACCATAAACCTGCGTCCATTGTGTACGCTCTCCCAGTAATGCTGCAAACTATTTCATCCTTTGACCCTTTCCGCCGGTATGCCGAAATCAATCCGTTCCATGTGCTATAATATGTTAATGAAGACTGCTTGTCGCCGGACAGTAACAATCCACTTGTGATAGTGCACAATAAAGTCAGTTTTGGACCGTTGCCTCACCACTGGCACGAATATTGGGACATCGGTTGATCTCAAGCGTCATACTCAGAAAGGTGTACGTATCTGCTGGGTTACTTACAAGTCGGTTTATTTCGGACAGTGAGTGTCTCTGTTGTGGCATGCGGGATAACCTCTGTTCGCTGCAGTACTCAGGTATCGCCTCCAACGTCAACATCATGAGAAACTTCCCATGACGTGTTTTTGTTATGGTTATCTGATACTCTCTTGTCATAGCGGAAAGACAGAATTTCCCGAACTTCGCGTTTCGAAAACACTCAGCCCACACCGGTCATTTTCTAACATTTATAAATTGATTTCTCTATCCATGAACTGAAGACGAACAGAGGTGATGAATTCCCCTGGAATATGCACTAGTTTCATGTGCTTTTCACCGTATGTGTTCACACCTAGAAGATATCCACAAAAATTTATTATCAGTATCCTTTTTATTAAGAAGGCCTTTTCTACGTCTGACCTGCTTAAATGCGGGTAAAAAGAGCTAGTAAAGATAGACATCAATACTGCTTGACATGTTTCGTGATTATAACCCTTATTTTTAATAGTTCTGATTAACAATAAATCGACAATGTGTGCGTTTTGTATTGTGCTGTCGATGAATGCTCATCTATGCCCAGCAATGCGGACTTAAAACTACTAACAATAATGGAATTTCTGTATGTTGTCTGTTTGTTTCAGAAGCTACATAATTACATAACATACACTTTAATTATTTTTCGTCTTCTTATTCTGAGAGCTTCTCAAACATCAGCTCTTAAAGCACAAATAACAAAAAAGGGAGTAATTCATGGCATGTATTGATTATTCTACACTATCCATCACATTTTGATCCCATTGTGTCATGAGATAAACTGCGCTTTCATGAATTTTTGCAAGTAATCTTGCTTCCATCTCTCTTTTGTATTTAAATAACTGACTTTGCTATATAATCTTCTGTGCTTATAGCACAGAATATATTATACTTTAACATTTCCACTTTATTGCTTGATACTTCTGCCTAAATTTTTGAAATCCTTTTTTCTCTGATAACAACAAAAAGCTATTCTTGACTTCAAGCAACAAAATTTTCATACATGAAGACACGTTAACTGTCATGGCATATGGTTGTCAGCGAAATGAATGTTCCTTGCGAATGTTGTGGTTCGTAGGTGTGTACGGGTGCTTCACGACACATTTCTGACTCGGTGCAGCACGCACTAAGAGGACGGGCGGAAAGAGAATGCCCCATTTTAATATGTTCGCCATTGTGTGGGCAGTCTGTAATATACAGGCTTCCTTATTCAAACATTTTATGATTCCCCGCCGCAGCCTTTGCTTCTTCCCACCTCATGACGATCTAAGCGTTTGTCTCTTTTTTGTGATGAGTCCGGCCTTTGACCTACGCTTTTAGATTGGACTTTTTAATGTGTCTCTTGGTGGTTGGCTTTTCCTTTTTTTCTATGATCGGCCAACCACTGTCACACTCTTCTTCCATTGTAAGTGGGAGCTACATATTTTTTCTTGTTGTTCCTCTTAACTGCTACTTACAATGGAAGAATTACAGATAAAATTGAAAGATGCTTTCGTAAATTCGACGTTAAAATAGGGTTCCGAACAAATAACACGTTAAAATTGAAGCTCCGGCATAGGAAATGTAATAGTAGGAATAAATTTCAGGATTCAGGTGTACATAAGATCAAATGTAATGATTGCTGTGAACAATATGTAGGGCAGACTGGTAGGAACTTTGAAACCAGATTCAGGGAGCACACCTACTCTCAAAACAAAACAGCTTTTGGGGCGCATATGGCTGCGACAAAGCACTCAGTCACGAACATTGAACACAATTTAGACATCCTGCATAGAGCCCATAAGGGACGGTTTCTTAACATTTTGGAAGAAATTGAAATATACACCCACAAAAATAAAGATCCGGATTTAATACTCAACGAGCAAAGCGAATTCAATCATAACGCCTATTTTAGCATTTATGACGACCTACTAAGATGACAATTGTTGCGTGTGGAGATCCAGGCTGAGGGATGAGAGATGGTGCGCGGTGGAGAAGCCGGAAGACGCGTGCAGTGCCTGGCGTCGTTGACGGGGCCCTCCTGTGCGGCCCTCTTGCCCACGGCGATGGACATCATTCGACTGAGCGGACCGCGGCACAACACCGAAATGGCGGGAAATACGGAAGCAGACCGTAGAGGAAAACAAGTTACACCATCACCATAGATATATAAATCGCCCTATGTTTTTTAGATCGTATAAAAATGATAATTTTACTGTTCTTTTTATTAATGCTGACAAGTACAGATTTTAACCTCGACATCTACATATTTTAATTAAGTATTTTTAATTAATAAAAAAAAGATCTACTGAATATAGTATGTGCAAATGGAATGTAACAAATGTACCAGACGCCACCTGTCGGTAATAGTGTTATAATTAATATAAATGACGTGCACTCTGCCAACCAATTTTATGTGACGTAGCATGTGAAAACTGTTGGATTTGGACGGGTTACTCCTGTAACTGAAATATCAGGTACACTCTGGTACATTTGATGTTGATTAGATAGGATGAAAAAGATTTGCTTCCGTGAAATGGTACATTAATATCATTATTTTTACAGATCTGAAGATGGTTCTGAATGAACCGAAACTGGTCATATGAATAAAAAAAATTGCAATGAAGACGGTTTTTAAGTAACATTAAAAGATACGGCCGTTTAGGTCACATATTTTGACACCGTACCAGTATCGATACTGATAACTTGCAACAATCATCGAAATTCTCGATTCGAGATAAATGAACTGTCTATATACGTAATTAAATTGTATGGAAACTTTTGTCCGTGATTTCTGTTTGTACTTATCCGGATCTTTCGGTATGATGGGTGCTGGCTTCGGTGGTCTAGAATTACGAGTCTGGAGACCGAAAAGTCACTGGTTCGAATCCTGGTCAGCACCGATGATTTTCAGTCTGTGTTTACACGATCCTTCACCCATAAATGATGTTAAGATGTTTCTGGAACGATCGTGGCTCGGATTCCACGTTACACTCTAGCTTTCTTCTCTCCGGGGGTTGGACAACTGGAATAGTTGTCGAGAGGTGCCAGATGAAAGAACTTTCAAAGATGCGGCTGAACATGTCTCTTTAGTAACTTACAGTCGATCATCCCATAAGAAATTATTTTAGTTACTATGAAGCTATATTTTGTCTGTTATGAGAAGTTTTGGTCTGTCCACTTTGTAATGCAGGAAATGATGTTAAGTCTCTGTATCTTTTACTATCAGTTTTATTTTAAAATGATTAATCACATCAGTGTGTAAACCCAAGGATATTGGGAGCACCAAATGCAAATAAAATGAGTGTATAATATTTAGAAAAAATTGGTATGTGCGAGTAGGACTAGCGGTCTGAAAGTTCTGTATAAAACTTCATGAGTATGTAGATAATAATTACAATTTGGTGTGGCTTAAAGGCTTGGTGCAAGGCTTTCTATTGGAGGCCACTTCGACGAATTGCGTGTGCGTGACATACCCCAGGTATCGAACTGGGGAAACTGAAAAATCCGTGGTCCGACAGCGATTCGGTTCTGTTACTTCTCTGTTTCCAGGCACGCACTCTACCACTGCTTTAAATTTTGGACTTGACCTCAAGATCTCCTGCGTACTTTTTTTGGCTAGCGCTCATTTTGTTGGTGCACCTATCGCCTTATACAAATAGGTTTAATCTCTTTCTCTCTCTCTCTCTCTCTCAAAAGTAAATGAATAAAAATTAAAAAAGTCAAATGTACCCCTGCTTGGCATCGATATTGTTACCTTACCAAAAACAAAGAGCTATCCATCTTCAGCAGTTGCTCCTAAATATTCCCAAAAATTCTCCCAAGGCGATAGGCTCCATGGGTCTACAATTTTTGTCTTTATTTATTTATTTAATTACATGATTAGAATTAGTGAATGTGTACAAAAAACAATAGCAAACAGAATATTACAAAAACAATGTGATTCAAAGCATAAGCTAAACTAATTTTGTATATTACTAGTGCTACTTGAGCTAAAAGGATCTTTCGTCAAGAAATGGTGCAACTGGAGCTTTCTTCTCCGCTGCCATTGGCGTTTTCTATCTCCAAGAGTTCCTTCTAAAATATCGACAACAAAGAGTGCTGCCTTCCATGAATCAGCCAATCCATTTTCTTCCTTATAGCTTGTAATTCAGGTCATTCTTTCTTCGATATGACGCTGTGCGGAACGTCATACTGCGCCTGGCACTCCCCAACAATAGGTTGAAAGTAACGGAAACACGGCGTAAATAATCTGCAAAAAGCGTACGGTACGTCGGTGTGTGTTCACGAGCGTTGTGGGCGTTTTGCAGTTACCACCAGTTGTAGGGAAGCAGCCTACTCACTCCGTATAAAATTCACAGCGGTCTTTCCATTGTGTGCCACCAGTCCGCTGTAACTAGCTCTGACGTCATAAATGTTGCGCAATACTTTAAAAATCAAGTAAATAACCTGAAACGTTTCTAGCATATCAGGAGCAATACTAAAGCAATATGTGTTGAATATCAGTTCAATAGCTTTAACCATTTTCGAGATTTGGACATTTTTCTGTAAAAATCATTGGCACAACAGAAAAGAGATATAAACTTAAAAATTTATATTTAGATTCCTTTTGCATAACAATTTAGTAGAAACAGTGTTCTGGACCTCATTAATTAAAATTTTAGTTGAAATTCATGGTTTTCTGTTTTTGTCTTAAAAATTAAGGAAGTAAGATAGATTAAGTAGGCGAATAAATAAAGCTAGGATGTTTGAATTTAAGTAGAATGGAGATTCGCTATAATCATAAAGATGTGAGAAGTTTCAACAGAACAACTATAAAACTATCGCAATAGCTTATCTCCAAAGGGCAAGTTCAGAGCTCGTCTACTGTGTGTAGTGTAATTAAATTAATTCTCTCGCCCAAAATATTGGACTTAGCCACGTCAGGCTTTTATTATGATTACTTACCTGTGTGCTGATTGCACATTTAAATTGAGAGCTTCATTGTCCATCAGCAAAGGAAGCAATGGTTTATTTGATAACTTAAAGTGGTGCATTACTAACCCAGCAGCTAGTCGGGACAGTGGATTTAATCAGGCGTTCCCTTAGCCGTCCGCACCGCGGCTTTATATATAAGAACGCTCCGCGAGGAAAGGAAGGAGGGACACGAAGTCGCTGAGACGTGCAGCCGCGAGAAGGACGTACCTTCGCTTGCTAGCGACGCGAAGGGTGTGGCAGATCGCCGTCTGGCCGCGCTAGCGTCGTCGGCCGCGCCATCTGGCCCCCCACTTATGACGAACAGTGCCATAGGTATGGATTTGATGGACACAACTCTGGAAACTTTGAAGACAGCGCTGTCTGCTCCGGTCCCCGATTCTGAAAATGAGAGCTCCACCGCCCCACAGCTACGCGGACAAAGCGGGAAACAGAAGAGGAGGGCAACAGCCGCGACGTCCGCTTTTCGCAGCTCGCCGGTCGAGAAGAGGGCCAAGCAAGATTTCGCCCCTGACGCTGATGTTTTTGTCCCGGCCCGGCGCACTGCAAGACACGTGCAGTCATCGACGACGCTTCCAACTGCCGTCGCCAACTCATTCGACGCGCTCGCTGACGCGCCGGACCAGCTGCCGCGCGATCCTGCGCCGAAGAAAGACTCCCATCTTCCGCCGGTGGTCCTCCAGTTTCGGCCGCCCTATGGGGAACTGCAGAAGTTGTTGCGCAGCTGGACAACGGTCGTGCATACCTGAAGCCTGCCGGACGAGACCTGTACAGGGTCACACTCCGCACTGCTGACGACTATCGCCGGGTCACTCAGGAGGCGTCTGAGCGTTGTATCGCGCTCTATACCCACGCTTCCGCACCTGACAAGGTCTTGAAGATTGTAATCCGGGACCTCCCATTCAACATGGTAGCCGATCACCTGCATCGCGAACTCGCTGACCTGGGCTTCTACATACGGGCAGTCGTGAAGATGAAGTCGCCTAAATCACGCGCTCTTCCTGGTTGTCTGCTCCGACACCGTGGAGAACTGCAAACTCTACCACTTGGCGCGGGTCGCCAACGTTCCGGTTCATACCGAAGATCTTCGCTCCAGGAGAGGCCCTGTGCAGTGCTTTCGCTGCCAGGGGATCAATCACCAATCACGTCGCGCTATGCCGGACAGATGTGTTAAACGCTCCGGCGCCTATGCAGGAAGTGCGTGCCCCCGTCCGCCCACCGAGAAGCCGACATGTGCACTCTGTGGCGGTGCTCACATGGCCAGCTATCGTGGGTGTGAGATGTGGAAGCGTGCCATCGCTCGCCAACGTGGCCAAACACCAGCGCCGCGTCCGAAGAAGCCAGCAACGAGACGGCCCGGCGTCTCTTTCGCGGCGGCAACGTCAGGGGCGCCCTCCACCGTCCCGGCTGCGTCGGCTGCTCCTGCTCCTGCCGCGTCCGATGCCGTGCCGATACCCGAGGTTCCTGCGCCTCCACCTCTGCTGCTAGTGGCGGACCCGGGTACTACCTCTCCCGGGACGTCGGCCGGACCTCGCGCCGCCAATCGCCGGCGCGGGGTTCAGCGCTCCGTGGGTACCCAGCGCTCAGCACCGTCAGTCGACTAGCCCCAGGTGGACTCTCACAGCGAGTCAGCCACGCCTCCCCCTTCCAGCGGCGGGGCCGCGCCGGCTGCCTCCACCACTGACCTGGCCGACCTCATAGCGCAGCTCTCTGCCTTGGTGACCAGTGCTACGAAGTTGATTGAAGTCCTGTCGCAGCAACTCACCGCTGCAGTGCCGATGGCCTCTCCGGCCCCGACCGCTTTCAACACTCACCAGCTGCATCATGGGCAGCGTTAGGGGGCTCACGATCGTCGCATGGAATGCCAACGGCTGGTGACCTTCGCCAATTTCTTCGAGATGAAGCCGTCGACGTCTGCCTTATCAACGAAACCCACCTGAAGCCTGGGGTCGACGTCAGGGCGGCCAACTACTCCAGTTATCGCCCCGATCGCCTGACGGCGGGTGTTGGGACAGCTTTTACGTCCGCAATGGCATTCGTCATCACGTGATACAACTTCCACCACTGGCAACCCTGGAGGCCACTGGTGTCGTCGTTCACACCTCATCTGGCGTCATCACGTTCGTCGCTGCCTATCGCCCGCTGTCTCGTCCACTGGACCCTGCTCACATCGATGCTCTGCTCTCCTTGAGGGGGCAGGTGTTCGTCGCCGGGGACTTCAATAGTAAACATGTCTCCTGGAACTCCAGGATCACCAATGCCGCTGGCCAGTGCCTGCTCAGGGTAGCAGAACGCCACCATGTGCTTGTGGTGGGGCCGTACGACCTGACAATTTTCCCTGCCCGTGGCCTCCCGGATATAATCGACATCGCGGACGTCAAGGGCATCCCTCATCTGATCACCGCCACGACGAGGACGGCAGTTCTTCTGATCATGTCCCAATGGTTTTTGATATCGACTTAGACGCCCTGCAATAGCCCAGGCGAGGCATCTCACTTGCTGGCATCGACTGGGGCAGGTTTCAAGCAGCCATGACGGATTCACTCGCCGCCGCGCCGCCCCCTGCGGAAGCTGGAGCGGACGCAGCACTTCTGTTCTTTGCGGCAACCACGATCGACGCTGCCAACATAGTAACGCCGCCCAGACCTCGCACTCCGCCTGACTACTCCCGCCAGCTGCCACCGGAAATCCTTGCGGCCATCACTGAGAAGAACCGGGTCTACCGGGAGTGGCAGCGGACAAGAAATGCCGACACAAAGTGCCTCCTCAACAGGATGCGGCGGGACATCCGGGTCGCTATTGACAACCATCGTAATCGCGACTGGAATAACAAGGTCGCCACCCTCTGTCTTGACGACGGCACGGCCTGGCAGACGACGAAGCGTTTCCTACGCCGCACGCAACGTATCCCTCCGCTATTGGTCAATGATCAGGCTGTCTGCGAACCAGCTGCGAAGGCTGATGCCCTCGCAGACGTCTTCGAGGCTGCGTTTACGCCGATCGAAGACCCGACCGACGCTGTCCGCGACGACCTGGTGGCTGACCGGCTCCCACGCTACTTGGAGGCACGCGACGACGATGACGTCATTGAAGAGACGACGGCGGAGGAGGTGTCGTCCATCCTGCGTGCCCTGAACCCCAGGAAAGCTGCGGGCCCAGACCAATTTTCCAACACCCTACTCCAGAAGTTGCCGCCGGTGGCTGTCACTCATCTCGCCGCCGTCTTTAATGTAATCCTCCGGTCCTGCAGTTTTCCTCAGTCCTGGAAGCATGCAGAGATGTGGTGATTCCGAAGATGGGGAAGGATCTGCGTCAGCCCGCAAACTACAGACCTATTAGTTTACTCCAAGGTCTTTGAAAGGGTGTACATCAGGCGGCTGCAGCGCCACGTTGACGAGGAAGGCCTCCTGCCCGAAGAGCAGTTCGGCTTTCGCAGGGGCCACTCGGCAGTTCACCAACTCATACGGCTAGTGGAAGATGCGTTCGTCGCCCTCGAGCAGCGCGAGTTCTTCGGCGCAGTGTTCCTGGACGTGTCGCGTGCTTTCGACAGTGTGTGGCACCGCGGCCTCTTGTTCAAACTTTTTGAACTTGGGATCCCGACGTCGCACGTCCGTCTCATCCATTCCTATCTTGCCGATAGATCCTTCCATGTGCGGGCCGCGCATGGGTTGTCCTCTGTACGCCGCATCAACGCCGGTGTGCCACAGGGCTCGGTCTTGGGACCACTCCTGTACTCGTTGTACACTTCTGATGCGCCGAAGATCGACCGTGTGCGGCTCGCTCTGTACGCGGATGACACAGCTCTATATACGAGGAGCCTCAATGCCGCCGTCATGCGCCGCCGTCTGCAGCTCGCCGTTGATTTCGGTGTCATTGCTACAAACAGCCTCGGATGCCGTAATAAGTTACTTGGGATACGCGTAACCATGAAATAATTTTCGAGTGAAGTGTTAATTTTGGGATGACTTTAATTATCTATCTTCAGTTCGCGTATGTCGTATTTTCACGTGCCGCCGCGGGACAGACATTCTACCATTATTTAGCGTTTGATGAACATTATTTTCAAATTATGGCCAGCATTCACTTAAGCATTTAATTTGGACAGTTATAGTTGCATCAGCGCATTAGACTCTGAACTCCTCTGGTGGTTGGATTGTGTGGATTCTTTTTGGTCTGTGACTTTCAGAATATAGTGAACCATTTAGAGTTAAACGTTTTTTGATTATGAATCCCAGACAATCTCCTAATTCCTCAGAGCTGTAAGCTGTAGCTATAAGTGTATTTCTCAGTTGAAGTGGGCACTAGGAATTCTAATTACAGGCTTCACGTTTTGCTTATCACTTTCTGGTTGCCAATATTGTAGTTAGAGAGCCAGTGTTGAGAACGGCAACAACAGCATTAATTAAATCATAGGAACATTTCAATAACAATAAATTCCATACGCCGCCTCACATATGGGGCATTGGCCGGGAAAGACATTCCACAAATATCATCCACATTATTTTTCATTCAACAATTAAATTCCATACGCCGCCCCACATATGGTGCATCGGCCGGGTAAGATATTTCTACATTCCACATCCACATTCAATAACAAATAATTTCCACACGCCAACCCACACAGTAATCAAGTCCACTTTGTCCAGTATGCAGAAAATGTAGTCAATATTCAATCCCTTGAACCAAGAAAGTGTTATGATGTTTTGCGAGGGGAAAGTAATAGTCATCCGGACACAGGGGCATCTGAAGTTCAATCACGTCAGGTGTAACACGGAGGTAATAAGCTAAGATCAGCCGCCAAACGCCTGTAAACGACACGCACGTGAAGCGATGTTCATTGGTGTCCAGGAACGACAGTTAGGGCAAAGTGGGAAGTCCGTCAATCCGATAGCGTGAACCCGGTGTGTCGTCGTATATTTTTTGTTGGTGTCTTGGTACAAAGTCGCGTGCACGGCAGTAAGCAGAAAGTGGTGGTGCATCGTTTCCTATAGTCGTAGCCAACTGACAGCTGGGTATTTGGTTTCTACCACGTTACCCGAAACTATCCGAAGAAGGGTGATGTAATTTTTTTTTCCTTCGGTGAGAGCATTACGGGGAGAACCGAGGTCACATAGTTGTATTCCAGAATGAACGTTGATATATGAGAAAGCTGCGATGCGACATGCGCCACCGGGACGGGAGAGACCGGCCAGAGCACCTCCAATAGACAACCCGTAAGAGTGGCTTGCTGAAAGGTCCACCGTTTCTGGCACTAGACCACCAGGCAGAGCAAGAATAGAAGTGATGCATCTTCAGGTTCTGGTAAGTTAGTCAGCAAGCACAAAAAAGTGACATATATGGCCATATCTTTTGATTGCACTTACTTCGAAGCTTAAATTATATACACCACCAAGGGACCGTAGACCTTAGAACTTCACATAAATTTCAACGCGGTATCTATCCATCTATCTACATTTATACACCGCAATACACCCAACGGTGTGTGTCGGAGGTCACTTTAGGTGCCACTCTCATTGCCTCCTTTTCCTGTTCCAGTCGCTTATGGTCCGCGGGAAGAACGACTGCCGGTAAGCGTCCGTGCGCGCTCGAATCTCTCTAATTTTACTTTCGTGATCTCCTCGGGAGGTATAACTAGGGGGAAGCACCCTCTCGAAACCTGGACAGCAAGCTACACCGCAATGCAGAGTGCCTCTCTTGCAGAGTCTGCCACTTGAGTTTGCTAAACATTTCCGTAACGCTATCACGCTTACCAAATAACCCCGTGACGAAAGGAGCCGCTCTTTGCCGGTTCCTGAGGAAAAGGGTTCTTTACAGACTGCCGTTTCTTTTGATCGTATTCGCTTAGAAGCTTGAATTTTTCACATCGCTAAGAAACTGTAGACCTCAGCAGGTGGCAAATATTTCAAAATGACAGTGAATTATAATTTTCAAAAAGAAAGTTTTCGCTATTTTAATAATTCAAGATTTTGTCTAGCCTGCTTTGATACCGTGGGGTGGACTTACCGAGAAAATCGTTTGTTGCCCGTATGCCAATCATTAATATTACGCGTCATGCCCAGAAGCGCTGCCCGGTAGCTGCGTTTACAGATCTGCTTAACAGATCTCAGGGACGTACGAGTGCCGGCTACAAATGAGAACATCAATGATGTTCGCAACGGCCAGCAAACGATACGTCAGCAATCTCGCAGTTCTCCTACCTGAAACATAGAAAAGTTGGCAGGCAAGGTTAATGTCATTGAAATGAAACATTGGTAAACAATAACAATTATTCATATATTGACGATACGTTTACATAGATAAATTCTTTACACATCTTGGAAACATCTTTCAAGTACAAATGCTTATTACAAAATCATTCAAGAGAGCGATCATTAAGAGAGAGAGAGAGAGACGCTGCTCGTATTTATGTACAAGAAGACAACTGAAGGCAACTTTACCCTCAGTTTTCTTCAGTTTCTTCCGGTTCTGTAAGCCTCTTGCGTGGAAAAGTGTTCGAGAGACTTCTCTGCGCTCATTTCCGGCGCGGGGGATGGCATAAAATTTGATTGTTGACGCCGCCTGCGCTGCTGCTGATACATTATTTGCCAATTAAAAAGTACAATTGCTCTCTCACATTTAAGAATTCATTACGGTTTTACATTATAAGACAACTGAAAGACAACACACGGAATTAATAGCTGCGCGGAGTGGCTGCGTGGTTAGAGGCGCCTTGTCACGAATTGCGCTGCCCTTCCTGCCGGAGGTTCGAGACCTTCCCGGGCATGGGTGTTTGTGTTGTCCTTAGCATAAGTTAGTTTAAGTTAGTTTAAATAGTGTGTAAATGTAGGGACCGATGACCATAGCAGTTTGGTCCCTTACGACTTCACACACATTTGAAAATATCTGAATGGAATTATTATAAAAATTGCAGCGTTTCTTGAGTAGGTTTACATGAAATTAGTTTTGTGACTTAAATTTATTTAAAAATAAAAAGAAACGATCCTACAGTCTACCTGTTCCTGAGATAAAAGGGTCTTAACCGTCGAATGGAGACAGATGGACAAGAAAGTGATCCTGCTAAGGTTCCGTTTTTGCGGATTCAGGTACGGAAACGTAAAAATGGTTTATTCTGTCATATTTTACTGCAATATCATTGTACTACTACGTCAGTCATTAGTTTCTTCCTTCCAGGTTCAGTACCTTGGTATATAGTTATTCCATAATTCGGCTCTTATAAATTTAAAAAAAAAAACTGTGTTTTATACTCGACTGTGCGAATATCAAGCACTAAAAACACAAATTTATTGACTTTAACATGAAAAGGATTAGCAATGAAAGCGTTGCTTAGGTAGCTCTGACTTAATGGCACCTTAATAATATGAGATTATTTGGTGCACAAAATGTAAAACAAACAGCAATATAAACAACTCAAATGACATTCCGGTTGGCAACATGGGAGCAGTATGCAAAACCCATTCCATAAATACTGCTCTTCTGTGGATTCTACACATGGAAGCAAAAAAATTGTTTTCGAGCCAGAGGATCCCAAAACATTTGCAGACTCTATTTACGAGCGCGTCTTGTTCATTATTTCTGTCGTGTGCATGGAATAACTGTGTTAAATACTAAAAATTATAGAGCTTACATGAATAACACAGTGTCAGGAATGTAATTTCGAACGTTTTTCTGTTCTTTAATGTGTATTTGCTGTAGTAATACGACACAGTCAGAGTGACGTCACGGGGTCACCGCGGTGAACTATGGAGATATGAATACGGTGAACCCAATGTTTTGGGCTAGTTAAGATGGCGGACAACGGCTTCAAGTTTGTGACGTAATGCCACCTCCCCTCTTTTGTTACGTCCATAGTTCTACAGCGTTTTGTTCCTCAGATCCGCTGGGAGGTTATTTCCGCTGCTCAGCCAACGACCTTTGCTGCAGAGCGGAACAGTGCGAGGGTATCCAGCGTTAGCGCGTCTCTGCAACACGCCGGGCTGGTGTGCTGCGCTTAACAGACCGGCAAATTCGCTCAGAGCTCTTGGCCCGCCTCCCATAAACTGACGCGAGTGCTTTAAATACAAACCGTAATCTCGCGTTTCCTGTATTACACGGCGCCAACGTAGACGGCAAGTTGGTGCAAAGAAAAAAGAACTTAGCCCTTGACGTAGGGATTGCAGGATTTGACCTTGGGTACGCGCCACAATTGTAAAAACGGTATTTAGCATACACAGTGCTCTCATGCAGATGAGATGTTAATAGCTGCTTTCGGTTTTCCCATTAGTCGTTTTTATTTCTGGATCGTGGGCTTCTCACGTGGAAGACTCGTGTTAAACGGTTTTTTCTTTAATGGACGGGCAGTAACTGACAGCTTTTCAACACATAACTGTTTAGAACCAGTTTCACCGCTGACATTGTCTCCGTGATATAAATATTGACTGTCTGCTGAACTTTAACAAATGCGTCACTAGCGTAAACGTTTGCATCTGACACTCTTACTGTCTTAATTATAGGGAGCGAAGGAATTAGAAGTCTTTCAAAATCTAAGTTCCAGAAATTGTGTGTTCTTTGTGGTTTACGTATTTAATTTTCATTCATCAGGTTGAGCTCCTGATGTTTGTTTTCTCCACCATTATTTAATTATTTCTTAAGCTCAGTAAAATAACTTCCATTCTGTGCTTTGACATTAACTTACATGAGAATTAGCCCGTCTGAATAAATTTAATAATATTATTTCTAGTGTGATTCAACCAATTTATTAATCTCAAACAGTTACAAAAACATTGTTCAAGATCTTATAATTCTACTTTCTCGTAGATTAACTGTATAAAGGGCCTCACTATCAGACATACGGTCTCTGTCATAGCTATATGTGTTACAGAACTGACGATGATAACTTCGCTTTTTCTACTGGTAGATCTCAAAAAAATTAATTCAGTCAAGTTTCATTCTCAAAAACTTGATTAGCAGTCTCAGCTAAAGTAATCTTTAAAGTGCCTTGTAATCCATCACTTACGCCGAAAGTCAGGTCAATTGTAGTGTGATATCGTATACAATGTGTTCGTAAAGCCTAAGAAAACCGATTCGTCATGGGGAGGGAACACAAAAAAAAAAAATTAAAAAATGGTTCAAATGACTCTGAGGACTATGGGACTTAACATCCATGGTCATCAGTCCCAAAGAACTTAGAACTACTTAAACCTAACTACCTTAAGGACATCACACAACTCCCAGCCATCACGAGGCAGAGAAAATCCCTGACCCCGCCGGGAATCGAACCCGGTAACCCGGGCGCGGGAAGCGAGAACGCTACCGCACGCCCACGAACTGCGGGCGAGGGAACACAGCTTACGCTCAAAACAACTGTACTCCTTCACCCAAAAGTAAAGATGATCAGGAAATTTGTAATGTATTTACTTATTAGTTCAGATTACTATCAAGCCGAAAATTCTTCGAATTGATCAAAATATTATTTTGACGACCAGACAGAATAATTCAGTAAAACTTTCATTAGTGCAACACGGACTAACTGTTCTGATGAACTGTTTATTACGCATTAGCTGCGAAAGAAGAACATGTACTTAATGATAAAAAATTTCCCTATCTGTACTATGATTAAAGCTCTACACAAAGCGAAGCACGTGACGTAACAAACTGAAAAGAATTCGTGACTTGATGCAACTGTTTCGTAATTACTAAAACACTGAGTGACAATTATTGAACTATATGAAATAAAACCGTCATAACTTCTGAACGCTTTGCATTAGGATCTTCACACTGCACAGTTGACGGCGGGGTGTTATAGGAATTAGTTTGCGCATGCATGGTTTGGTTTAGTGACGAAGCCCAGTTTCATTTGGATGGGTTCATCATTCAGCAAAATTGGCGCATTTGAGGGCCTGGGAAACCGCATTTTGCTATCTAGAAGTCTCTTCACCCTCAACGGGTGACTGTATGGTGTGCAATGCCCAGTCACGGAATAATCGGTGCGATATTCCTTGATGGCACGGTGACTACCGAACGGTACGCGGTTTTGGAAGATGATTTCATCCCCATTATACAAAGTGACCCTGATTTCGACAAGATTTTGTTCATGCAAGACGGAGCTTGACCCCATCGAAGCTGGAGAGTGCTTTATGTCCTGGAGGAGCACTTTGGGGACCGAATTCTGGCTCTGAGGTACCCATAGGCTACTGTTATGGCCTTCGATTGGCTGCCATATTCTCCGGATCTGAACACATGCCACCTTTTTTTGTGGGGCCTTTTTTAAGGACAAGGTTTACAACAATGACCCCAAAGCCATTGTTGAGCTAAATGAAATGTCGTGTGACGAGGGCCTCCCGTCGGGTAGACCGTTCGCCTGGTGCAAGTCTTTCGATTTGACGCCACTTCGGCGACTTGCGCGTCGATGGGGATGAAATTATGATGATTAGGACAACACAACACCCAATCCCTGAGTGGAGAAAATCTCCGACCCAGCCGGGAATCGAACCCGGGCCCTTTGGATTGACAGTCTGTCGCGCTGACCACTCAGCTGCCTGGGCGGACATTGTTGAGCTGAAAACAGCCATTCAGAAGGTCATCGAGAGCATCAACGTTCCGACACTTCAGCGGGTCATGCAGAATTTCGGTATTCGTCTGCATCACATCATCGCCAATGATGGCAGGCATATCGCAAGTGTCATAACCTAAATACAAATATCTGTAGTGACGTTTGCATGTTAAATAAAGTGTGTGCGCGCCATAGTGTTTTTTCATATAGTTCAATAACTGTCACCCTGTGACACATGACAGCGCTCGAACGCTACAACATATTAACGCTTGACTTAAATATTACATTTCCCAAAGTTGGTTAAAAGTGATTTAATAATGCTTTTCATGCTAGTTTCCAATGATGCCGCCAGAGTAATGCAAGCCAATGCAAATCGGAAAAGTAAAATGAGAATTGTCGGCCCACAGCATAAAAAGTACAAGTCAATCATTTTTTAAATGTGCCAGAACTGATCAGTTAATATTATAATTTTATTTAAACAGCTACTGGTCACTCAGATACTCTTAATAGATGCAAGTCTTTCTATGAACGTTAATGCACATGGTTTAAAACGTACCACGGGGCTGTTTCACGCCTCTCCGCTGCCGGAAGTGGTGCTGGGACAGCGGTTCCCATTGTTCAAAGCCTCGCTTCCGCTGAGGGAAGCGCGGAGCACGTGTGGGTTCTTTTCGCGAGCGCATGACGTCAGCGGCCACTGCAGAGCTACTATATAGCAGGCTGAATCGTCCGCCATGTTTTCCCCAACTCTGAGGATTCGGCATTGTTTACCTTGTGGGTGGTTAACCTATTCGCGCAACTATTTCCAGTATTTCTTACAAAATAATTGATGTTGCATGTACGTAGTGTGCCGAACAGTAATTAATGCTTTTAGAGATATTTAGAATGCCTTTTTTATATAACAGAAAATTAAAATGTACGAGGGCTATTCAGAAAGAAGGGAACGTTTAGGCATAAAAAAAACTAAATACAAGAAATACATTATATTATCTATATCTGAAAGAGCGACTGACATACTACTTTTCCACACAGTCACCAAACACATTGAGGCACTTATCATGGCGGTGGATAAGGTGTGAAATACCTTCGTCGTAAAATTCTGTCGCCTGAGACTTCAGACAGTGAGTCACGCCCGTCTGGGGTTCCGCGTCATCATCAAAGCACTGCGTTGCAAGGCAGTTCTTCATCTTCGGACACAAGTGGAGGTCTCTAGGTGCAAGATCAAGGGCGTAGGGCGGATGAAGGAAAATTTCCCACTCGAATGAATTAAGGAGTACTTTAGTGAGGTTTGCCGTGTGAGGTCTGGCACTGTCGTGCAAAAACAAAATTTTGTACGTCAACTTCGCTCGGCGTTTACTTTGAACTGCTTTTCTAAGGCTGTCCAAAGTTTGACAGTACTGGGCAGAATTTGTGGTTGCTCCACGTTCGAGAAAATCAATAAAAAGCGCACCTTGCCTATCCCAAAACACTGTGCCATCAACTTCCTGACAAGGTTTGCAAACATTTTCTTGGTTTTTGGGGGGACCTTATGTGCCCCACTACATGGACTGTAATTTTGTTTCACAATTGATTTGTTTCACCCAAGTCTTGTCACGGGTTACGGTCAGATCCAGTAATGAATCACCATGTTTGGGGTAGCCCTCCATAAATGTCAACGTTGCCACCATTCACTGTTCTTTATGGTGCTCTGTAAGCATCTTGGGCACCCATCGTACAAAAATTTGTGGTAACCTAGCTTTAGAGTGACAATTTCAAACAACAAAGTATGTGAAACTTGTGGAAAAGAAAGCGAAAGCTTCGTTATTGTGAAGCGACGGTTTCCACGAATCGTTTCATCAACTTTAGTGACAAGATGGTCAGTCACAATGCTCGGCCGTCCGCTCTTCTCTTCATCACGAACGTTGGTTCGGCCATTTTTAAACCGAATGCATCGTTTCCAGACGGAACATTCACTCATTACGTTGTTTCCGTACACTTTGCACAGTTCACTATATTTCTACAGGGTTTAGATTTTTTGCCAACAAAAACAATATCACAGAGCGCACCTCACAACTGGCGGGATTTTCGATTGCAGTGCACGTTTCCAGTTCGAATATCGAAGAAACCAGACGCACAGAGACGTTCCGTCTTTCATGGATGGATGCCGACTGAGCTGCCGAGCACACACATACCAAAATATACGCAATCGGCACGCGCCTAACGGCTTTAGAAGGAAACGTTCCCTACTTCCTGAACAGCCCTCATAATATTATATGGCTATAGAAATGTAGATTAGGAACTTGCCTAGTAGTTTATAAATATGAAACGTAATTAGTTAAGAATTTGGTACCAGCGTCTTCAAATATGGGTGTTACGCTGTATCAGCTTTTGCCTATTGCTGTATTAGTTTTTCCTCAGTGTTGCCACTTTCAAAAATGGTGTTTACTTTTTAGTCAAATTTTTCAAATTACTCTGAGCACTATGGGACTTAACATCTGTGGTCATCAGTCCCCTAGAACTTAGAACTACTTAAACGTAACTAACCTAAGGACATCATACACATCCATGCCCGAGGCAGGATTCGAATCTGCGAGCGTAGCGTTCACGCGGTTCCAGACTGAAGCGCCTAGAACCGCACGGCTACATATAGAACTATAGATCTATATTTCTGACGTCGATCAGTTGTAGAATTTCGGAACACGTATTATGTTCGAGTATAATGACTTTCCTGGAGACTAGAAATCAGCATGGGTTTCGAAAAAGACGGTCGTGTGAAACCCAGCTCGCGCTATTAGTTCACGAGACGCAGAGGACCATAGACACGGGTTCACAGGTAGATGCCTTGTTTCTTGACTTCCGCAAGGCGTTCTATACAGTTCCCCACAGTCGTTTAATGAACAAAGTAAGAGCGTGTGGACTATAAGACCAATTGTGTGATTGGATTGAAGAGTTCCTAGATAACAGACCGCAGCATGTCATTCTCAATGGAGAGATGTCTTCCGAAGTAAGAGCGATTTCAGGTGTGCCGCAGGGGAGTGTCGTAGGACCGTTGCTATTCATAATATACATAAATGACCTTGTGGATGACATCGGAAGTTCAGTGAGGCTTTTTGCGGATGATGCTGTGGTATATCGAGAGGTTGTAACAATGGAAAATTGTACTGAAATGCACAAGAATCTGCAACGAATTGATGCATGGTGCAGGGAATGGCAATTGAATCTCAATGTAGACAAGTGTAATCTGCTGCGAATACATAGAAAGATAGATTCCTTATAATTTAGCTACAATAGAGCAGGTCAGTAACTGGAAGCAGTTAATTCCATACATTATCTGGGAGTACGTATTGGGAGTGATTTAAAATGGTATGATCATATAAAGCTGATCATTGGTAAAGCAGATGCCAGACTGAGATTCATTGGAAGAATCCATAGCAAATGCAATCCGAAAACAAAGGAAGTAGGTTACAGTACGCTTGTTCGCCCGCTGCTTGAATACTGCTCAGCAGTGTGGGATCCGTACCAGATAGGGTTGATAGAAGAGATAGAGAAGATCCAACGGAGAGCAGCGCGCTTCGTTACAGGATTATTTAGTAATCGCGAAAGAGTTACGGAGATGATAGATAAACTCCAGTGGAAGACTCTGCAGGAGAGACGCTCAGTAGTTCGGTACGGGCTTTTATTGAAGTTTCGAGAACATACCTTCACCGAAGAGTCAAGCAGTATATTGCTCCCTCCTACGTATATCTCGCGAAGGGACCATGAGGATAAAATCAGAGAGATTAGAGCCCACACAGAAGCATACCGACAATCCTTCTTTCCACGAACAATTCGAGACTGGAATAGAAGGGAGTACCGATAGAGGTAGTCAAGGTTCCCTCCGCCACACACCGTCAGGTGGCTTGCGGAGTATGGATGTAGATGTAGATGAAGTATCTTAAGAAAAGCGACACTATGAAGCCCCTTGCATCGTACAATGAGAGGGCTCAACCCTAGAAGTATATTCATATGTCTGTTACCCAAAAGTAACATTTTTGTTATTTTATTGTTCATTAAATTAAATTAGTCCTCTCCCAGCAGGGGTCTGAGAAACCGTCCCCTTCTTCCCCTCAAACACTAATCGTAAAATCTGTGTATCTAGAATTCACACTGTTATTAAATATCTTTATCATGAGCAGAAAGACAGTCAAAATGTTTTGCTTGTTGAGCTGTGGCCAAAACTTTATTCTTTGGTGGCTATGTTACTTGTGCAGGTTCCCCCACAATGGCCAGTACGCTATTAAAATATCTTAATTATTATACGATCTACAGTACCTATATTAGAAATGGGATCAAGTATTATCCACTTTGTGTATGTATGTTCATGATAACGACGTGTAAATTCATCACAATAAATTCTTCTCTACTCTTTAGCAATTGCGAAAATATCTCAGGAACTGAAACAATTTTGAGACGAATTACAGTATAGTTTTCGACAGAGGAAAGAAAAGCAATTATATACAACGGTGGTTTCATGTTTGTAACTACTTTTATTAATATATCCTTCAAATACACAATTTAGTGCCAGGTCCTGGTTACCAGTCATCTCTGCGCCAATTGATGGGGCATCTTTTTTTTTTAATCCAGGGTCACTGGGAAATCTAAACATGTGAGTTGGTTAGTGTAGTTCACAGTCGAGCAGTCATCCATATTTACGACACGTTTTTCAACACATTTAATTAGATATATCCACTCGCTTCTTGTCTCATACGTAAATAAGTATGAATAGCGTATACTTTGGGAAAAACATGGAGGACAGTTAGCTCAGGTTATAGAAGTCTGAGATAACTAGGCGTTGGAGAGTTTCAGCTGCTTTGTAATCATCCGCACACGTCATCGCAAAACGTAGTGCATAGAGAGACCCACGAGGTGTCATATGAAATAGGGTTTAATTAGGCAACTAATGATACAAAGATATCATTTGAATGTTTTATATAGCAGAAGTTACAGAAAAATTGATTCAACTTTATACGTTATTACAACTTTTAATGTAATTACACTACCAAAGATGTTTGTCGATCACATTGTTGCTTTTGATGACACGAATCGATTATACGATCATACGATCCATAACTCTAATAATTAAGATGAAAAAATCAATTTAATTTAAAATGAATTAAATTCAACATAAGTTATATACAAAGACAGACACCCTAAAAGCATGGCAGTACGTGTTGCCAGCGGATACTAATAACTATGCACACTATTTAAATGGTAAGATTATTATTTTTAATTAACCATTTGTATTGTTTAATGTTAAATTTACATAGTATTGCCCATAGTTTATATTTCATTAAAGGTACAGCAATGACAAGAGGAAACAAAATCTGATGAAAATTGTATAGCATATCTAACTGTAAAAAAATTACACAGATGCTAAGAGCATAAACAATATTCGTTTTTGAAAGCTCGAAGTATGAATAATTAAACTCTAATTTACGGACAAACTATGGTAATTAGAAATTATTACGATGTATGTTGTTAAAGTAGAATTATAGCTCGCACCTGATGGCGCAATTCGAATTTCACTTAAATATATAAAAAATTGTAAATTTATGCTGTTTATCGCATGAAAGACCAGCATGACGTCAATAGGGGCACTTTTCACGGAGAGGGAGGGGGGCAGATGCTGAAAGTTAGACAAGGTGTTAGTTTCTGGAACGGGTGACCAAGGCTTCAAAAGGTCTACGGCCAGGTTCCTCGTGCTCCGGTTTTCAGTTGGTACGAGTGGTGGTCCAGCCGCAACGTCAGTATTTTAAAATATTTCGCTTTACGTGTCGATTCTGACGAATTCTGGGCAGTTTCGGATTTAGTTTCTGGAACAGTCTTAGAATTATTCGGTTTCAGTTTGGCCATGACAATATTGCAGTCAGCCAAAACAGTTAGTGGAAGCGTTATGTGAATTCCATATCTAATCGACCTACAAGGCAGTTGACTATTATGTCGGTGTGAGTGAGGATATTTTATTGTAATTTGTAGCTATGAACACTGTCTGGTGTCTTTCGAAGTAGTTTTTTAGTCAACTCAATTTATTGTGCGTTGCTATCCACCATTGTGGGCTCGAGTCATATCATTTATTGCTGCACAACAGCCTACGTTGATCACCAGACACAATAATATATTTTAATTCAACAATAAATTTGATTTCTGAAAACTTAAATCACTTTTAATGGCGTTAGTGATTTAAAACCTGAACCAGTGTGAAACCTTCCCGTCTCCTCTATACCTCTTTTTGGTTACACATTACTGTCTCCTCTATATCTCTTTTGTTACGCAACCTTCACTTTGTAACGTTCCCTCTTTCTGTTTATTTAGGTTTGATTTGTTTGATTGTTATTCTTTATTTCTATTATTCGGAATCTTTTTTTTTATTAAATTGAGCCTGAAACTTACGTAATAAATACTTTGCGTGAAGTACGATTTGCAGCATAAACAAAAATTAATTTCGGAAATGTAATCCACTGAATATTAAAAGTGAAGCTTTTGAACAACGCGCGTGACTGACTAGATACATTCAGAGGGTACGTACATTCGCGTGCGAGTGGTTGCGGTCTGATGAGAAATTTTCATTGTGAAATAATTTCGTCGTAACACACTCGGAGATTGCGAACGTACATTCAGAGTAGAGGCACGTACGTTCTATCATTCCCCGTGGCCTCTATTGTTGAGCAGCGCCGTTTTGAAGATCTTCGGTTCCATCTAAAACTCGCCTTCTCTGCTTAACATAAATACTCCATAGGCATGGGAATAAGGCTTGTTGTGCGATGAAAATAATATAAAACACATCTTGCGTCTTTTAACTCTTTCATTTACCACACACACACACACACTAGTAATTAGACAGTACGACATCCCACCATCCCATCAGAACAAAAAATAGTCGTTCATACAAGAAATAAAAAACGAAGGGCGAAATTGTTCCTATGTCTCTCAAAGATAAAAGGTTTACCAGATATTTCTCTGGTGTGTCACTGGAACAATTTTTCAGCACCTCTGCGATTAAATCACAATATTTTCAGTTCCTTTACAACTTCTACAATAACCTATGTAACCTTCCTTTAGGATTTCTGTCTCTTGCTTAATAATAACAAATGAAATCTTCCCTTTGAAACTTATTCTCTTTCTCAGTCTCCCCATACAAATTTTAGAGTGATTTTCGGATTATTTCGACGAAACATACAATGTGTCGTCGTCGTGTGGCCCTTCGTCCTTACCTGGAATAACCCAAAACTGTTCCTTACCTTTTTTACTGTTACTGGATCGCCATCCGACTGCTACATCGAACTGCGACATGAATATACTTTCTCTGTTTTACTATACTCTATTAGCTGCTGCGGGCTTTCATAATAAGTGGCTGTATTTATTACCAAAGCTGACGTTATTCTTTAATAGGAAAGCTGACGTTATTCTTTAATTAATTTGACTGAAGTTACGTAATTCATAGTTAAACTTTTCCTTGACAACAATAAAATTATGCAGTTTTATGTTGATGGTTTTTGGGATGGACTATAATTAGAAATGCAATATTGCTGGCAAAAGTTAATTATATTTTGAAGGAAATTATTTTACAAACGTTCAAATGGGACTTACTTTTTACAATAATCTTACAACTAGCAATGCGCAAAAACATACCTTCAGTAGTCTTCAGTTTCTTAAAATAATTATTCAATAATATTAGTTCCTCTTATTATAATAGTTAGCTGATGTCTCTGTACATCCGTTTATAATCTCTTGTAAATCATAGCTGGTGGCTGGCAGGCACACCGCTCCTCTCAACCTCTCGCTTCAGATCTGCTACCAACTCGCTTCACATCTCGCTTACTATTGACTTCCTACGAACGCTAAAGTGCGGTCGCTCCTGCCAACAATGCTTTCTGGTGCAGACAATCCCTGCTACCATTACAAAATGTATTAATGCGCGGTCTTTCCCGCTCTTTTCTTAAAATGTATCAGTACGCGGTTTCTTCACCCCTTTTTAAAATTATATCAGCAATACTTTGGTGCAGATATTCCCTGCTACCACAATTATTTCCAACATGACAAATATTAATTATTCCTACTTAAACCTATTAATAAAATATAAACATCTTTCATAAATGGTGATTTGACAATAGACAATAAAAATATACACGTCTTATAAGTGTTTCAGCTTATCAGTTAGTGGAATTCTGACGTGTTTTCAATAATCAGTCTACAGTTTTCCCATAAATTAAAGTGGGATATTTTAGGTAAATAAATCTGCCCCTAGACGAGCAGAACTGTTACGACAAGTGCGCTTACTACAAACTCCTGTTGAAAGAGAGCATTAATGTGTCGCGATATGTTTGTTCTTCACAATAACCAGAAATTAAAAATGCTGATTTGCTACGAAACATGTTGTGTACAACACTCGTAACGCACAAAAAATTCTCAAAACTATATGGTTGCAAGAGTCTGGAAATACTGAAAAATATACGTTCCTTCACGTCAGTGTACAATGAAATCACGGAACGAATTTTTTTTCTGTGCCAACGGCCTTACCACAGTGGTAACAACGGTTCCTGTTAACTTGGATGGGTGACCGTATGAGTCTGCCTAGCACAGTTGACAAGTGGGGTACCCTAGCGAGGCCAACTGAGGACTGAGTAGCAGTGGCTTCTATACCCTCAACCAGTAACCCCTAATGTCTGAGAATGGCACGGCAGTCCGTCGATACCGTTGGGCCTTCCGAGGCCTGTTCGGATGAATAGCACCGTTGCTAAAAGTATCCAAAAAGCATAAATTATGAGTATAATTTATGATACAGTTCAATTTTTTCACGACATTAGCAAATATTGAAAATAAACAATATATCACGATACACACAACTGATCACATTATCAGTGAAAGATTATGCAAAAAGATACGAACAGTAAGCTATTAGAATCTAGAATTACGAAGTGTCAGAGGCGTTCAAGCAATCATTCTTCTCGCGTTTCATACGTGAAACGAACGGAAAAAGACCTGATATCTGGTATAATGGGACGTACCCTCTGCCATGCACTTCGCAGTCATTTACAGAGTATACGTGTAGAAGTAGATAAAATTTATGTGAAATTTCCCTGACGGAATGATCGTGTTGTGGGCTCTTCAAACTGTGACTCAGAACTCACTCAATTGTCTCCCTTATTAATTGTGACAGTAAGCACATCTAACAAGTTGGCGGCTGGTACCTGTATTGTCAGATACATAGTTTCGCTTATTTTGATTTATGGTTTTCGAGTGGAATTTTTCAGCAAGAGGTTCACATTACTTTGATTTATCCTTGTATACTTCTACTTCATTCCTAAATGCTACTGTCATTGGTAGTAGCTAATGATGTAGTAAAAAATTGATAATGGCTACCAGAATGTAATTCCCAGTTCTCTGACAAGAAAGAAGAACAATCAGTGTAACTGGATAAAGATCGATTCAAATTGGACGTCAGTGGAACGATAATGGATGGAATGTCACCGTATAATGGAGGTGTATTCATGCCGAACGTCAACAGAACCTCACTTCAGGTAGCCCCGGGCTCACGAGAAATACAGGCCCCCAACGAACTTGTGACGTCACACTAGTCCGTTGGATCGCCGCACTTAGCAAACGCCCAAGGGGAATCAATATGAAATTGAAAAGCTATCCACTAAAAGTCTTAACTTCTTTGTGTGCTATCGAGAGCTTTCACACATTTAAACGCGCTGTGAAAAATTATTTAAATCGTCTGAAATAGTTACTCACTACCCGCCGGAGATGGTAGCAGCGTCACGTGCTGTCACGTAAGAACCACGGTCTGTCTTTCTCCTGGACCTCGATATAGCCCAGTACTGATCAGTGAAAGTCAGGCTGTCAAGATACCATTCGCGTTACAAACAGTCGGAATACACAGGTATCATAATCAATGAAATAGCAATGACAGTGAAGTTCATTAGCGATGATAGCAAAATCGATAAGGGATGTTGTTGACAAAGCCTGTATTATAAATTTTCAACACTGCTAAGAAATGAAAGAATAGGACAATGGCAGCGCACACACTTTAAAAGATCATCGTTTGTTTTCCCAGAAAACATATATACAGAGAATCACATAGAACAATGTTTATAAGCCAATACATATCGCATTTTTACTTTGCCCACTGTGTTTTGTTATCCTTCGTATCTCGGGGCAAGAAATCATCCCACAAGCAGAAATAACATACTCTGGAATTCACATGGATGAACTATGAATCTTGCAAAAGAATGTGACAGAAAAAATAAGAAACGCACAGACTAGACTAAACCAAGTATGATTTGTGAAATGTGGAATGCGGAATGCGTGGTACGAACTCACCAGTGTCACTGTTAACATAAAAAAATGTTCGTGTGCCCTGTAGGTGAAATGGAATGTAAGCATGGAAATGACAGCCATACAAGCTACGAAGATTACGTCTACAGACAGGAGAATGCTATGAATAGCTGGAAGCATAGTATACGATTTACCTACTGTCTCGTTACACAAATAAAATGCAGCACAGACTCAAAGAGCAAAGCGCTAGATATAGACTTGACAGATTAATAAATGCTGAAACCAAGAAATCTCTCGGCACGAACCTAGAACTTCCAGCTACCCACACTTCATGTACAATGCCCTCCTCTAGTCATTCTAACAGTCACATCAGACATGTTACCCCAATTACTTGTCAACAATGAAGAAATAAATAAAATAGTTCAACAGCTACACCTACTGGTGAACGGGATGATCAAGCATAAAAAACTAAGAAAATCGGAAAAAAGTCTATATCATATCACTAATAAAACATTAGACTGTTGACTGCCATAGGAAGTAAAATGTCATGATACAGGGCAAACAATCCTAGCTGAGTTTTTTCAACACGGAGGATTTTCCTTTGCCATAAAGCGAACGCCAAGATTAAGAAGTAAGTATTGTCATATTCCAATGAAATTTATCTGCATACGTATGAAATACTGAATATTCTTTTCAAACAGTTTCTTCTCGTATAACGTGTCCTTATGGTACCGTATTCAGCTGCTGAGCAGTACCAACTGTTAGTTGGCCCTGTACTGAGCCTGTGAACAGTGTAGCGAAATAAAACTTTAATGTTAATGAAATACTGAATTTGAAAGAATGAAACTTAATCAAATTAAATCCCAAAAGAAACTAATAATGTAAAGAGTAAAAACTATTTAACAAACTCTATACCGAAATACATAATGAAAGTTACGGAAAATTAAGTGCAGTGTCTGACTCGAAATAACCACAGAATAAAATACTGCTCAATTATGATTGAAATAACTGTTAACTTTAAATTATTCTGCTTACTTAGCACAATGCCTAAAAATTCGAAAATTCTGACTGCATGTTGTTCGGCCACAAGATTGCAAATTGTGATCTGGCCCGTTGCTCAGCATCCTGTTTTGTGTCTGGTGTATTGACGTTCTCGAAAGCAAATTGAAGATAGTAAATGAAACTGCTAAAGGAAAATAATCTGCTCACTACTAAATTTTTCTATGCTCCTCAGAAACAATCTGTGTCTGTGTGAGGCGTAAAATGCAACGCACACACGACAAAGTATTCAGCAGTTTACTAAGAATTATGGAGGAGGATTCTGGTTTGAGAAAAAGCGTTCTTGAAATTTATACTCTGATTATTGTCAGAAAAGGCTGTACAATATAAGAAGATTCAAAAAAATGGTTCAAATGGCTCTGAGCACTATGGGACTCAACTGCTGTGGTCATTAGTCCCCTAGAACTTAGAACTACGTAAACCTAACTAACCTAAGGACATCACACACATCCATGCCCGAGGCAGGATTCGAACCTGCGACCGTAGCAGTCGCACGGTTCCGGACTGCGCGCCTAGAACCGCGAGACCACCGCGGCCGGCTATAAGAAGATTCTAAAAATTATGAAATTGACTCGTTACAAGAATTACATACGTTTAAACCAATTGTGACATAATGAAAACAAAGAGATCAATTGAACATTAATTGTGAATATTATTAGTTATCTAAGGGACAAAGATTTTCTTCAGTTAATAATTCTGACGATCAACTATTTCATTCTTGTTTGTGCGTTTGTTACCTCGAAATACTTCTCTAAAAATTTCTCGTTCCGTATAGTGAACAAAATATCTTTACAAACAACTTTTCATCTCCATAATAAAGTACTCCAGTTTTTATCGTTATGATTGTCATCAATTTGATCCGTCTCCTTGAAGTTAATAAAAGAGCCAAATAAAATTTGTACTCGCGATTAGCAGCGTCACATAGTATAAAAATACGATGAAATTGTAATAAACATTCGTGGTTCATTATGTAGGCTGTCTTTGGCACACTATGCGCCGATGCAAATCACGGCTATAAATATTATTTGCTTCTTTTTATTAATTTCATGGAGACAGATCAATCTGATGATAATCATAACGTTGAAACCGGTCACTGATTAAAGTAAATATTTACGATCATACACTGTGTGGTTCTTCATATAATGCCTATAAGGAAAGGCACCCCATTTCTCACTAAATCTTATCCAAGTATCACGAAAATAAATGAAAAATAAAACAAATTCACAAAAGTATGTTCCATCTTTGCAGCTTAATGAAATGTCGATTGTTATACGCCATACGCGTTTCACTTTTATTTACGATCCATCTTCAGCGTCTTACATTTAATAAATGTAAATGGTGTATGAAAAAGAATTATTCGATTTTCAAAAAAATCATAACTATTTATCTGTGATATGTGCGGGAACAAGGTACTGTTGGAAAGAACAAACTCGCGAGTTTTACTAGGTTCCCGATAGGTAGCAGCAGTGTGCGCCCACTTCAGTTCTAGTAAAAATGGTGTCGGGGCAACATAAAGCGTTTTGTTTTCTACGTTTTGCGCATCGCCGATCAGTAATAACTGTTTAGCGTGACTTTCGTACTAGATATGGTGTGGATCCTCCTACAGTACAGAGCATTAGACGAGAAACTGGTTATATGAGTAAAGGGAAATCGCCAGGCCGTCCTCGAGTGTTTGACACAGACGTCGAACGCAGCCGCCATAGTTTCACAAACAGATCGCAGAAATCTGTTCGTCGTGCAGCTCGACAGCTCAATATGCCCCCGATGTACGTCTAGCGTGTGTTGCGTCGACGTTTACGCATAAAACCATGCAAAATTCAGCTATTGGAAGCTTTTCGTGAAGGTAACAATAACGCGTAGAGTTCTGTAACTTCGTTCTTTGCAAGATGGAGGACGACAGTTTTCTTCCACGCTTGGTGTTTAGTGACGGGGTTACACTCCATTTAAACACAAAGGTGAACCGTCATAATGTGAGAATGCTGGGTACGGAACAACTACATGAAGTTGTACAACATGACTGGGACACTCCAAAATTTAATTTTTTGTGTAGTTTCAGGGGAGAAGGTGTATTGTCCATTTTTCTTTGCCGAGAACTGTTACAGGAAGCACATATCTCGATATGCTTGAGAACTTTTTCCATAGTTGGAGACTGATTCGAACGACATCGTTTACCAACAGGACAGGGCACCGCCACACTGACATCTGGAAGTGCGGAAATTTTTAAATCAAAGGATTACTGAACGATGGATCGGTCGCACTGGACCAAATGATTCAGCCTTACATTACTGGCCTCCAAGGTCACCGGACCTGACTGTATGTGATTATTTCTTGCGATTTTTGTTAAAGAGTATGTGCGTCCGTTACTAACAACAATTTGAATACCGCATTAACATATGTCATGCATCTCGGAGAGTTGGGGGGGGGGGGGCATTGAATACTGCCATATGAAACAAAACTTTTTAAGTTTCTCATTCATCAAAAACGTGCCAAATCGGATGATTCTTTTCGAGATTCCCAGTTTTATGTAGTAGTTACAAGTGCATTAACATGTTACGTTTTCTCATGTCACTCTCTTGTTTCTCGGGTTGGAGACAACTTTTGCAGCTCAAGTTCCATGAGGTTAAATTACCATTTCGTGTTATCTATGATTTCCTTTGTTGTTAGTTCATGTGTGTCATCCTGAAGAAGTGTTTACGTGGTCTCCACACTCCAGATGACCGGTTTTTAGCGTTTTCTCGCCCATGTTAATTACAACACTTACCCTGTTCGCTGTGCTTAAGAAGACACAAACGTTTAAATCCGCTACTACGCCATGAAGAAGATCGGGGAGAATAGGTTAACTTCCAGTTCTTCCCGAGAGTCTTTGACAACGACGTCTCATTTTGTTCCGCCCCTTCGCCCCCTTGCGTTGCATTGACGGCCTATGTGAACACAGCCATTTGAAATGCATTTTGGAATGTTTTGAGGTTTCGTTTCGTTTCGTGATGTCTAGTGTGAACCGACTTACCTTGAAAGGAATGATCAGCTTTAAAATGTATCACACTGAGTTTGGATAACTTTTTATTAGATTAGACGTGGAAAATTTTAGTGAACAAATGTAGCCTGATCGTTGAATACTTCCGTCCAGGAAAATCCCTGCAGATAGAAGTAGGTTGCGAGTACTTGTGCTTTCAGTACGACTGTATAAACGAAGAACTGGCCTAGTCTCAGCAGACGTTTACGCAGACTACGTGTTTATCTGGCTCCTGCGCGTGTCGCCAGATTGAGTATGTGTTTATCTGATTCTGCGCTTGTCGTCCGAATGAGAACGAGGAGGAGAAGGTACAAGTGCTGCACTCTGTGTAAACGATACTTAGCGCTGTTGCTCTCTGACGCTAGAAAAACAAACTGCGTCCGATGTCCGACATTGCTGTAGCCACCGGTAGGGGACAGAGTGCAATGCAGGAGAATTAGCCGCACATCCGTAACCAATACCAGCATGTAAAAACACGCTAAGAAGTAAATGGGGAGCTAAAGTACAGATGTAAGAGACACTAGAATGAATAAGTGAATGACGAAGTCAGTGGACTATGTCAGAAAAAAGAAGAAGTTAATGGAATACATGTAAAAATGTCAAGAAATAATTAATTTAGCACTGGGAAAAAGTCCTGAAGGGGAGACAAACAGCAGATTATCATAAGTGACGCAGATTGTGGAGGACTTCGAGGTTAGTGGATACACAATTGACATGAACAGCACAAAGCACAAAACAAGGATAAACGGAGAACGATATCAAACTAGTCGAAAAAATTGTTACTTAAAAGAAGGAAAAAAAACGGACTCGTTTGAGTAGGATTCACGCTGTGGGGATTCCGTACAAACTTCATTACGTGTATACACTGAAGAGCCAAAAAAACTGGTACACCTGCCAAACATCGCGTAGGGCGCCCGCGAGCACGCAGAAGTGCCGTAACACGATATGGCATGGGCTCGTCTAATGTCAAAAGTGCTGCAGGGAACCAACGCCATGAACCCTGCAAGGCTGTCCATAAATCCGTAAGAGTACGAGGGGGTGGTGATCTATTCTGAACAGCACGTTGCAAGGCATCCCAGATATGCGTCGTGCAGTCGTCAAGGGTACACGAATGGGCTATCGGCTCAGAAAGCCAATATCGATGATGTTTCGTTGAATGGTTTGCACGCTGATACTGAAATCTGCAGCAATTTGAGGAAGGGTTGCTCTTCTGCCACACTTCGGTCTTCTGTTGTCGTTGGTCCTGTTGTTGCAGGATCTTTTCCCGGCCGCAGCGATGTCGGAATTTTTATGTTTTGGCGGATTCATGATATTCACGGTCCACTCTTCAAATGGTCGTTAGGGGAAATGCCCTCTTCATAGCTTCCTCGGAGATGCTGTGTCTCATCGCTCTTGCGGCGACTATAACGCCACGTTCAAAATCACTTAAATCTTGACAACCGGCCATTGCAGCACCAGTAACCGACCTAAGAACTGCGCCAGACTCTTCTTGTCTTATATAAGCGTTGCTGACCGCAGCGAAGTGTTCTGCCTGTTTATTTATCACTGTATTTGAAATCGCATGCCTATGCCAGTTTCTTTGGAGCTTCGGTGTATCTGTAGATAGTAATAATAGTTTCGTGTGGCTCAATGGCCTGATGCAGATCTTTTTATTGAACGCCACTTCAACGACTTGTGTGTCCGTAACCTGCAGTAACGTGGAATCAGAACCATGTGTTCTGTCTGGTGACTCCTCACATCGTTGAGAGGTAGAGGCTAAGTTAGATCGAAGATTCAAAAATTCTTCGTCCGACCAATATTCCATTTCACGATCTCTTGGTTTCCAAGCACTGCCGCTAGTAAGTATTGATAAGTGTATTGATAGTTCATCTATAGGTTTTGATGAATGGGCTTGTTAATGTCAAAATATGTGAATTATGGCAATATATTTTGATTGCATTCACATAGAAAATTAATTTTTTTTCACCGCCAGGTGGCCGTGGAACTTAGTATGCGACGTCTTAACAAAAGGACAGACAGACATACAGAAAATAAATGGCATAAAAATAATTTTTTTTACATGATATATTTGCATATCAGGAATTTTCGAATATTTTACTGTACTTGTATTGTCAAGCCTTGTTTCTTGTCAAATTTCATGATTCTGCGTCAAGTACCCTATAGGTATTGATGAGTCAGTATGCGAGTATCGAAATCTCTAACATATATAGCCTATCGTTTGATTGAATTGACTTAGAAGCTTAATTTTTTCACCGCCAAGGAGCTGTAGAACTTTATATTTGACATAAATTTCAGTGTGATACCTGTAACCGTTCCTGAGAAAAGGGGTCTTAGCATTTGGATAAACAGACAGACGGCAAAGTGATGCTATCCGTTTCCACCGACTGAGATATGAAAGCCTAAAAACAGCACTCTATTTACGATGCGATTTCTCCCCATAGGGAAGCGTTCTGATCATAATTATGTAAAACACTTCACGGAATCCATTCTACTTTAGCGTGAATCATCTCAGAAAGACAATGAATAAATTCCATATATTCGTGAGTATGGGTGCCGCTACGAAAAGAATGATGTATTTCTTTCGGCTTCCTGTGAGAGACGTCGAAAGAGGCAAGAAACGCAGAATTGGTACTTCCTGGGAACGCGTCTTAAGGCGAGAGCTTTAGAGCTATTTATCAGCTTCTTGTTATTCAAAGCTCGTGAAAACGTGTAATGCCAAAATTATCACAATTTAAATAGTACTGCTGAAATCGGTTCTTGGACATAGCAATGCAACTGATGAAGCCATATCTGGAATACTGAAATAAATTTCCAGTTTATTCTTTTTTTTTCACTATCTGTTAACCATAGAACAAAAATTTATAATTTAATGAACAGGCTCCAAAATAGCAATTATTTATTCCATCCATTACTATTGTCATGTATCATAGTGTCAGTGAAAATAAGATAATACAAGGTTAAAAAGGTACAGTAATTAATGAACCTGTGGAAAGACTGGACGAAATAACAGAAACATTTACTGAATAATGGTTTTAAGAGGCACCTTCAACCTGAAAATCATCGTACAAGGATTTGCTTAATACGAGGCGTGTTTTTTAAGTACGTACCGTTTTGAAATGAAAAAAAGATATCTAAGGTATCTCAATAATTATATTTTTACATGAAAGCCTGTACCTTAATCTTCGCACTGACGCCATTACAGTCTAATTCTTCCTTGTTTACGTTGTGTACTGAGTGTTTAAGATGCCTCCGATGATCGTTAGTTCCGCCGACTGTGAAGTAAGGGCTGATATAAGATTTCTTATTGCTAAAGGCCTAAAACAGATCGATATTCATCGTGAGATCTGTGCAGTTTACGGAGAACACAGTATGAGTGATGGAATGGTAAGAAAGTGAGTGAGAGCATTTAAAGATGGCCGGACAAATGTGCATGATGAACAACGGAGTGGGCGTCCTTCGGTCGTTAATGAAAGTTTGGTGCAGGAAGAGGACAATAAGGTGAGAGAAAACAGACGCTTTACCATTTCCTCCTTGCAGGATGACTTTCCTAAAGTTTCTCATAGTATTTTGTATGGCATTGTGAACGAGCACTTGAATTACCGAAAATTGTGCGCACGTTGGGTACCGAGAATGTTGACGAATGTGCACAAAATCAAACGTTTAGACAGTGCATTGACTTTCCTTCAGTGGTACCACAACGACGATGATGATTTATTAAGCCAGATTGTTACGGGTGATGAAACGTGGGTTGCCTACGTCACACCAGAATCAAAGCAACAGTCCATGGAAGTCGAGCAAGGGCATCGTTTTGCTGCAAGACAATGCCCGTCCGCATGTGGCGAATCAGAACAAAGATCTCATAACATCTTTTCGATGGGAAACTCTGGATCATCCTCCGTACAGCCCCCAATCTTGCGCCTAGTGACTACCATCTGTTCCTGCACTTGAAGAAACACCTGGGCGGCCAACGTCTTCAAGACGATGACGAAGTCCAGTGGTGATGCAGTGGTTAACAAGTCAGGCACCAGACTTCTATGAAGAGGTTTTTCAAAACTGGTACAACGTAATGTCAAGTGCCTCAATATTGACGGAAATTATGAAGAAAATTCGATTTATGTGCAGGCTTTCATGTAAAAATAAAATTATTGAGATATCTTAGCACGTCGTTTTTTAATTTCAAAACGGTACTTACTTAAAAAAACACGCCTCATATAAATACACTCCTGGAAATTGAAATTAGAACACCGTGAATTCATTGTCCCAGGAAGGGGAAACTTAATTGACACATTCCTGGGGTCAGATACATCACATGATCACACTGACAGAACAACAGGCACATAGACACAGGCAACAGAGCATGCACAATGTCGGCACTAGTACAGTGTATATCCACCTTTCGCAGCAATGCAGGCTGCTATTCTCCCATGGAGACGATCGTAGAGATGCTGGATGTAGTCCTGTGGAACGGCTTGCCATGCCATTTCCACCTGGCGCCTCAGTTGGACCAGCGTTCGTGCTGGACGTGCAGACCGCGTGAGACGACGCTTCATCCAGTCCCAAACATGCTCAATGGGGGACAGATCCGGAGATCTTGCTGGCCAGGGTAGTTGACTTACACCTTCTAGAGCACGTTGGGTGGCACGTGATACATGCAGACGTGCACTGTCCTGTTGGAACAGCAAGTTCCCTTGCCGGTCTAGGAATGGTAGAACGATGGGTTCGATGACGGTTTGGATGTACCGTGCACTATTCAGTGTCCCCTCGACGATCACCAGATGTGTACGGCCAGTGTAAGACATCGCTCCCCACACCATGATGCCGGGTGTTGGCCCTGTGTGCCTCGGTCGTATGCAGTCCTCATTGTGGCTCTCACCTGCACGACGCCAAACACGCATACGACCATCATTGGCACCAAGGCAGAAGCGACTCTCATCGCTGAAGACGACACATCTCCATTCGTCCCTCCATTCACGCCTGTCGCGACACCACTGGAGGCGAGCTGCACGATGTTGGGGCGTGAGCGGAAGGCGGCCTAACGGTGTGCGGGACCGTAGCCCAGCTTCATGGAGACGGTTGCGAATGGTCCTCGCCGATACCCCAGGAGCAACAGTGTCCCTAATTTGCTGGGAAGTGGCGGTGCGGTCCCCTACGGTACAGCGTAGGATCCTACGGTCTTGGCGTGCATCCGTGCGTCGCTGTGGTCCGGTCCCAGGTCGACGGGCACGTGCACCTTCCGCCGACCACTGACGACAACATCGATGTACTGTGGAGACCTCACGCCTTACGTGTTGAGCAATTCGGCGGTACGTCCACCCGGCCTCCCGCATGCCCACTATACGCCCTCGCTCAAAGTCCGTCAACTGCACATACGGTTCACGTCCACGCTGTCGCGGCATGCTACCAGTGTTAAAGACTGCGATTGAGCTCCGTATATCACGGCAAACTGGCTGACACTGACGGCGGCGGTGCACAAATGCTGCGCAGCTAGCGCCATTCGACGGCCAACTCCGCGGTTTCTGGTGTGTCCGCTGTGCCGTGCGTGTGATCATTGCTTGTACAGCCCTCTCGCAGTGTCCGGAGCAAGTATGGTGGGTCTGACACACCGGTGTCAATGTGTTCTTTTTTCCATTTCCAGGAGTGTATTATCTGGCATCCAGGTTTTGTACTAGTTATCGCAAGTATCTGTTCGAGTTGTTTGAGAGATTCTGCAATATGGTAACGCGCCCTAAACATTCCTTATCTGCAAATCATCTTTAATTCACAAGGCAGCTGGTCAAATGTCCTCATGGCTGCACACTTAGCTCCTTCGTTTGAACGAGTCAGGTAAGGTTTGGGATGGTGTCGGCTGTTATCGTTCCAATTTAGAAACATCAGAAAGAACGTTACGCGTCTCGTTTCACGCTAAGACCATTCCGCAATAAGAGCGGAGCATGATCAGAAGAGGTCACACGTTCTGGGTTCTCTGCAGACAGAGTTCTGACGGGGTAGGTGCTTCTTCACGCTGTGGAAATAAAATGACGTGGCGACTAGAAAAGTTATTTGTAAACTAACCTACTGCCGTCACAGGGCGAGTTTTTACAGAGTCGTTTTTAATGGACACAATCAGGCTAGTTTAATGCTTAATCGGGTACATCTTTCATTCGCGTTGAGTGAACAGTCCTACCGAACCCGAATATGGTTTGCCGATCCCTACTTCATTCTATAGATGACGTAACTTACGCTCTCGAAGTATCGTGTTACCTGAACAATTGCTTCCGACTCCAGATCTGGGAGCAATACAAATGGGAATGGATAAGATAGTCGACCGTATCCCTTTCAAAGAAACCATCGCAGAATTTGACGTAAGAGACTTAAGGTAACCAAGGTAGAGATAATTTGAATGGCCGGATGGGGGTTTGAACTGCTGTCCACCCAAATGCCAACTAATAAAGTGTTTACCTTATTCGAACACTGTTTTCCCCCAAAACTTACCAAGGTTAGAGCAAAGTCCACAATGAATCCATGGATTATTCAAGGAATAGGGGTATCTTGTAAAACAAAAAGAAAACTGTAGCTGTCAATACGAAACATTCCGATGTTGATGCTACAGCACATTACAAGAAATAATGCAAAATATTAAAGACTGTAATACGGACATCAAAGCAAATATATTTCAAGGAAAAGATAGTCATATCAGACAACAAAATGAAGACAATATGGGATATAGTGAAGGAGACCGGTAGAACCAGACATGAAGAGGAACAAATGGCATTAAGAGTAAATGATACTGGTGACACAGGTGTATAGTGTTGCAGAACTTTTTGACAAACATTTTATAACTATTACTGAAAAGATGGGGTTGTCAGGTTTGGTAGATGCTGCTATGGAATACCTCAGAGCAGACATTTCAAGTAACTTCCATAATATGAATTTGACCCTCACTACCCCAGCAGAAATAATGTCCATCATAAAATCTTTAAAATCAAAAACATCTAGTGGGTGTGATGAAATATCTACAAAGTTAATTAAAGAATGTGATTCTGAGCTAAGTAACATATTAAGCTATCTGTGTAACCAGTCGTTTATCAGTAGAATATTTCCTGACTGGTTGAAATATGCTGAAGTTAAGCCACTGCTTAAGAAGGGAAATAGCATCAAATTTCCTTCCAATTTTACTGTTGCCACCATTCTCAAAAATTTTTGAAAAAGTAATGTACAATCGGCTTTATAACCATCTTCTCTCTAATAACATACTGTCAAAGCCACAGTTTGATTTCTGAAGGGTTCTGATATTGAGAAGGCTATCTACACTTACAGTGAAAATGTGCTTAATTTGTTAGATAAAAAATTGCAGGCAACTGGTTTATTTTGTGATCTGTCAAAGGCATTTGTCCGTTTAAATGACAATATCCTTTTAAGTAAATTAGAATATTACAGTGTAACAGGAAATGCTGCAAAATGGTTCAAAACTTATATTTCTGGCAGGAAACAAAGGGTGTTATTAGGAAAGCTATCAGGTATCATCCAACTGGGAACTAATTACATGTGGGGTCCCACAAGGTTCCATTTTGTGGCCCTTACTTTCTCTTGTGTATGTCAATGACCTTTCATCAGTAACATTACCAGATCCCAAGTTCGTTTTGTTTGCCGATGATGCAAACATTGCAATAAACAGCAAATCAAGTGTAGTCTTAGAAAGGTCAGCTAATAAAATGTGGAAATCTATCACTGGTTTCTAGCCAATTCTTTGTCACTAAACTCTGAAAAAACACACTTCATGCAGTTCAGAACTTGTAAAGGGTGTCCCACGAGTATATGCCTAACATATGGTGACAAGCAGATAGAAGAAGTGGACTGTGGGACTGTGTTAAATTCTTGGAATTACAGCTTGATAACAAATTCAACTGGTAGGAGCACACCACAGAACTACTAAAGCGTATTAACAAATCTCTCTTTCCAATGCGAATTGTGTCATACATAGGGGATATAAAAATGAAAAAGCCTGCATACTATGCTTACTTTCATTCTATAATGTCGTATGGGATTATTTTTCGGGATAATTCATCAAGCCAAGATAAAGTTTTCCGGGTACAAAAACGTGCAGTAAGAGTTATATGTGGTGTGAACTCAGGAACATCCTGCAGAAGCAGGGTTACTAACTACTGCTTCCCAATATATTTATTCGTTAATGAAATTTGTCATTAAAAATATATCACTTTTTGCAACCAACAGCTCAATTCATGGAATTAATACTAGAAATAAGAATAATCTTCACAAGGATTTAAAGTCACTTAGTCTCACACAAAAAGGTATGCGTTATCCAGGAACACACATTCTCAATAACTTGTCAGCAGCCATAAAAAGCTTAACAACCAATGAAATTCAGTTTAAGATAAGCCTAAAGTATTTATTGGTGACCAACTCCTTCTACTCCATTGATGAATTTCTCAGTAGAATTAACTGATTTGTGTGTGTGATATAACTTCTGCAAAATTTCAGTGCAGTAATGTGTTCATTGTAAATAAGAATTACAGTAGTTGTATTGCACGTTTATTACATTATAAATAAATAAAAAACTTTTTTTTTAGATTCAGTGCATTAGTATTTGTAAAATGACTCTTTCATATAGTGTTCATTAAAAAATGACGATCAATCCACTTCGGGCCTGTGGAATGGTACATTAGCTTATTTGTTTTACTTGTAAATATTTATCATGTATTTTGTTTTTCTGACATGTTCTACATTCTGGAGGACCTCCTCACTACAGATCAATTGGAATGAAAGTAAATCTAACCTAATCTAATCTAATCCACTCCGCCATCTCTACAGGACATTACACACGAAGAATCGTTCCATAGTTCGCATGACAGTTTCACGAATGTGACCTGGTTTCGTTTATACGAGTCAGACAACCCAACTTCATAAAGAACATACTCAGCATCAGAGATGCCGAGTTATGTGGGTGAACGTACTTTGCCCTCCCCCCCCCCCCCCCCCCCCCCCGGCATTCAGAAGTAAGGACCTCCCGCTTCCTCCACCCCGCCACCCCACCAAATTAAAACATACATTCCTCTCCGTCTCCCACCCGCGTATTTTACAGGGAAATATTTTAAACCTGCTAGTACGTTTCTGAATAAGCGTATCTAATGATAGGTAAGCGCAAAATCCTATTTGACGAGCTATTGCGAGTTCGTGGCTGCTATTGCTTCAAGTTCTGCCGTGACGAGCTATGTTGATGAACTTTCCCCTGTATCTCAACACTATTTAATCGCAAACACTTTTACTTGGTCCCTCTACAGATGCCTGTTGGGAGCAGAAGTTTACAATATGCTCGGAGCGCATTGGCCGCTCTGAAAAGCCTCGCCTTATTCTCCCAGGACAACCAGCTTACGGCTTACAAAAGACACAAACGTGTTATACGAGATGCGACAATAAAGTAATGACACTGATTTTCTTTGGAAGATGTGGCAACCCTGCAGGCTTGCGTAGGCGCAATTTTTTTGACCTTGTTCTATAAGCTGCTTCTAATGCAAGCGGCACATCAATGCAACTGCTCAGTCATGAGTTGTGCTGTAATACGTTGACACGTGTTTGTGTCTCTCGTCACAGAAATGGAACCGCATAATGTTGCGCAACGGTATGCCATTTCTTTTTGCGTTAAATTGGGTGAAAACGCGACAACGACTTACGGTAAGCTTGAGAAGGCTTTTGGAGAGGAGGTTATGTCAAGAGCTCAAGTTTTTCGTTTGCATGAAATGTTTAGTGAAGGCAGAACGTATGTTGAAGATGATGACCGAATTGGACGACCATCAACCTCACGGACTGATGTCATCTTGGCCAGGGTGTGTGAACTCGTACAATCTGATTGAAGATTATCCGTGAAAATGATTGCACAAGAACTGACATCAATCGAGAAACGGTTCGTCTAATCATAACTGAAGATCTTCGTACGAGAAAGATTTGTGTAAAAATTGGTCCCCAAAAATATCACACCACAACAGCGAGAAACACGCAAAAATGTGGCAGCCGATCTGTTAGAGCAAATGGAAATCAATCCAAAATTGTTGAGCCGGTGATGAAAGTTGATTTTTTCAGTACGATCCAGAGACAAAACGCCAAAGTTTGCAACAGTGCTGAAAGGGATCACCCAGACCAAAAAAAGGTTGCATGTCAAAGTCAAAAGTGAAATGCATGCTTGTGTGCTTCTTTCATTCCAAGGGAATTGTTAATAAAGAGTGGGTGCCTCCTGGACAAACAGTTAAGCAATATTACTACAAAGAAGTTTTAAAAAGATTTCGTAAAAGAGTTCTTCGTGTCCGTGCCAACATTGCTGATAATTGGATTCTGCATCACGATAATGCGCCATCCGTTACTGCTCTGTCAGTACAGCAATTTTTAACCTCAAAACAAATTTGAATACTACCACAGCCACCTTACTCACCAGCTATCGCTCCATGCGACTTTTTTCTATTTCCAAGAGTCAAAATGGCGGTCAAGGGACACCATTTTCAAATAATACAAGATGTCCAAAAATCTGTGACGAAGGTCTTGGAGGATATTACAGAAGATGACTTCCAGAGAAGTTACCATCAATGGCAGAAGCGTTGCAAAAAGTGTGTGCCATCAGAAGGGAACTACTTTGAAGGAGACAACGCTAAACTGTACTAAAACGGTAAACAACTTTTTTCACATCAGTCTGATTACTTTATTGTGGCACCTCATACGTTATAATTCATTGCAGAAGCGACACGGAAGTTCTTGATGAGTCACTTGAACTATTAGGTACTGGTAATATATCTTCACTCATTTTAGTAAATAATATTGACAATCATTAGGCACAACACCACACACGAATGAACACTACTCGCACATTGGCTACTTTTTGTTACGGTGCACAACTCTGTTCGGTACCTAATGTTAGCAACAACCGTAAATTCTCAGAAGTGATCCAAAATGAGCAAACTTTCATCGATCGTAGACGGGCCAAGTGAAATTCTGCAATTAGTACGTCCAAACCTATTATTGCTTGAGGCATGTGCACTAATACTGCACTGCACTAATGAGTCACTAATATGGACAGCCTCAGTGGTCAGTTACTTTTACAGTTACTCGGTCGAATTATTAATCAGCCTTTTGTCCCTTATTGGCAAGTTCAAATTGACAAGTTTATGAACAGCAATAAAATTGCTAATGCACCAAATGTTAGCTACAGTGTGCCTAGACCTATCATTAGTGGTGCCGTGTGTGAAAACAAAGGTATGGGGGTCATTCGGAAAGTAAGGTCCAATCGGTCGCGAAATGGAAACCACTGTAAAAGTAAAAAATATTTTTTTCCAACAGTTAGCTACGCCTTACAGTTACTTAGTCGCTGCTCCGACTTAGGCATCTGTGGTAGCGTTGTACCAACTTTCAAATACGGTCCTCATAGAAGGCAGCCGCAAGTGCTTTCTGCCAATTCTCTATGCTAGTCTACAGCTCACTGTTTGTGCCGAAACGCTGTCTTCATAGCCAGTGGTTCATGGAGCAAATATGATACCCAGAAGGAGGCCATTACGGGATGTATGCGGGTGATCAAGCATTCCCATCGAAAACGCTGAAGTAGCTTCTTCAACGCCCCTGCAGAATACGAATGAGAATTGTCATGAAGAAAACACATTACATTTATGTTATGCGTGCTGCATAACATCAGGCGAAATCTCTCACCAGGCACTCATACGATGCAGGACACTTTTTATCTAGGCATCTTTACTTGCTCACCGTGCGCTCAGTACCGAGAAGAGCGACGAGAAGCGTTCGACAATTATACTAGAGGCACTGCCCAAGACATACGTGCAAAGCCTCATAAGATTCTCACCATGGTTTCCATTTCGCAGCCTATCTCACCTTACTTCCCGAATAGTACTCGTATGTGACGAAAGTGTATCGGTAACAGGAAACATTGTTCCTGGAAAAAACCATAGCGATTATCAGCTCTCATGAAGACAGAGATTTACATGGATCGATTAAAATAATATTAAAGTTTTTTTTGCATAATTTGCAAACAAATATTTGAAGGAAATCATTTACGGTTTTCTAACAAAATTGAAGGAAAAAATCTTTCACAGAAACTAGTTTTTCGAACTGGAACAAAGTGCATGAAACATTACGCTGCCACAGAGAAGCTGTACTGAAATTCAAATCCTTAAAATCCACTGTCAATGTGCTTAGACAACTTTCGAAAGAAAAATTGAAAGAAAAAGAAAAAAACCGAGATTCTTTACTGAAAGGCCTCTGTTGGATTCCTTTCATGTTAATTTCTGAAATCTGTTGTCATTTACGGCATAAATTCTTCTTCTAAATTTAGTGTGGTGTTTCTGTCTATCTGGGAGGAGACTAAGCAGTGAAACGTGTTACTTTTACACATAAACAAGAACGATCTGTCACACTACTACACTTTAAAACACAGTTTATATGTAATTCATGTCACACAGTCTCATACGGAACCTACATCCGCTTTCTTTTACATACTGTATATGATAAGATACTGTCATCCACTTTCCCTTCTGTGTGAGAGGATGAATGAGCAAATGTATTTCTAGTTGCATGCTGGATGGTAGCAGACAAGCCTGTCTGCTAGAGGACAGTAGGACCAACGTCGGAACAGGTAGCTACGCTTTCTAAAAGCAAAGAGGTTTCTATCCTTAGTATGGTCTTGTCCGTCCCTTGTCATGTTGGCATAGGGAGCTGCCTCTCTGGTCACTTCCGTTTGTATTTGGGAAGCACGCTCGGTAGGAGCGCAGGTCAGTCTGTCTGTGGCGAGCGTCTGAAGTGGTAAGATCTCCGGCTAAGCGCGTGTCTGGATTTCTTAAGTTCAGCCTAAGTGAAAATTTAATCACCTTTATTTCAGGTTTAGCTCTAAAATATTTAATGTTATCTTAAATTGCAACGCAGTGTAATTCGAGTGTGAAGTCCAGAATCTATTCCGGTTCTTGCTTTGTCACTACTTTGTGAGTAAAGTGGAACCACGTGTTGATCAGTAACTCTAACTAAGATCATCAATCTTGAATGTGAATGTGCGTGAGATTATAATGTCTCGTCTTGACAATATTTTTCAATATAGCAACTTTTCTTTATGTTCAACCCACGTGGGGTGTACTTTGTGAGACCAGTACCACGTGCTTATACAGTTGTTTGACCCATCAGGTTAATAGTAAGGCGATAGTAACCAGTTCAAGGTTTTTCTTTTCTAAATTGCTTTTCGATCTAATTTATTTTAATTATCAGAATTATTGTGGAGTTACACTGTTTGTGTAAGCCAAGTTGACCACGTGAAGCATATGGTGTAATCATCAAAGTAGCCCTCAGCTGTTCTTTTCGGGAAGATTTCACAGAGAATTAGTATGAATTTAGTATACCAGTGTGTAGTAATTACATGATGGACAGGATTGCGCTACGAACGTAACTTCTTTGGTTGAAAATTGAATCGGTTTGTTCTGGTTAATTTCCTCTTGCATATGTTTCAACGTTCTTCGTGTGTTATTTTATGAATGCAGTGTTGTATGCAGTCTCCCAATCTTGGCTCCATATTTGATGTGTTCCGTAAGATTACAATCTCACATTTTCACAGTCCTAAATAAGGCACCAGTTTAGTTATGACTCAAGTTTAATTTGCTGAAACTTCAATGATCAATGTTAAAATAAATTTCCAAATATAAACTGATTTATTTCTTTTTATTTAAATTCTCTTTCTAACGGAGCGGAAATACGAGTTGTAGTAAAGTAACGTTGTTGCTTTAATTTGTTCTGCAAGCGGTGCTGCTATTCAAGACCATAAAAGTAGGTTAAAAGCTGTGAGCTGTCTGGGGAAGTTAACCTTGCATTACTGCGCAGCTGTTTCACCAGGTATCCAGTCTAGCTTACCAAATACTCAACCAGAATAACATTAATTGTAATCTTGTAATAGTCATACGACAACCGGTGATATATATATATATATATATATATATATATATATATATACATATATATATATATATATATATATATATATATATATATATATATATATATACTCCTGGAAATTGAAATAAGAACACCGTGAATTCATTGTCCCAGGAAGGGGAAACTTTATTGACACATTCCTGGGGTCAGATACATCACATGATCACACTGACAGAACCACAGGCACATAGACACAGGCAACAGAGCATGCACAATGTCGACACTAGTACAGTGTATATCCACCTTTCGCAGCAATGCAGGCTGCTATTCTCCCATGGAGACGATCGTAGAGATGCTGGATGTAGTCCTGTGGAACGGCTTGCCATGCCATTTCCACCTGGCGCCTCAGTTGGACCAGCGTTCGTGCTGGACGTGCAGACCGCGTGAGACGACGCTTCATCCAGTCCCAAACATGCTCAATGGGGGACAGATCCGAAGATCTTGCTGGCCAGGGTAGTTGACTTACACATTCTAGAGCACGTTGGGTGGCACGGGATACATGCGGACGTGCATTGTGCTGTTGGAACAGCAAGTTCCCTTGCCGGTCTAGGAATGGTAGAACGATGGGTTCGATGACGGTTTGGATGTACCGTGCTCTATTTAGTGTCCCCTCGACGATCACCAGAGGTGTACGGCCAGTGTAGGAGATCGCTCCCCACACCATGATGCCGGGTGTTGGCCCTGTGTGCCTCGGTCGTATGCAGTCCTGATTGTGGCGTTCACCTGCACGGCGCCAAATACGCATAAGACCATCATTGGCACCAAGGCAGAAGCGACTCTGATCGCTGAAGACGACACGTCTCCATTCGTCCCTCTATTCACGCCTGTCGCGACACCACTGGAGGCGGGCTGCACGATGTTGGGGCGTGAGCGGAAGACGGCCTAACGGTGTGCGGGACCGTAGCCCAGCTTCATGGAGACGGTTGCGAATGGTCCTCGCCGATACCCCAGGAGCAACAGTGTCCCTAATTTGCTGAGAAGTGGCGGTGCGGACCCCTACGGCACTGTGTAGGATCCTACGGTCTTGGCGTGCATCCGTGCGTCGCTGCGGTCCGGTCCCAGGTCGACGGGCACGTGCACCTTCCGCCGACCACTGGCGACAACATCGATGTACTGTGGAGACCTCACGCCCCACGTGTTGAGCAATTCGGCGGTACGTCCACCCGGCCTCCCGCATGCCCACTATACGCCCTCGCTCAAAGTCCGTCAACTGCACATACGGTTCACGTCTACGCTGTCGCGGCATGCTACCAGTGTTAAAGACTGCGATGGAGCTCCGTATGCCACGGCAAATTGGCTGACACTGACGGCGGCGGTGCACAAATGCTGCGCAGCTAGCGCCATTCGACGGCCAACACCGCGGTTCCTGGTGTGTCCGCTGTGCCGTGCGTGTGATCATTGCTTGTACAGCCCTCTCGCAGTGTCCGGAGCAAGTATGGTGGGTCTGACACACCGGTGTCAATGTGTTCTTTTTTCCATTTCCAGGAGTGTATATATATATTCTGGTTGAGTATTTGGTAAGCTAGACTGGATACCTGGTGAAACAGCTGCGCAGTAATGCAAGGTTAACTTCCCCAGACAGCTCACAGCTTTTAACCTACTTTTATGGTCTTGAATAGCAGCACCGCTTGTAGAACAAATTAAAGCAACAACGTTACTTTACTACAACTCGTATTGCCGCTCCGTTACCTGGCGGTGGAGGTGCTTGTACTACGAGGGCATGCTGACACAACAAGTAACTTTGACATTTTCTATATCATCGGTGTGACTATAACCATCAATTTTAATGTGATTACCGTGCGAAATTTATAAATGGAGACCCCATGACATACAAAATGAGACAGATCGCGCGCCTTCCCTGTTCTACACAGAGACAGCACACTCACTAATACTACACGTCCCGTGCCTGTGTCTGACTAGTGTCATTTCTCACCAACTGATGCTGGTATCGCATGGACGGATTTGTATCGATAGTACGTCGGTGGTCATAATGTTCTGGCTTATCAGTGTATTTCGTCAACTTTTTGAGATGCAGAAATGAGATTTTTGACAACTGATAGCATGCAAAGAGGAGAGTATTTTGCCATACGGTTATTATGCGGATCTTCATTATCTACCGTGTTATTCCATTGACTACAGACTTCGATGAAGGAATATAATTATCAAAGGACATCGACAGCTGGTGAAACGAAAAAAAAGAGTGAAGACATTACATGTTCATTTTTATACCGAGGTTGCGCTTTATCATAAGCTGTTGACCTTACTTTTCCTCAGTTCCTCACTTAATAAACTTAATAAACCACTGTTTCAGAATTCTCTCACAATTGCGTCTGCACAGCCTGTTAGTGAGGTGACGCTGTGTAAACTCCGCTGTGTTTTGGAAAAATGATTCTTGTTCTCCCCCCTCCCATCTCCCTGAAAAATAAAGAAAGTCCGCGTCTGTGCACGGGATCATACGATTCTTGACCGTTATCCAGTTCCCCAATTTGGCATTATTTACCTGGTGCTGCTAGGAAGATTAGTGGTTTCGGAGATACCAATAGCTTTCAAGACAGTTGGATAATCATTATGTTACGAACTAGGGAAGCGTCTTGGCTCGAACCGGAACTCGCGGTTCCAGTTGTGTTTCGAGGCTTCACGTACCACTGTGATTAGGATGGTGAAACCATTCCATTGTGTTAGTCTTAGTTTTCTCACTATCGGACTTTAAAAATTATACATGAGCTTCCTAAAAAAATACGTGAAACAGTACGCAGGATCACAACAGGCACTTTTAGTGGAAACAAAATCTTGACAACCCACAGTATCACAATCATGAATTGCAAAATCAAATGCCACTTGTACCACAGTCTTCAATTCAGCACATGCGCGGCAGTATTGCAGACAGCTACTTTTGAAAAATAGAATGCATTTTCATCATAAAAGTTTTATTTCCTAATTAAGTGTCGAAATCACTGCTGAGAGACCTTATAGAGTCTACATATATATTCTGTTGATGGAAAAAATGTTCATCCAAAGGCGGAATGTATTTTCCTGCTTTTGGCTAAATGTCCACGCATTAATTGTCTTTATCTGAAATTAATCAATTTACTATTGTTGTAAGCACTCCAAGAATGACAGAGTATTATACACTTATGGCGACTTGCAACATTGTCATTAACAACATTTACGAACATTTTCCACATGTACTAGCTGAAACGTCCCCTTAGAAAAATTTATAAATAAACCTCTTACATACTTGATTTTCAAACAGCTGAGCAGAACTGAACGTACTCAGACATTTCTCTCTTTACTTATTCTGATCAACACTAAACTGACACACAATATTTTTAGCGCAACGCAATCTGACTTTCAATGATCTCTACAAAAGAATGGCCCTGACTAACAATGACCGATACCATTCATGGATCACTTACCTCACAAAAATCTTCATTACTCGACCTACTGCAACACAGCGAGCGCCAATACTGCCAGCTAAATAAAAGACTCTAGCTACTGAAGTCACTAACGACTGATAGACATACTTATCAAATGAAAGATTTTGATAGACGACAAACAATGTATTTACCTTAATAGTGTTCAAAAGTCATTATATATATATATATATATATATATATATATATATATATATATATATATATATATATATATATCAGTTCATGACATCCAGTCTGAAAAATTTACTGTCTCTGATGGACACACGTCCAGATCATCCGCTCTCAAAACTCTGCCATCTCTCTCCCCACATCCACCACTGCTGGTGGCTCACCTCCAACTTCACAACGCTATGTGCTGTTAACAGCCAACTGCCCAACATTACAATAGCAAATTCGAACAATGCAAACCAGCCACAGACTTCCCCCGGCACAGTCAGTGATTTTCATACAGAGCGCTACCTGACGTTACCAACATAAAACGCTAAACAGCCTACTTACATAGCCCCAATGCTCCCCACAAAAAATTTTACAAATTGTTTTGGTCAGTGGCCAATACAGAGTCGAAGAAATTTTTCATAATTACAATAACAAAGAAATCAAATGCACACACTTATTGATACAATGTTGGTCAAAAGCTAAAATTTTCTCACAGTCCATAAAGGTAGTCCTGATCATGCATCACAGTAAAATTTCAGTGGTTTTTTTTCCTCGAAGTCTGAGCAGTAAAAGATAATGCACACGGAACTAGCTTATTCCCATCCAGCCTTGAAGATGTAGTGTTGTCCTTCCAACAGAAAGGCAATGCTGACTCTTGACATGCAGACAGGTAATGGGTCACAAGGGAGCAAACCCACAGCAGAGTCAGTCGAAATTTTGAACAATATTGGTAGGTAGGTCATCACAGAGTAGATCCCTGTAGTCCTGATAGATATTACGGTATTGGTGGGCCATCAAAGGTACAGTCCCACTGCAGTCCTTGTAGAGACAGCCAGCAGCCATCTGTTGCGACTGTGCAGGTGCACAATCACCATCGAAGAATCTTGCGGACAAAATAGCAAGTCCATAAACCACCACTTGTGCACTCACAAAGTTTTTGCAATTGTCCGTAGAACCAGCGATGCTGTTAACCAGTCCCTTGGTGAATTATCAACACACGTGCGAATGATTTTTTTCATATTCTGCATGTACTATGACCAACAAAAATGTGCGCAGTGAAATGAAACTTAATTTGAAGAACTGGTGTTTATACAATTATAAATTTAGAACATAAGAATACAATTACAAAGGTACAAAATACATTATTAAAGAACATAACAATACAGATAACATTTGTAGAAGTACAGGCTTTACAAAAGAATAGAAATAAAGAGATACATCAGTGTTACTGGAATTATGATATAAGTAAAAAAATAAAATAATGAGAATAGTTTTCTAAATATTGAATTCACACATGAGCATTGAAACAGAACATCATTAATAATATCTAAACAACTTTACAAAGTAAATAACAGTATTAGAAAAATTATACAACATATCTCTTATCAGATAAACACATAAAGACAGGAAGAACACAAATACCCAAGGGTACACAAACACATAGCGCAAGAACACAAAAGGAAAGGACAGGGTTCGTTTTCTGTGTAACATTTGGTACTGCAGTCCAATCCAAAACATCATTCCTTCGATCTTTCAAAATAAATATTTCTCATTGTACAATAATCATTTTTGCCCAAATCTTTTTCATGTAACTTCTCAATGCATTCTTTCCCTGTTCTTCATAATTAGTTTCTTATATAGTCTACCCCCTTAATCTAACTTAATTCTACTGATCTCATATATATATATATATATATATATATATATATATATATATATATATATATATATATATATATATATACTAAGGGACGAGGCAATGCAGCAGCACAAAACAACTAACACAAACAGAAATGACAAAAAATGCAAATTGGCAAAGCAAGCAGCAGTATATCTAAATTAGGAAAGCAAATGCAACATTACAACTAATATAAGGCAATGTGCAGCAAACAAGAAAAATAAATCAGTAGTAAACCTGGCTTAACAGAGTAATACAAAGTGAAATTCAGTAGCACTATGCCTGGCAAACAGCAGCAGCAAATGCAATAACTTATATCTAATCATGACAAACCTACAAGCAGAAAAAATAGTACACTAAAGACAACAATGCAGATAAGGGAAACGTCTATTCACATCTTAGTGTCTATGTCATCATAGTGGTGCACGACAACTTATTCTACAAAAAAATTACCAAGTACTTGAAAATAAAATTATGTATTCAGTTACTGTTATTAGTCCCTTCTTAGTGTTCTTTCCTTTCCAAGTGCTCCTTTCTCGAAGAATGTGGATCATAAAATTATTATTTAAGAGATCTGTTGACAGGAAGTGTTCACATTAGCAAATGCATTTAATTTTATTTTATAAATCCAATGCTGCAACATAGCTGGAATCCAGATATTAAATGAAATAAGCAACTATGTAAAGTAAAGCATAAAAATATCATTCAATAGACATGTGGCATTTCGTAAGTTAGTAGAAATTCTCTCAACTCTCGTAGAAAGACCCTTGTCATATTCAGGTGTGCAGATGTAAGAATATTTGCCATCAGTTTATAAGCATTTCAGTAAGTAGCACAAAGTATGTGCTCCACAATATAATCATATGTTTCCAAGTAATGAGCATGTCGTATACGCAATGCTTTCTACAAAGGTTAATGGCCTCTTTTTTCCACCTAATGGCTATTTTTCTCCAAGTGACTGGCACAGCTCTGTGCCCACAATGCATTACCTCAAGGTCACTTTGCTTTCTTACCAAAATATTTACTACAGCAGTTTGCACTACAGTGACAGTCTGATATGAAAAAAATTCACAGGTCGTGAATTTGTGTTACAAACGTGTAGAAGCAAAATCCTATAAATATAACATTGTCAAAAAAATTTCGATGGCATTGTGATACATTCACGCATGTACACATATTTCATAACTCTTAAAGTACGATTCTTGGTTTCCATTATCCTTTTTCACATATCAGAGACCCTAACCACTATTCATTACTCCTTACCTTATTACACATACACATATTCGTCGACTTTTCTTCAATATTTCATCATAATAAATATGTAGCATAATCAAATTCCTCATATAGCATCAGCTTATTGATCATAAACTTACCTCAACAGCATAATGCACATCGTCATCATAATAATAACATCATAATACCTCAGTCAAATCTCAAAAATAACGTAGCTATCTGCAATAATTTCAAAACCTAAAAAAGAATTTTCTGCTCATTTCAATAGTGTCATCTACCTCAAACGTATTTTAAAATCATGATCCCGTACCAAATACATCATTCAAAGCTCTCATAGTATCACAGTGGTTACAAAAAAATATGAACAGTTCACTAAGTACAGACAAAATACAATTTCATAAGTGTGAAGTTATCCAAGTGTGTAATTGTGTAAACATGTGTCACTGACATAGTGAAAAAAATGTTTGTCTCTCTCAGTTAAAAGATCAAATAGCTGTGTAATTCTGTGTTACAGAAATATGGTACCGATGTGTAAAGTTGTATAAGCAAATACCATTAAGGTAGGGCTCCTTGTGCTTGCCACACACATGGTACACAAAGTAAGCGTGTACCCTCCTGAGGATTAATGCAATTATACACTCAGGTGTTAATGATTACAACAATGGAATAAATTGTATCACGGAAACCCTTTGTATCTTTGTAATTCAAAAATCTGTAAAAATTAATGTTTTAAGTACAAAATTAATCACTCAAATACGTGAACTGCAGCGCTAAACTGTGCGTCTTGTTGTAACATAATCTCTGTCGTTGCTTAAGGGTAAAAAAATGTGCCAAGTGTCGCAATTCTCGTCGTTCGTAATCAAAGTTCTGTGGAAGTCAATGTACTTACCTCGTAATAAACAAAAGCGAAATGCTATGTGTATAGATATCGTAGTTAATACGTACAGTATCATGATCAAGAAAGTACTACACTGTAACGTATTGTTGTGCTACGAAAAAGGCTGTCTCATTATAGCTATACCACAAAAGTTACTACTAAAACGTGTTTTACTTTCCAGAAGAATTCAGAAAAACTGTGCAGATATAAGACAGATACAGCGCAAAAGCAATAATATAAATTGTGTCACTCATTAGTAGCGTCGCGATATAATCGTGTAGCTGTGAAATAAATTAACCACTGTGTCATCTGGTATCTCTCAGAAAGTACTTTAAATCCAGAATGTATTTTCCAAAATTTTGCATTAAAAACTCATTAGTAGTACCTGCATACGTTCTAAGTATGTAAGCATTATAGTCGTTACATAATCGTGCAACTAACAAGCAAGAGTGTACACACACAATAACACTGTGTCGTCTGTTCACTATAACTATGCATTCGTAATTACTGTCTAAATGTGTTCCCTAGCTTCTAGACTGGATAGTTAACTTCAAAACATTGTTGCATGTTAACAGTTTCTAAGTGTGATAAAGCGTACTAGTAATGTAAAGTGAAAAAATTTATAGCAAAGACTAAGTTAAGAAGTAGATTATCTCTCAATAAACAGTTTTACATGTGAAATCTGGTGCAATTTTTTACCCTTCCTAGTATGCAGAGTTTCAACATGAACGCAATTATCATGCGGTATACGTCGGTAAAGAATACTAGAATTTTTCTCAAGGTTAGCTTATGTTATTTTTCTGAAGTGTCGTCGTCGTAACTGCCGTCTGCTTCACGCCTGCTGTGCTGCGAGCTACGTTAATTTAAGTATTAACTGATTTCTCTTATTTATCACCTCTTCTTCCGTGTGTTTTTGTTTTGGAAGCTTTAATTGTCGAGTGCTAGTAATAGTGTTCCATAGATTTCGTGTTTGTTTTGAATACAGTCAGAGAGGGTCCCTTTAGTCAGCCAAACTGCCAGTAGCGCTAGTGTTTGTTTAGAATACAGTCCAGAGACAGGTAGTGCTATTTTCATTGTTTTCTACAAGAAGTGTCTATTAACCACAGTTTAGTCAACTATCAGCCGCCTTTAGTGAATTAGCAGTCTAGTTAAAAGTTGGTATGACTGCTGTGTACGGACGCAGGAGGAGCTGGCCACTGTTCGCGAATATATGAACGTGTTGATGGCCGTGGTCAGCCGTCTTCAGGCTGCTGCCTCGGAGTGTAGCGGCAGTGGGGAGGCTGGTGCGTTGCATGGTACACCCCAGGTGTTACATGCTTCACCCACTGTCCCTGCTGTCGAGACATCTTCGCGGGTACCGCGCGCGGTTGTGCCACCCTCTCCCCAAGGGGAGTGGTGGGTTCAGCGGCGATCGCGGCGCACGAGGCGGAGAGTCAATGTGGAGGCTGGCCGTGCGGCATCGCCCGCTCTGCCTGTGAGTGGACATGTGGCTGCTCCTTCAGCAAGGTACGAGCAAGCACATGGGGGGATGGGTTTATTAGTTATTGAGAGCTCCAACGCTAGGCGGGTGATGGAGCCCCTTAGGGAAATAGCGGAAAGGTCGGGGAAGAAGGTCAGTGGTCACTCTGTCTTCTGCTTGCCGGGGGCGGGGGGTCTCAGGCATCTAGGCGTCTCATCCGAAATGTGGAGGAGGCCCTGCCGGCGGTGATAGAGAGCACTGGGTGCACCCAACTGCAAATTGTTGCTCATGTCGGTACCAATGACTCCTGCTGTCTGGGTTCAGAGGTCATCCTCAGTTCGTACTGGCGGTTGGCGGAGTTGGTGAAGGCGGAAAGCCTCGCTCGTGGGATTGAAACTGAGCTAACTATCTGTAGTATCGTTCCCAGAACCGATCGCGGTCCTCTGGTTTGGAGCCGATTAGAAGGCTTAAACCAGACGCTCAGACGTTTCTGCGGAGATTTGGGGTGTTAAATTCACGACCTCCGCTATCGGGTGGACAAATGTAGGGTCCCCTTGAATAGGTCAGGCGTGCGCTATACGCAGGAAGCGGCTACAAGAGTAGCGGAGTACGTGTGGAGTGGACATGTGGGTTTTTTAGGTTACATAATTCCCTCCCTAGGCCCGACAAGATGCCCCCGGAGACGCGGCAAGGTAGGGGTAGGCAAAATGCAACAGGAAATAACAATATTAAGGTACTAATTGTAAACTGTAAGAGCGTCTTTGGAAAGGTCCCAGAACTGCTCTCATTAATAAACGGTCACAATGCCCACATAGTACTAGGGACAGAAAGTTGGCTGAAACCATATGTAAACAGTAATGAAATCCTAAACTCAGATTGGAATGTATACCGCAGAGACAGGCTGAACAGTGAAGAGGGAGACGTGTTTATAGCGATAAGAAGTGCAATAGTATCGAAGGAAATTGACGGAGATCCGAATTGTGAAATAGTTTGGGTGAAGGTCAAAGTTAAAGCCGGCTCAGACATGGTAACTGGATGTATCTATAGGATACAGCTGGCTAAGCAGCTGTTTTGATGAGCACCTGAAGGATAATTTTGAAAATATTTCGCGTAAGTTTTCCCACCATGGGGTTCTGGGTCGAGATTTTAATTTGCCGGATGTAGACTGGGAGACTCAAACGTTCATAACGGATGGCAGGGACAAAGAATCCAGTGAAATTTTTTAAGTGCTTTATCTGAAAACTACCTTGAGCAGTTAAACAGAGGACCGCCTCGTGCCGATTACATATCAGATCTTCTGCTGACAAACAGACCCGAACTATTTGAAACAGTTAACGCAGAACAGGGAATCATCGATCATAAAGCGGTTACTGCATCGATGATTTCAGCCGTAAATAGAATTATTGAAAAAAGTAGGAAGATTTTTGTGTTTAGCAAAAGTGACAAAATCAGATTTCAGAGTACCTGACGGCTCAACACGAAAAAGTTTTTTCTCAAGTACAGATAGTGTTGAGAACCAGTGGACAAAGTTCAAAACGATCGTACAATTTGCGTCAGATGAGTATGTGCCAACCACGATAGTAAGAGATAGAAAAGAGCCACCATGGTACGAAAACCGAGTTAAAAAACTGCTGCGGAAGAAAAGGGAACTTCACAGCAAACATAAACATAGCCAGAGCCTTGCAGACAAATAAAAATTACGCGAAGCAAAATGTAGTGTGAGGAGGGCTATGCGAGAGGCGCTCAATGAATTCGAAAGTAATGTTCTATGTACTGACTTGGCAGAAAATTCTAAGAAATTTTGGTCTTACGTCAAAGCGGTAGGTGGATCAAAACAAAATGTCTAGACACACTGTGACCAAAATGGTACTGAAACAGAGGATGACATAATAAAGGCCGAAATACTAAATGTATTTTTCCAAAGCTGTTTCACAGATGAAGACTGCACTGTAGTTCCTTCTCTAGATTGTCGCACAGATGACAAAATGGTACATATCGAAATAAGCGACAGAGGGATAGAGACAATTAAAATCGCTCAAAAGAGGAAAGACCGCTGGACCTGATGGGATACCAGTTCGATTTTACACAGAGTACACGAAGGAACTTGCCCCCCTTCTTGCAGCGGTGTACCATAGGTCTCTAGAAGAGCGTAGCCTTCCAAAGTATTGGAAAAGGGCACAGGTCATCCACGTTTTCAAGAAGGGACGTCGAACAGATGTGCAGAACTATAGATCTGTATCTCTAACGTCGACCAGTTGCAGAATTTTGGAACACGTATTATGTTAGAGTATAATGACTTTTCTGGAGACTAGAAAGCTACTCTGTAGGAATCAGCATGGGTTTCGAAAAAGACGATCGTGTGAAACCCAGCTCGCGCTATTCGTCCACGAGACTCAGAGAGCCATAGACACGGATTCCCAGGTAGATACTGTGTTTCTTGACTTCCCCAAGACGTTCGATACAGTTCCCCACAGTCGTTTAATGAACAAAGTAAGAGCATATGGACTATCAGACCAATTGTGTGATTGAAGAGTTCCTAGATAATAGAACGCAGCATGTCATTATCAATGGAGGGAAGTCTTCCGAAGTGAGAGTGATTTCAGGTGTGTCGCAGGGGAGTGTCGTAGGACCGTTGCTACTCACATTATACATAAATGGCCTTGTGGATAGCATAGGAAGTTCATTGAGGCTTTTTGCGGATTATGCTGTGGTATATCCAGAGATTGTAACAATGGAAAATTGTACTGAAATGCATGAGGATCTGCAGCGATCTGCACGTTGCGGGGAATGGCAACTGAATCTCAATGTAGACAAGTGTAATGTGCTGCGAATACATAGAAAGAAAGATCCCCTATCATTTAGCTACAATATAGCAGGTCAGCAACTGAAAGCAGTTAATTCCATAAATTATCTGGGAGTACGCATTAGGAGTGATTTAAAATGGAATGATCATATAAAGTTCATCGTCCGTAAAGCAGATGCCAGACTGAGATTTATTGGAAGAATCCTAAGGAAATGCAATCCGAAAACAAAGGAAGTAGGTTACAGTACGCTTGTTGGCCCACTGCTTGAATACTGCTTACCAGTGTGGCATTCGTACCAGATAGGGTTGATAGAAGAGATAGAGAGGATCCAGCGAAGAGCAGCGCGCTTCGTTACAGGATCATTTAGTAATCGTGAAAGCGTTACGGAGATGACAGATAAACTCCAGTGGAAGACTCTGCAGGAGAGACGCTCAGTAGCTCGGTATGGGCTTTTGGTGAAATTTCGAGAACATACCTTCACCGAGGAGTCAAGCAGTATATTGCTCCCTCCTACGTATGTCTCGCGAAGAGACCATGAGTATAAAATCAGAGAGATTAGAGCCCACACAGAGTCATACCAACAATCCTTCTTTCCACGAACAATACGAGACTGGAATGGAAGGGAGAACCGATAGAGGTACTCAAGGTACCCTCCGCCACACACCGTCAGGTGGCTTGCGGAGTACGGATGTAGATGTACACGAAGGCCAGCCGGCGCACTTGGCTGTCTGCGGTGCGAGTCATTGTCTGTTACCTTTGTTGGCGCGCGTCGTTATTGGGATAAGGAGACCTAACTTCCACAAAATCACCTTGCCGAGAGGACCCTGCCCTGTTTGAATCCCGCAAGTTCTGATGGAATTCAACTCTGTCGGTTTGTCGGTAGTTTACATAGTTTCTGTTTTGTCGGTCATGTGGTGGAGACTTTATCCCGGAATCGCAACTGCGCGGTGGACCGTTGCATCTGAAGTTATTCTGTCTCCCATGATAATAATTATTTTGCTTCCCATATTGTCAGTTTCTCTCATTGTCTCTGTGATAGTCATTACCGCGGAGAGGTGATCTTTCCCTGTAATTATTACTGCTCTGCCAACAGTTGTCATACACGTTGTGTCTATTTTGGTCACGATTTGCGTTGTAAGAATACGCTTGTCGTGTCCAGTTACTATTCCATTAATCGCGGAATTGTGACGGGTGTGACCAGTAATTCTTGTTTTCCTGTTTTCGCGTCCCGCGATTGTCAGTGTCAATTTCCAATTCTTGTAACAGTCCCTGAAAAGCTTCAATGTCGTCTTTGCAACGTCCTGCCAAAATAATATGTCGTAAATGTTGAGGTAATTTGATTAAGGAAATGCGGATGAGTTCTGATGGCCTGTATGGGTTTGACAGGTACTGATACTTTTGCAACATATCTTCAAAATATTCACAAGACTGGAAAATTCAGATTGCTCGAAATGCTTCATCATTATGATGCTATGTTTTACTCCGTCTTTTGTAGCTTGAGACCTATATGCTCAGAGAAAGGCATGATAAAATTCTCCTTCACTGTGACAATCGTGAATGACCGATCGAATTCTCTAAGTAGCCACATATTAATTCTAACCTGTGCTCCAATGACCAGTTGGGAGGAAAACAATGAGAGAATTGATGAAGCCACGCTTGTGGATGAATGTCGTTGCCGGAATTCTTAAATGTTTTGAATTTATCTGTGGTAATAAAGAGCTTATAGTCAAAATCATCATGTCGGCGAGTCGCATGTCGGTCATTATTACGTCGTTTCGGCGGTTCCGTCTCAAATTTCGGTGTACCTTGCCAATTTCTTTCGTAATTTCCGAAGTGCCCAGTGTTATAATTTTGTGGATGTCCCGTATTTCTATGTCCCTCTTTCTGTATTGGAGCGCGGGTGTCCTCTGAAATACCTGTGTCAACTGATGTTGTACTTCCCGGATTTGTATTTGGTGTTGCTTATTAATTTGATTCTGATTTTGTTTGAATTTCCTAATTTGTTCGTACTCTTGTGTGTCATTCAAGACTACCTGACTTGTGTCATTCAGATTATCATCTACCTTCGTAGATAAATTATATAGCTGATCCGAAAGTTCGACTACTTTCTCTGATAATGAACTAATTTCCTCCATGTGTCTTTCTGAAACAATTTTCAGAGTATCTACTGTGTCCTTTAAATTTTGCTGAGTTTTTCCAAGTTGCGTAACCGAATCGGTAGATACAACTGAGTCAATTTTAGGCCGCAAGGTCTAGTGATTTTCATTAACAATAGTTTGCAGTTCTTTTATGGCTGATTCGTGATTCTGTAATGCATTTTCATGCCGCGAAAAAATAGCTTGAAAATGCTCACAAATTTGTGTTTTTACGTCATTACAGATTTTATGACATTTCGATTCGATGTTATGTACTCAGTAGTTAAATCTTCACGTGTTTGTTCAAGCGTGGTGTCTAACTTTTGAAGATTTTGTTCAATTGTGCCTAACTTTTGAAGATTTTGTTCTATTGTGTCTAACTTTTGAAGCTTTTGTCCCATTTGTTGTATTAATTGTAATAACAATGCACTGGTGTCTGAAACATGTTCCTCAGTGCTGTTTGGCAGTGCATTTGAACCGGCAATATTCGCATTTTGAAAAGCAGAAAATGTGTCTTGACTGGAGAAAACGGTGAGGACACAAAACCTGAATCTACGGTATTTGCAAGGCTGTGTCCTATCATTTCGGATTCCTGAGGCGAGCTGTTCCCGACCGATCGAACGATAACGCTTCCCTGTTCACTAATTGTTTCACTGTCTACACCATTATTTGCCGTCCGCTCCATTTCCCTCTGCACAATTACCAAATTACTACTTTAAATGTCTGTTAATTTATTACACAGTGGTGCTGATAAGCTACGCTATTATTTCTCAATTTACTTTGTAGCCTAGTGTTACGTTTTTCACACGCCATAATTATCACGTATTTCACACGATAACAAGAAAATCACAATTTGAAGAGCAAAAACAAGAAAACACATTAGCATATCACTGAAAATAATATCTCGTTAATTGCAAGAGCAGCTGCGAAATACTTGGTGCAGATCTACATGCATTCCACAACTGTTTTACTGTACAACAATGAAAAACTACAACTACAAAGGAAATTCTCTCTATAATTACGAGCTAGCAATAAACAATAGCTACACTAATTACACAACTTACAAGAAAAAATGAGAAGATTCCAGTGACGTGTCCTCCTCGGCTAAGGGTCGACATATGGAACGCCCCCTTAGAAAAATTTATGAATTACTGTGCTGAAAAACCTCTTACATTATTTGTTTTTTAAACAGCTGAGCAGAACTGAACGTACTCAGACATTTCTCTCTTTACTTATTCTGATAAACACTAAATTGACACACAATATTTTTGGCGCAACGCAATGTTTCAATAATCTCTACAAAAGAATGCCCCTGACTAACAATGACCGATACCTTTCATGAATCACTTACCTCACAAAAGTCTTCATCACTCGAACTACTGCAATACAGCGAGCGCCAATACTGCCAGCTAAATAAAAGACTCTAGCTACTGAAGTCACTAACTACTGATAGACATACTTATCAAATGAAAGATTTTGATAGAGAACAAACAATGTATTTACCTTAATAGTGTTCAAAAGTCATAACATATATATCAGTTCATGACATCCAGTCTTACAAATTTACTGTCTCTGATGGACACACGTCCAGATCATCCGCTCTCAAAACTCTGCCATCTCTCTCCCCACATCCACCACTGCTGGCGGCTCACCTCCAACTGCGCAACGCTACGCGCTGTTAACAGCCAACTGCCCAACACTACAATAGCAAATTCCAACAATGCAAACCAGCCACAATCTGCGCACAGCACAGTCAGTGATTTTCATACAGAGCGCTACGTGACGTTAGCAACATAAAGACCTAAACAGCCTACTTACATAGCCTCCAAACATATGTCTGATGGAAGCTTGTCTTCAATAGCCTTATTAGCTTTCGGGCTGAAATTTTTTTTTCCTCAAGACGAATATACAGTTTCTTTGTTGCGTGTCCACTCACCGAAGGTCCAACATCTATTGTAAAAGTATGAGTTCTACTGTGTGCATATTGGACCAAGGCAACTGTAGAGTATTCTTCCTGTTTTAGATAATATCGTACCAGAAGTGAGTTCATAATTAAATCAGCTTTGATCAGCGTTCCAAGTGCAGTGTGGCTGCATCAGGAAACCTGTTGTTTTCTGGTTTGCTTCTTCGGTAAAACGGGCACCAGACTCGTAAATAGCTTGGTCTTTCTGTACGTCTCTGTCTGTCATGAAAGCAGTGATGTGACTACGGCACTTTCTGTATTCTTTCTTGAGACATTCTCTCAAACAGAAGAACATTTAAATGTTGTGTGCCCAATTGCTCTTGCTTTTTGTGCTGCCCAAAATTTCAGGTGCCAGTAATGGACAGATTTTCTTTCATTCCTTGCTATGTCAGATTGGGGTGGTATGTGTCATTTTATCTCCAGTTCTTTGGTTGCCTTGTTTCCACGACATGGATGCTCATTACGTCTTTTTTCCTCCGCATAATTAAGTATATTTTGATGTTCGTCGTGCTTTTTATAGATGGATGTCTCTTCAAAAACGAATTGTAGATCTCAACTTTACTTGGAGGAATATGATAATCATTAGAAATACATTCAAGACGTTCTTCCGAAAATTTTATTAAGCTACTAACAGTATTTGATCTCTTTTCTGGTGAAGCTTTATGGTAACTAAAACCGTTAACCTCTCTTTCAGGCGTACTGTTTCCCCACTGCCACTAGCAGTACAAATTTTAACATTATTAACCGCCTTTATTTTTCTATAAAGTCGTTTTCTTCATCCACTAGCCTATCCAATGTAGTTTATTTGAGCAGTCAAATGAATACTGATGTTTCTGAATAATCAGACTCACCAAAAACTTGTCCTACACCGCCTTACGTTGGACAACACCTTCTTAACTTGAATGTCACAACATTTAAAACGTTCCGAACATTAAAGGTTTCGCTCATTTTTGCTGAGTATGTATGACACTACTGATACACGCAAACTAACTTGCTGGGGTAACTTACTGACTGGCGTGTTAAACCCCTCCTCCAAGACTGCAAGTGCTGTATATACTAACCAAGAGCAACAAAATCACACACAGTTGCAGGCGTGGTTAGAAATTTGAGATTGGTCTGTGTACAAATGTTCAAATATAAATTCTTGTTCGAGCCGAGAGACTTTTGTAAGAGCTATGTTTCATACCGGTTAGCAGATTTTCCCAAGATACGGTCCTGATTGGGTGTTGTACTGAAGTGACTCGTCTTCCATGCAGATCCTAACACATCGAAGCGATAGTAGAATATAGCGGAGGAACTACTATCAGCTAACTACTACCAAATATTTCGCATTAAATGGGAATCCAACTACCTCCGTCTTTCAGCATGGCATGTCTGCCATATACAGTTATTGTGGTAGATGTCCGGTAGTTTTTCTATGCTTGTTATTCGCGAATGATGAGTAGTACTCCAATAAATCACTCTTTGTTCAACATCAATCATTTGAAGGAACGCTGTAATACAATCGACACTTCATTCGCCTTGAGAACAATCACCACGCTCCATACATCAGCTATTTAATGAAATGTCGGTGTAGCATTAAGTGGGATACCACGCAATTACCGGCATGTAGGTCGTACTTGTATGCTGCAGCCAGTTGTTACACGTCCATTAAAAACTTTACTTAGGAAAAAAACAGATATTTATATTTTTTGTAGATAGAATTGGGGTTTATTTACGCGCTGAAATATAAATATGCACTGCAGCGTGAATGAATATTGCCGTTAATAGGAGCACATCCAGTTTTAAGCGCTATGTATAAAAACGATAAAAGGTAATTAAATATAACTGCCTGCTGTCAAAACAAATGAGTGAAGGGTTCGTCATTGCACACGTAGTTGAAGCTGTTATATGCGTCATTGCAACTGCTATACATACAAACAGCGAAACGTTTTCCGTTTTGTAACATTTTTCTGCACCATTGACCGAAGTTGCGCGTAACCAAACCGCCATAATCTCCATCATGAGAAATACGATTGAGCCCATGTGTGGACTTTCGCACCCCGCCTCTAATATTCCTTAATTTTTTCCGTGTACATGAACATAGGATGTTGGCAGCAGCTGAAAAAATCTCGTTTTTTTAATACGATTATTAGTTTATGTACTAGTGTTTGGAAGAGTGAAATATTTAAGTTCATTTTCAATATAGCACAACCGTATTTTCAGTGAAGCCAAGAGAGAGTTTATCGAATAAGCAAGCACAAATTAGTTTGAACTGCAGCCTAGTCGTATGCTTGTGAAAAACATCGACGTCCACCACATATTTCAGAGCGTGATTCACATACGAACATAACAATGGGTCATTTGCCATATATGCGATGGGCGTAGAGCTTTTGCTCAAGTTTTCTGGAGGGTTGCCCCTGAAGAAGAATTTTGGCTACGGTAAAAGTACGACATTTAGTGAATAAAAACATAATCCAGGTAGGCTACATTATTTTTCATTTGCACGTTCAGATGAGATATGACTGCTGAGCACTGCAGCATCGTGGCGGATTTTAGTGGAAACACAAGTGAAGCTCTTGAATCTGGTACTCTGCGGTTTGGAAATTTGTTACCGCGCTCTGTACAAGCGGCAGCGTTTCCATTACAAAATCTCTATACAGTTATCATATCGACAAACTCCACATTTGCAAATACAAGTGATACAGCAGAACTGGTGGAAAAACCATGACCACCATCACAGTTGAAAAATCCACTTACGTGATGTTCAAAAGACAAATGACATTTCATAGATAAACGCACAGAAACTGCAGCACGGACATGCGAAACGAAAGTTTCTGTATGAATAGCTGCATCTGTATTTCTGTAAGCAACAAAAACTGGACATATTTTATATGGAATATTATATCTGAATCAGTCTACGTCCTAAATGTTATGTTTTTTATTATCTATAAGACTGGCCAATTTCGACTTTTGGTCACTTTCAAGCACGTATCTTCCAGATAAATTTTACATTATATTATATCGCTGATACACGTCAACAGGAATACACTTTACAGAAGTAAGATGTATTCCTGTCGACATATAGCAGCGATATGTTATAATGTAAAATGAAACTGGAAGCTTCATATAGGTGCTTGAAAATGCCAATGGTCGAAACTGGTCCATCGCATACATAATGAAAAAAAGTAATGCAGCCCACCTGGACCATGTTTTCATTCGCAAAACACGTTGAGGCTATGGAGCTCCACAAAAATAAAATTCTAGAATACGATGTGTACAGTTCAAAATGAATTTACATATTTTGAAATCGGACGTTAAAAAAGGTAGTAAATGAAGCACTGGATGCAATGAAACAAATCTTAACACTTTCATTATTTGATATTTTAATTGACAGAGGGCTGTCAAATTTCATTTGAATTAAACTGCAAAATCTAAGAGTATATTCACAAACCTCCACCGCACGACAAAAAAAATAAATAAATAATAAATGTAGCTTCCAGAAGGGGAGGAGTAAAGAAATGAAACTTCATGGGCTGAGAAGATGTGTGACGTTATTACGGTGATTACAAATCGAGTCAAATTTACAACGAACTCAGCAGTTTGAGCTCATTTATCAGGAGGACGTTGCAGCATCTTTTTGCTGAACGCATGCAGTGACTTGGGAAAAGAACTGGAGATCGTCCTGAACGAATCTTCTTTCTGCAGCAGAATATGAAAGACTGTAGCTCAGATGGTAGAGCTCTTGTCCAGATAGGCCAAGGTCTCGTGTTCGAGTCCCGGTCTGGCACACAGTTTTAGTCTGCCAGGAAATTTCATATAAGCGCACACTCCATTGCAAAACCAAATTCCATCAGGCTATGGCCAAGTCACGTCTCCACAACATCCTTTCTTCTAGGAGTGCTAATCCAGCCAGCTATTCAGGGCAGCTTCTGTGAAATTTTGGAACGTGTGAGATGAGGTGCTGGTGGAAGCTCATGAGTCGTGCTTGGGTAGTTCAGGTGGTAGAGCACTTGCCACCGACAGACAAAGATTTCGAGTTCGAGTCCCGCTCTGGCACACAGTTTTAACCTGCCAGGAAGTTTCATAGCTGTTGGACAAGTGAGCATCTCAATATAACGCAATACTCATAGACACATGCCATGTGTGGATTAGTATTGATCTGTTAAAAAAATGTAACCCATTACTATCTCATAGGGGGTAAAACAGGAGGACCCAGAATCTCTGCGACGTATCGATGTTCCACCACTACCAGCTGTGTTCTTAAGTCGTACCCGATGGCTCACCACGACTTAGTGCTTGGAATTACACTGCCTGTGTTTCTCCAAGAGATTGGAAGAATTGGACGTCTCCTCAGGTCGCCACCATACCCGCTGACGATGGTTGTCTGGTGTACTGCAGTACCGCGACTCATTGGTGAACACATACGCCATTCATAGCATTTCATGCTTCCCGGTCACGACAGCCCTCCAAAGGCACCCGTTTGTATTGTGTTAATAATCGGAGCTCTCATGTGGGTCCGGCTGCTGCTAGTATCCGACCAACGGTGCGGAATAACATAGAACTTTTCAGGGACTCCATTGCTTACTTGGATGGCAGTTGCAAATGTGAAGGGTTTGTAGTATGCTTGTTGCACTACAAGACAAAAAGCTCCAGTGGGCTGACCAGACGCGGTCTACAGGATCTTTGATTATGTGCATCCCCTCATGGTCTCAAGCTTTCCAGCTTCGAGCCAGTGTGACTCCCGAACGCGCCACTAATCTGGCTATCGCGAAATTCGACCAGTTGCCCAAAGAGAGTCCAACAGTGACGCCGCTTTCAAACTTTGTCAGGTGTTGTTAACGCTGTCTCACACGAGTACGTGGCTTCTCTGTTCCCTTTACAGTGATTGATCAATATCGGACGCTATTCAAGCCCCTTAATACCCTACCGAGCCTGATAACAACACAAAACACGAGCAATACTAATGCTCTGTACTGGCAGTTCTATTTTTCGCTAAAAATTGCAGCCGGCCGGAGTGACGGAGCGGTTCTAGGCGCTTCAGTCTGGAAACTCGCGACCGCTAAGGTCGCAGGTTCGAATCCTGCCTTGGGCATGGATGTGTGTGATGTTCTTAAGTTAGTTAGGTTTAAGTAGTTCTAAGTTCTAGGGGACTGGTGACCTCAGCTGTTAAGTCCCATAGTGCTCACAACCATTTTTTTTGAAAATTGCAGCTCTGATCATGGGCACACCTGCCTATGTTGTGTATGAGAACGAAGCTACACTGTCATTGCTACGTCTTCTCCGTGCTTCACTTCTCTTGTCAGGGAGTGTAATTATTGTATCGCACAAAATTTAAAATATGAGGACACTGAAACTCACAGAGCAGCCTAATAATCAATCGATCTGAAAAATTTAAGGAAGGATAAGGAGCAAAGTGTGACAGCGTAAAACCTACAATGTGCACTCGCGCCAACTAACTCATTGGCTGTCATCTAGGAGATATCAGGTCACTCCACAAGTCCTATGGACGTTACAGTATGGCTTATTACTTTTTTGCCACTATTGGCAGTCAGTATAAAGTGCTACCGATGTGTAGTCATAACCAGTCATATAAATGGTTTTGAAACCGCATCACATCGAACGTTTGTCATCTTCGAAAACACTGACGTTACAACAAACTTACTAAGCGGACATGTTGGTGATACATGAATTACAGTTGGGTGATGAAGCTGTAACTGTAACACAGTAAGATCAGGAGAAGGTTGCACGCGACATCCTTATGTATTTACGAAGGTAGTCTGTAAGGGGCGAGGGGTGGGGGTGGGGATTCCTTTTAACAGCTGAATCACCTCGGCTGCAAAGTAGCACAGATTAAGTCTTCCAGCAGTGATGAAATGAAGACAATGAAGATTTGTTCCCGACTGGGGCAAAAATCTGGATTTCCCTGTTTACACAATCGGTCGCCTTAACCGTTTGGCTACCCGTACACGACTCACGGACCGATTGAATCTCCATATTCCGTCTTTCCTGTGTCAGAACCTGTACTCTTACGTACATTATGTTAATTCTCGTACAAGAGAGGACATTGTAACTGAAAATCGCTGCGTGTTATCGGCGGATGAATACGATATTGCAGTGCCTGTGGTGTTAAGAAGATCGATGCAGTGTTACCATTAATGCCATACCATCATTCCATTTCACATTCTCAAAGGTGTTAAATCCACTTTAAATGATAAGAGTAGAGGCCATACATACAGAAGGTCCGCCAGATTCTTGTACATACGAACAACAAAGCGCACAGAAATTCTTAATGTTATTGTTGAAAGACAACGTTCTACCAGCTAATTAATGTATTTTACTTCATTCACAATCCGTTCATTTGCACGTTCAGATGAGATATGACTGCTGAGCACTGCAGCATCGTGGCGGATTTTAGTGGAAACACAAGTGAAGCTCTTGAATCTGGTACTCTGCGGTTTGGAAATTAGCTACCGCACTCTCTACAAGCGGCAGCGTTTCCATTACAAAATCTCTATACAGTTATCATATCGACAAACTCCACATTTGCAAATACAAGTGATACAGCAGAACTGGTGGAAAAACCACGACCACCATCACAGTTGAAAAATCCACTTACGTGATGTTCAAAAGACAAAAGACATTTCATAGATAAACCCACAGAAACTGCAGCACGAACATGCGAAATGAAAGTTTCTGTATGAATAGCTACATCTGTATTTCTGTAAGCAACAAAAACTGGACATATTTTATATGGAATGTTATATCTGAATCAGTCTACGTCTTAAAATATTAACTACTCCTCCTGAAGCACCATACAGTTTAAACCAACTCACAACTGAAAGGCTTGTTTCTCTCATTTAATGAAATATATCGTTATTTATATGTATTCTCGCAGGCGAAATTCGGCACAAAGTTATTATATTTGCGTAATGTGCTCGGCACGAGAGAATTAATGATTGCAAGTCATGGTTGGTGACATGGGGTCGATATTTAGTGGGACGGTGCCGAGTAGTACCATTTGTGTCAGTCGGATCAGTAGGAAGAGAACAGTTACTCCTCAACAGATAGGTTACGTTTGTGTCAGTCGGATACCTACACAAACTTTACATTCTGTCAATAATACCTTCATTTTTTACTAACCCGCGGTCCCCTCCAGATCAACTCAAGTATTCTTTAACATCTATCAACATAGTCCTTTGGTCCAATTGTGTCACGAAGCTCTTCTCTCCACAATTCGGTGCAGCATCTCTTCGTTAATAATTCGATCCATCCGTCTTATCTTCAGCACTCTCCCATTGAACCGAATTTCTATCCTTCTCCTGCATGTAATGTTTGCATTGCTGCACTTGGACTCTGTTAGGCGTTAACAAATTTCCCTTTTCCAGGAGTGCTTTTCTTACTGTTGCGACCTTGCATTTTACATCCTCTCTACTTTGTCCATCGTCAGTAAGTTTGTGTCCTAATAGGAAAACGCCGCGTACCTATTTTAGTGCCTTGTTTCCTAATCAAATTCCCTCAGTATCGCCTAATTTACACTAAGGTAACAAAAGTAATGGGACATCGATATGCACATCTACATGTGGCAGTGGTAACGCGTACACTAGATATAAAAGGACATGCATTGGCGAAACTGTCTTTTGCTCTCAGATGATTCACGTGAAAAGGTTACCGACGTGATTGTGGCTGCATGGGCGTTAACAGACTTTGAACGCGGAGTGGTAGTTTGAGATAGACGCATGGACATTACCTACATCTACATCCATACTCCGCAAGCCACCTGACGGTGTGTGGTGGAGGGTACTTTGAATACCTCTATCGGTTCTCCCTTCTATTCCTGTCTCGTATTGTTCGTGGAAAGAAAGATTGTCGGTATGCCTCTGTGTGGGCTCTAATCTCTCTGATTTTATCCTCTTGGTCTCTTCGTGACATAGGAGGGAGCAATATACCGCTTGACTCCTCGAAACTTCAACAAAAGCCCGTAGCGAGCTACTGAGCGTCTCTCCTGCAGCGTCTTCCACTGGAGTTTATCGTCTCCGTGACGCTTTCACAATTGCTAAATGATCCTGTAACGAAGCGCGCTGCTCTCCTTTGGATCTTCTCTATCTCTTCTATGAATCCTATCTGGTACGGATCCCACACTGGTGAGCAATATTCAAGCACTGGGCGGACAAGTGTACTGTAACCTACTTCCTTTGTTTTCGGATTGCATTTCCTTAGGATTCTTCCAATTAATCTTCGTCTGGCATCCGTTTTACCGACGATCAACTTTATATGATCATTCCATTTTAAATCACTCCTAATACCTACTCCCTGATAATTCACGGAATTAACTGCTTCCAGTTGCTGACCTGCTATACTGTAGCTAAATGATAAATGATCTTTCTTTCTATGTATTCGCAGCACATTACACTTGTCTACACCGAGCGAGGTGGCGCAGTGGTTAGCACACTGGACTCGCATTCGGGAGGACGACGGTTCAATCCCGTCTCCGGCCATCCTGATTTAGGTTTTCCGTGATTTCCCTAAATCGTTTCAGCGAAATGCCGGGATGGTTCCTTTGAATGGACGCGGCCGATTTCCTTCCCCATCCTTCCCTAACCCGAGCTTGCGCTCCGTCTCTAATGACCTCGTTGTCGACGGGACGTTAAACACCACTAACCTAACCTAACTTGTCTACATTGAGATTCAATTGCCATTCCCTGCACTATGCGTCAATTCGTTGCAGATCCTTCTGCATTTCCGTACAATTTTCCATTGTTACAACCTCTCGATATACCACAGCATCATCCGCAAAAAGCCTCAGTGAACTTCCGATGCTATACACAAGATCATTTATGTATATTGTGAAAAGCAACGGTCCTGCGACACTCCCCTGCGACACACCTGAAATCACTCTCACTTCGGAAGACGTCCCTCCATTGAGAATGACATGCTGCGTTGTGTTATCTAGCAACTCTTCAATCTAATCACACAATTGGTCTGATAGTCCATATGCTCTTACTTTGTTCATTAAACGTCTGTGGGGAACTGTATCAAACGCCTTGCGGAAGTCAAGAAACACGGCATCTACCTGGGAACACGTGTCTATGGCCCTCTGAGTTTCGTGGACGAATAGCGCGAGCTGGCTTTCACACGATCGTCTTTTTCGAAACCCATGCTGATTCCTACAGAGTAGATTTCTAATCTCCAGAAATCGTTAGGGAATTCAGTATTCCGCGAACCATCGTGTCAAGAGTGGCCAGAAAATACCAAATTTCTGGCATTACCTCTCATCACGGACAACGCAGTGGCCGACCACCTTGACTTAACGACTGAGGGCAGCGGCGTTGGTGTAGACTTGTCAATGCCAACAGACGAGCAACGCTGCGTGAAATAGCCATAAGAAATCAATGTGGGACGTACGACGAATGAATCCGTTAGGACAGTGCGACGAAATTTGGCGTGATAGGCTATGGCAGTAGACGACCGACGCGAATCCCGTTGCAAACAGTACATCACCTGCAGTACCTCTCCTGTGTTGGTGGCCATTTTGGTTGGATCCTAGGCGACTGCAAGACCACGGCTTGGTCAGATGAGTCCCGATTTCAGTTGGTATAGAGCTGATGCTGGGGTTCTAGTTGGTGCAGACCTATGAAGCCATGGACCAAAGTTGTCTACAAGGCACTGTGCAAGCTGATGGTGCCTATATAATGGTTTTTTCTGCGTTTATATGGAATCGATAGGGACCTTAGTCCAACTGAACCGATCATTGACTGGAAATGGTTATGTTAGGCCACTTAGAGACAATTTGCGGCCATTTATGGACTTCATATTTATGGATGACGATGCGCCATCTCTCAGGGCCACAAATGTTCAAGATTAGTTTGAAGAACATTCTGGATACCAGAATGAGATTTTCACTCTGCAGCGGAATATGCTCTGATATGAAACTTCTCGTCAGATTAAAACTGTGTGCCGGACCGAGACTCAAACTCGGGACCTTTGCCATTCGCGGGCAAGTGCTCTACCATCTGAGCTAGTCAATCACGACTCACGATCCGTCCTCACAGCTTTAATTCTGCCAGTACCTCGTCTCCTACCTTGCGAACTTCGCCGTAGCTCTCCTGCGAACCTAGCAACCCGGCCGATGTGGCCGAGCGGTTCTAGGCGCTACCGTCTGGAACTGCACGACCGATACGGCCGCAGGTTCGAATCCTGCCTCGGGCATGGATGTGTGTGATGTCCTTAGGTTAGTTAGGTTTAAGTAGTTCTTAGTTCTAGAGGACTGATGACCCAGAAGTTAAGTCCCATAGTGCTTCGAGCCATTTGAACCTTGCAGAACTAGCACTTCTGGAAGAAAGGATATTGCGGAGGCATCAGCGCACACTCCGCTGCAGAGTGAAAATCTCATTCTGGGAACTTCCCCCAGGCTGTGGCTAAGCCATGTCGCCGCAATACCTATTCTTCCAGGAGTGCTAGTTCTGCTAGGTTCGCAGGAGAACTTCTGTGAAGTTTGGAAGGAAGGAGACGACATACTGGTATAATTGAAGCTGTGAGGACGGGTCGTGAGCCGTGCTTGGCTAGCTCAGATGGTAGAGCACTTGTCCGCGATAGGAAAAGGTCCTGAATCCGAGTCTCGGTCCGGCACACAGTTTTTATCTGTCAGGAAGTTTCACAAACTGGATAGTTCGATGGAGTGATTTGGCCAACCAGGTAACACGACATGAATGCTGTCACACGTTTATGGGACATAATCAGAGGTCAGTTCGTACACACATCCTGCACCTGTAGCACTTTCGCAATTTGGACGGCTCAATAGTTCTACACGATACTTCCAACGACTTGTTGAACCCATGCTACGTCGAGTTGCTGCACTACACCGGGCAGTAGTTGTTCTGACACGATATGAGGAGATATCCCACGACTTGTCTCCTCAGTGAATAGCATTAAACTGTTCTCCCAAGTCTTTCACCATCTCGGATAGAATCAAAATCTCATAGGCACACCTCTCTGTTTTTTTTATTTTTTCTCGCTGAATCGGTTTCTAGATTTCACCTTGATTTTCTGTACATATTGCTCAATGTAATCCACTGGTTACCTTTCATGTATCTTCGTCTCTGATAACTGCAGTTTGGTTTATGTACAAGCCTTTCGCTCCCTTTATTTTGATGCCTAATACTACTAAATTCGTGTATCTTACTAACCTAGAACAATTATTTGAATTTGTTGCTACTTCCACTACTTTCATGGCATGTGATGCTGCTGGGGAAAGGGCAGCTACAGTTTAAATTTGAAAGCCTGGTGAATCTTCGCTTCATTGGGAGGTGAAAGCTAGGTTAAAAGCAGAGTGCTGCGATAATGTTGTCCTCGGCTACTATTACCACCGGTCTGCCAGCCGTCTCTTCTTAATTTTAATCGCTGAGAGTTTGTTCCTAGTTTTCATTGTAGAGACAATTGACCAGCACCTATTGGTCTATATAGAAGAATAGTGAACTAAAGGAAGCATAATAGGTGCTTAGCGGGGAAAATGGGACACTGTACAGCGAATATGGTATTTCTGAAACTCGCTACAAAGCCACGAAGCTTCGTCCGGAATTGTCTGATTAGCCTAGAAGACTGGTGCTTGGCAGAGCGAAAATACCGCTGCAGATAATCGAATTCTATCGTGTCGCAAAACTGAAAGTCCTTAGACCAGTCACCAGAGCCAAATATCAACAGTATCAAAACTGTAATTTCTTTTGAGAGCCAACTGATTTAAACAACATAGGGAGCTATATTGTTATTAACTTAATTAGGGTGCCCTGAGCTGGCCTTTGCTAAAAGTGTCCTCAGTCCAAAGGAGGTATGTTCACTGAGGTTGCCCGCTGACAATTCTTTGATCCACACGTGTATACTTCTTTCGTCTATCTCCTTCCGTTCATAGTCTCAGTGTCCAAGCATTATTTGCTGAATACTCACATTGCGCTGCCTAAAAGTAGCTTAATAAACTTAAGTACTAAATCTTAGTTGTTGTATAGGTATGTTGAATGGAGCTTGATAACTATCTAACTTGAAGATGGTATTATTTACTGATAAAATTAAATACACTGAAGAATCAAATACACTGGTACACCTGTCTAATATCGTGTGCGGCTCCTTCTAGCACCCAGAAGTTCTTCAACATGATGTGGCACGAACACGACCAATGTCTGAAGTAGTGTTGGAGGGAATTCACCCCATGAATCCTGCAGGGCTGTCCATAATTCCGTAAGAGTACGACGGGATGGAGACATCTTCTGAGAAGCACGTTGCAAGGCATCCCAGATATGCTAAATACTGTTCATGTCTGTGGAGTTTAGTGGCCAGCGGAAGTATTTAAACTCAGAAGAGGGTTCATGGGGCCACTCTGCAGCAATTCTGGACGTGTGGGGTGTCGCATTGTCGAATTGCCCAGTCTACAAAGGACGTGAATGGATGCAGGTGATCAGACAGGGTGCTTACGTACGTGTGACCTGTCACAGTCTACATCTACATCTACATCTACATCCATATTCCGCAAGCCACCTGAAGGTGTGTGGCGGAGGGTACCCTGAGTACCTCTATCGGTTCTCCCTTCAATTCCAGTCTCGTATTGTACGTGGAAGGAAGGATTGTCGGTATGCTTCTGTGTGGGCTCTAATCTCTCTGATTTTATCCTCATGGTCTCTTCGCGTGATATACGTAGGAGGGAGCAATATACTGCTTGACTCTTCGGTAAAGGTATGTTCTCTAACTTTAACAAAAGCCCTTACCGAGCTACTGAGCGTCTCTCCTGCAGAGTCTTCCACTGGAGTTTATCTATCATCTCCGTAACGCTTTTGCGATTACTAAATGATCCTGTAACGAAGCGCGCTGCTCTCCGTTGGATCTTCTCTATCTCTTCTATCAACCCTATCTGGTGCGGATCCCACATTGCTGAGCAGTATTCAAGCAGTGGGCGAACAAGCGTACTGTAACCTACTTCCTTTGTTGTCGGATTGCATTTCCTTAGGATTCTTCCAATGAATCTCAGTCTGGCATCTGCTTTACGGACGATGAACTTTATATGATCATTTCATTTTAAATCACTCCTAATGCGTACTCCCAGATAATTTATGGAATTAACTGCTTCCAGTTGCTGACCTGCTATTTTGTAGCTAAATTATAAGGGACCTATCTTTCTATGTATTCGCATCACATTACACTTGTCTACATTGAGATTCAATTGCCATTCAGTGCACCATGCGTCAATTCGCTGCAGATCCTCCTGCATTTCAGTACAATTTTCCATTGTTGCAACCTCTCGATACACCACAGCATCATCTGCAAAAAGCCTCAGTGAACTTCCCATGTCATCCACCAGGTCATTTATGTATATTGTGAATAGCAACGGTCCTATGACACTCCCCTGCGGCACAGCTGAAATCACTCTTACTTCGGAAGACTTCTCTCCATTGAGAATGACATGCTGCAGTCGTATCCAGACGTATCGGGGGTCCTATATCACTCCACCTGTACACGCCCCACTCCATTACAGAGCCACCACCAGCTTTAGCAGTCTCCTGCTGACATGCAGGGTCCAGACATTCTTGAGATTGTACATGTCCATCCTCTGGATACAATTTGAAACGAGACTTGTCCGACCAGGCAACGTGTTTCCAAACATCAAAAGTCGAATTTCGGTGTTGAGCGGACACAGGTGAGGCATAAAGAAATCTGTCGAGCAGTAATCAAGGGCACACTAGTGGGCCTTCGGCTCCGAAAGCCCATATCGATGGTGTCCATTGAATGGCTCGCACGCTGACACTTGTTGATGGCCCGGCATTGAAACGTGCACCAATTTGCGGGAGGGTTGCACTTCTCTCACGTTGAACGATTCTCTTCAGTCATCGTTGGTTCCGTTCTTGTAGGATCTTTTTCCGGCGGCAGCGATGTCGGACGTTTAATGTTTTACCGGAATCCTGATATTCACGGATACTCTTCAAACGGTCGTACGCGAAAATACCCACTTCCTCGCTACCTCGGAAATGCTGTGTCTCACCGCTCCTGCGCTGGCTATAAAACCACATTCAAACTCACTTTAATCTTGACTACCTGCCATTGCAGCAGCAGTAATTGATCTAACAACGGCACCAGACACTTGTTGTGTTCTACAGGTGTTGTTGACCGCAGCGTCGTATTATGCCTGTCTACATATCTCTGTATTTGAATACGCATGTCTATACCAGTTTCTTTAGAACTTCAGTGAAAATACTCGACACTGCATCTTGTTTCACTTCACAACGCTGCATAAACATAACTTAATAAACTTTATTTAAGTACTAAATCTTAGTTGAACTACAGGTGTGTTTAATGAAACTTGATAATTACCATACTTGATGATGATGTTGTTTACTGATAAAATGAAATAGAAATGTATTGATAAAATTAAATGAGACAATGAAAGACAACCACTAATGTGAACAACAGCCTTGCATCTCGTTGCAAAGTTTCGGGAAGTCAAGTTTTTTCGTTGTTGTCTTTTATTTTAAGCACAGTTCCAGGTTCTCATCAATAACATCAATAGACTTCTCAATTTGCTCTTGATAAGATTTGTGTTTGGAAATAATTATTCTCATGAACGCGAGGTGTAAAAACAAATATGGTCAATAATTTTATTAGAAACAAAGTAATATGTTTACGTGGAATTTCATAGTACTCTCCATGGCTAGCAATTCACTTGTATCATCACTGAATCCGTGACTGCAAACGTTTTTTCGTAAGAGCGTTCAGCTGCTGTGTAGTGGCCCACTCAGAGTCAGGAATGGCGTCAAAATGTTTTTTCTTTAAGCATGATTTTGAGTTTTATGGCAAACCAGAAGTCGCAGGGTGCTAAATCTGGTGAGGAAGGCGGATATGCACAGACACGAACAGTTTCTCCGGCCAAAAACTCACCAGTCAAAAGCGAGATGTGGCTTGCTTCCTACATCGTTCCGCAAACGTTGCGGCACGTCCTCGTAAAATTCGGCATCTGGAATTGTTCCCTTTGAAACGATCTCTGATAGTATTATACCATCAATATGGAAAAATATATTTCCTTTACTTTACGTCTATGGTCACAAACTTTTTGTCAACAGATAACCGGTTTCGGTCTATAATGACCATCTTCAGATCTGTTTCATAAGAACACTATACTAATGTACTGCAGCCATAGTGGCACCGTCAAATGCAAAATCAGCACCAGCATCGTCTTTTATTTTAAGCACAGTTCCAGTAGCATATGCACGAATTATCTTGTCAGCGGTACTACTGTTCGAAACAAACTGCCCAGCTTTGAACAGTAATTCTGCTGACAAGATAACTGATAACAGCCCCTCTACTTTTTTCTTTCCTCTTTTTGCAGCAGTACTACCGTTAAAAAAAACTGCCCAGTTGCGGCGATAGAGGAATACAACCTCGTTTCCCGTACAAGTGGCCAAATTTCCGACGTGTTATCCACGTACAGGTAGAATCTAGTTGGTCTTAGTTGGGTTTGCTCGAGAATCCTCTCCTCGAATTCTTCTTGACCAAATTCGGCATACGACAGAGGACACCCCATGCTTACGACAGCAATCCGATTGTTCATAATAAATTCCATCGAACAGGACGCAGGTTGAAGTAAGCATATACTCGAAGAGTCTCGTCACGTTGGTGTCGAATGTCTTTCTTATCAGTTCCATGGAGTCCATTTGTAGCGCCATGGCGAAAAGGGACACTTCCCGAAACTGACCAACAGGGCACTTACATTTAGGCGTTGGAGCAAGCCCAACTGAAACCAACTTGTTTGTTCCGTTATGTGGATAATACGTTCGTCGTTTTGCCGCATGGACGACACAGCTTAGGTGAATTTCTCCACCACCTCGACAAGATGACAACCTCCCGTGAAAAGGAAACCAGAAGGCGAAAGTGGTTCAAATGGCTCTGAGCACTATGGGACTTAACTTCTGAGGGCATGAGTCCTCTAGAAGTTAGAACTAATTAAACCTAACTAACCTAAGGACATCACACACACATCCTTGCCCGAGGCAGGATTCGAACCTGCGACCGTAGCGGTCGAGCGGTTCCAGACTGTAGCGCCTAGAACCGCTCGGCCACCCCGCCCGGCCAGAAGGCGAGCTGTGACACAGCGAGTATAGAAAATCTATATACAACGATCTGTATCTACATGCTTCCAGCATTCACCACAAATCAAGGAATTTTACACACATACACCCTTGTTCACAGGGTACGATGCATTTGCGACCAAGACAGCCTTCCCACTCCGCTAAGCACCTGGAGAAGACATTTGAAAAACGTGAGTACAACTGTAAACAGATAAGGCTTGCATTTAGAATGGCTTAACGTAGAGAACAGCAGGACGCAAATATCACTAGCGTCCATCCAGCTTGTCGGCAATACCTGCAGAAAAGTTGGCAGAACATTGGAGCAACACAATCTTGAATGTGTACTTCGTCCACTTCCAAAAACCTTTACACTACTAAATTGAGTAAACGATCATCTAGGTCTTAATAAACTAAGGGGGTTTCGAAATCCCCTGCCAGAGCAACAAAGCATACTTTGGGGAAATTGCCCACACCGTAGAAGAGAGGTGCCTTGAACATAGACGCCACACTGAATTACGCCACGTCACCAATCATCTGTGGCCGACCATAGTGTAAGAACTGGCTGTACTATATGTTATAACGACACCAAAATAGTAAGGCAGTCTTCCTCCATCTCTGATTTCATGATTAAAGCGGGGATCGAAATTAGGTTTCAAGATGATCTAATCGACAAAGATAGTGGCCTTCAACCAAGTCAGGCGTGGAACGCTGTACTGGAAGCAGAAAATCAAAAGCGTTACCGTACAATGACGTCCGCACCCTGCATCGATAGCGCGTACACTGGAGGCCAGAGTTCGGAGCCGGGCGCCGTTACTCCCGTCACCGCATCCATATAACGCAAAGGCGGCACGGTCAGCGATAGGCCGGAACAGTGGAGGGGGTAACGGCGAGTATATATAGGACGCTGACAGGAGAGGAGCAGCATGAAAGTTATTAGACCTCTGATAACACACGCAGCAACAGTCTAGGGTTACGCAGCCTCAACATGTAGGCGCCACCAGCAGCTCATACACAACATGATACTGCGGATCTTACGTAATACTCCAAGACACACACACACATAGCGGATTTACATAATGAGTACTCTCGCTGAAATATTCAAAGCGCTCGCCACACGATTGTACAAGAACTCGAGACACTCGAACAATGCCTCCATCTTGAATCTGGGGAAATACGATCGTAACCAAAGGTGGAAGCATAACTGCAAAAAAAATAATAATAATAATAATAAATAATAAATAAATAAATAAAAAGTAAAAATTAAAAAAATCCATAGTGAAAGACATAAATGAGCATACAGTTGCATACCACCCTTGTGTGGTGCAGTAAAATGGAAAAAGTTTGGGTCCTAGAGTGAAGGTATCCGCTGCATTACGGCAATGTGTGCAGGACGCGCAGCAATTGAGACATGTCGCAACCCACACTGAGTCAGGGTAAAACACAACATCGCCCTTTTTGGCGAGCCACGCAGCACGTTTCAGCAGAATATTGTGCACCAGAGCAGCCAGACGGGGCCATGTCACCTACATGTGTGACGAAAGAAAGGCTAAGGCGAATGCAACAAATGGTACTATAACACTACAGTCCGCCACTGTTATACTATAACATTATAGCTGGAAGCAGTTCGTATAAGGAAATTATTTTTATTAAGGCAATTACAGTATAAAGAATCAGAGCATTGTTACCCTCTGAAAGTAATTTTGTTGTTTTGACCGTTATGTACCTAACGGAGGTGGCTTATCGGAAATGAAAGTGAAAATTATGTAAATACTCGTATTTAAACAGTAACAAACAATAATTTACCTATCCACAGTGTCCAAATGATAATAAAAACGGTCGCCAGCCTAATTAGGCATAAAAACGAGTAACATTCTTATTCAAGAAACTGAAAATAAGTAACTTCAATGGGCAAACGCAGCCTTTACTTTGTACCACGAGAGTGCAATGAACTCTTTTCACCTACATGTGTTCACGTTAAGGTAGGTGCTGACAGAGCAGAACCAACTATTTGCATAAATTTAACAGAAAACGAAACACACTATTACCTTGAGGACTTAGTCAAACTGAATGGCCTCAACAACGTTCCTATTAATGTTTACTGTAGAATCGTAAATTATACATAGTTTCAATATTACTTTTCAAACATCTGAAAAAAATCATCTGACAAAAAAAAAATCGTTAACGTAGTTCACTGCAAAATTATGAACTGGGCATAGGTTAAGTTTATCTCAGTTAAATACTTTCCTATTTAGAATGAAAATTAAATGTACTTCACTAACAAACACTTTCTCATTTACGTTTGAATAAAATAAGTTATTGTTATCATAGAGAGTGGTCTTTCTGTTACCTGTTACCTAGCATAAGCACAACAGCCGGCCGGTGTGACCGTGCGGTTCTAGGTGCTACGGTCGCAGGTTCGAAACCTGCCTCGGGCATCGATGTGTGTGATGTCCTTAGGTTAGTTAGGTTTAATTAGTTCCAAGTTCTAGGCGACTGATGACCTCAGAAGTTAAATCACATACTGCTCAGAGCCATTTTAACCACAATAGACAAACCGTGGATCCTGTTACATTATTAAAATGCGTTTCCAATACAGAAGAGAGATAAGCACTTAGCAAACATGTGTCTATAACTTTCCACAAATGCAGTTCACGACTTTTACTGCAGTGAGACACAATGTTGACAAAATTGCAAGAAACTGACTCACCTTTTAAAATTTACAACAGGCACCACTATGATCATTAACTAAGCAAAACTTTATAAGCCTCATCATACAATGAAGGCTTTCACGACCGGATGGTACTGTTGTTGATAATTATTCCTGGTTATATTGCCGTGGTCCATGGAATTCTTCTATTCCTAACGTTTCATCCAATACGACGTTGGACATCCTCAGAGGAATGGCTGGTCCTGCTGACTCCTGCCGACCGGCAGGACTGTTAAAAACCATTCGACGAAATCTGAACGTGGTCCGAAACAACAAAGGATTCATAAGCTTCTTCATCCCTCATTTTTCGCGCCCTCCATTGGTGTGACCACACGGCATGAAGAGGGGAAGGGGAAGCACATATTCAGCCTCATGTCTGCTCGAGCGCCTGAGAGTCAGGCAACACCATCGACACCCTTCAGATGGGGTTTGCCTGCTTTCAGACGCTTGAGCAGCAGTAAGGCAGAATGTCTGACGAAATTTCTGACACGTACCATCCTCTGCTAAGATGCCTGGGTGGCACTGAGGGTGCTGCTGTACTGAGGGAGCTTAGAGGGAACGTTTGCTGTTTCATTCACCCACATCTTAATGTTGCAGCTCGCGTGAGGGCTGCCCCAGGAGGGCGCGAAAAGGGGGGATGAAAAAACGTATGGACACTTTGCTGCGTCGAATCGCGTTCACATTTCTTCCAATGGTTCTTAACAGTCCCTGGTAAGCAGCACGGCAGGGTTAAAATTACATTCCAAAGGGGTCAGACAATGTTCAGATGGGTTGCAGCCGTACGATGACCTTATAGAAGGGTTGAAACACCGGGGTGTGGCAGCAATGCCAAATCTTGACAAGAACGGCGTCCTGATGCTTATCGCACTGTGAACTGTCGTTTTTGACCTCGAAACGTATGAGACTGAAAGCTCTTAGTGAAGAGATGGTTTCATTGACGCCCTTTATGCCACCGCCACTGACGTGTCGATTCTGAATTGCACTGAAAGATTTTCCTCGGCCACCTGTAATAATACCGCGTGATTGCAACGTTGGGTGTTGCGGATATCACCTCAGACGCAGAGGGGTCAAAAGAAGGGGGAAATGTGTAGAAGAGAGAGTGTGACGACCTTCCTAACGCGTATCACATGCATAGTAGAGTTGAGCAGAATTGTCTTGAAATTTGGTGACAATGTGACATCATTAATCCACCTTGCAGCTCACATGAACTTCTGAGTTTCAGGATGATTTTCTTTTTTTCCTTTATGTGTCGACACCTCGTTATTTGAAGCGTCGCTTCGCCGAGTCCAAGAGTGACGACGGAGGGGGCCACGCTTTGCCAATTATACAGGATGAGTCGCTAGAGTAGCTCAGAAAGTATGATAGTAGCTGGAAAGTTCGTGGAACAAATGTTGCATGGGACAACGAGGGCCATAATATGACGTTGGTTTTTTGTTGATAGGTGGGGTCGCGTCAGAGATATTAAGGTCAGCATTTTTTTAAAAAAAATGGTTCAAATGGTTCTGAGCACTATGCGACTTAACATCTGAGGTCATCAGTCCCCTAGAACTTAGAACTACTTAAACCTACCTAAGGACGTCCCACACATCCATGCCCGACGCAGGATTCGAACCTGCAACCGTAGCGGTCGCGCCGATCCAGACTGAAGCGCCTAGAACCGCTCGGCCAGAACGGCCGGCTGTTTTTTTTTTAAGGGGATGCTGTAGTTTGGTACTTATTTTCTGATATCGGCTATAGAGCCGAATCCAGTGATGTGTAACAGTAAGGTCTTTGAAGGACAACGAATGTCAAAAAGGGGTTCGAAGTGATAACCATTGGTATCAATCCACTGATGCAATCTTCTTATCATGGATTGAAGTGGTATTCCTTAACACATCGCCAACTAGTGGCTCGCTGCCCATGGCTTTCCGAACACTACCTTGGAGTAATGAAAGATTCAGGAGCGGTTCTGTAAGATCTCTTGACTTACTTTGAGCTTTGCACTTAGTGTTGAAGCCACTTAAGCCGGCCGAAGTGGCCATGCGGTTCTAGGCGCTTCATTCTGGAACCGCGCGACCGCTACGGTCGCAAGTTCGAATCCTGCCTCGGGAATGGATGTGTGTGATGACCTTAGGTTAGTTAGGTTTAATTAGTTCTAAGTTCTAGGGGACTGATGACCTCAGATGTTAAGTCTAATAGTGCTCAGAGCCATTTGAACCATTTGATTTTTGAAGCCACTTAGAAGGAAAGATCCTAACCGCTTCTGATGAAATGCTCCAGATATAGCTATTCGAACCCGCAGTCTTTCGTTTTCCTGGTTCATGTTTTGCCACTAGGCTACCAGCACCGCCGGATCGCTAATGCCTCCAAACTTTCGAAGGGTGTAATCAGAGTGCGCAACCAAGTGCAGCGTAACTTTGCTGCGTGCCAGTTGGAGTACTTACATTGGGAAGCCGAGATTTAGGTTCAAAGGAAAGCTTAGAGCTCTAATTAGGGTCTGCAGTAGGCAGGTTTACTCTAGACTGCTCCTGTAAACTTTAGGTAGAGTCGCAGCTGCTTCCTGTACGAAACTATTCCCGGATCCTGTGAAAATATTGGCGATGGATTGAGCAGTAGGCGGATCTGGAGCAGCCCACTGATTTGGGTCTGAATTGTTCAACATAAAGATGTCAAATCAGTTGCTGTCGAGAGTGACTCCCAGGTAATTTTCCATGCATCCTAACTGGACGGCGATAACCAGTCTGCTCCAAGCCCTCGTGAATTGGAAATCTCCTCAGGACGAATGCTTCGCTTTTCTCTGTACTGAACGCCATCCTCCATCTGGTCATGGACTGCACGGGGTAACTGCAGAGGTTGCATGGATATGCGGTCTGCGTCTACGTCTATACGCCACTGGGTACCTTAGCGTGTGTGGTGGTGGCTTCTTTGTGCACCACTGTCACTTCCATTCTTTCGTGTCCCAGTCGTGAATGGCGCGCGGGAAGAACGATCGTTAGTAAGTCTCCGTGTGACCTCAAATCTCTCTGACTTCACCATCACGCTCTTTTACGCGAGATATACATGTACCCTGTAGTCATGTGTAACGCAACTAATTTTTTACACTTTTCTCAGCGGAGAAAGACAATACGACGCTTCTGGGCAGGCCGCATTTCTCAAGTGCCCACTAAGGTTAGTACCTAGAATTCATGTCGCCACGTGTTGATAGGGGTCAATGTAATGGAAAGTCCGCACGTAGAACAGGAGGCAGAAGATGGTGTGGACGTAGAGCAGCAAATGATGGATGAGGCTATTGGTATTAATAGTGCTGCTGAAGAGCAGAATCCAAACTTGAGTGATTTATTACCTAAAAATATTTGTGTGCCCTCTCCTGTGCAATGTACACGGCTATATTTTCGTTTTGGTTGTAATAATACACCATGCTTAAGGATAAGACGTCTACTACAATAGTGACAATGAATGGAATCAATGATGTGTGAATGGTCAAATGTTTATAAATAACACATTTTTCCTGTGGTCCAAACTCCTGGTGCATGGGATGGCTATACTGCTGTATGGCTCCTTTAATTTTCTTTCAAAATGACAGCAAAAAAGCTAAGAGATAAATGATGTTAAATGAGGAACAATAATAGTACTTATGGTTCGAGTATAAACTATGTAGCTATGTCGCTTGTTATAAGGGGCGGTGGAGAAGTTTTCGTTTGAAGTCCTGCAGTCCAATCAGGCAACATCGCCGTGAGCACTGAGGCAATCATCTCAATTATGCACCAACTTGAAGATACCCGTCTGATAAAACACCCACCATGTCCTGCTGCGTGATGAAGTCTGTAACTGTCTGCTGCACATCCTCGTCGGACAGGAACCATCGACACTTCAAGGCCTTTTTTAAGGGACCGAAGGTGTGATAATGCCAAGGGGAGAGATCAGAATTGTGGTGTCAGGTATCGATACCACTTTTTTTGTCATCAATCTTCTGACTGGTTTAATGCAGCCCAGCACGAATTCCTCTCCTGTACAAATCTTTTCATCTCAGAGTAGCACTTGCAAACTACGTCCTCAATTATTTGCTTGACGTATTCCAATCTCTGTCTCCCTCTACAGTTTTTGCCCTCTACAGCTCCCTCTAGTACCACGGAAGTCATTCCTTCATGCCTTAACAGATGTCCTATCGTCCTGTCCTTTCTCCTTATCAGTGTTTTCCGCATGTTCCTTTCCTCTCTGATTCTGCGTGGAACCTCCTCATTCCTTACCTTATCAGTCCACCTAATTTTGCCGGCCGCTGTGGCCGAGCGGTTCTAGTCCCGTCAGTCTGGCACCGCGCGACTGCTATTGTCGCAGGTTCGAATCCTCGGGCATGGATGTGTGTGGTGTCCTTAGGTTAGTTAGGTTTAAGTAGTTCTAAGTTCTAGGGGACTGACGACCACAGATGTTAAGTCCCACAGTGCTCAGAGCCAGCTAGCCAACCTAATTTTCAACATTCGTCTGTAGACCCACATCTCAAATGCTTCGACTCTCTTCCGTTCCTGTTTCCCCACAGTCCTTGTTTCACTACCATACAACGCTATTCTCCAGACGTACATTCTCAGAGATGTGTTCCTCAAATTAAGGCCGATATTTGATATTAGTAGACTTCTCTTGGCCAGGAATGCCTTTTTTGCCATAACTAGTTTGCTTTTGATGCCTCCTTGCCCCGTCCGTCATTGGTTATTTTACTGCCTAAGCAGCAGAATTCCTTAACTTCATCTCCTTCGTGACCATCAATCCTGATGTTACGTTTCTCACTGTTCTCATTTCTACTACTTCTCATTACCTTCGTCTTTCTTTGATTTACTCTTATTCCACTCTGTGTACCCATTAGACCACTCCGTTCACCCAGGATAGCAATGTCATCAGCGAATCATATCATTCATATCCTTTCACCTTGAATTTTAATTCCACTCCTGAACCTTTCTTTTACTTCCAACATTGCTTCCTCGACGTACAGATTGAACAGTAGGGGCGAAAGGCTACATCCTTGTCTAACACCCTTTTCAATACCAACACTTCGTTCTTGGTCGTCCACTCTAATTATTCCCTGTTGGCTGTTCTACATCTTGTATATGAGACGTCTCTCCCTTTAGCTTACCCCTACTTTTTTCAGAATTTCGAAGATCTTGCACCATTTTACATTGTCGAACGCTTTTTCCAGGTCGACAAATCTTATGAACGTGTCTTGCTTCCACTATTAATCGCAACGTCAGAATTGCCTTTCTCATGCCTTTACTTTTCCTAAAGCCAAACTGATTGTCATCTAGCTTATCCTCAATTTTCTTTCCCATTCTTCTGTATATTATTCTTGTCAGCAACTAGGATGCATGAGCTGTGAAGCTGAATGTGCGATAATTGTCGTACTTGTCAGCTCTTGCCATCTTCAGATTTGTGTGGATGATGCTTTTCCGAAAGTCAGATGGTATGTCACCAGACGTATACATTCTACACACCCACGTGAATAGTCGTTTTCTTGCCACTTCCCCCAATAATTTTAGAAATTCTGATGGAACGTTATCTTTCCCTTCTGCCTTATTTGACCTTAAGTCCTCCAAAGCTCTTTTAAATTCTAATTCTATTACTGGATCTCCTATCTCTTCTTAATGGTCTACTGTTTCTTTTTATATCACATCAGACAAATTTTCCCCCTCATAGAACCTTTCAATGTATTCTTTCCACCTATCCGCTTTCTCCTCTACAGTCAACAGTGTAATTCCCTTAGCGTTACCACCCTTGCTTTTAATGTCACCGAAGGTTGTTTTGACTTTCCTGTATGCTGAATCTGTCCTTCCGACAATCATTTCTTTTTCCATATCTTTTTGACTAATCTCTTGAACTACTCTTCATCACTACTACATTCTGATCGAGTTTATACGTGCTCCCGGGTGCCCTTTTACAATCCAGTATCTGATTTCTGATCCTCTGTCTGACCATGATGTAATGCACTCGTTACTGAAATCTTCCTGTACCACCCGGCCTTTTTCCACGTATACCTCCTCCTCTTGTGATTCTTGAACAAGGTATTCACTATTACTAGCTGAGCTTTATTACAGAATTCAAATAGTCTGTCTGCTCTCTCACTCCTTATACCAATCCCATATTCTCCTGTAACCTTTCCTTCTACTTCTTCGCCTACAACTGCATTCCAGTGACCCATGACTATTATATTTTCATCTCCCCTTACGCATAGTATTACCTTTCCGATAGCCTCATATACTTTTTCCGTCTCTTTATTTCTGCTGGCGACGTCGGCATGTATACCTGAACTATCGTTCTCGGCGTTGGTTTGCTGTCAATTCTGATAAGAACGAACCTGCCACTGAACTGTTCACAGCAACACACTCTCTGTCCTAGCTTCCTATTCGTAATGAATCCTACCCACGTTATACCATTTTCTGCTGCTATTGATAGTACCCTGTTGTCGGGTATTAGTGGACTCGACTTGCTCAGAACGGAGAGCGACTACCCGAGTTCACAAGTAAAACCCTGGACTCGCGGCTTTCCCGTTACATACGCAACCGTTTGAAAAATTTCCGCAATTTAAGTGTAAATTGCTGTTCATTTACTCCATACAATCAAGATTCAAGTTTTACAGTCATTCTAACGTGCAAACTGAAATGTCACATAATGTTCAACCTGTTTAAAGACAGAAGTAAGTTTCGTAGCAAAATAACGACTGGCTAGCAGTGTATATTGTTATGTATATATTCAGAACTTTTTCGGAGACTGCTGTAAATTTAAGACGTTGACAGACACGCTTTTGTCGCGTTACCGAGTCTGTAACGACAGTATCAGAAAACATGACATGAGTATTAAGAACAATCTCTTTACGGTCATTAATTATTAAAATTAACTTATAAAAGCAAGTTGCCATGACCAAATCTATACAGAAATAGCACACCTTTTCGTCGCAGGTTATAACAGCGAAGTTGCTTTGTGCCCAGTTTTCGTTTGACGCAGCACATATGTTTTCTCATAGGGGAGGTGGGATAAACAAGAATACAATCGTTTTGCTTGAACTGGACGAAATTTGTAAGTTTTTCGTCTCAAGCGTGGACTGAAATGTGAATCTTATTCCAGATATCGCTCCTCGTCTAGTGGAACACATTTTCAGTTGCGTACTTTGCGTGAATTAAATTTTGTCTCCCATCCTTCACAGTCTTGCGAAACACAGCTTCGTTAATGGCCATCTGATCGGGACAATTGGTCATTTTGCCTTCTCAGTGCTACTCTACAGGAGCAAAATCATGTACTTATTTTCGGTACAAACAGAAAGTCACTATGAGCCTTGGACTCCTGCATGCATTAGTGAAAGAGAGTGAGTCGACGACTATAAAGCGACCGCAGCGCCACCGTTCTCGCACTCGTCATACTCGGAAACTACAGCGGAGACGAAGAAGCTCCTTAGCACTGATACAAGAGTGGTGCCTCGATTTGTGAAGTATGCAAGCCGCTACATTAGGCCCGACTCACTCTTTTTCTGATCCCTAGCTCCCATCCAGGGTACAAAGTAGGGAAAAAAAGTTAAATGTGCGTATGGCATTGTTGCCGAGAGTCGTGTTCTGGGGAGTTCCGCCGCATAGTATATGTCTTTTTCGTTGACGCCACTTCGCCGACTTAGGCGACGATGGTGATGAAATCATGACACCACACACACACACACACACACACACACACACACACACACACACACATACTCTCGAGCAGTGAATATCCTCCATTCGGCCAGGAATCGAACTCAGGTTCCTGAGATCGAGAATCAGCAGCTCTAACCACTACATGACGAGGTGCTGACAAGATTGGTAAGGCGTTCTAGGCTAGGGCGTTCCATTCCTGTAACAGAGCGGTTGTCAGCTGCTGGACGTTCTTTAGTAAATGTGGATATGCTGCAATACTTGCCACCCAAAGTACCGCACATGTGCTAGTCGATATTTATGCCGGGCCGAGGGAGTGGACAGGCCAGTCTATTCGCCGCATATCCTACAGTTCAAAGAGCTGCTCCAACCGTGCTGCTCTATCCGCTCGCGCGTTGTCATCCATAAAAGTGAGGTCACAGTCCAATGCATCACTGAACAGACGCACGCAGGGAAGGAGTACAGTGTCTCAGCATTTTGACCAGTGAGTGTACCGTGTTCAAACAAATTTTCGACAACTTTCCTAGGTGCATTATGTGTCCTTACTTGTCGCCATGTGAGAGTACGTCCAGCATTGTCGAACATGTTCTTTCTGGTGATCAAGGCGTTAGGGTGTGGGAAAGCATAATGTTACATGGGCATACTAGCCCCCAAATCTTTGAATACGGTACACTAGCCACTCACTGTACTTGTAACACTGTATTCATTCCCCCCACTTATGCCTCTTTTCAGTACTGTCTTCGGCCGTTGCTTCATTTTTATGGATGACAACGCGTGATCGCACTGGAATTCAGGTGGAGAAGCCCCTGGTAGGAGAGAGTATTCCGATTTAAGTCACACCGAGTACGCGTGGGATGCATGGGGTAGATGTATTCCAGCACGTCCACATGTACAAACGATCAATTGTCAACCGCACTGGTGGGGGAGCTGAACTCACCACAAGGACTCCTTACCAATTTTGCGCCCTGCATTGGAGCTCTTTGCAGGGTGTGGACTGATGTACCTGGTGATCACACACACTATTAACAACCATGTCCAGCTTTTTGGAATGTCATAAATCGATTGACTCGAAAAAAGTGTCACATCTGTTCAGTTCATTGGGTATTTCTTTCAGTTACCTTCTGTACTATACTGTAGCAGTCCCTTCTATGCATGACCCAAGTTTCATCGAGCTACGTAACTTGCCAGTGACACATTGTGCAAATGTTACTTTTCTTCTTTCTTTTCACACACCAAATTTTTTGTGTGGAGACCAGCAAATACTCGAAGAAGACTTCCATTTGGTGATGTACAAGTGATGCACATGGCATTATGTGGCAGGGTATTTCAATTACTTATTTACTTTCATGCAGGCACTGTTTTGTCAAGCTACATGCAAAGGTTAACTTATCGGTTAACCCAGATGGAATGGTATCAGGTAGTTTACACAGTGCAATTAGGTTGGGGTTTTATGTTAAATTTCAAAAATACACTATAGCTTAAAGAAAATTCCGGGTGCTACATCTTGATTCAAGCATTGCAGCTCATTGTTTTTCTTCACATGAAACACTTTGGACATTTTTTTTACTATACATAACTTGGCGACCAAGGAGAAAATTGCGAGTACGATATAGGAGTAAGAGCATGAATTTTTTATTCTGGACATTTGTCTTCAACTTCGCTGACAAAACAGCTGACATAAAACAGAAGAAGATGGCACTCTGGCTTAACGTTGGTACAACTGACTGACATCTGTACTGGTCAGCCATTAATCAAAGTGTAGTAGAGATTGGATAAATTTTTTCCAGAGTTTACAGCGCAAATCTCTCATAGAATAGCAGTTTTTGTTAAATGTGACGCTGAATCATTAGTGCGTTAAATGAATATCTAGAGCAGAACACTGACTAAACAAGCTTTCGGTGATGGTCAAATTGTAACTGGACTAACGCTCGTATACACCTGAATGAGACTGGAGTATTATCGTTATAACTGCATTCAGTCTACAGGATTTATCACCACCGACGCTCATCTCCTTCCGTACCAAATTTTAATAGTTTTATCAGTTTCTCTATATAGCTTGCCTGAAAGCTTCCTTTTCTTAAACAACAGATTTAAAGATTATTTTATTTTTATTTGTATCACGTTCTTTATTGGATTTGTATATTCGCTATCTTGAAAGCAGGATAGACACCGACTGGAAGTGCACTACAGAGGGTAGCAATGACAAAAGAGGCGTTTTATAAGAAAAGGAGAATTTTCTGCAGCGCTCATAAAATGTCTTGTATGGAGTGTTCTTCTATATGGCGCTGAAACATGAACTTTCAGGTAGAAAGAGAAAGGCTGGAGGCTTTTGAGATGTGGACATGGCGAAAGATGGAAAGAATAAGTTGGATGGACAGAGTAAAAAATGAAGAGGTACTGAGAAGAGAGGGAGAGAAAAGATAGTTACTAGATGTAATAAAAAGAATAAAAAGAAACTGGATTGGGCATATATTATGAAAGAATGACGGACTGATAAAAACAGTTTTAGAAGGTTATGTAGAAGGGAAAAGGAAGCGAGGAAGGATGAGTTTTCAGATACTGGATGACGTGATGGACGGTGCAATACACAGCAGCCTTAAGAAGGAAGCAAGGGATCGCAGAAAATGGGGAGGCAAAGGACCTGCTAATATGATGATATTTGCTATGATTGTTGAGACTTTAATGGCTGATGACACTGGAAAGTGTAAAAGTACGCCTGTGTTCGATAGACACAGAGGCTTAGTTATTGTATTTCGTTAACGGGGTACTAATGATATTTTATGCTGGTGATAGACATTATACATGAATAGATATTTTTTTGAAAGTGAGTATGCTGGAAAATGTAGAAAAGCCACAAAAAAAAACAAAGATAAATGTCAAGTTTCAATGAGTCCATTTAAATGGAGAGCAATATGCTGAAGTTGTAGTACAAGGTTAACTAGTGAGTCTTTACTTTTAGTGATTTGTACCGTTGGTTAGACCATGGGAGTGTTCTGAGGTTACCGTGTTACCTATGAAATGGTTCTAAAATAAGGGGAGGTTTCCTTGTGTTTGACATCTGAACGCTGGAAACATTGTAGCTTTCTGTCAGAAAGTTTGGCCTGTGAGAGGGTTTGCCGGATAACCACCTGCTTTCGTTTTGAGAAGGCTGTGAAATTTCAGCAAGGGAACTTGTACAGAGGTGTTGTGCCTGTGTCACCTAGCTGTGAGCGCCCAGCCCAGCTACAAGGAGATTATCGTGGAGAGCACGACGACTTCCACGTAGGAAAAGCTCGGAAAAAGTTACCTGCAGGTGTGTGAATGGAAGCAGAAGAGTTTAGCTGCGGACAGATGGGCGGTACGTATCACGCAGATCTGCCGCGGAAAATGTTTGAGCCAACGGTGCACAGACCCTACATTCGACCGTCGATGTTCAGCCTGTCGAGTTCAAAGTGTGGCTGAACGCTAGGAAACGAAGCTGCTTGTGAAAACGGCACGTGTGTCCCAACGTGGTATAAGCGATCGCAGCTCGCTCCAGCGGTCGTTGTCAGCTCTAACTGGCTAACAGCTCACACAGTTTGCTTACGAAATGGATGGGTGTAAAATTCCTTCGTCAACTCTATTAAAACAAATATTTCCTTCACTGTCCTTATGCTAGTCCTCTTTATTACAGCTATATAAAATCTTCGATATCCATGAATATGTTATAACGCAAAAATGAAAGTTCAGTGTACGTGAAATATATTCACAGTTGCGAACATGGACAAGCATCAGCTGTATAACGGAACGACGACAGTGAAAATTTGTTTCGGATTTCCCTCATATAGTGAGCAGTCGCCCCACCATTTGGCTATCAGATCACGACTCACGGCCAAACCCAAACTTCTGTATGTTGTCAACTAGTTGTCTACAAACTGTACTCGTACATCCATTATGCATATTCCTGTACAGGGGAAAGTTGAAAGTAACTTGCGCGACATAGGCACTGCAATATCGCATTTCTGCGCTGACACCGGACTTGCAAGTAAACTGCCTCCCCAGCACAGGAATATACATAATGAATGCACGAGTACAATTTGTAGACACATGATTGACGACAAATGGAAGTTTGGGCCTGACGCTGAGTAATCTTCAGATAGTCAAATGGTATGGCGAGTGCTTATGATAAGAGGGAAATCCCGATCGAGTCTCGGTCTGGCACGAATTTTTCTCTGTCGTCATGTAACCGATGGCTGTCCATATTCGCAACTACTAACGCATTCTACGTATTTCATGTCGACTGAAGTCGCCATGGTGCCTGTTCCATAAGACGTACGTGTATGTCCGAAAGCACATTGCATTGTCATTCTGAATACTAGAGACACTGCGATATCTCGTACTTCCATATACAGTCAATAAGGACGTTAGCTTGTAAAAATTTCTTTACATATAGTGCGACAGAGATTATCAATAGTGTCTCATATAAGACAAGAATTACTTCATCGTTCTCTCTTTCTGGTAAAACTGTCTTACTTGTTTGATCGCTGTTTCTATTCAGTAGTAGAATCTTTACAACATGTGAAATTCATGACCAAACAAGAAAGTGCAAAATATCTAACTGTAACTAGTGCAAGCCCTCTTGTAGGAAAAACCATCGAACACACACACACTCCTGAGATAGAGCGCATTGATATATTACATAACATCTAATATTATAGATTATACTTATATTGTCACACAGAAGAAGGTGTAATTAGATAAATGACGAAAACTAACTTCACTTAACGAAGATTTATTCAGCACTTGCACATACAAGAGCGCGAAGCGAACTGCGTCCGACCAGAGCACATACAGTACATATACAACTACGGAACACTCCCGCACAATGATTTCTTGACATTTCTGGATATGCCTAGAATGAATTCGAACCGAGTATAGAAATTAAAGTTGTACAGTCCAGGTGAGTTTTGAACTCATGACCCTTCATGCAAAAGTTTAGTATCGTAATCACTACACCACGCTGCTACTTGGCTTTTTCTGCGACAATATTAAATTGATGCGAAAGACTCAGAACCTTTTAGAAAACATGAAGGCAAGTAAAAAAAAAAAACGGTATGTTGTGAGATGTAAACCTGCAACATGTCATCCATCATTTGGCAAAACCACATCTGTATTCATTACGCTGCGATTAATTACCATGAAATGCGACCCTGTCGTGCATGTTACTATATTCTGAAGTCTTTAATAACAAAAATTTAATTATAACATACATTCATAATACTTACGTTATAGTTCTAAAATTATTTAACCACCAATATGAAGTTTCCCTTCATTTTATCACAACGGATAGTGCCAGTTCAAATGGCATATATTCTTAGGATTTAAGTTATAGTATAAAACCCACCAAATATGGATTTCAACTGAAAGTCAGTATGGCGTCTTAATATTCTCCACTGAAATGAGATGGCTTACATGTGACGTAGGTGGCGTTTTCCCCTCGCATTGGTCTACGTTCAAACGCAATTTCATACTATATGTCACGCTTGATATTGCTCTGCATATTCAGAAAGACTCCAACTTTCTGTTCAAGTCTTTGATGTCAGAAACTCGGCACTTTCAACGTTAACTTTCATATGCAAGGTCCGTGTGACGACGGCCTTAGCAGGAGGCTGCTCAGGTACGCCGGCGCGAACAAAGTGAGGAGGTAAACACAAACAAGCTTCTACTGACGACTCACGAACACGGTTGAGTTTCAGATTACAAATTTCCAACAGCGAATGGGAAACACCGCTCGGATACACTGGATAACATGAAAACACACAAAAATTGGCCGTTAAGTAAACTAAGACGTGCAGAATTATTACCTAAATGTCTAAGGAAATGGTATAGAAGAAATAATCGGTGGGATCATACATTGCATCATAGTAATAAGTTATATCTGTACTTCTTGTGGTTTATTTTACCAGTTAAGGAAAGACTAACTCAGCGGCATCGCCAATTATTAAATTAAGAGTGTAGCTGAATCTTCATACGTTGTACACCATCAAATTAACGTTCATTTCAGCGCGTTTAATGTAAGATGCGTCTTCTATAAATAAGCCAGTAGGCTCGAAAGCTGTAAATTTAATGATATGTTAATACACACTGAGGTGACAAAAGTTATGGAATAGCTATGTGTACATGTACAGATGGCGGTAGTACACAAGGTATGAAAAGGAAGTGCTTCGGTGGAGCTGTCGCTGGTACTGTGGTGATTCATGTGAAAAGGTTTCTGAATTAATTATGACCACACGATTGGAATCAACAGGTTTTGAATGCGGAATGGTAGCTGCCGCTAGACGCATGGGACATTTCATATCGGAAATCGTTAGGGAATTCAATATTCTGAGATCCACGGTGTCAAGAATGTGTCGAGAATACCAAATTTCAGGCATCACCTCTCACCACAGACAATGCAGTAAACGATGGCGATCAGATAACTACCAAAGAGCAGCACCGTTTACGTAAAGTTGTCAGTGCTAAGAGACAAGCAGCACTGCGTGAAATAATCGTAGATATCATTGTGGGAATACAACAAGCGTATCCGTTATGACTGTGCGGCGAAATTTGGCGTTAATACGCTACGGCAGGATACGACTGACGCGACTGCCTTTACCAACAGCACGACATCGCCTGCAGCGTCTCTCCTGTGCCCCTATTCTGTATCTTTCCGCCATTCTGCCGATCGGTGCGGTACTCCAGCGCACCAAACAGTCTTATTTTCGAAGTAGAGCCCCAACATTTTTCTGTAAGCTTTTCGGAAGCGATGCCGAATGGTCCTAGCGAACCGAAACGCAGTTGCCAGTTCTCCTCGTGCCAACCAATCAAAAATAATCTGCCTCAGGTCCGCGCATACGCACTGCAGCGCCACAGCGGCACGAACCCGAAGCGGCTCGCAACCAACATGGGCACGCTTTTCTTCACAGTACCGAAAAGTGTGGTTAGGGTACGTTATACTATTCAAATTTCGCTGACCACGTGCTTCCATGAATGCATGATAACGATAGAATATTGACTGTGTTCTGGAAACTGCCATAAATGTCACATTATGTCATTTTATTCTCATTCACATCGACGCCTTGTTTTGGATTGAGTTAGGAATGGCGTGTAGTAACACATTATACAAATACATGTATAGAAACATCGGAAAAGTTCGTCATTTTTTCTGTTTTCCGTCGTTCCTTAGTTGCTTCAAAATTCGTGGTGGTATTTTCCGTCTATGCAACTAATTTGAAAGCAGTTTCTTTATTCCCAGAATGAGATTTTCACTCTGTAGCGGAGTGTGCGCTGATATGAAACTTCCTGGCAGATAAAAACTGTGTGCCGGACCGAGACTCTAACTCCGGACCTTTGCTTTTCGTAGGCAAGTGCTCTACCAGCTCAGCTACCCAAGCACGACTCACGGCCCGTCCTCACAGCTTCGCTTCTGCCAATACTTCATATCCTACCTTCCAAACTTCACAGAAGCTCTCCTGCGAACCTTGCAGAACTAGCACTCCTGGAAGAAAGGATACTACAGAGACATGGCTTAGCCACAGCCTAGGGGATGTTTCCAGAATGAGATTTTCACTCTGCAGCGGTGTGTGCGCTGATATTCTTTATTGCCATACGCGTTTCGCTTCTTTTATTCGTGAAGATCCTTCACAAATAAAAGAAGTGAAATGCGTATGGTAATAAACAAACTGAATTCAGTTAGCTGCATAGACGGAACACATCTCCATAAACTCGAAAAATTGTTTAAGAGAGTGTCAAAGAATAACATGCATAGATTGTGGTTGTACCTCGCTCCTAGAGATCCAAATGATGAAATAGCCTATTTCCATACATGATACATCAACGATTTGGTTCATAAAAACAATTTTTTAAAAAAAAAATCGTCAAAATTGTTAAGAGTGTGTGGCGAGTGCAGCTATAGAAGTTCTTTGTAGTTTACAACATGCATTTGATGAATCAAAATGTTTCATTTATGGTGGTATAGTCTAAAATATTGTAGCGGCAATCTTTTCATCTCTGTCTACAGTTATAAGGATTCGATTGCAGGTAATTACTTGTGACAAGCTAAAATATAAAGACGATTGCTGATAGTTTTATTCGCAAAAATTTAAGTTGTGCTCTTAGATTCCTACCTGACCACACAGTTGGAAATCGCTACATATTCAGAAAAAAAATAGTGAATTATGTTTGACAAGAAAAAGTATATCACTGTCAGTTGCTTCAAGCACAGAAATTTCATCTCTCATTCCTTAAATGTATGGAAGTCACGAAATCGAAGATACTCATCACTGAGAAAGTGCGCTCTTACATGTAAATGACAACCAACGTATCAGAAAAATGCTTAGCGTTGACCATTAACGAAGGCTCAGAATGCGTTACAAACACGAAGAGGAGAAAAAGTATTTTGGTATTCATCAGCATGCGATCCTACAACCTCTGACACAGCAGTTGTTTGCCTTACATACTGTGCTACTACAACTCCTTGTTTGCAGTGCTTTATTCGACATAATTCCAGTCGAGAGAGAGGTAGGCTGCCTTCGCTGCCGAATGATGGGGACTTAAGCCGTAAATGCATGAAATTTTGGAAGCTTTCTCCTATCAGGATTCACAAAACTAATTTGTATTGTTACTTAAAAGTTTTAACCGTGTTTCAATAGTTAATAAGTAAACCGTTTGAGGAAAAGAGTACGCGTATTCACTAGTGATTTCAGCTAACACTCATGTGATATATACTCCTGGAAATTGAAATAAGAACACCGTGAATTCATTGTCCCAGGAAGGGGAAACTTTATTGACACATACCTGGGGTCAGATACATCACATGATCACACTGACAGAACCACAGGCACATAGACACAGGCAACAGAGCATGAACAATGTCGGCACTAGTACAGTGAATATCCACCTTTCGCAGCAATGCAGGCTGCTATTCTCCCATGGAGACGATCGTAGAGATGCTGGATGTAGTCCTGTGGAACGGCTTGCCATGCCATTTCCACCTGGCGCCTCAGTTGGACCAGCGTTCGTGCTGGACGTGCAGACCGCGTGAGACGACGCTTCATCCAGTTCCAAACATGCTCAATGGGAAACAGATCCGGAGATCTTGCTGGCCAGGGTAGTTGACTTACACCTTCTAGAGCACGTTGGGTGGCAGGGGATACATGCGGACGTGCATTGTCCTGTTGGAACAGCAAGTTCCCTTGCTGGTCTAGGAATGGTAGAACGATGGGTTCGATGACGGTTTGGATGTACCGTGCACTATTCAGTGTCCCCTCGACGATCACCAGAGGTGTACGGCCAGTGTAGGAGATCGCTCCCCACACCATGATGCCGGGTGTTGGCCCTGTGTGCCTCGGTCGTATGCAGTCCTGATTGTGGCGCTCACCTGCACGGCGCCAAACACGCATACGACCATCATTGGCACCAAGGCAGAAGCGACTCTCATCGCTGAAGACGACACGTCTCCATTCGTTCCTCTATTCACGCTTGTCGCGACACCACTGGAGGCGGGCTGCACGATGTTGGGGCGTGAGCGGAAAACGGCCTAACGGTGTGCGGGACCGTAGCCCAGCTTCATGGAGACGGTTGCGAATGGTCCTCGCCGATACCCCAGGAGCAACAGTGTCCCTAATTTGCTGGGAAGTGGCGGTGCGGTCCCCTACGGCACTGCGTAGGATCCTACGGTCTTGGCGTGCATCCGTGCGTCGCTGCGGTCCGGTCCCAGGTCGACGGGCACGTGCACCTTCCGCCGACCACTGGCGACAACATCGATGTACTGTGGAGACGTCACGCCCCACGTGTTGAGCAATTCGGCGGTACGTCCACCCGGCCTCCCGCATGCCCACTACACGTCCTCGCTCAAAGTCCGTCAACTGGACATACGGTTCACGTCCACGCTGTCGCGGCATGCTACCAGTGTCAAAGACTGCGATGGAGCTCCGTATGCCACGGCAAACTGGCTGACACTGACGGCGGCGGTGCACAAATGCTGCGCAGCTAGCGCCATTCGACGGCCAACACCGCGGTTCCTGGTGTGTCCGCTGTGCCGTGCGGGTGATCATTGCTTGTTCAGCCCTCTCGCAGTGTCCGGAGCAAGTATGGTGGGTCTGACACACCGGTGTCAATGTGTTCTTTTTTCCATTTCCAGGAGTGTACGTAAGCAGAGCCGACATTTTCAAATTTAATGATTTTTTAAGCTCTTAATTGCGTAAAGAAAACAGGTACTTTGTAAGAATATTGACCGAAACTGTTTTTATATGTTATAATCATTCAAAGTAACAACAATAAAAACGATTTTTCTCACAAAGGAAAATTGTGAACTCACTTTCCACTCGGACGTCGCGTTAATTCTTCGGTAACACAGTCACTAAATCCGATAATAATACCGCTCAATATGTTTAAAATAACAGATTCTAGAAGAAAATAAACCACGCCGAACTGAACGAGAGCGCCATTCCGAAATCCCAAATCTCTCGCTCCAGTTGACGGATCGGCATCAGGTCTCAAAAGCTTACTGAATACGAACTTCGTATAAAGAACCGCAAATGACGCCACTACCTAGGTTAACCTACTGCACCGATCGGAATGAACAACACAGAACAGGGCTCCTGGGCTCATGACCATACTGGTTGGACTGCAGACGACTGGAAAACCATGACCTGATCGGATTAGTCCCTATTAGAGTTGACGGCAGGGCTGATTGTGGCACAGACCATCACGAGCCCATAGACCCAAATTGTCAACGAGGCACTGTTTAGGCTGGTGGTGTAATGGTGTGTTCTGTGTTTACATGGAATGGACTGGATCCTCTGGTCCAACTAAAACGATCATAGATTGGAAATCGTTGTGTTCGGCTACTTGGAGACGATTTGTAGCCATTAATCCCCCTGAATGTTCCTCAACAAGTATGGACTTTTATGGACGACAAGGCGCCATGTCACAGGGTCGCAGTGGTTCGCGATTAGTTTTAAGAAAATTCTGGACAGTTCGAGCGAATCATTCAGCTCTCCAGATCACCCCACATGAATCCCATCGAACATTTATAGGACATAATCGAGAGGTCTGTTCGTACACAAAATTCTCTGCCGGCCACATTTTCCCAATTATGGACGGCTCTAGAGGCAGCATGGCTCAATATTTCTGCTGGTGTCTTCCCACGACGTGTTGAGGGCATGCCACGTCGAGGTGCTGCAGTACGCCCGACCAAAAAAGATCCGACAGGAAACTGGAAGTATCTCCTCGGTGTACGTTACTAGAGATGGCGACTGGAAGCGAGGCAGTAGAATGAGACAATCAGTGACAAGATACATGGCTGTGGTAGCAGGGGAAGGAAGTAGACGGGGGGTTGGATGAGTGCTGTTGTTGTGGGATGGAACAAAGACAGTTCCCAGTAAGAGATGGCTCAATTAAGAGTTCGTGTGGCGATACGATACCAACAAGTTCGTCTTCTTATTTTGTGTACGGTAGACAACCACACTACTTTTACCAGTGATGTCAGTATGGGACTGAGAGGTATTCGCGACGCATTTTATGTGCTTGAAATCTAAACGACTCTTCAGGTATCGTGACGCAAGGAGTAATTAGCGTAGTGAATTAACATTTCCATTTACATCTACATGATTACTCTGCAAATCATACTTAAGTTCTTGGCAGAGGGATCATCGAACAATCTTAAGACTATTTCTCTACCGCCCCACAATCGAATAGCATGAGGGAAAAACGAACACTTAAATATTTCCGTGCAAAATCTGATTTCTCTTACTTTATAACAATGATCATTTCTCCCTTTGTACATGCATGTCTACAAAATATTTCCGCATTCGTAAGATGAAGTTGTTCATCGAAATTTCTTGAAATATCACAGCAACGAGAAACGTCTTTGTTCCATCTGTGACACTCACCCCTACTTTTCTATAAGAAAACGAGCTGATCTTCTTAGTACTACTGCAATGTGCTCTGTAATTCTATTTGGAAAGGATCACATTCCGCGTAGCAGTATTCCAAAAGAATGACGGACAAGCGTAGTATAGGAGACGCTTAGGTATATCTGTTGCATCTTCTAATTGTTCTGCTAAAAAAATGCACTCATTGGTCTGCCTTCTCCATAGATCGTCTATACTATCGTTCCGTTTAAAGTTATTCTTAATTGTAATGTCTAGATATTTAGTTGCACTAGCAGCCTTCTAATTTGTGTTCATTAAAATTCAACGACTTCCTTTCAGTATCCATGTAGATGACCTCACACTTGTTATCGTTTAGAATCTGTGGCATCGATAGTTCCGGTGCCACAGTGTAGGTGCACACTCGTAGGTTGTCACCACGAGAGCGGACGAACAACGCCGACCACAGCGCCCTCTACCTGACGCTGTGGAGCTCAACGAGCGTCGCTTTGCTTATTACCCAGTTGATCAGGAGCAGACGACCTAGCAACTTAGCTTCTACTTTATAGGGGGCTAGCCATTACAGACTTCAATGATAGTTTGTCCAACTACCAGTAACTATAAGCTTTGATACATGGAAAACGGCTTCGCACCTACGTGCTCATCATCGCAAAGTTATGTAAGCATTTATTAACTTGTTTTTGCCTATCGTAAACATATTTAATTTTACACGCAGTACCGAAATGCTTTACCTCTCCTGCTCCTACTCGCTTCCTTCATTCGGCCTATTTTGCAGATCACCCACGCACAGCCTTCAAGGCGGGATACAATAGAATTAATTACCTTTTCGCACCATGCTGGTATATTGTCTAAATCAGTTTAGAGTTTGTTTTGATTTTCTGATGACATGCTAGTTGGTAAACGATAGCATCATCTGCAAACAATATAAGAGGGCCGCTCAGACTGCCTTATAAATTCAAACATGTTATAAAATGGATGTGTGTGTGTGTGTGTGTGTGTGTGTGTGTGTGTGTGTGTGTTCTACACCTACTTATAAACCACTGAACCTATATCAACCAAATGTGGTACACATATCCATTACCGTCAGACAACAATCACTCTGGGGCTACGAACCACCTATCTATCGTATATCAGCAGATATGACGTAAACACTGAGCTGCATGAAAAATTGCCACATCGTGCATGAACTTTTAATACATTTATCCTTTATCACTAACACTCTCCTACAGCCGAGTCAACTCGAAGAAATCTCTGAAACCTGGTAACGCTTTTCACTGCTTTTAACTGCGAAGCGCTGTAGCGTAAAACAATTGCCGTCCACACTGCTGTGTAGAGGCGTTGACATAGAGACGTTTACAAAATTCCGCCGCAGACATCCGAAGTACCTCCTCACAGCTGCCTGTACATGTAACTAGAAATATTCTTCATAATCAAGTTCTGAGTTAAATAAACGTTGCAAAGAATTTGTACTTTGGGTACTACGTTTCTTTGTGTGGATATTCTGCTTACACATTTGTACATTATGAAAATTTCTTTGCACGACTGTTTCATAATGTCAAAGGTGTTTTCACAAAGACATCGAAATGAAATTTTTTCGAAGTTTTACATCATCTTGGTTCCGAGAGTTCCGTAACCTGTACAGGAAAATAGAATAGAGATCAACATAAACATCATCCCCGCCCTTTTTATTGCTAATGAAAACCACACATTGCATGTTGTACCACCATACAGCGAGACCAGAAGCGGTGGTCCAGACTGCTGTACACACTGGTACCTATAATACGCAGTAGGACGTCCTCTTGCACTGATGCATGTCTGTATTCGTCGTGGCATACTATCCACAAGTTCATGAAGGCACTGTTGGTCCAGATTGCCCCACTCCTCAACGACGATTCGGCGTAGATCCCTCAGAGTGGTTGGTAGGTCACGTCATCCATAAACAGCCCTTTTCAATCTATTCCAGGCATGTTGGATAGCGTTCATGTCTGGAGGACATGCAGGCCACTCTAGTCGAGCGATGTCGTCAACATGAAGGAAGCCATTCACAAGATGTGCACGGTGGGGGTGCGGAATACCGTCCGCGAGGAATGATTCACCAATATGCTGCCGATGTGGTTGCAACGTGGGTCGGAAGATGACATTCACGTATCGTACAGCCGTTACGGCGCCTTCCATGACCACCAGCGGCGTACTTCAGCCCCATATAACGCCACCCCAAAACCGCAGGGAATCTCCACCTTGCTGCGCTCGCTGGACAGTGTGTCTAAGGCGTTCAGCCTGACCGGATTGCCTCCAAACACGTCTCCTACAATTGTCTGATTGAAGACATATTCGACACTCAATGGTGACGAGAACGTGATGCCAATCCTGAGCGGTCCATTTGGCATGTTGTTGTACCACGCTGCATGGTGTCGTGGTTGCAATGATGGACCTCGCCATGGACGTCGGGAGTGAAGTTGTGCATCATGCAGCCTATTGCTGACAGTTTGAGTCGTAACACGTCCAGTTGCTGCACGATAAGCATTATTCAACATGGTGACGTTGCTGTCAGAGTCCATCCGAGTCATAATCCGTAGGTAGTTGTCATCTACTATAGTAGTATCCCCTGGGCTGTCTGAGAGAGGCATGTCATCCACAGTTCCTGTCTCTCTGTATCTCCTCCATGTCCGAACAACGTCGTTGTGGTTGACTCGGAGACGCCTGGACACTTCCCTTACTGAGATTCCTTCCTGGCACAAAGTAACAATGCGGACGCGATCGAGCCGCGGTATTGACCGTCTAGGCATGGTTGAACTACAGACAAGACGAGCCGTGTACCTCCTTCGTGGTGGAATGACTGGAAGTGCTCCGGTGTCGGATCCGCTCCGTCTAAAAGGCGCTGCTGATGCATAGTCGTTTACATCTTTGGGCGGGTTTTGTGACATCTCTGGACAGACAAAGGGACCGTGTCTGTGATACATTATCCAGTAAACGACTCTTTTCGGGAGTTCTGGGAACCGCAGTGATGCAAAACATTTTTTGAAGTGTGTGTATTAGGAGCAGCAGAGGGCCTGTAACAGTTTCCTGGCAAACGACAGACTATTTTACACACTAGGTTTCCGTCAGTTACTACGAACTGTGTCTTGCTGGCAAGAAATCACGAACCAAATCACAAAATTGAGACGATACTCTGTAGGCACACAGTTTTGGTAGAAATAGCTTATTATTCTCTGTTTTTGTGTTTTTCTTTAGCTAGAACATTTTACGTTATTATTTACCTTGAGTACTTAAACATATTTGCTCTGTTGACTCTATCGTATTTTATGCTTAGCCAGATCTGGAACATTTTTAACTTTATTTATGTTTTCTAGAAAAAAAAAATGTAATGCATTTGTCTTCTCGGAAAAAAAATTATAATGCATGCTTTTCGGCTGTGTCTTTCAACATGTTGATTTACTTTTGCTCTACCGATGTTTTCGAAAATATTGGTCAGTCGTCTACAAAGACTAATCATTTGAATTCAAGGTTCGAGCTTTCATATCCCAATTTGATTTCTAATATTTCATTTTCTTAAAGTCTAAGATTAGATTCCCTTATTACGTTTTCCAAAAAACAGCTGAAGAGCCTTGGAGAAACGACACATCACCTTGCTGGACACTAGATTTGGTTTCAGTTGTTTCCAAAACATATCCACGGAATTTTACTTTAGACTATTTTCCACCAACGTTTCTTTAATTATTGTCATTTTTTGTCTGCGCCGAATTCTTTTAGTCTACTGAAAAGTTTTTATGTGTCTACAGCGGTGTAGGCTCTCTTGAACTCCACAAACTATTCTACACACACACACATAATCGTTTTTTTTTTTTTTTTTTTTTTTTCGAGCTAGAGGATGTCCTTCTTGCATGGCGCTCACACATAATAGTATCACGGTACAGTACAGAGGTTCATGATTGAGCTTACTCTACATCCTACACGATTCTCACCAGAAAAAATATCTAAAGGGATGTGAGCGCATCGTTGAGTTGTTTATACACTGAAAGCCCAAAGAAACTGGTACACCGGCCTAATATCGTGTATGGTCCCCGCGAGAACGGAGTAGTGCCGCACCACGAGTAGCATGGACTCGGCTAATGTCTGAAGTAGAGCTGGAGGGAAACGACAACATGAATTCTGCAGGGCTCTCCATAAATCCATAACAGTACGAGGGGACGAGATCTCTTCTGAACAGCACGTTGCAGGGCATTCCAGATATGCTCAACAATGTTCATGTCTGGGTTAGCTTGGTGGCCAGCGGAAGTGTTTAAACACAGAAGAGTATTTCTGGAGACACTCTGCAGCAATTATAGACACGTGGGGTGTCGCATTGTCCTGCTGGAATTTCTCAAGTCCGTCGGAGGGCACAATGGACATGATTGTATGCAGGTGATCAGACAGGATTCTTACGTACGTGTCACCTGTGAGACTCGTATCTAGACGTATCAGGAGTCCCACATCACTCCAGATGCACACGCTCCACTCCATTACAGAGCCTCCACCACCATGAACACTCCCCTGGTGACATGCACGATCCATGGATTCATGAAGTTGTTTCTATACCCGTACACGTCTATCCGCTCAATAGAATTTGAAACGAGACTCGTCCGACCAGGCAACATGCTTCCAGTCATCGACAGTCCAGTGTCGGTGCTGAAGGGCCCAGGAAGGCGAAAAGCGTTGTGTCGTGCAGTCATCAAGGGTACACGAGTAGGCCTTCGGCTCCGAAAGCCCATATCGATGATGATTCGATGAATGGTTCGCACGCTGACACTGGCCCAGCACTGAGATCTACAGCACTTTGCGGAAGGGTTGCACTTCCGTCTCGTCGAACGACTGTCTTCAGTCGTCGTTGGTCCCGTTCTTGCAGAGTCTTTTTCCGGCCGCAGCGATGTCGGACGTTTGAAGTTTAGCCGGATTCCTGATATTCACGGCACACTCGTGAAATGGTCGTACGGGAAAATCCCCACTTCATCGTTACGTCGGAGATGCTGCGACCCATCGCTCGTGCACCAACTATAACACCACATTAAAACTCACTTAAAACTTGATAACCTGCCATTGTAGCAGCAGTAACCGATCCAACAACTGTGCCAGACACTTGCTGTCTTATACAGGCGTTGCCGACAGCAGCGACGTATTCTGCCTGTTCACATATCTCTGTATTTGAATATGCATGCCTATACCAGTTTCTTTGGCGCTTCAGTGTCTAAGCAACATGCCGGCCACTGTTGAAAGTTGTCTACATCACCCTTTGCTGGCATAATAACTCACGCTGGTATAATAAACAACATAACGACGACCTGACACAACCGGAAACGTTTTACTGAAGATAACAACGGCCGTAGAAGCCTACGCTCGTGCGTACGTTTCTCTATCACATTATGAGCGTTCTATTGAGTAAAAATGCTAATATTGGTCTATTCGTATTACTCATATCAGTTCTGACACGGAATTTTATCACACTTTTCAGTTGGAAAGAACGTATGCTCACCATGCGTACGTGTAATCCAAATGAACTGAGGTCAAGCCCAAAACTGTAATAAATGGATATAAAGAAGTTCTTACAGACCTGGCACACCGCCCGCAGTAAATCCAGGTACGGGATTTAACTGGCTCATTTCTGTGTCTCGGAAATAACCACTTAACTTGCTACTTATCAGAGGAGGTCAGAGTTAAGAGCTTCCCAAGCTGCTGACGTAATCGCGGAAGTAGCTCCCCGTTTGCTGTCGATTGTCTGGGCAAATTACCCGTCTAATGGGTGCAAAAGGGGTTGGTGGGGAGTGGAGGGGAGAGGGAGGGACCGGCAGCCCTGAAGCAGAGGGCGGAAATGAAATCCCTTTAAGTCTGCTCTGCCCGCAACGGCCGATAATTGCTTTAAGTGGTTCGTTCGGGACGAGATACGCTCGCCAACTTTATCGCAATTACGCTACGTAGCCGTACTGTAACAGCTACTAGGTTCAGCGAGTAACGTGATACAGGGCGGTAGTGCGGCTTAACCCTTGAAAGTGCGACTCAATACGCAGATAAAGGAATATTGCTTTCACTTAAAGTAACGAGGTGTGCCCAAGTACACGATGCTTCGGCTGATTCAGATTCGACTACCTGCTCTCGTTTTAATCGTTCGATATAATAGTCTGTTTGCAGGATAATAATACGAGCATGTGTCCTACACAATGAAATTTGCCTACCAGATTATTCTGTCCGACAGATGAAAACAAAAACTAATAATTTGAAAACGTGTATTAGACACTGAGCTGAAAATCATGGCAAGAAGAGTGAAGAAAACTAGCACAAGTATTAATTGGACTGTCAGGAAATAAAAATTTTTTCTCATGCCTGCTAAACATATTGCGTTTGTGTCAAAACTAAAATTAAGGCTTCGATCAGCCCCTGTAATAAAATTTATCAAAGCAGAGATGTCATGTATTTCGAAAGAACGAAGTGGTGCAATCATAAAAATTTTATAGAACTGATATACGTTCAATAGTTGAAAGTTTATATTGGCATTTCGCTGGTGGATTTCCTGCGTGATAAAAGAGGGTAATACAAATTCATGTTTTGTAAGAGAGTTTGTAAACGTCTAATGGAACCTGATAATGAATAACTAAGTTTTGATAATGGCAATGGCTCTTTTTTTCCTAAATTAGATAAAATACGAGACACATTACATAATTATGTGGTGGCCGATAGTAAAATGAAAATAATTGAAAATAATCACACATTTTTAACTCTTACAAAAATTTACTTGTTAACTTTTATTTTCTACGCAATCACCAGTGTGTTCTAAACGCTTTTGATAAGGAATAAAAGTCGCTGTAATAGAAAAGTACTGACTAACAGGTAAAAAAATACTATTTATTTGTCATTAAGGGAAACGCTGTATAACACTTCTCTCATTAGCAGCGGTTTGAACGAATAAAACATACATACTGCAACACCTGAAAAATTTTCTTGTCATTACGTTACAACATATGACAAGGCATTTTTGAGCCAGTTTCGTATTATCATGAAGAACACAAACATTTTTTTTTAATATTGTGGGGAAGTCTTGTTCATTTACACAGTAAAAAAATTCCACTTCATCACAACATTGCCTTTTATACTAAGGAGTGCGGACAGGGCGATGGAGGAAAGGTTGAATTCCAGAAGCCGAGGTGGCTTCTGAGTTGCTAGAATATTCGGCTGAAAATGAAAATAATTTTAAAATCAAAATGTCTCTTCGATAACTGAAATGAAGCAAAGGATATATCAGAACGAAAGATATCATAAAATGTGTATACACAATTGTCAATAACTTGATACAAGCATGGCGGTTTCTCTTATTTACGGCCTGAAAGATTCGGTTTAAAGTCAGTAGTTCCAAGCTCCTGTTTCCGAATCCGGACTAGATATATTGTGTGTGTTCCCGATAATATGGCACGGGTCCACGGTTCAAAAGATGGGGCCGAACATAAAAATCCCCGTTTACCAATGGATCCACTACAAAAAATTCTAGTGGGGCTGCAAATTTGTATCTGTCTGCGTATTCTCACGTAAACTGAAGTAAATTGCGTCGGGACAGGCCTCGGAATACCAAGTTGTATCGATCGACCGCAGTGTCGTTCTCAACTGACAGGCGTCACTGGATGCAGATGTAGAGAAGCATGTGGTCAGCAAACTACTCTCCCGGCCGTTGTCAGTTTACGTGACTGGATATTTTCACCTACTTTCTACAGTAAAGAAAGCTATGCCACCACAGGCATATGATAATCCACCACAATGAAGGAATAACTGCCACTCTCCACTCCGTATTTAATCAGGTCCCAGCCGCCGCCTGTGACACATCAGCAGAGCAGCAAATTATATTTTTAACTTTTTCTGTGTTTCTTCTTAGACTAATTTTTAAACCCCTTGCGAGCTTTTGCATCTAACAAGGGGAGGCCATGACGTTTGGAAAGCGGATTTGCTGTAAACTTCGTACACCCGTAGTTCTCCACGAGGACAACAAAATGTGTAAGCAGTTGCGCGTACTTCTCAAGAGTTTTTGAGAAAATCGCAAGATAATTTCGATAGCCAAATATATATTTGTGCGTGACCATTTTAACCATGAAGTGGCTGCCGCTGAGTGGTGACGGCCCAGCGTGTTCGGTCAGAGGGCTGCGTGCTCTCTGTAATAAAAAAAAAAAAACTCTGAGTCAAAGAATCAACGATCAACTTGAACAGATGTCTTGTGACGTCCGCCCAGACAGACCAAACGCAACGAACTATATCGAATAAAATAAGAAAAAAAAGCTCGTTTGGTCAGAGCATTAAAAAAATTGAGCGAACGGATAAACGAACAAACTGAACGGGTGTCATCGGACGTACGCCTTGAAGAAATTTAGCGAACAATATACAACAAAATGTATTTAAAAAAAAATGATTGGCGTTCAAGCCGCTGGATCGCTGTGTCGAGTTCCGTTCGTATTTTTTTTTATTTTCAACACAGTCTTTTCTTTACTATTCACATTACAATTGATATAATGGGAAAAGTACGTGTAATCGGATGAACTTTTATTAAATTTACAATGTTATTTGGCAGTCTACTAATTTTTATTATCACAAATAATGTAATATTCATAACTATCGTCTAGTAAACGACCAAACGAATAAAGTGATACTGAAAATGTATGCTTGTCCATGTCTTCAAAACTGTTCGTATTTAATCGAAAGTAAACGAGAAATTGCTTCTCAGACGCTATTAAAATGCACTCGATACTACATAACCAATTACCAGCGCCGATTTTTAAGGAAATACTACGTTATGCATGGTTTGTTTCCAAACTATCGTCTGAAAGAGAAGTTTTTGAAAATGTTAACAAGGTTTGTTTTTCCACAGAAAACATCAAAAGACCTTGCGTATGCGGAAACATAGCATTTATTCAATGCCGTTTAACTGTATGTTTTCCATGTTTCTACGAAAAATACCACCCTGCAATTTGTACTCGTAATGTCTAAAGCGACGATTAATTGTACATCTTTCGAAATCCGTCTGTGCCGGTCAAAACTTGGAGGTAACAAGTCGTTTCGGGCTCCTTCCAGGTATAAGGGATTTCTCAAATCACGGACAAGCATACATGTTCAGTATGACTTTATGCGTTTGGTCGTTTACTAGTCGATAGTTATGAATATTACATTATTTGTGATAAGAAAAATTAGTAGATTGCCAAATAACATTTTAAATTTAATAAAAGGTCATCCGCTTACACGTATTTTCCCCATTATATCAATTGTAATATAAATAATAAAGAAAATGACCGGGTTGAAAATTTAAAAAAACTGACGAACGGAACTCGATCTAGCAAGTCAGCGGCTTGAACGCCAAGCACTTTAAAAAAGAAATTGCTGTAATTGTTCGTTAAATTTGTTCAGGGTGGACGTCCGCTGACACCCGTTGAGTTTGTTCGGTGATCCGTTCGCTCAGTTTTCTGTTGTAAAGGGTAGCTAACGTCGTGACCCAACACGCTGAGCTACCGCGCCGGTACCACTCAGCTGCAGACGCTTCATGGTTAAAATTGCCACACACAGTTATATATTCGAGGACCGAAATTATCTTGCGATTTTCTCAGTAGCGCTTAAGAAGTACGCGCTTCTGCTTACACATTTTGTTGTCCTCGTGGAGTACTACGAGTGTACGAAGTTTGAAGTAAGTCCACCTCCCTAACGTCGTGGCCTCCCCTTGTAAGAGGTGTAGTAAATGTAAAGTGTAGACTCGTGCTGTGCGTAGCGCAGTTGTAATTTCTTTTGAACGCTCTGCTACACACCGCAGTAAGGCGTCAGCCTCCGTTGTTTTTGTTTTCGTTGTTGTTGTATAGTAAACGGCCGTCTTCCCAGAGACCTCCTGCCAAAAGGATGGACATACAAAAATCGGACTCCGTTGTTCACGTATGGTTTTATAATAAATTCTTAAGTTACTAGTACTATAATGAAGAGGAGTTCCCGAATATCTGAAGACCGTTTTGGCCACAGTCGTCTGCCTACGGGCTGCTTCCTAGGTGTGTAGCGCTGGTGGAGTATGTGGCGAGCCGCACGAGACATCTCAAGTGTCGCTTGTTTCGTCCATCGGCTCTGTTGCCGAGCCAGTTTGCAGCGTAGCCGACATAGGGAGATCCGCTCATATCGAAGGGTGAGTGGCGGGTGGTAACGCGTTTGCGTCGCTCGAGGTGGACAGATAACGTGGAGGCTGGCCGTCCGGCCTCGAATATTCGCCCTGCGAGTCGACACAGGGCCGCTCTTTCAGCAGGATCCGAGCTGGCGCACGGGGGGATGGGTTTTCTCGTTATTGGGAGCTCCGACGTTAGTGGCTTTTTGGAGCCCTTTAGGCAGACGACGTTCAGGGCTGCAAAGAAAACCAATGTTCACTCGGTATGTCTGCTAGGGGGCGTCATCCGAGATGTGCAGGCGTTCTCGCCTGCGGCTCTGGAGCGTACGGGCTCCAGTCATCTGTAACTTGTGGCTCCGGCACCAACGACGTCTGTCGCATTTGTTCTGAGGCCATCCTCAGTTCATACTCGTGGCTGGTGGAAACGATGAAGGCTGCTGGCTCGCGGGTGGGATGCAAGCAGAGCTCGCAATTTGTTCCCAGAGTTGATCGGGATCCTTTGATTTGGAGCCGAGTGGATGGTCTCAACTGGAGGCCCTGCCAATTCTGTGACGGTCTTGGCTGCATACTTTCGGACCTGATTATAATTGTAGAATTCCCCATGATAAATCAAGGGGATACAAAGTAAGCAGCTAATCAGTTAGCAAAATACTCGGGGAGAGCATGTGGGTTTTTTACGCTGGGCGGTAGCTTGAGGTCCTCTGATGAATGGTAAGCAGTCGACATGCAGTAAGCGTGGTTTTTTTTTATGCTGGGCGATAGTTTGAGGTCATCTGATGAATGCTAGACAGTCGACATGTAGAGAGCTAAATAAAAGGGCATACAAAGTAAAATTATTACGACTGTCAAGATTTTGACAATAAACTGTTGAAATATTCGTAGCAGTGTTCCTGTATTCACTACCCTCCAGGAAAGCTGTCACGCTGAAATTATTCTAGGAACCGAGAGCTGGCTGAAACCCTAAACAGAAAGCTCTGAAATACTTAGCAAGGCATGAAATAAATATTGAAAAGATAGACTATACGCCATAGGATGAGGAGTGTCCACTACAGTCGACAAAAATATTGTGTCCATCGAGGTCGAAACTGACTGCGATGCTACATGGACACATGTAATAAATCCAAGTGAATTCATGTTAATCGTCGGATGCTGTTACTGGTCTTCTGATCCCGCCGTGGTAGTTTAAGAATAATTGAAACAAATTTTTGACGCAGCAGCGCGGAGTGTAGACTGCGACGTCCCTAGATTCATTGCAGGTGGTAGGACAGTATTGAGAAGTAAATTTGAAAACTTTCTCCGAAGTCTGTCATGAACCACAAGTTTGACAGCCTGCACACAATGGAAATGTTTTAGACCCTGTAGCTAGAAACAGATCTGACATCATCGAGACAGGAGTTATCTATCATGTCATCATAGAATTGTTACTGAAAATAATAAAAATATAAGGATGTCTAGGAGTGTAGTTTTTCTTGACAGAAAGGATAAGTAGTTGTTAGTACCCGACTTATACAACGAATTGACATCACTTAATTTCAGTATGACGGACGTGGAGGAATTACGGGCAAAGCCTAAACAGACTGTAAATCGAGCTGTGGAAAAGCATATACCGAGTAGGTAGATTAAGGACGGAAATAACAAAATTCTGAAAATACTGAGGAGTTGGGTTGTTTTGGGGGGAAGAGACCAAACTGAGAGGTCATAGGTCTCATCGTCTTAGGGAAGGATGCGAAAGGAAGTCGGCCGTGCCCTTTCAAAGGAACCATGCCGGCATTCGCATGGAGCGATTTAGGGAAATCACGGAAAACCTAAATCAGGATTGAACCGTCGTTCTCCCGAATGAATACTGAGGATGTAGACTATTGCGCTTTCGGTTCAGAAAAAGAGGCGCAAATAACGACAGCAAAGGTTAGTAGAAATTCTTGCGTCTGTAAGAAAGCAAAAGATCTTGTCGAGAACCCGAAAAAATCTTGGTCCTACGTAAAATCGCTCATCAGTTCGAAGGGTTCCGTCCAGTCACTCGTTTCCCAGTATGTTGTGAAAATAGAAAACAGAAAAAGAAAGGTTGAAGTTTCAAAGATCGCTTGTAAGAAATCAGTGAGGCAGGAGGAGCAGGCAAATATGCTGTCGTTGACCGTCGCAAGGACTCCCGTATGGAGGACGTACACTCATTCTCATAAATTAAGGATAATTGCAGAATGTGGTGCCACACAGCGTGGCACAACACGAAACTGGTGCTAATGGCATAGCCACATAGGGAACACACACGACACAGATCTGTAAGTTCACAGTATTGGTGATAAGTTGAGAAAACCGTCCCGAAACAGATGCGCTACAAAACGCCACTGTTTCCTGCGCAAGTACCCCGACATCAGTATGGGGGTATAGGGTGCGAAGTGTAGATCACCTCCCCGATGGTGCACCCTGGGCAACGCTGCGTCATGACTCAGCGGCGAAGAATCTACACAAAAACGGCGACCGAACGCACGAGTGCCTCCCGGTCCAAGCAAAGGCGAACGAGAAGTAGGAGAGCCCGCCCCGGCGGGAACAAGCGGGACATTAAGAGATTATGTATATGCCATCTCAATATAGAAGGATACACGAAGACGAAAGGAGAAATCCTGGAAAAAATCTTAGTAAGGGAAGGAGTAAATGTAGTGTTTTTACAAGAAACACATCTGACGAAGGAAACGATTTCGACACTTAAAATCCCTGGTTTTTCTTTGGTTGAATATAAGGGACATGACAAACATGGCCTAGCAACCCTGGTCCAACAAAATCTTACAGGAAATGTGAATACAGACCTAGAACAACCGGAACATGCCATAGGAATCAAAGTGAAAGACCTAACTCTCTTCAATGTGTACAAACCTCTATCTGAACTCTGGCCACTGGATATACTGCCAAAAGCCGAACACCCAGCTGTGTATGCTGGCGATTTCAATTCGCATCACACTAAATGGGGTTATTCAGAATGCAATACAGAAGGCGAAAGACTGAGTAACTGGGCTGAAGGAAGAGATCTCCACCTCCTGTACGATCCAAAAGACCGAGCGACCTTTTCATCAGCAGCATGGGGGTCACAAACAACACCTGACCTGACATTCGTTACAACGGGAGCAACAGGAGACGTGCTCCAAGCGCAAAGAAGGGTATTACCAAAGTTCTCTAGAAGCCAACACCGACCTGTGATCGTCGAAGTGGGACTGTCAATTCCTGTCATACAAGGCCCTCCAATCCCAAGATGGAATCTAAAACATGCTGACTGGGAGACATTTCGGACGCTTACAGATAGAACAGTGAACCGTATTACACCTATACCAGAGAACTATGAGCGGTTCACTACTCTGATATATAAATCTGCACTGAAAAGCATCCCACGCGGTGCAAGGAAAGAATACACTCCGTGCTGGACGCGAGAGTGTGAATCATTATTGGAAGAATACCAGGAGACAGAAAACTATGAGGTCGCGGAACAACTAGTTCAAACAATGAACGAAGAACGCAGGTGTAGATGGATGGAAACGATGGAGAGCATGGATTTCACCCATTCTAGCCGCAAGAGCTGGAGTCTGCTAAGAAGATTGGGAGGAGCTACAACCCTACACAGACCACAGACGAGAATGACACCCACCCAGATAGCGCTGCACATAAAACAAACCTCGAAAATCCATCTAAGAACATCTGAAAAGAAGGACTTCGATCATATGATAAAAGAGGTAATGAAGAACAAACAAGAGAACACAGATCTGATAAAAGATGTAGAGTTTCAAGAGATCAATAACGCACTGAAAGGAGTGAAAGCTGGCAAAGCAGCAGGAGTAGATGGAATCCTACCAGAATTCCTTAAAAATCTAGGACCAGCAGGAAGAAACTGGCTAGCAAAACTCTTCTCTCAGTGCATCAAGCAGAACAAACTACCTTCTATATGGAAAGAAGCCAAGGTAGTCGCTGTCCTGAAACCAGGGAAGACTGGAGAAAACCCCAAACATTTTAGACCAATTTCTCTTTTATGCACTGTATATAAATTATTTGAGAGAATTCTGATGATCAGACTCTCCCCATATATAGAACCCTCCCTGCCAAAGGAGCAAGCAGGTTTTAGGTCTAAAAGAAATTGTTGTGATCAAGTCCTTGCCCTCACAACCTTTATCGAAAAGGGTTATCAGGATAAGAAGAAAACTGGCGTTGTCCTTTTGGATCTAACCTCAGCATACGATACAGTGTGGAGGGATGGCCTACTTTATAAACTGATGGAAAAAACTCAGAGCAGCCAGACCTATAATCTTATGAAGAACATCCTAACTGGAAGAAAAATTAGAGTTACTCTAAATGGCAGAACCAGCACATGCGTAGCGCTCAACAACGGACTCCCACAGGGCTCGGTACTGGCCCCCTTATTGTTTAACTTGTACACTGCGGATATCCCAGAAACAGCGTCCCGTAAGTTTATATACGCGGACGATATGGCAATAGCTTATCAAAGGAAATATTTTGAAACAATAGAGCGGAAACTGAACGAAGACCTAAACCTGCTGCACCTATACTACACCAAATGGCATCTCCAACCAAATCCAGACAAGACAGTAAGTGTAAACATGCATCTCAATAACAGAGCAGCCAAGAGAAAGCTGAACATCTGCATGAATAACCAGACCATTAGACATGAAGACAATCCTCGGTACCTTGGAGTGAAGCTCGACCGATCCATAACGTACAGAGCCCATCTAGAGGACACAAAACAAAAACTAAAAACTAGAAATACCATTCTAGCTAAACTCACCGGAACCACTTGGGGATGTGATGCAAATACCTTGAGAACTTCTGCCTTGGCACTGGTATACAGCGTGGCCGAGTATTGTGCACCTGTATGGGCCAGAAGTGTGCATGTATCAAAAATCGATATCCAGCTTAGAGAAACAATGAGAATAATATCGGGAGCAGTTAAACCTACCCCTATAGATTGGCTACCCGTACTGTCCAACATAGCACCACCTGAAATCAGAAGAAATCAGCTGCTGTCAAGAGAATATAGCAAAATACTGGCAAATCCAAACCTACCCATACATCAGGACCTGACGCCAAAAAACCGCCTGAGATCGAGGTCACCTGTATGGCAAATAGGTGGAGAGGTGTTTCCCTTCGACCCAGAAAATGAATGGAAAAGTTTATGGAGTAGAAGCGCAGTAAAGAACAAAAAACTAGTTACTGACCCAAGCATACAAATAGAGGGCTTTAAGCTTCCCAGAAGAGTGTGGACTACGCTGAACCGTGTGAGGACGGGTGTCGGAAGATGCAGGGAGATGATGACAACATGGGGCCTCGCGAACGACCCTCAGTGCGAATGTGGACTCAATCAATCAATGGCCCACTTGATCGAGTGTACTGTGCATGGTTTTAATGGTGAACTGGAGGATATACATAATCTCACGGACAATGCCATTGAATGGCTAAAAAAAATAAGTCATATAGTATAAAATTTTGTATTTTGTATTATGTAATTAGGTAAAGCTGAATGTCTCATTTTTAATGCTGTAATGTTCAAATTTAATATTTCGCCTTGTAAATGCCGATCGAGTAAATAAATAAATAAGTATGGGGTATGATCACCATGCACACGTACACAGGCCGCACACCGGGTTGGAATACTCTGGATCAGGTGGTCGAGCAGCTGCTGGGGTATAGCCTCCCATTCTTGCACCAGTGCCTGTCGGAGCTCCTGAAGTCTCCTAGGTGTTTGAAGACGTGCAGCAATATGTCGACCGAGAGCATCCCAGACGTGCTCGACGGGGTTTAGGTCTGGAGAAGAGACAGGCCACTCCGTTCGCCTGATATCTTCTATTTCAAGGTAATCCTCCAAGATGGCAACTCGGCGGGGCCGTGCGTTATCATCCATCAGGAGGTACGTGGGATCCACTGCAACCCTTAAAAGGCGGACATAGGACATTCTGGTGCAAAATGACCTCCCGATACACCTGACCTGTTACAGTTCCTGAGTCAAAGACATGCAGGGGTGTACGTGCACCAATCACAAACACTCCCCACACCATCAAACCACGACCTCCATACAGGTCCCTTTCAAGGACATGAAGGGGTTGGTATCTGGTTCCTGGTTCACGCCAGATGAAAACCCGGCGAGAATCACTGTTCAGACTATTCCTGGACTCGTCTGTGAACATAACCTGGGACCACTGTTCCAATGACCATGTGCTGTGTTCTTGATGCCAGGCTTTACGGGCTCTCTTGTGACCAGTGGTCAGTGGAAAGCACCTTTCAGGTCTCCGGGCGAATAAACCATGTCTGTTCAGTCGTCTGTAGACTGTGTGTCTGTAGACAACTGTTCCAGTGGCTGCGGTAAAGTACCGAGCAAGGCTATCTGAAGTTCTCCGTGGCCGTCTGCGGGCACTGATGGTGAGGTATCGGTCTTCCTGTGGTGTTGTATTCTATGAACGTCCCTTACTGTAGCGCCTGAACACGTTTCCTGTCAGCTGGAATTGTTGACATAATCTTGAGATCACAGTCTGTGGCGCACGGAGGTCCCGTGCTACGACCTGCTGTGTTTGACCAGCTTCCAGTCGCCATGGTATTCTACTCATAATGTCATCAATATGTGTTCATTGAGCCATTTTCAACACACAGTCACCATTAGTACGTTTGAAAACGTCTGCACACTTACTCGTTGCACCGTACTCTGACATGCACCAACACACCTCTGCGTTTGTGGACTGCTGCCAGCGCCACCGTGCGACGACCGCAGGTCAAATGCACCGCATGGTCATACCCCGAGGTGACTTGAACCCGCAAATCGCCCACCAGAGCATTCTTTCACCATGCATCAGCATTATCCTTAATTTATGAGCACTAGTGTAGTAATAGGCATTCCTGGCGCAAAGAAGAAACTGAGTGAGTTGAAAACAAATAAGTCGTTAGATCCGGATGGAATCCCAACTTCGTTTTACCTGTATTGGCCCCCGTACTTAGGTTGTATTTATCGCCAGCGCAAAGTCCCTAGCGACAGGAAAAATGTGCGGGTGACCCCTGTAAATAAGAAGGGTAAAAGAACGGACCCGCAGAATTACAGACCAATATCCCTTCCTAACATCGGTTTGCTGCATATTCCTGAACATATACTCAGTCTGAATACAATAAATTTTCTTGAGACCCGGAAGCTTGCGTCCAAGTATCATAATGGTTTTAGAAACCTTAAGCATGCGAAATTCAGCTTCACTCAGTCGGCAACACTTAGTGGAGGAGCGCCTCTGTAGATATACGTCGCAGTCCCGAACGAAGCGTCAGGAACAGAAGAGTTTCTTGGAGCACGCCCATACATCCCGAAAGGTTTATCAGCAATTATTGTTAGGAGTGCCGACACAGCGAACTGAGAAAGGATAGATAAATGATCTGACGGACTGGGTGAGCAGCAGTCAGCGGCAGTTTGCGGATGACTTTGTGGAGTACGGGAATGAATCGTTGCTGTGTGACTTTAGAAGGATAGAGGGTGACTTAGATAATATTTCTAGTTGGTGTGCTGAGTGGCTAGCTGTAAATACAGAAAAATGTAAGTTAATGCTGACGAGCAGGAAAAACAATCGCCTAATATTGGACTACAGTATTATTAGTGTGCTGCCTGAGACAGCCATGTCGATTAAATGACTAGGCGTAATGTTCTAGAGCGATATCAAATGGAATGAGTTCATAAGTGTTGTAGTAGGGAAGGTGAACGGTAGACTCGGTTTATTGGGAGAAGTTCCGGAAAGTGTGCTTCGTCTGTAAAGGAACGAACGTTTGTAACACTAGTGCTACCTATTCTTGAGTACTGCTCGACTGTTTGGGATCCCTGCTAGGTCAGATTACATGAAGCATCGAATCAACTCATATTGTTACCAGTAGATCCGCTGAACAAGCGAGTATTATGGAGATGCTTGGTGAACTCAAGTGGGAATTCCTGGAGGGAAGACGACTTTCTTTCCGCAAAGCTCTATTAGGAGGATTTAGAGACCGACCAATGAAGTTGAGTGCAAAACGATTCTACTGCCGCGAAACGTACATTTCGCGTAAGGACCACGAAGATAAGAGAAATTAGGGCTCGTAAGTGGCATATAGGCAGTCGTTGTTTTCCTCCTTCTATAAACGAGTGAAACAGGAAAGGAAATAGCCGGGCCCGCCGTTGTGGCCGAGCGGTTCTAGGCGCTTCAGTCTGGAACCGCGCGACCGCTACGGTCGCAGGTTAGTTGGGTTTAAGTAGTTCTGAGTTCTAGAGGACTGATGACCTCAGATGTTGTCCCATAGTGCTTAGCGCCATTTTGAAATTTTTACACAATCATGATTTCGGATTTGCTGCGATTCTCAAGTGCACGTTAAAATGTCAAAGCATGCCTGATCTGTCTGTGACTTGTCATCGTCAAAAAGACCAGAAACATGTATTCTGGACGATGACAACTCACAGACAGTCAGACATGTTTTGACGTTTTAACACCTATCTGAGAATTGCTACAAAGTCGAAATCATGATTGTGTACAATAAATAGTCAACTAAGTACCGCTTTACAAATTCTATTTCATGTTCACTTTTTTCTTTCTCTTCTCTCCGGCTGCTCTTCTGCCTGCTACCACTTTTGCCAGATTTTCAGCTGTTAGTTTCCCGTTGGTCTTCGGTTTTGATGCCTCCTGAAAAACCTCGAATTCAGTTATTGCCTTTCCTGTACTTATCGCTATTTATTACGTCCATTTCTGTAAGTCCAAGTTCACCGAGATCTCTCTTTATTCCTTGCAACCAAGAGTTGAGTGTTTTCCACTGTTGAATTATCTTGAACATTTTCTTCGTTAGTCTGCCATCATCCATTCTCACCAGATGACCAGAGAACATCAGCCTTCTCTTTCTCATGTCCGTTGTCACTGGCTTAATAAATTGGTAGATCTTCTCATTGCTCATCTTTACCTACTTTTCACCAATTTTCCACAGAATTACTCTTTGCTTCTTCTCGAGCTCAACTACACTCCTGGAAATGGAAAAAAGAACACATTGACACCGGTGTGTCAGACCCACCATACTTGCTCCGGACACTCCGAGAGGGCTGTACAAGCAATGATCACACGCACGGCACAGCGGACACACCAGGAACCGCGGTGTTGGCCGTCGAATGGCGCTAGCTGCGCAGCATTTGTGCACCGCCGCCGTCAGTGTCAGCCAGTTTGCCGTGGCATACGGAGATCCATCGCAGTCTTTAACACTGGTAGCATGCCGCGACAGCGTGGACGTGAACCGTATGTGCAGTTGACGGACTTTGAGCGAGGGCGTATAGTGGGCATGCGGGAGGCCGGGTGGACGTACCACCGAATTGCTCAACACGTGGGGCGTGAGGTCTCCACAGTACATCGATGTTGTCGCCTGTGGTCGCCGGAAGGTGCACGTGCCCGTCGACCTGGGACCGGACCGCAGCGACGCAGGGATGCACGCCAAGACCGTAGGATCCTACGCAGTGCCGTAGGGGACCGCACCGCCACTTCCCAGCAAATTAGGGACACTGTTGCTCCTGGGGTATCGGCGAGGACCATTCGCAACCGTCTCCATGAAGCTGGGCTACGGTCCCGCACACCGTTAGGCCGTTTTCCGCTCACGCCCCAACATCGTGCAGCCCGCCTCCAGTGGTGTCGCGACAGGCGTGAATGGAGGGACGAATGGAGACGTGTCGTCTTCAGCGATGAGAGTCGCTTCTGCCTTGGTGCCAATGATGGTCGTATGCGTGTTTGGCGCCGTGCAGGTGAGCGCCACAATCAGGACTGCATACGACCGAGGCACACAGGGCCAACACCCGGCATCATGGTGTGGGGAGCGATCTCCTACACAGGCCGTACACCTCTGGTGATCGTCGAGGGGACACTGAATAGTGCACAGTACATCCAAACCGTCATCGAACCCATCGTTCTACCATTCCTAGACCGGCAAGGGAACTTGCTGTTCCAACAGGACAATGCACGTCCGCATGTATCCCGTGCCACCCAACGTTCTCTAGAAGGTGTAAGTAAACTACCCTGGCCAGCAAGATCTCCGGATCTGTCCCCCATTGAGCATGTTTGGGACTGGATGAAGCGTCGTCTCACGCGGTCTGCACGTCCAGCACGAACGCTGGTCCAACTGAGGCGCCAGGTGGAAATGGCATGGCAAGCCGTTCCACAGGACTACATCCAGCATCTCTAAGATCGTCTCCATGGGAGAATAGTAGCCTGCATTGCTGCAAAAGGTGGATATACACTGTACTAGTGCCGACATTGTGCATGCTCTATTGCCTGTGTCTATGTGCCTGTGGTTCTGTCAGTGTGATCATGTGATGTATCTGACCCCAGGAATGTGTCAATAAAGTTTCCCCTTCCTGGGACAATGAATTCACGGTGTTCTTATTTCAATTTCCAGGAGTGTATTATTCTTTTGTACTTGAGAGAGAGTGTTTCTGGTGCACATTTAACATCTGTTCTAGTCACTGTATTGTAATGTATAACTTTGCAGGAGTCGAACCTGCGATCGTAGCAGCAGCGCGGTTCCAGAATGAAGCGCCTAGAACCACTCGGCCACTCTTCGGGCCCGGCTATTTCCTTTCCTGTTTCACTCGTTTATAGAAGAAGGAAAAAAACGGCTGCCTATATGCCACTTACGGCCATGATTGTACACAATAAACGAATAATAAACAATAAAATAGCGGAAATTTATTTCAAAAAATTTCATATGACCGTTGTTCCCCACGAAGGAAAGCTCATATGTGTAAGTTACCGTCCAGCAGGACACGGCAGTCTGCCCTGCAACATGAATATTGTATTCGAATCACTGATGATGGATGAGTAGCTTGACAAGTGAACAGTTAGTGGCAAGTGAGCCGTTTCATATTTTACTTGTCTGGCGCCACTGGCTCGAGTTTGGTGTCGATTTACTATTTGTTTAGTAAGCATCTTTGGTCGAAGTCGGCCTAGGAGGAAGTGCTACCCGTGTGGTTCCTCGTGGTGGGAAGACAGTTGGTCTGAGACAGGGGAGTTACACGGTTAGGGACGAGTTGTTTGTGAGCTGAGTTGCGCTGTTTGAGCCAAACTGGTCTGCGAAAGCCGCATCCGTCCGACATAGAAAATTGTGTGTTGGACGAGTGGAGTGTGGCGCGTATCGGTCGGTTGGTGTGGTGTGCCTTCGTCCCGTCCTCCAGCTAATGCGGGCCTCCGGCTGTGGAAAAAAGCAACTTAGTGGCCGTCCGTTCCTTGGTTACTGACAAGGTAATTCATCGGGTTGTATGGACTGCCGCTTCACGTTGCTCGCAGCCTGGTTCATCTGCTTCACCATGAACCGATGTGCCGGATACACCAATTTAAAAATTACCGTCTCAAGGCCCCTTTTGTATCCATGCAGTCCCGACACCTTACGCAAGATATGTATTAAGTGTCACTTTGTTTGACTACAGTAGGCTGAAAAGGGTAACCTTATAGTCAAATTGCTCTAATCTGTGGCATTAAGATTTACATTGCAAATGTCACATGAACTTCTGTGTACCTGGCTCTAGTATTATTATAAAACTATGTTACATTTAATTTTAAAAGTGGCCCTAAGATTTAATTGCTGTATTTATTTCTTTGATTTTAAGTTAAAATTTAACTTGTCAATAAATTGTTAATGAAATAGTAGCCAATTGATTTGTGGGCCGGGTTCTTCCTGTTTCCCTTAACTCCCTATTGCCCGGTTCAGCAAGCGAGTATTATTTTATCCAAATTTGATCAGTGCTGTTTGTCATGACTTTCAATAAATAAATCTGAGGAGTTGAGCAACAGTTCCTTAAAAGTTAAATGAGTCTCCAACATACGTGTATAAAAGTCCAATGTGTGGAGATTAAGAAATTTTGCAGAGATATTTCAGTTTATCACATTCTTCGAAAACATTAAACTGTGAAGACATGACGGTCTCTGGGGGCCAAGTCAATATCGTAAGTAAAATGATCATATATCTCCCATACACATCTTTATTTGCTTACATAATGATAATAATTATTTTTGTCACCAATTGCGGATAAAGATCCAATGGCTATCAGTTCAATTACAGTTCTTAACAACGTTGTCCTAAAAAGCTAAAAAATGGTGGCAAAGAATGGCTTATTGTAAATCAAGGATTTTCTTTTGCTTCTGCTTTTACACGACTAATGTGATTGTCAGTTTTGTCAACAATATAACGGCCTTCGTAAGTTCAGGAGACCATTGCCTCATTCCTATTTCATAAAATACGGTCGGCTCTTATGCTTCACCCAGTTGACAGTGAAATTCCTCAGCATCATTTCATCTATAAATCTAACTACGAAACGGAATGGAACAAATGGTGCAATTTGTTAGTACCTAACACGCTATCTGGTGACAAAAACTAATTAATTATAACATGAGGACTAGACTCCCTACTCCGGCCGCGGTGGTCTCGCGGTTCTAGGCGCGCAGTCCGGAACCGTGCGACTGCTACGGTCGCAGGTTCGAATCCTGCCTCGGGCATGGATGTGTGTGACGTCCTTAGGTTGGTTAGGTTTAAGTAGTTCTAAGTTCTAGGGGACTAATGACCACAGCAGTTGAGTCCCATAGTGCTCAGAGCCATTTGAACCATTTAGACTCCCTACTTATCAGTTAACGCTGCTATTCACACGAGAAAAAGTGTTACCAACCGGCTTTTGTTGTTGATCATTCGTTAATTTTAAACAGTGATTCGAAATATATCCTAGTTTCTGTGTAGATCTGAGCATTGTTAAACGGAATATATTGTTCGCAAAGCACAATGCTTACGACGGTGAGAAAATCAGAGAACCGAGGACAAGAAGAGGTGATCCACATTAGCATGAAAGAAAGCTTGCGTCTGATGTTGATGTAACGTGAGTCTTTCTGCATGTGAAACACTATCTGAATAGCCTCTAAATCGAGAAACGATAGACCTTCGTCATCTCTGATCAACAAACATCTCGAAAATATGTTTCCCGTAAGTCATTTCTAACAAATAAATGTAACTCGATGGATCGAACATCCATTGTATGTGAGTCAAACGGGCGTTACGCTACATTAAATTAGAATTTCTGGAATAATACTGGAAAGAAATAGCTTTAGGTACGAGAAAGGCGAAGTTACGAGAGAATATGAAAGAGGGAAAAGGCAGAACGCGGCATCAATAACGTTATCTACAAGAGGCGAGGGTGCAGAGTTGTTCAGAATCTTACGCTGGAGGGTGATTTGTGTCCTGTAGCCCATATGGCAGACAGTTATACGTCCTGAGCTGAAATATGCATAGAGCTTATTCACTGATGGATGTACAGCATCCATTATTAAAGTATTCATCTTTTGGATGTGCAGCTCTCGTCCCTTCTTTTCGCATTTGCAGTTAAATTATAGGATATGGGTTCCGCCTTTTTACAAACACACTGTTTTTTCTTTTTATCTAAACATGTGTCCCAGTCTCTGTGCCATCATCAGTAGGAGGTTTTTTGATTACCGAAAAACTAAAAAAAGAGAAAATATTTTAGGTTATAATTGATTTAAAAAGTGAGGCCTAAAGAAAGATTTTTTATTTTTATTTTTATTTATTTATTTATTTATTTATTTATTGCTTCTTACCGTCACTTTAAATTATGTGGTTTTGCAGAGCCAACTCTATAGTGTCCTCCGCTGATAGCTTGTCATCTGCAAACCAAACGATGTAAATGTAAATTTCACCTGCCATTTAATATATACCTTGATTTTTAAAAACGTGACTTCTGGCGTGTCAAAATGGTTTACGTATATATTTGTTACTACTCACGTTTTGTTGCGACTGTTCTTCTTTTGGATTCCGAGGCCACTGCACACGCATATTAATGTAAGTTATTTCTTCACAAACGCCTTTTTAGTTCGCAAGATGCGGTGAGCACTACGTTGTGTTTCCCTAACCCTGTTGGCGTTCATTTGTTCTCGAGAGAGAGAAACACTAAACAAAATTCAAATTCGCCGTCAAACACTATAATGAACAAGGGACAATTTTTTTCAAAGGTATGTTTGTTTCGATTAACAACAGAGAATCGCATTCTGTCTCTCAATAGCAGGAATGGTGAGATATATTCATAACAGTAACAATCGTTTGTAAGTTTTTCAGTTTATGCAAAACGATCGATTATGTTCACTGTCTCGTTAACACTGAGGTCATTGGACGTGAATTGGGCATGCACCGATCTTTCTGCAGTTCGACACCGAGTACGTGAAGAATTTCGCTTGTGGCGCGCTCTAACTGTCTTTTGACGAAACACATTTTTATTCGTACATACAGGGTGTTTCAAAAATGACCGGTATATTTGAAACGGCAATAAAAACTAAACGAGCAGAGATAGAAATACACCGTTTGTTGCAATATGCTTGGGACAACAGTACATTTTCAGGTAGACAAACTTTCGAAATTACAGTAGTTACAATTTTCAACAACAGATGGCGCTGCAAGTGATGTGAAAGATATAGAAGACAACGCAGTCTGTGGGTGCGCTATTCTGTACGTCTTCTTTCTGCTGTAAGCGTGTGCTGTTCACAACGTGACAGTGTGCTGTGGACAACATGGTTTATTCCTTAGAACAGAGGATTTTTCTGGTGTTGGAATTCCACCGCCTAGAACACAGTGTTGTTGCAACAAGACGAAGTTTTCAATGGAGGTTTAATGTAACCAAAGGACCGAAAAGCGCTACAATAAAGGATCTCTTTGAAAAATTTCAACGGACTGGGAACGTGATGGATGAACGTGCTGGAAAGGTAGGGCAACCGCGTACGACAACCACAGAGGGCAATGCGCAGCTAGTGCAGCAGGTGATCCAACAGCGGCCTCGGGTTTCCGTTCGCCGTGTTGCACCTGCGGTCCAAATGACGCCAACGTCCACGTATCGTCTCATGCGCCAGAGTTTACACCTCTATCCATACAAAATTCAAACGCGGCAACCCCTCGGCGTCGCTACCATTGCTGCATGAGAGACATACGCTAACGATATAGTGCACAGGATTGATGACGGCGATATGCATGTGGGCAGCATTTGGTTTACTGACGAAGCTTATTTTTACCTGGACGGCTTCGTTAATAAACAGAACTGGCGCATATGGGGAACCGAAAAGCCTCATGTTGCAGTCCCATCGTCCCTGCATCCTCAAAAAGTACTGGTCTGGGCCGCCATTTCTTCCAAAGGAATCATTGGCCCATTTTTCAGATCCGAAACGATTACTGCATCACACTATCTGGACATTCTTCGTGAATTTGTGGCGGTACAAACTGCCTTAGACGACACTGCGAACACCTCGTGGTTTATGCAAGATGGTGCCCGGCCACATCGCATGGCTGACGTCTTTAATTTCCTGAATGAATATTTCGATGATCGTGTGATTGCTTTGGGCTATACGAAACATACAGGAGGCGGCGTGGATTGGCCTCCCTATTCGCCACACATGAACCCCTGTGACTTCTTTCAGTGGGGACACTTGAAAGACCAGGTGTACCGCCAGAATCCAGAAACAATTGAACTGAAGCAGTACATCTCATCTGCATGTGAAGCCATTCCGCCAGACACGTTGTCAAAGGTTTCGGGTAATTTCATTCAGAGACTACGCCATATTATTGCTACGCATGGTGGATATGTGGAAAATATCGTACTATAGAGTCTCCCAGACCGCAGCGCCATCTGTTGTTGACAATTGTAACTACTGTAATTTCGAAAGTTTGTCTGCCTGGAAATGTACTGTTGTCCCAAGCATATTGCAACAAACGGTGTATTTCTATCGCTGCTCGTTTAGTCTGTATTGCCGTTTCAAATATACCAGTCATTTTTGAAACACCCTGTATCACTCCTTACGTGCGCATGGGGAAAGAAGAAACGCAGATATTTTTAAACAGATTATACAAAGAAAAAGGTGTTTCAAATTCATTTGAGGAACTAAATTATTGGTTATATTACCACTTCACTGAGTGACTGGTAATATGCTCATTCACTGGTTTTTTAACACGCATCTCATTGCTAGCTTGTAGCCACTACTGTAATTGTTATCCGTTTTTACATTATTTCTATTTTTAGTGATTTTTATTGTTTTAATTATTTATGACTGCTGATTAATGGTTGTGCCATCAAATTTACTTCTTAGGATAGTAAGATTTTTGTAGACAGATTATGGGAGATGTAACTGATCTGTAACTCTGTGTTATTAGTCGGTGGATCACAAAGACTTTGAAGTTCACTCCAAATAATTATGGTGATTACGTGATGATATTACGAATTTTCAGGGATGGTGCAAAAGGGTAAATGTATCAATTTGAGGTAAGGGATCCCGGTCTGGAAACGACCCAGTCGAAAATTATGAGCTAAAATCGTTCTGATACCACTCACGGTGGAATAAATGGACCTGTATTGTGGTTTCTAAGAGTGTATGGTGGGCAATTTTCACTAGTAGCAGCATGGACCAAAACGAGGTACAGGATGTCTAGTGAACACGGTCTCTAAAATGCATACCTAAAGAACTATGAGCAGCTGTTCATGTTCGGTATTGTGAAAAATATCTCTTCTACTGCAAGCTATTTGGCTTCCACATTTTTGGAGGACGTAACGTGTATGAAAACAAGGAAAAAAATCCAGTAAACATGGGCTATAAAGTACGTACCTTAAGATTTATGCGCACTTGTCCTCATTCGCTGCTGTGAAATACGTTTTCTCTACTAAACAAGTGCTCATATTTACTGGACAAATAGTTCAAATGGCTCTGAGCAGTATGAGACTTAACTTCCGAGGTCATGAGCCCCCTAGAACTTAGAACTACTTAAACTTAACTAACCCAAGGCAGGATTCGAACCTGCGACCTTAGCGGTCGCGCGGTTCCAGACTGTAGCGCCTAGAACCGCTCGGCCACCTCAGCCGGCTATTTACTGGACATTTTTCTTGTTTTGGTCCATACTACCTCCTCCAAAAATATTGAACGTAAAGAACGTGCAGTAGAAGAGATGTGTTACACTGTATCGAAGATAAACAAGTGCCCACAGCTCTTAAAGTATGCGCTTTAGAGCCCACGTGTGCTGAACATTTTGTTTTTGTTTTTTTGTTTTGGTGCATGCTACCACCTCTGAGAGTTGCCTATCCTACAATCTTAACAAAACAGTACAGGTCCATGTATTCCACCGTCAGAGGTATCAGAATGATTTTTGCTTATAAATTTCGACTGGGTCGTTTCCGGACCAATGTCCCTTATCTCAAATTGATACATTTACTCTTTTCTATCATCGCCTGTGTAATGGTGGCCTTTTGAGTTAGCGGGGCCGTAACATGGTCGTGGAGGTATATTCCTTCTTTGCAACTAAATGAAAGGCAATTTGTATTTTGCCATACGTGCTTTGCCTCTTTTATTTAAGATCTTCAGTGTCCAGTAAAACATGTTGGTTTTTATGCATATAATAAATGCATTATGTAGTAATTACAAATATGTTATGTTTTCTCATTTTTTCTCTCAAGTTTTTGTGAGGTTAAATTATCGATTGGTGTTACGATTTCCAATGTTGCTAATTCATGTGTGTGGTCCGGGAGGTGTGTTCACTCGGTCCCAATACTCCAGATGGTCGACTTCATACTATTTTTCACGCACATTTATTACAACACTTCACTTGTTTTCATGCTGTGTTCAACCATTTTTTTTTACAGTGTGTAATGTTGTCAACTGTCGCTGTGTATTTATCTTCTGTCTTTTGTTTGTGATGCGTGTGCGGTTTGATATTTTCATTTGTGTGTGTGTGAGTGAGTGTGTGTGTGTGTGTGTGTGTGTGTGTGTCTGAGTGAGAGAGAGAGAGAGAGAAGTATCCACTCACATAATGACTAACACATTCACACGAAAAAGAAGCGCACTCACAAGGAGTGATGCATTCACGCATAATAAAACACAGACACTCACATACTCCCAAACATGCACAAAAAATAAAAATATCAAACCACACACACAACACAAACAAACGACGTAAGATAAACACACAGTGACGGTTGGCAACACTACACACTGTAAACAAACACGTGTTGGACACGCAGTGGAAAGTACAAATTAAGTAATAAATGTGCATGGAAAACGCCGGAGATTGTCCATCTGAAGAATGGGGACCGATTGAACACATCCACAGGACCACACACGTGGATTAGCAACATTTGAAATCGTAATTAACAACCAAAAGATAATTTAACCTCACGATGCTTGCGCTACAAAAGTTGTTTGTAACCTGAACAACAAGAGCGGAACACGAGAAAACATATCATAGGAACATATAACTACTACGTAATGCATTTATTAGGTACCTAAAATCAAACATGTATTACAGGCACTGAAGAAGGTTCATAAATAAAAGAAGCGAAACGCATATTGCAAGGAACAAAATGCCTTTCATTTAGTTAAAAGACGGAACATACCTCCACCAATTTAATGCAACTAAGGAACGACGGACGACGACATAATGACTTTAATATGTGCGTAGATTAGCATATGATACAAGTGCCGTTTGGCTGAAATCGGTCGATTTGGTTGTAGTTGACAGACTGATTCTTAGCGTAGCCCAAAGTTTAGTTTAGGTTGAAAGGTGATAATTTGATTGTGATTTGACGAAGGAAACGGATATGAATGCCAAATAAATGTTGTGTAACAGATCGATCTGTACCGTAGCGTAATGTTTACTGGCTTCTTTAATCAGTCAACTTCATCTGCATGCCAGTTGCACCATTATCATTTTAGATGCTGGTTTTGGGAAGAAGGAGGTCTGTTACATGACTGTAGTCTCTAATGACGCGAGTTTTTTAAATTAATTTATTAATTTTTAACTTTATATTCGTTTTGAGGCAGAGTGGATCAAGCACGGGTTTATGTTATATCCATTTGTCTTGTAGCCAGATAGTTAGCTGATGTGTAATTTGTATTGTTCATTGTTGATGTCATGTGATACTGATTGAACTGATGAATCCTTTCAGTAACTCACTATCCTTTTGTGGAAGTGTCACGTGTCTGTTTCTGAAAAACGAAGGTAGGAATGGGAAAAACGGACTGGTTAAAATCGATACCGGTATTTTAGTTCTGAACCTGAGTCTGGAACCGCGCGACCGCTACGGTCGCAGTTTCGAATCCTGCCTCGGTCATGGATGTTTGTGATGTCCTTAGGTTGGTTAGGTTTAAGTAGTTCTAAGTTCTAGGGGACTGATGACCTCCGTTGTTAAGTCCCATAGTGCTCAGAGCCATTTGAACCATTCAACGGGTATTTTAGTTCTGAATAACCGTTATTTTTCGGTCTTAGTTTGTTTTCGGGTATAACAGGTCTTTTATGAGTTTTACTAAAGCTGGGTAAAAAACCGTTATCAATCAATTTCTCATAACAACAGTGCAAAATTTTGTGGTTTTCAGACATACCTTTTTTAAAAGGAAGTAACATTTATCCTTAAAATTTACGGTTCTTTGAAATACTGCGTTAGTATAGAGAATGGGAATAACGGCCAGAGCTATTCAATAACAACGCCGACAAAACGAACAACAAACACATGGCGGAAGAGTCTTGGTACAGCACAGCCGAGACAAAATGTAACTGTTGTCCTTCACTAGCGAGAAGCAGTGTCCCTTTCATTTTTTGCGAGCGGTGTACACAGCCAGGCTTGTAATTTGTTGCCCAAAAATGTTTATCGTTGGCAGTAGGTTTTGTGGCTTCTGAACTATTGACATCGCCTGTAAATGATATTCCTTCTCATGAAACGATTCGACTTACTGTTCTACAGGTTAGACGAGGGTAGGCTGAAAAGTAATGCCTCGGAACTTTTCAGTGAAAAGTCTGAAAGTAATTTTTTTTTAAATCATACTTTATTAAGTCTTCACCTTTATTTTTCATGTCTACATTTCATTTCTCAGCGTAGTCACCCAGGCGACCAACAAATTTCTCCCAGCGGGAGATCAGTTTGTTGGTACTGTCACTGTAGGATGTTTGACTTTGTTGACGGAGCCACAACTCACGTCTGACAGCACAGCGTTATGACTGTCAAAGTCCTCGAAGATGTTCTTTAAGTTTCCGAAACAGATGAAAATCAGGGCGCTCAAGTTGGGGCTTTCTGGAGGATGATCGATCACAATGAACCCAAGATGCTGCATTGCATCAGATATCGCAGCGCTCGTGTGTGGTCTGACATTGTCGCTCTGATGGAGAGGGTGCCCCACGTGTGGACCAACTCTTTGAATTCTATATTAGATTACAGCACACTGTTACTCACGCACCGGCATAGTTACGTTACACAACTGACCCTTAACATAGACAAATCTAATGTATTGCGAATACATGGAAAGAAGGATCCTTTTTTGTATGATTATATGATAGCGGAACAAACACTAGTAGCAGTTACTTCTGTAAAATATCTGGGAGTATGCGTGCGGAACGATTTGCAGTGGAATGATCATATAAAATTAATTGTTGGTAAGGCGGATTCCAGTTTGAGATTCATTGGGAGAGCTCTTAGAAAATGTAGTCCATCAACAAACGAGGTGACTTACAAAACACTCGTTCGACCTATGCTTGAGTATTGCTCATCAGTGTGGCATCCGCATCAGGTCGGGTTGACGGAGGAGATAGCGAAGATCCAAAGAAGAGCGGCGCGTTTCGTCACAGCGTTATTTGGTAAGCGTGATAGCGTTACGGAGATGTTTAGCAAACTCAAGTGGCAGACTCTGCAAGAGAGGCGCTCTGCATCGCGATGTAGCTTGCTGTCCAGGTTTCGAGAGGGTACGTTTCTGGATGAGGTATCGAATATATTGCTTCCCCCTACTTATACCTCCCGAGGAGATCACGAATGTAAAAGTAGAGAGATTCGAGCGCCCACGGAAGCTTTCAGACAGTCGTTCTTCCCGCGAACCGTACGCGACTGGAACAGGAAAAGGAGGTAATGACAGTGGCACGTAAAGTGCCCATCGCCACACACCGTTGGGTGGCTTGCGGAGTATAAATGTAGATGTAGATGTACACATCGTCATGTTATATGCTACCATTCGGAACTCCCTAGCGGCAGGCCTGAGTCAGCGAAACGGGAAAGTCAACCGAGTAATATGCATGAGATGTAATACATCAGCCGCTATTTAGGACAGAATAAAAAAATACGGAGGCATTACTTTTCAGCAAACTCTCGTAGAATCTGGCAATAAATATTGAACAATGGACTAACCTTAACAGTGAAAAGGCATTTTCAATAACACGCACTAACTGGGGGAGGGGGGGGGGAGTACTTTATGCCCACCCCAAAAAATTTAAAAAACCCAAAATTCGTTAATTGTTGTTGAATTATGGTAACAACATACTTTTTAAAGATGTTCTGATGTGTCAATGTAGCCCAGAACCTGAAAACACCCTTTTAGCTTACTTTTAGCAAAAATTCAAATGGCTCTTAGCACTATGGGACTTAACATCTGAGCTCATGAGTCCCCTAGACTTAGAACTACTTAAACCTAGCTACCCTAAGGACATCACACACATCCATGCCCGAGGCAGGATTCGAACCTACGACCGTAAGAGGTCGCGCGGTTCCAGATTGAAGCGCGAAGAAACGCTCGGCCACAGCGGCGGGCTTACTTTTAGCAACAACACCGGCCGAACAGGCCTTTGGGAAGACCCAACGGTACTCACCAACTTTATCTCCACCACCAAAAATATTGTAGGAGATGACAGTTTCGTTCATTGTTGTTGACTTTAATTCTCAGCATGTATACGTCTATAAAGGCCCCGAACCTGGGAACATTGAAGACGGCATTCACTGAGGAAAGTGAATCTACCACTAACACTTAAATTTCCGGGTTAAGATTATCTGAAAAATTTAAATTATATATGGGATCTAGTAGAAGAATTCATTTATAAAAATAAGCATATTTTCAAAATTTTAAAACAAAAAGTAATTGACTCGACTGAAATATTTTCGAAAGTTGGATATAAAGTACCTCCCCCTGGAAACGTGAAGGTTAATTCATTACTAAAATTATAACGGTTATCAAGTAATTGTCCCTGGGAAATGTTCTGTTTTGTGTACGATCTAAATTGTTTATCTGAAATTTTTGTAGAGCATTTATCTGTTTCTCTCCAAGATATTGATTGTATTCAAATCCCTGCCAAAACTAAATAAATATATTTTACCATGAAACTGCTTTTTCATTCAGAATAACTAAAGAAAAACAACGCTATGGTTCAAATGGCTCTGAGCACTATGGGACTTAATATCTATGGTCATCAGTCCCCTAGAACGTAGAACTACTTAAACCTAACTAACCTAAGGACATCACACACATCCATGACCGAAGCAGGATTCGAACCTGCGACCGCAGCAGTCGCACGGTTCCTGACTGTGGCGCCTAGAACGGCTCAGCCACTGCGGCCGGCAACAACGCTATGAATTTTACGAAAAAAGCTCCTAATTTGTCTTTCATTTATGAGAAATAACATAAGCAAAAGATAATTAAAGCAACAACAATAAATTAAAAATCAAACAATTCATTCATTGTTTATAATAAAAGCAGAAAGTAGCCGGTTATTTTAATGTTTCTAGATTGTACGACCTGTTTCTTATTTTGTTTGTAGCGCTTGGAAACGGACAACATGAAATGAAAAATAGGATTCTCCAACCATAGATTCCATCCTTTAGCGCTAACTATTCGTAATTCCCAAACAGGTGGATGATCCTCTATTACAAGATACAAGATAATTTTTGAGCCAAGTTAAAAAAAATTAGCATCAGTATGAGAAAGTTTTTTTTTTTTTTTTTTTTTTTTTTTTTGCTGTATTCAACCCCTTATTGACGCTGAGTACACACGAGTATGCACGACTCATCAATGGCTAACATCTACGAACTGGTTTTCGCAGGATACGTGTAACAACAACGTTGTTGATGATTGGGGACAAAACATGGTTCTAACAGCTGGTCTACGAAAACCAGGTCATACATGTTGACCATTGATGAACCGTGTATACGGATGGAGGTAACCATCCTAGAATCGGTTAGGGGCTGAAAATGGTGCACTGATACACCGAAACTGGTAGCCATTTCATAAAACATCGTAAGGACGGTTGTAGGTGTTACATTTTATTACACAAACTAGCGGCCGAAGTCCCTGAAACGACCAAAGATCGGCATACAAAAAATTTATTTCATAGTTTCAATGTTAGGTATTTCCAGACGTACGCTATCTGATCGAAAGTATCCAAACACCTGGCTGAAAATGACTTACAAGTTCGTGGCGCCCTCCATCGGCAATGCTGGAATTCAGGATGGTGTAAGCCCAGCCTCAGCCTCAAAGACAGCTTCCACTCTCGCAAGCATACGTTCATTCGGGTGATGGAATTCTTCACGGAGTTCTGCATTGACGAGAGGTACCGATGTCGGTCGGTGAGGCCTAGAACGAAGTCGGCGTTGAAAAAAAAATTACAAAGGTGTTCTATAGGATTCAGATCAGGACTCTGTGTAGGTCAGTCCATTACAGGGATGTTGTTGTGTAACCACTCCGCCACAGGCCGTGCATTATGAACAGGTACTCAATCATGTTGAAAGATTCAATCACCATCTCCGAATTGCTCTTCAACAGTGGGAAGCGACAAGGTGCTTAAAACATCAATGCAGGCCAGTGTTGTGATAGTGCTACTCAAAACAACAAGGGGTGCAAGCCCTCTTCATGAAAGACACGACCACAACAAAACACCACCGCCTCAGAATTTTACTGTTGGCACTACACATGTTGGCAGATGACTCACCGGGCATTCGACACACCCACACCCTGCCATAGGATCGCCACATGGTGTACTGTGATTCGTCACTCCACACAACATTTTTCCACTGTTCAATCGTCCAATTTTTACACTCCTTACACCAAGCGAGGCGTCCTTTGACATTTCCCGACGTGATGTGTGGCTTATGAGTAGCAGCTTGACCATGAAATCCAAGTTTTATCACCTCCCGCCTAACTGTCATAGGAATTGCGGTGGATCCTGATGCAGTTTGGAATTTCTGTGTGATAGTATGGATAGATATCTGCCTGTTACACATTACGACCACCTTCAACTGTCGGCAGTCTCTGTCAGTCAACAAACGATGTCGGTCTGTAAGCTTTTGTGCTGTGTCCCTTCACGTTTCCACTTCACTATTACATCGGAAACAGTGAACGTAGGGATGTCTAGGAGTGTGGAAATCTCGCATACAGACGTATGACACAGATGAGAGCCAATCACTTGACTACGTTCGAAGTCCGTGAGTTCCGCGGATCGCCCCATTCTCCTCTATCACGCTGTCTAATGACTACTGGGTTCGCTGATATAGAGTACCTGGCAGCAGGTGGCAGCACAACGCACCTAATATGAAAAACATGTTTTGGGGGGTGTCCGGATACTTTTGATCATATAGTGTAGATACAGTGAGAATCATACGGCAAAGTACTTGCGCAGACAAAGATTATTCAAACGCCACAATGAGATTTTCACTCTGCAACGGAGTGTGCGCTGATATGAAACTTCCTGGCAGATTAAAACTGTGTGCCGAACCGAGACTCGAACTCGGGACCTTTGCCTTTCGCGGGTAAGTGCTCTATTATCTGAGCTACCCAAGCACGACACACGCCCAGTCCTCACAGCCTTTCTTCTGCCAGTATCTCGTCTCCTACCTTCCTAACATTACAGAAGCTCTCCTGCGAACCATGCAGAACTGCAAGGTTCGCAGGAGAGCTTCTGTACAGTTTGGAACGCAGGAGACGAGGTACTGGCAAATGTCGGGAAATACCCCAAAACTGGATGACAAATGTTGAACATATGACGACACCAGATCACGTACCTCGCCTTACAAGCAGCGGTTGAGGCTATCTCAACCCAAGTTAGGTATTGGTGGCTCTAGATCCAAGTGCGCGACTTCAGCGTCAGGTGGTCAGCGTTCGAGTCTTGCGTCTGTCACGCAGTGCTTTTCTCGTTGCGTCAGACAATTATGTGTTTACACTGAGATACGATTTAGTATTTTATTTGCCAGTCTCGCTGTCTCCGCTGGTTTACTGAAAAATAAACCTACGGTGTTTTGTCACAAGTAAAGTAATATAAATTACTTAACTGCATAGTTACCAGTAAATGACCTACGTTTCTTTACTAAATAATGTCTGTAAACGAAAAAAGAAGGGGCATTAGCAAAGAAACACAATATAAGAACAGCTTTTCCTTGGTTACAGTGAAGACAACGATTCTGTAACTTCTACGTTTACAATGAATCGCATTTGCTAACCAGTCTTTCACGCCCAAGCCCAATCGCTGCAAGTGTGGCTACGTGCGTTATCCGATAACGCGACACGTTTAACATTTGACATCCATTTTTGGGGTATTTTTCGACTTTTGTCACCCCAGGTGTTTCACATCAAATTACTTGTCTGAGCGTCATTGGCGTCATTTCGGTTGAGCTGTCGTCAGCTTTCAGAAGATGCTTCGAATGACGAGGATGCTCTAACAACGCTCACGTACCATACTGTGGACCGTCTGCTATGGAAGATTTCTTGGGTTGGCCTTGCTGTTCTCTGTCTGCGAAGTGAACAGGTAGAAAATCCACAGTGTCTCACTCATTCGGAAAACAAATACTGAACTGGGAAACATCGGTGGCCAGTATGACAATCGTGCCACATATTTTCTTCCAGTCAAACAGAAGTTTAGCTTTTTCCTTATCAGGCGTACAGTATTGAATTCACATGGTCTCTTGGGGCTTAGAAAACCGACACTAAAGGTTTGAGAACGGAGCACAACTCAATTACTCCTCAGTTCCTGGGAACTGGTTATCCATTATCCAGAAGTATAAGCACCGATAAGTTTCTAACATTGAGTCGTATTTGAGTTTCATGATATCATGACCACATACTGCAACAGAGCACTTAATCCGGTAATGTGACACTGGCGTCGCCCCTACATAAATCATTGTCTATCATTATTTCTGTTTATAGCTCAGGGGAATGTACGGCACTATATATCCTTACGTCGAATTTCAATCTTGTGCAAGGCCCCTAATCTGTGCCATGGTCTTCCCACTCGTCTCGACTCGCTTCTTTCTTGATCACTCCATACTAGGAGTGAACTTATTTCCTGTGTCAGCATGTCGACTTTTTCTTAGTAGGAATACATCATTTACATTAGCTTGATTCGACGATACTAGTCTTACCGTTCCTATTGGTGTTGTATTGCGAAACGGTCGAATGGCAGGTTAGATGAATAAGCCGTATTCGGCGAATATTTACTATTTGCATGATATACGAGAGAGAATTGTCATAGCATGTGCCGATGTGATAGGAAATACCACTCAATACATGATAAGAAGATTGCAGCACAGCACTGTTCCCAATGGTTATCACTTCGAACACCTTCTGTAAATGGACGTTCATGCCACCTGACTATCGATGACCTTGAAAACCAAATTATAGCACCCCATTAAAAAAATTAAAAAAAGTTGATCATCTCTGACACGACCCACCTAGCAACAAAAAACTATCTTCATTTAATAGCCCCTGTTATCTCATGCAACTTTTGTCCCACAAACTTTTCAGCTCCTATCATACTTCCGTAGTTATTCTTGGTGGCAATAGTTAGTCACTCGCCCTACATATATTTTTCCAGAGATATTACATCGAACGTAGCGCCACTTGTGCCATTTCGCTATGATGTCGATTCGTCTAGTCTAACCTAGGTTCCAGAAACCATCATTTGATACGAGGTATGTGCGTCTCGCAACAAGGACGGGAAGAAATCTATTACAAAATTAGTAGCTCTTTGCATATTTTCCACTTTTCAACAACATAAGGAAACGTTACCTACCCACTTCCCCAACCTATGTGAAGGCTACTCATGCGTTGCTGATTTTAGATTGCACGGTTTTATTGGCAACTGTATCAAGCGCTTTGATACTACCTTGGTTGCAGACACATTGGGTGCTCTCAAAACCAGTGTTGCGCCTAATTTTTGCATTCAGTGTGTAATTTATTCGCATTACTTGATTTTCCTTAAATTGAGCTTGACTCTGGCTGCACACTCTTTTCTAGCTTGGTTTTGGAGGTTTGGTGTCATGTCCACGGCCTTGCCACAGTGATAACACGGTTCACCGTCAGATCACCAAAGTTAAGCGCTGCTGGGCTCGGCTAGCAGTTGGATTGGTCACCGACCGGGCCGCCGAATGCTGTTGTCAAGAGGGGTGCGCTCAGCAGCTGTGAGTCCAATTGACGAGCTACTTTATTGAGAAGAAGTGCTGAAACCTCCCCTTAGAAAAATTAAGAAAGACTGTGCTGGTAAACCTAGTACGTTATTTGATTTCCAAACAGCTGAGAAAAACTGAACGTAATCAGACATTTCTCTCTTTACTTATTCTGATCAACACTAAAATGACACACAATATTTTTAGGGCAACGCAATCTGACTTTCAATGATCCCTGCAAAAGCCCTCACTAACAATAACCTAGACGTTTCATGAATTACTTACCTCACAAAATTCTTCGTTACTCGAACTCTTGCAATACAGCCAGCGCCAATACTGCCAGCTAAATTAAAGAAGACTACTGAAGGCACTAACTACTGATAGGTATAGTTAGCGAATGAAAGATTTTGATAGAGAACAAACAATGTACACTACTGGCCATTAAAATTGCTACACCACGTAGATGATGTGCTACAGACGCGAAATTTAACCGACAGGAAGAAGATGCTCTGATATGCAAATGGTTAGCTTTTCAGAGCATTCACACAAAGTTGGCGCCGGTGCGACACCTACAACGTGCTGACATGAGGAAAGTTTCTAACCGATTTCTCATACACAAACAACAGTTGACTGGCTTTCCCTGGTGAAACGTTGTTGTGATGCCTCATGTAAGAAGGAGAAATGCGTACCATCACGTTTCCGACTTTGATAAAGGTCGGATTGTAGCCTACCGCGATTGCGGTTCAACGTATCGCGACATTGCTCCTCGCATTGGTCGAGATCCAACGACTGTTAGCAGAATATGGAATCGGTGGGTTCAGGACGGTAATACGGAACGCCGCCCTGGATCCCAACGGCCTCGTATCACTAAAAGTCGAGATGACAGGAATCTTATCCGCATGGCTGTAACGGATTGTGAAGCCACGTCTCGATCCCTGAGTCAACAGATGGGGACAACAACCATTTGCACGAACAGTTCGACGACGTTTGCAGCAGCATGGACAATCAGCTCGGAGACTCCTGACGCTGCATCACAAACAGGAGCGCCTGCGATGGTGTACTCAAAGACGAACCTAGGTGCACGAATGACAAAACGTCATTTTGTGGGTGAATCCAGGTTCTATTTACAGCATCATGATGGTCGCATCCGTGTTTGGCGACATCGCGGTGAACACACATTGGAGGTGTGTATTCGTCATCGCCATACTGGCGTATCACCCGGCGTGGTGGTATGGGGTGCCATTGGTTACACGTCTCGGTCACCTCTTGTTCGCATTGACGGCACTTTGAACAGTGAACGTTACATTTCAAATGTGTTACTACCCGTGGCTCTACCCTTCATTCGATCCCTGCGAAACCCTACATTTCAGCAGGATAATGCACGACCGCATGTTGCAGGTCCTGTACGGGCCTTTCTGGATACAGAAAACGTTCGACTGCTGCCCTGGCCAGCACATTCTCCAGATCTCTCACCAATTGGAAACGTCCGGTCAGTGGTGGCCGAACAACTGGCTCGTCACAATACGCCAGTCACAACTTTTGATGAACTGTGGTACCGTGCTGAAGCTGCATGGGCAGCTGTAGCTGTACATACCATCCAAGCTCTGTTTGACTCAATGCCCAGGCGTATCAAGGCCGTTATTACGGCCAGAGGTGGTTGTTCTGGGTACTGATTTCTCAGGATCTATGTACCCAAATTGCGTGAAAATGTAATCACATCTCAGTTCTAGTGTAATATATTTGTCCAATGAACATCCATATATCATCTGCATTTCTTCTTGGCGTAGCAATTTTAATGGCCAGTAGTGTATTTCCTTAATAGTGTTCAAAAGTCGTAATATATATACGAAATCCCGTCTTACAAATTTCGTTTTTCTGACGGAAGCACGTCCAGATCGTCCGCTCTCGAAACGTTGCCATCTCTCTCCCCACATCCACCACTGCTGCCGGCTCACCTCCAACTGCGCAACGCTACGCGCTGTTCACATCCAAATGCCCAACACTACAATACCAAATATATCCAACAATGGAAACCAGCCACAGACTGCACACAGCACAGTCAGTGATTTTCATACAGGGCGCTACGTGGCGTTACCAACATAAAAACCTAAACAGCCTGCTTACAGTGCCACCGGCCACGAAAACTGACAACGGCCTGGAGAGCGATGTGCTGGCCACATGCGCCTCCGTATCCGCATTCGGTGACGCGTAAGGACTGAGGATGACACGGCGTCCGGGCGGTACTGTTGGGCCTTATATGAAACAGTTATCTTACAGTTGCCGAATTTACTAGATCAGTCTGTGCCTCTTTTGTTAACGCCCTATCTTCAAGAATCTGTTCATGAAGTCAACCGCACAACAGTTACTACTAATTCAGTTGCTCATGAGTGTGCTGACGGGAGAGATGACATACACACACACACACACACACACACACACAGAGAGAGAGATAGAGAGAGAGAGAGAGAGAGAGAGAGAGTGGTGGAGGGATGGGGCTGGCAGGGTGGGGGTGGGGGGAAGCGAAAGGAAGTGGAAAACGCCATGTACCCCAATGGACAGCTCCGATGTCTGTGCCACGAGAGGGACTGTGGTGCAGTGCATTCTTGGCGAGCAAGCTGATTAAGGTACGGCGCCAAGGACGGGCGTGATTCCGCAGACGAGCAGCGAGAAGGCCACCCAAGCTAACGGGATGAGGGCACCATGGGGCTTCGGCCTATCTAATTACCGCCGCGGCCGCGTGCGCTTGCAGAATCTGTGCCTGCCCAGACCAAGGGGACTTCTTGCCCCAGCCTGTATGCAGCTTCCAAGGTCTCCACCATCCTCAGTCAGGGGTCAATACTGTGTGGGGTAGCAGTATAAGGTTCGAAAACCGTTTTAAAAGGGGAGGCCACGACGTTCGGATGAAGGGTTCACTTCGACATTGTACACCTTCAGTAGTCTGCTGCTGCTGCTGCTGCTGTTCTTGTTGTTGTTGTTGTCTTCGGTTCAGAGACTGGTTTCATCCAGCTCTACATGTTACTCTATCCAGCGCAAGCTTCTTCATCTCCAAGTAACTACTGCTCCCTTCTGAATCTGATTAGTGTATTCTTCTCTTGGTCTCCCTCTACGATTTTTACCCTCCACGTTGCCCTCCAATACTAACATGGTCATCTCTTGATGCCTCAGAACATGTCCTACCAACTGATCCCTTCTTCTAGTCAAGTTGTGCCACAAATTCCTCTTCTCCTCAATCCTCTTCACTACGCCCTCATTATTTACGTAATCTACCCATTTAATACTCATTTTTCTAAGGTTTGAAGCTCCTCTTTTCGTTCTTCCGTGTTTGCGATTTAAAACCTGGGTTGTTTTGTAGATCAGCATTATGCAGACACAATTAGTTTATTTTTATTTTTTCATATTTACCCAGACGTGTATCGACACCAATGTGTCATCTTCTGTGGGTAAAAATTTTTACAATATCACATTTTTAATAATTTAAGTGCTCTAGGCATAAGAAATACAATATTTGCAGTTTGCTAAATTCGGTGTAGACACTCATGATACAATTAGACCGCTAACTGAATCGTATTCTTATACATAGATTTTGTGCTCGTTTTCGTCTTTTTATTTTATTTTTGACAGCATCTCATCTGCAAACTAGAAATGAAGAAAATTATTGCGTATTTCTGGCGAGCTGTTTCGAGGGTTGAGGCTATGTACGTTTCTGTACTTACATTTTTCGTCCTGTTTCGTGTCTCTGGTTGATGTCTAAAAATGGTTCAAATGGCTCTGAGCACTATGGGACTTAACATCTGAGGTTATCAGTCCCCTAGAACTTAGAACTACTTAAACCTAACAAACCTAAGGACATAACACACATCCATGCCCGAGGCAGGATTCGAACCTGCGACCGTAGCGGTCGCGCTGTTCCAGACTGAAGCGCCTACAACCGCTCTCCCACACCGGCCGGCTTTGATGCCTATCTACTGCTATTTAGCATATTGTTTTCACTCAGTTTTTCACAAATTTCTGCTCTCTACTTCACCTTGCATGCACTTACACAAAATGTGGCGAAAATGTGATCTGAGCAGACACTTCTGACAACGCACTCAGTGAGAGGTGCTATGTTGTTGTCGTTGCTCACTTGTTCATCGTTGGTCTTGTGTTTGTATGGCGTTGATTTTGAATGTGTATGTGTGTGTGTGTGTGTGTGTGTGTGTGTGTGTGTGTGTGTGTGTGTGTGTATGTGTGTGTGTGTTTGTGTGTGTGTGTGTGAGAGAGAGAGAGAGAGAGAGAGAGAGAGAGAGAGAGAGAGAGAGAGAGGGGGGTAGGGAACCAAGGAAACAGAAGTCCTTTTTTATATAAATTTAAACTAATTGTGGTTACAAAAGGCTGAGTCCAAAACAACCCAGTTTTTAAATGGCAAATACGGAAGAACGAAAAGAGGAGGTTCAAACCTCAGTAAAATGAGTATTTCAAAGCCAAGTCAAACATTTGCCACGATGCTCAACAACAAATTCAAGAATACAACAGTACAACTGATTAAAACTATCTACAATATCAGGTTCAACAAAATCTGTGTAAGTAATAACGTAACCCCTGGTTTTGCAAAAGTCAAGGTAAACAGCAAGTCACCTGCAGCTGCTTAAAACTATCTACAATATCAGGTTCAACAAAATCTGTGTAAGTAATAACGTAACCCCTGGTTTTGCAAAAGTCAAGGTAAACAGCAAGTCACCTGCAGCACAAGTAGCCAAAAGAAAAGCATAAATTATTTGGTTAGAAGGAGAAATTCGTTTCCTCTATCCGAAAAAAGACAGCAACTCCATCTTCAGTTATACAAAACACACCTTGAATTAACTAGTCTCGTTTTTTCTCTGCCTCGTGATGACTGGGTGTTTGTGCTGTCCTTAGGTTACTTAGGTTTAAGTTGTTCTAAGTTCTAGGGGACTGATGACCATAGCTGTTAAGTCCCATAGTGCTCAGAGCCATTAACTAGTCTCTTAAAAACACCTACCCATTTCGATGCCATAACTAAAGAAATCAGGTCTTACACAGAAACACTAATCAACAAAAAGAAACAAACACAAAATAAAAAACTGAATCACCTCATGAGGTCTGCCAAATAGATAAAGAAGACAGAGTAGGGAGTTTACATCAGTTCCATGACAGACTTGTCAATTTAACTGACATAGAATTAACAAAATTAACATAACCAGAAAGAGAATTTCTTAAAAATTAACCTGAACATAACATATAACACAAACCTGTCACACAAAATCATAAAAACCCTGATCACAGGAACAGAATAAATAATAAAGCAAGAAGAAAAGTTGGAGAACCCAAACGTCAATGCCAACTTGACACGGGAACTTGTAGCAGAAGAGGTAAAACACACAATAAAGGAAAACAAGACTCACATCATCTAAAAAGCAAAAACAACAGAGCAAAATATATCTATTAAACTAAACAAAAAACTCCAAAAACACGATGCAGTAATCACCAGAGAAGACAACTTGTACTGATGAATCAGGCAGAATATATATCAAGAAAACAGAAGAATGCATAGAACAGAACAACATCATCAAGTTAATCAATGATCCCAGATTGAGGTGCTAAAGAAACATTCAAAAACTCTTAAAAACCCTCAGAGTCATTGTCACGGAAACTCGAGCCAAATACATGACACAAAAGGATCCCAAAGCAGCCAGCCTCAATAGTTTGCCAAAGATAATAAAAATAACTGTCCAATCAGGCCCATAATCAATTTCAAAAATGCCAGTCTTACCACCTAGCTAGACACTTACATGCATTACTACAAAAATTATACACTTTCACAAACAGCAGAAACCTAAAAAATACCAGTGAACTGATACAAAGATGAAGGGTATAAACATGCCATCAACAGCAACCCTGGTATCTTTTGACATCACATCCACGTACACAAATGTGTCAGTAGAAGAAACAATCAGCTCTGTTAAAAAGCAGCTGCTGTATCAATGGGACAAACAAGTACAGACATAGATGAAATAAAAGCCACTTTAAAGATTACAACAGAACTACTTCACTTTAAAGAAGGAGTTCTATCTGCAGAAAGATGGTCTACGAATAGCTCATCCATCAGTGGTCTACTTGCAAACGTATTTCTAAACCACACTGAAAACAAAATATTCAATGGAATCATACATCGAAAACAGGTCAAGATTATATACTGGTACCGATACGTAGATGACATCATTTGGTTGAGTAATGAAACAGATACCCAAACAAAACAATTACACAGTGACATAAATACAGTTCACCCAAAAATAAAATTCACCATTGGGACAGAAGTGGGAATAAAGCTTAATTTCTTAGACATTACCGTACATAGAATCAACAACAAACGTAATTTGGGAATTTTCAGAAAACCCTCAGCCACAAGTACAAACATTCACATCAACTCCAACCACCCCCAAGCACACAAATTCTCAAGCTTCAGACATATGCTACACAAGCTCAAAAGAACTCCACTGGACAAACTCAACTACACACAGGAACTAAATACAATACATCAAATAGCCAGAGAGAATAGGTAAAACACACAAATGATAAACAAACTGAACAACAAGAAAAAACAAGTTATAAGAGAACAAACCATCAACAAATCATCAGCCATAACAGAGAACCAAGAACACAAGCTCCAGACAAACACAGGCTACCAATACCACCCTTCAAAGAGTACAGAATGGCACATACTAACATACTGAAGAAACAAGGGCTACAAATATCATTCAGCACAAATGATACAGTACTGATTAACATTAGATCTAAGAACACCTCTGCAGACATTAGTTAACCTGCAGTTCATGACAGTCAGTTTACATAGGCAGAACATTCAGAAATTTCAAAACGAGGTACCCCAAACAGCTTAGAGCCCTAAAAAGTGATAGTACACACTCCATTTTTGCATAAAATCTAATTCAAGAAAACCACCACCAAACAAACATGGAGACTGATCTTAAGGTCCTCAGTCTTTATCAAAAACTCACAACAGAGGAGAACTACCACACACAAAAGTAATGATATAGGGAAAGAGAGTCCTGAATGAAAATACAACACTGTGCAACAATACACTGTTTCGAACTATAAATGAACTATACAAAGGTGACTCCCCACAAAAAACATAACAGTAAAAAAACTTCTGTCTCTTTGGTTCGCTGCCCACCACACACATAGCCACACACATATATATATATATATATATATATATATATATATATATATATATATATATATATACTCCTGGAAATGGAAAAAAGAACACATTGACACCGGTGTGTCAGACCCACCATACTTGCTCCGAACACTGCGAGAGGACTGTACAAGCAATGATCACACGCACGGCACAGCGGACACACCAGGAACCGCGGTGTTGGCCGTCGAATGGCGCTAGCTGCGCACCATTTGTGCACCGCCGCCGTCAGTGTCAGCCAGTTTGCCGTGGCATACGGAGCTCCATCGCAGTCTTTAACGGACCTGGGACCGGACCGCAGCGACGCACGGATGCACGCCAAGACCGTAGGATCCTACGCAGTGCCGTAGGGGACCGCACCGCCACTTCCCAGCAAATTAGGGACATTGTTGCTCCTGGGGTATCGGCGAGGACCATTCGCAACCGTCTCCATGAACCTGGGCTACGGTCCCGCACACTGTTAGGCCGTCTTCCGCTCACGCCCCAACATCGTGCAGCCCGCCTCCAGTGGTGTCGCGACAGGCGAGAATGGAGGGACGAATGGAGACGTGTCGTCTTCAGCGATGAGAGTCGCTTCTGCCTTGGTGCCAATGATGGTCGTATGCGTGTTTGGCGCCGTGCAGGTGAACGCCACAATCAGGACTGCATACGACCGAGGCACACAGGGCCAACACCTGGCATCATGGTGTGGGGAGCGATCTCCTACACTGGCCGCACACCTCTGGTGATCGTCGAGGGGACACTGAATAGTGCACGGTACATCCAAACCGTCATCGAACCCATCGTTCTACCATTCCTAGACCGGCAAGGGAACTTGCTGTTCCAACAGGACAATGCACGTCCGCATGTATCCCGTGCCACCCAACGTGCTCTAGAAGGTGTAACTCAACTAACCTGGCCAGCAAGATCTCCGGATCTGTCCCCCATTGAGCATGTTTGGGACTGGATGAAGCGTCGTCTCACGCGGTCTGCACGTGCAGCACGAACGCTGGTCCAACTGAGGCGCCAGGTGGAAATGGCATGGCAAGCCGTTCCACAGGACTACATCCAGCATCTCTACGATCGTCTCCATGGGAGAATAGCAGCCTGCATTGCTGCGAAAGGTGGATATACACTGTACTAGTGCCGACATTGTGCATGCTGTTTTGCCTGTGTCTATGTGCCTGTGGGTCTGTCAGTGCGATCATGTGATGTATCTGACCCCAGGAATGTGTCAATAAAGTTTCCCCTTCCTGGGGCAATGAATTCACGGTGTTCTTATTTCAATTTCCAGGAGTGTATATAAATATAATTGAGACACCAACAAGGGAGACGAAACAGGACGAAAGATGTTAACCGTACATAACCTCTACTCTCGAAACAGCTCTCCACATATATGCAATAATATTCTTCATGACTAGTTTGCAGATGGCATGATGTCAAAAAAAGGACGAAAACGAGCACTAAAGTCAATGTATAATAATACAGTTCAGTTAGCCATGTAATTTTATGGTGAGTGTCTAAACCAAACTTAGCAAATTGCAAATTTCATTTTGTACTTCACAGAAATAAAAATTTGAGCCACAGAAGATGACACATTAGTTTCGAAACACGTCTGGGTAAATATTAAAAAAATAAACTAATAAGGCTGCTTTCCAAAACAACCATTTTTTACCCATCTAATCTTCAGCATTCTTCTGTGGCACTACATTTCGAAAGCTTCTATTCTCTTGTTTTCTAAACTATTTATCGTCCATGTCTCACATCCATACATGGCTACACTCCATACAAACACTTTTAGAAAAGACTTCCTGACACTTAAATCTATACTCGATGTTAACAAATTTCTCTTCTTCAGAATCGCTTTTCTTGCCATTGCCTGTCTACATTTTATATCCTCTCTACTTTGACCATAATCTGTTATTTTTCTCCCTAAATAGCTAAACTAATTACTACTTTAAGTGTCTCATTTGCTAATCTAACTCCGTCAGTATCCCCTGATTTAATTTGACCACATTCCATTATACCCCGTTTTGCTTTTATTGATGTTCATCTTATATCCTGCTTTGAAGACACTGTCCATTCCGTTCAACTGCTCTTCCAGGTCTTTTGCTGTATCTAACAGAATTACAATGTCATCGCCAAACCTCATAGATTTTATTGGTTCTTCATGGATTTTAATTCCTTCTCCAAATTTTTCTTTTGTTTCCTTTACTGGTTGCTCAATATATAGATTGAATAACATCGGGGATAGGCTACAACGCTGCCTCACTTCCTTCCCAACTAAAGCCTTCCTTTCATGCCCCTCGGCTCTTATAACTGCCGTCTGGTTTCTGTAGAAATTGTAAATAATCTTTTGATCCCTGTATTTGACCTCTGCCACCTTCAGAATTTGAAAGAGTATATTCCAGTCAACATTGTCGGAAGCTTTCTTTAAGTGTACAAAAGTTAGAAACGTAGGTTTGTCTTTCCTTAAATTCCCTTCTAAGATAAGTCGTAGGGTTAGTATTGCTTCATGTTTTCCAACATTCCTACCGAATCCAAACTGATCTTCCCCAAGATCTACTTCTACCAGTATTTCCATTCGTCTGTAAGGAATTCGTGTCAGTATTTTGCAGCCATGACTTACTAAACTGGTAGTTTGGTAATAGTAGGGCTACATAATGCACAAGTAGTAAGGTGTACTACGTAGGGAACTTCGAGAAAATCGGAAGAGTAGTCTTACGCGTCGAATGTGTACTGTGCTTTGCGACTTTGAGAATGAGATGGTATGTGGTTAGATTTCAAGCTCCGTAATCGGTGGATCACTGGATCGAGTGACGCTTATTTTCTTTTTCAATGCATACTTTCTTCAACACTGATTACATTACTTCACATGTATGATATCTGAACGGTATAAGAACGAAACAACACGTGTATTTACATTAAGACTGTAGAGTTTGTAGATATCACGTGGCGTGTTCTCGTGCCAGCCTCATTACCTTTATTTTTGTCTCCAACGGAATGTATAGGGATTTTGCCTTCTTTTCCGCTGGACCATTAGGTTTATCATCGGAAAAATCTTCAGCTTCACGGAGAAGATCTTCATCAACTCCATCGGAATGAATGAGGTCCTAACATTTCGACGATAATGTTTTTCACCAATCGCGACTGCATCTGCAGAAACTCTTTCTGTTCATTCTGTATCAACAAGGTCCACTTATAACCAGGTAAATATTTAACTGGTACCCACGTCCTGCCTCAGATACACGTTACCCAAACATTTAGGAAACGCTGTCACACTTGAACATAGAATCACATTTGAATACAGACTTACTCTAGACACAGAGACGTGAAGTACTCACATTCCGTCTAAGGGAAATAGTTGCGTCAGGAGTGGCACCTGGCGACTAACGGCCAATAATACTGCCTCGACGCAGAGGCCTATAATAATGCTAATCCAGTGTACCGTCTTGTAACTGACATCTGTCCACTGCATTAGGCTATGCATTCAAACTTCATGACATTTAACACCCGCAGTAGTCGAAGAATCGGGATTCACCTCCATTTTTATAGTAAAAGTGTAAATTTCGTGATTTTTAAAAAAAATCCGTCCATACCCTATTCTTTCTTGGTAAATTAGCAAGATCTTACTGCTGCGAAAGTTAACTGCCGAAAGGCACCGGTCTCTGTCTGCAGGTCGAAGCGTCCATTTTCGATGCCGTTCTGAGTAGCTTACCCGATTGCAGCTACAACGAATTTCACAAATTACGAGAGGTACGCGTTTTCAGGAAAACTTCATGCGGTGGGTCTTTTACTTGCGAATTACTGTAAATATATCTTGCAATAATTATCTTTAGTAAGCAGCCAATTATCAAACCGAGCGAGGTGGCGCAGTGGTTAGCACAATGCATTTGCATTCGGGCGGACGACGGTTCAAACACGCGTCCGGCCATTTGATTTAGGATCTCCGTGATTTCGCTAACTCGCTTCAGGCAACTGCCGCGATGGTTCCTTTGAAAGGGCACGACAGACTTCCTTCCCCATCCCTCTATAATCCAATGAGACCGATGAGCTCGCTGTTCGGTCCCCTTCTCCGAATCAGCAGTAAATTCAATAAAAGTTCATGAAAATACATGTGTCTTTTAATTCCATTACTTTTCAAAAGTAGTATATATCAAATAATACAAGCCGTTTTTAAAGTAAAGTTCCACGATTTGACTGTATAGATAAATTTTTTCCGGTGTGCTATCATGATTGCGATTTTTGACCATTTCCAACTAGTTCAAAATGGAGAAAGTCCGAAATCATGGCTGTGTAACAGAATAAACGATGTATACCAGACCTGGCAAATCGTGGCTGTCGAGCCATTCCCCTCCAGCGAGTGCTCTCCCCCCCCCCCCCCCCCCCCCCTCCAACTGCGCCCGTGCGCTGCCGTCGCCGCATCGCCACAGCCGCAGCCACCCCGGCCAATTGCAGCGACGACAGTTTCTCGTCCTCAATTGCCGGCCCCACCCAACTCCCTGGAAGGAAACGTAAATTCAAATTAATTAATCTGTAACATTCGTTAGAAATGCTAATCCTGAAAAAGAAAAGTGAACCCTTCAGTTTCTTTTTCAAACTCCGAGGTATCCGATTTTACTTTTTTATCCAAAAACTTGTAAACTTCTAAGGAAAAAAAAAGAACTAAACTGTTTCCTGATCTCAACCAAAGATTTTTTGAATGAAGAATTTTATCTCCATATACTGCGTTATTTTCTACAAAAAACTGCTGGAACTTTCGATGAAACATTGATTTTAATTGCAGACAGCATTATAACACTTATCAGAAATTAAATAATTTATTTCGTTTTTTTCATAATTGGCCAACGAAGCGACTTACTCTACCGATCATAGCTGGTACACTACCCGTACATACTGCATAGCATTTTTGAAAACCGTCAAGTTCGTCAACACACCGTTTAACAGCATTAAAAATATCGAAAGCTGTTATTCCCAGCAATGGAACTAAAGCAAGTAATTCTTCGTGGAGAGAAAAGTTGTGTACTATTACATGAATAAAAATTAATTGTTAACTGAGATCTGTTCCATCAGTATTTTCGACCGACAGACTGCAATTAAATTGTTTAGTTTGCTACTATGAGCCACGTCAAGAAGTAGAGTTTTACAGTTTTATGTTATAAAGCAGCTGTTCTTAAATATTAACAATGTCGTAGCAGTCAAATGCCTTTTCGCGCATCCATTGCAAAATTATTTCACCCACACGCCGTTAGCGAGGCATTTCTGTTTTTTTTTTTTTTTTTTTTTTTTTTTTTTTTTTTTTTTTTTTTTAATATTTAGCGTACATCTTACTGCTCTCTAAGACTTGAAGGTTCAGGTGACTTTTCTATTGCTATTTTTACTTATCCACTACAGAACAATGTTCGTCATGAGCAACGCTAATGTGTGCCTTCATGGAGTAAACAACAAATTCGTGCAAATTTGCTATCTTTGTTTTGACTTAATCGCTTTTTACATATTAAATTTTCGTTTTTTTATCGGAATTGTCTACAAAAAAGCTTAATAATTATAACCAGAATCGAAACCAGAGTAACAGGCACAGTACATAACCGCTCTTTTAATTAAGAACAATATGATCACACTTATTTTTGTATAGGGGAGAGGTGAGCGATAATATCGGTAATAATTAATAGCAGTGAAAAAGTTTTAATCAGAATTATAGATATATAATCTCTCATCAGAATACCGCCAGGAGCGAAGTAGCGCTTCAGCGAAATCAAAGAGGGTTTAACGCAGCTGCTTTTGTTTCTAAATTCTACTGTATAAACGGGTATTGTTAGTTCTCTTGCCTTGTTCTCTGCGCTCTGAATAAGTCTACGTAGCTGCGGCGTGCGATGTAGTGGTCATTTCCTTGCGATATGCTACGGAAGGGATCAGGGCACTTCTGTTAAACTGCAAGAAAATTGATTATATTCAATTTTTGCGGGACAGACTTTTGCCGTTAAGTTCACGGACTAAGAACATCTGAGGAATTGTGTGCGCGAGGAAAAGTAGCAGTCAGTATTAAATTCTATTACATGCCGAATAACTGATAATAGGATCTGTGGATTATGCAAAAGGACGTTAAACGGAATATAAGAACGGAACTGTACACTTAGCTTTGTGAAAGTAAAAGCGTACTAAGTCTGAATGACTGTATCAAAGTATAGTAATGGACCATAGTTCTTGCTATAATACGTATCTTTGAGTGACGAACTATAAAAATTACGGACATTTTAGCGCCGTAATTGCTGAGAGTAATTTTACGATGAACCCTCCTTTTCCCTCTAGACAAAACTCAATCATTTATGATCATTTAATTATTTTTGAATGTTGTTAATAAAAAACTAAAGTGATTTCCATGATTACTTGTGCATAAGTAAATAACAACTAACGCCCAAAGACGTCATTAACTACGTTATCTTCAGTAACACAGCAAGAAATGGTGATAGACTTAGCAAAAAGTTGTTATTAAGTAGTATTAAAACCCAAAAATTTGACACCGTTACAGTGAAGATGTCTGTGGCTGTTCCATCTGAGGTACAGATATAACGAGATTTCGGGCATATACAGTAGAGAGCAACATTATATCGTACGTCAGAGAAGTCGACGACAGCAGATCGACCGAGGGCGGCTACAAGTAGCAATCGAAATGACAGCCTGAGTGGTGGACATATTAACGAGAGTAAATCTGAATAAATCGCTAAGTGCAACCGATTGGCGGTAGTGCAACGACTGCACAGTGTGGTGGGCGTGGTGGTCTCACGGGGATACTGTAGCTAGAAGAGTACCCGCGTGTCTTTCGAGAAGACCTACGCCACGAATGGTTCACAAGACCGTTCGTCTGGCTCTGGCAAATATATATGTGACAACAGATAAAATCCGAACAGAGGTTACAGACAGAGCGTCACCACGAAACGAAGGTAGCACATTACTAAAATCTGCGTTGAGAAACCGAGTTTCTATGCGTTGTTCGCCACTGACGCCATCTCACAGAAAACAGAGTATTACATGGTGTAGTTTGCACCCAGAGTCAACTGCGAAACTCAGTTGCTGTATTTAATATCTGTTCTGTGAATGAATTACGTGGACATAAAAACACAATATGGAAGCGGTACCGAGTCTATAAGGACAGTATCAGAGAACATGATATGAGGATCAAGTGCAATCTCTGAATGGTGATTGATTATTAAAATAAACTACACAAATGAAATGCAACCTGCACAACTCGCTGTTAGCCTATAAACACAATTTGCCATGACCAAATGAGTACAGAGGTAACGCGCTTTTTCGTTGCTGGGATATAAAAAGCACGTTGTTCTGTGCCCAGTTCCCGGTTGACGCAGCATGTATGTTTTCTCATGGTGGAGCTGGAATGAACAAGAGCACTGTCACTTTATTTGCAGTGGACGAAATTTGTGTTTTTCGTCTGAAGCGTGAACTATAGCGTGAAATTTACTCCAGATATCACTCCTCCTAAAGTGGAACACATTTACGATTGTGTTCTTGGCACCAATGAATTTTCAACTTACACCCTGCACGGTCTCACAAAACACAGCTTCGTTAAAGGCCATGTGATCTAGACAATCGGTCATTTCGCATTGTCAATGCTAGTTTACACAGCAAGAACGTGTACTCTTCTTCCGTAGTAACAATAAGTCACCACTAGACTTACACCCCTGCATTCTTCAGTGAGACACAACGAGTCGACAAGTATGAAGCGACTACAGAGGCACTGTTGTAACACTCGTCATATTCATCGAACTACAGCGGGCACGAAGGGAGCTTGTTAGCTCAGGAAGCAGCGGTTCTTAAGATACGTGTCTCTCCGACCCCTGTATTCTTGGTGCGGGACGCTACTGGATGAAACTAGAGGACTGATTTGTTAATTCTTAAAGGAGGCTAAATGTTCACCAATATCTGAAGATAGTGCCGAAAACGTTTTGTCACACTCTTCATGATCGACGATTCAAATGGCATATACCAGCACGGTAATATAAGATCACATGATGCAGTTCACATCACAAACGCCTTTAAGGAACATTCAGATCGTTTACAAATGTGCTCAGTCCCCTGATTTGCCATCGTTAGAGCATGTCTCGGATGCGATAAGAAGACGTACACTATCATACCAGCTCCCAGTTAACAATCTTTACGAACTGACACAGTACGTGTTTTACTCTTGGCAACAAATTTCTCAAGATGGCATTGGAATGTTGTTTGCTTCCGTGCCACAACGAATAAAAGAATGTGCCTGTGGGGGTCACAACTCATACTGCAATTGGCGACGAACACCACTTCCTAAAGGAAAGGAAAGTTATTCATGTAATAACCCCTATGTTGTTGAAGAATCCACAGCGTTTCACAAACAACAGACTGGGGTAAAACGTCCCATTTCCATCAGTTTATTTTTAATATCGTTCGTTTGTGACGTCTTTACGCTGATATAGACCAAAGTACACAGAAGCAGCAGAAATGAAAATGGCGACAACTTGATATCAAAATTGCGGCCCTGTTAACAGACTCAGAGAAGAAATCCGTTTACTTTGGAAGAAAAATAACGTGTGAAGGAAGAAGAAAGAAGTAACTGAGAAGCAGAATACCACGAAAATGCATTCTTCACATACGAAAGACTTTTTGTGAGTCCCATCACGAATTCCTCTCATGTGCCAAACTTTTCATCTCATAGTAGCACTTACAACCTACCTCTTCAGTTATTTTCTGGATGTATTCCAGCCTCTGTCTTCCTCTGTAGTTTTTACCCTCTGCAGCTGCATTTAGTACCATGGAAGTTATTTCCTGATGTCTTAACAGAGTTCCTTCTTCTTGTCAGTGTTTTCCACACATTGCCTTCCTCGCCCATTCTACGGAGAACCTCCTCATTCCAGAAGACTACTGGTATCAGAATAGATCTTAGAGTAATATTTTTGACAGTGCACATCTAGAACACTAAAGTGTGTCAAGGACTGTGGAAAAACTGGAAATGAAAAGAACAGAACCGTTACGGAACTGTTGCGAAAGACTTCTGAAAATGAAATGGACTGTAGAGATACAAAAAATAGGTTATCTTCTGAAATGACAGGGAGAGGAGTATGTGGAATATACAGAGAAGCAGAATGGAGACTCGCCCGATACCATGCCTTTTCCGCTATTCGGAAAGGCATGTCGGCCCGCATCAGATTAGGTGAATTCAGGGGTGGTACCCACATCTCGTCTCACTTACACGATACGTAACGTACGCACATTTTGACTTAGGATAGCACTAGAGAGAGACGGTTGTGGAACACCAATTCTATCTGGGAGCAGGGCAAGGTGTAAGGAGGGGGGGGGGGGGGGGGATAGGATGAGAGGGTAGGATGGCGGGCATCGTCTACCGCTAAGATGGCCAAATCCGACCTCGTGAAAATATACCTTAACGTCCAGGAAAAGGAAACTGGCTAGGAAAAAGGAACGATGACAGAATATGTGTAGACATCAGGCAATATGTTCAGTGGTAGTAGAAGGAGTTGCGTAGGGCAATAATGTTATGAGAAGGCAGAGATCGGAATAGGAAGTAACTGATGACTTCGGTGCAAGTGCTACACTGAGATGTACAGTAGAAGAGAGAGGAGGAGATTCATGCAGGCAATACAAAACCATTCAGAAGACTGACAACACAAATAAAAAATCACTCAAGCGCTTCCATACCGGACATACCTACCGAGTAGCGAATGGTACCCACAGGACTGTTGCAACGCCATTTGATTGTGGCTTCGACCAGACGCCGTAAGCACTTTGGTACGAAAGGAGGGGAGGGGCGAATTTCCTCATACGTTAGTGTTCAGTCAGTTCCCTTATACATGCACTGCACCTTCTGAGATGTCTTCCGACAAACCTAAGTATTCCACTCATCTTCCTTAATAGTGATTTTACGTGGTTTTTACATTTCATATGGCTTATAAATATTACCCCTAAACTATCGGGTTCATTCTGTTTGCTATAGGCATCTTGGTTTCATCCACGTTTAAAAAGAGCTGCCTTTCATTATACCTAACGGAAATGTTTTCCATGTCTTTCTACGTTTTCTTACAGAAATGCTAATTCTATCTGATATCGACCGTATGCAGTGAGTACATTATAGGACTTATTGTGCTACCTTGGAGCACACTCGATGTTATTTTCATTTCTGTAGCATATTCGCCGCCCAACATAATGCACTGAGTACTGTTTTAGAGATGCTGATGGAGCTGACCACATATCTAAGAAGCTACTTCGTACGATAGTGTATCGGTTAGTAGTAGAATTTGTTGAATATTGTCGAACGTCTTTGTGAAGTCTATCTGCAAGCCGTGTCCCACACAATCGGTTTCTTCTGAATACTTGCTGGTTCTTTCAGAAATGCTTCTTTGTCCTCCAGGAATCTCATAATGTTTGAGCGTAGAGTGTGCCCAAGGCGGTACTGGTCTGTAATTCTGATCCTACGATCTTTCACCTGTTCAGTAAGCAGTAATGACCAATGTCCTTTCCATTCACGCGGCGGTATTTGTTGCGCGAGAGATACTGAATAAATATGAGTTAGGAAATGGAATAATCCAATCTAAAAGCTAAATGAAATTTAGCCAGGACCTGGTGCACGGTATGCTTTAAGTAACGTTATTTGTTTTTTGATACTGGGTGCGGAAATATAACTATCTTTCATTTGCGGGTGTGTACGGCTGTGAAACATCGTTACGGACTATCCTCATACAGATATACATTTTAAAATGCAGAATATAATGTAATTTTTCTTTTGTTTGCCGCATATATTTTCGATATCAGAAGAGTTCACAAGACAATCCATAGGAGGTTAGGCCACTTGCACTGACCGGAACTTCCTAGCATTTTCCGAAAGGTCGTTTGCCCCAATCTGACTTTGAAAACTGTTGCAAAGCTCTAAGACTGACCCTACTTATGGATGAAGGAGTTGCTGTTAAGTTATCTCTATCAACTTTCCTGCTACTTCCTTTTGAGCGAGAGAGTAGTAGTGTTTGTTTTTGCGACATTGTCGGAATGAATCCAAGAGAGGCACAACGTGAGCTCTGAGTGTTCCACTTTGGAACGCAGTCTGTAGTTTCGCTGAACGCTTTGGGCGCAGTTCAAAAAGCAATCAGACGAGGCTTGAGGCAGACACAGTTAAGCTGCACGAACTGCCGGTAAGCATTTTGTCAAGATCGTGGGGATGTTACTTTATATTTGCCAGTTACGTGTTTGGTATTTCCCGATGTGGCTGGCTGTCGCCAAGTCTGGAAAGTTTACTTCAGGCCGTGGGAAAGAGATAGGTCAGCGGCGATTCGTAGAAAGTATTAGAATGTTGTCTCGTGAAGAGTGAGTCAGCGGCTTTCTGATCATTGGTCGACCTTGTAATATTGTAGAAGAGTGGGAGTTAAAGAAGAATTTGTTGATATTGTTTAACTCTAACAGATTCACTGATTTAGGGGAAAGCAGCTTAACTTGCAGGAAGGGAGAGGGTAGCGAGCCTTCGAGGTGAGCAGGAGAGTTGTGAGCAGTGGAATTCCGGCCCGGATTCTGAGCCTAACCGGCATTCTTCTGGGGCGAGGATCCTAATGCTAGCTTTCGGTTTCATGTCTTCAGTGCTAAGTTATGTCCACTTACATTTTGAGTGGCAAAAGTACGCTGTTCCGTTCACGACGCTTGGTGCGCTTGCTTCATTTATTCAAATGGTTAAAAAAAACGGCTCTAAGCACTATGGGACTTAACATCTGAGGTAATCAGTCCCCTAGACATAGAAGTACTTAAACCTAACTAACCTAAGGACATCACACACATCCATGCCCGAGGCAGGATTCGAACCTGCGACCGTAACAGCAGCCCGGTTCCCGACTGAAGCGCCTAGAACCGCTCGCCCACAGTGACCGGCTTTCATTTATTAGACGCGTTTAACTTCTCATTTCAGAGAATGAAACAGAGGCTCAATTCAGTATTCGTTGACTTTTTCTCAGTACAGTTATCCTTTTTCCTTTCCACAAGAGCTGCATTACAGTAAAGCCTGCAGCAACTATCTGAGTCGTGACGCCTTCGCTCTTTCAAATCGCACGCTGTACACACCAGAGAACTAGCGATTCCTCGCCTTACAGAGTGACTTCGAATTGGGAGCGCGGCCGTGCAGTCGCAAACGGCTAGGCGATTGTTGTCAGCGACAGTGTGGTTTGCTCCACCAGGCCGGACTCAACTCGGCTGGGAGTGATGTGTTGTGTGGGACCCGGCCTTGGTTAAAGGTCTGTTGTCCCGGAGGTTCTCCGACGTTGTAGCCGAGTGCATGTTTATATAGCTACCTCGGCCATTTGTTTTTCTTGACGGCTAAAATTTATTTCTGTTGGGGATTCTTTTCACTTAGGAATTCAGTTTGTATGAAAGTATGTACGGAGAGTCTGGTGTTTTGGAGAGTCTGATTCATTTGGTGCTTTGGCCTTTGGATTATGAGATCACTGTGCTTTGTTAGCCCAGTGAGCTTGAAACTGGTTAAGCACGTTAGATGGCGGGAGAAAACGATTTGGTAGTGTCTGGGTTTGTTTCCTATTCCGCTATCTTGCCTCCTTGAGCTGAGCAGAATCAAGGCCATGCAATGGCTGAGATGTGGTTCTAGTAAGCGTATGCTCAGAAGGCAATCTGACAGAGTAAAATAATTTAAAATTGTATAAATGATTCGTGATTCCATGTGCGACGAACTATTGACCTATGTGGAGGTTGCACCTGCTAAGGACACTATTTTGTAACTGAACACGGGAGAATAAGGGAGCTTATGAAAGGGGCTAGTGGTGCTGCAACATAGATGCTCCTCTAGTTTGTTCCAGTCTTATGTCTGTTGTGATACGAGCAGAGGACATCGAACCTGTTGTCCCCATAGTTCTCTTGGGGACTTGCAACCAGTGTGCATCGGCTGCCGACATCATTGTCCCCAAGCCTGCCGCCTCCATGCATCATCTCAAGCCACAAAGAATTTAAAAAACTGTTCAAATGGCCCTAAGCACTTTGTGTTGTATTCTCCAACAGTTTATTGAACGTAACTTCTTCTACAATACATTATCTGGCTGTACAATAGATGTAGACGTCCGTCGATCTAGCCGGAGATGTGGTTTCTCTCGGTCGGCTGGTACTTCGATCGGCTGTGCAGTACAGCGGCTTAGGTGATATCTTGTCGAAGACTCTGCTATAGCGGTTGCCATTAGCAGCGGGCGAAGACTGGTCTGCCTTCGGCCGGCCGGGCCTCTATAGTGAGCTGGAGCCAGTGGAAACCCGGCACAGGAACCCTTGACCGGATATGTCGCGGCGACCTCTGCAAGAAAAGGTTCCTATTCTTCTAATAATTTCCGGGTATGCAGCCGGATCCCGTCGACATTCTGGCAGAATGTCGACGGGATCCGGCTGCATACCCGGCAATTATTAGAAGAACAAATACGCCGGGAAAATTTCAGAAGTCAAGGTTCCTATTAATGGACTGGAATCTTCGGCGTGTTTATGTGATGTCTTCGCCAGTTTGGCTGTTGGTTTGTTTCCCTCATAGCGTGGCTGTTATGCGGTGCTGCCTGCAATTTAGAGGAACCCGATTGCAGACAGGTCCCTAGAATTAGAACTACGTACACCTAACAAACCTAAGGACATCACACACATCCATGCCCGAGGCAGGATTCGAACCTGCGACCGTAGCTGACGCGCGGTTCCAGACTGAAGCGCCTAGAACCGCTCGACCACAATGGCCGGCCACGAAGAATTAATTCAGGTACTTTGTTAAGGGCTCTTGCGGCAATAATTGCAATATTTGGTTTTATTTTCTTCCTTTTAAAAGAGACATCTTCTTATCTCGTGTTTCAATCCATGTGAGTTTAAGAGTTTCACCCTGTTGGGTTAATGTTGTGCAGGAGCAAGGATAGCCATTGCCAGGTTGTTAAATTTTCTTTAATTTTATTGTCTGGTTTTAATCTTGGAAGACCTGTGATTGGCTGTTTCTTAATTTGTTAAAGTTTTTCCTTAAAATGTTGTTCCCCTGCACTGGCAAAGTTTTTAATTAAAGGAGTTTTTTATGTAGAGGCAGTATGTTAATGGGGATACATTGATTAGTAATTGTGTTTATTATCCATCGTGTTCTTGGTTTCACGTTAGTTGAGATCGCGTTTGTAGATTTGAATTGTGTTATAAGATTCTAGAACGCCAGCTGGTCATATTTATCAGAATAATTACGCCACCTGCTGGCATTGATAACTTTTATTTTGGTTTTGTTAAACGCGTAAAATTGAAAATTGCACTAAATTCTGTTACTTCTTGTTAAGGTTTCATTTAAAGTCCACCTATGGGCTCGATTTTTAATTGTTAAAGAATTTTTTGTCCGCTCTCAGAAACTGACATACGGCTGGGAGTGCGGTGTGCTGACTCTCCCCCCCCCCCCCACCCCCCTCCCCTCCGCTGATATAAGCATCCAGTAACGGCTGTGGGCTGGGTGGCCGGTCGGTGCCTTCATTGCCTGTTCGGGAGGAGTTTTAGTTGTAAGGCAAGTTTTGGATTTAGTATACTTTAAATTTATTAAGCAGGAGTAGCCATTGGGTATATGCTGAAAGTTTGCTTAATGTGGAACTGGAAATTTGCACCTTATGATCTTTTGTAATAGATGTTTTACGAATGGCAGATGATATTACCCGAAAACCAGTCCAGTCCTCCATGTAATTTACTCTGAGGGCCTTTCCGCAATTTGATCTTCAATCTCATTAAGAGACCGTCTATCCAATATGCTTGATGTTTTTGTTGTAGGGTCACCAATCGACATTCCCGTGCCAACACCGCAAATGTTTATTTGTTCAGTACCGCACTGCTGGCATAATTTCTTATGTGTATGCCGTAAAGCGTCCGAGAAAGGAGAGCGTCAATCTGCTTGCCCATTACGTTACTTATTTATCTGATTTTGTAATAAATTGTGACTAACAATCCAATCATATTTAACAGTACTTCGATGATCCTGGTTCACTTTTGTAGGCAGCCGCAAAACGCGCGGTGAATTCTGCGCTGCCTCACTGTTTCCACAGTCCAAATGAATGCACCAATACAGAACAACTTTCATTTCATAGAAATGTGCATACCGGCACACCACGACTTATCTGTGATGGCCACCTAGTAAGCTAACTCAGTTGGCACTGCGTACAATTATTAGTCACACTGAAATCATTGGGAGGGGAAATCCTTCAAATTGATCCCCGTCTCTACATATTCAACGACCACCTTTCGTTTAGGACACCTTCTTTCATTTTGTGCTACTTGCAGTATTTTCCTTTCGATGTATTTTTGTACTCAAGTCATATTGTTTTACGAACTTTTACAGGTACGTGCATCGTGTCTCTAAATGTACAGTCGTGCTCAAAAGTATCCGAACGACCTGAATTGAATTTCGCTTGATTCGCATGCAACTCACATAACGCAGGTCCTCTAATCGCTCCTTGGTACAGTCGTTTGACTATTGAAAATGGTTCCAACAAGTCACCACTAGAAAACACTGCTTTGTATCGCAATAACTCAAGATATAAAGTAATACTACAATACAACAAATATCAGGGAACCATATCACAGATAAGACGTCCTTAAGGCTTGTAAGCTCACATTTATCACAATGAATGACATACCTGAAATGTTACCACTCTCATTATTATGTCAGATAGGTGATGCACGTAGTAAGTTCGTCGTATTCATGATTTGCTCCTCAAAGTAACATACCGAACTTATTATTTAACACAAAATGACATTAAAAGGGTCTTGATAGATGACCCGGTTTATTACAAAAACTGTCGTCTATTATTTTCAAATTTAGATTTGGTTACCGGTATTAGCAAAAATTTCAGTAATTAATGAATCTTCCTGGATAGTCATCAATATGATATGATTAGATTAGATTAAATTAGATTAATTCTTGTTTCATAGATCATGAATACGATATTTGGTAATGATGTGGAATGTGTCATTTTAATGAATGATTTCTGTACATACCATGATTCAATTTCTTTACAATTTTTTACTCTCTCTCTCTCTCTCTCTCTCTCTCGGTCACACACACACATACACACACACACACACACATTCTTTTTTATTTTTGTTTGTTGTGCTCGAATATCGGCGAGGCACGGAAACGTTTCTTGAATGAGTTTCTTAGTTTTGGGTACACTTACTAAAGAAATATAAAAACAACTATGAGAGTTCTGTTTTATGATGCTTAGTTTGCAGTCAGTTCTGAGTATTATTAGTAACTTCGCTCCACCAGCTCTGTGGTAACGTGCTGACCTGTGATAAAGCGTCAGTTGTGGTTCGCAGTTCCAGTCTCACTGAATGTAGCGTTTTTATCCCTTCTGTGAAACAGCTACAAGCAGTCAGATCAACCATCGATAAGGAAATCTCAAGAACATACATTTGGCTCATATTGCAATGGTGAAAAACTTAACAATGCTGCACAACAGGTAATGCCTCTTTGCGCTGCCGAGAAGCAAATTTTGGGTTTCTATGAATAGATAACTTTATTTATGAAATGCCACATTTGCATACATCTTGAGTAAGGCACAGCATACCAATTAATGACAGACCCAATCAAAATCTAAGTGAGTAGTATTTTACCAATTCGTCACGAAAGAGGCACGCTTGTGTACAGATACTCAGTATTATTAAAACACACTTTCGTCGTTAGGTTATCGTGGGTAGTTTTATTTCATTTTTTATAATACCGTTCACATTTTGCGTAAGGTCTCCTTTAATGTTGTTAAAACAATAGTAAACATAGAGAAATGAATCATCAGCGATATATGCGAATTCTCTGATGCTATCTATAACAGTTTGATAATGCAATTGCAGTTTATTGATTACATGCATGTAGAAAACTTGTTCTGTGTTAAAGCTGCCAAACAAGGTTCGAAGAAGAATAAATTGCCACTACCAGACGACAGCTAATGTAGAAAATACTTTTCCGACGTATTTTGGCACAATGCGCTCTCCCCATACATAACACAAAAGTTTCGAGATGCATCTACTGTCTGGCTGTCTGTTAAACCTGAAATGAACAAAATGGCGCGGAATTTAGCGCTTTCTCCACATGCGACTATTTTGGGTTGAGAAGTGAAGAGAATTATGTTACACGCTCCATTAGATTGATAACTTTAGCAGACAGCAGAATTGCGTTTTAAAAAATATAGCAGTGAATATACTCGAACTCGAGACATCTGATCGGCCGCACGCGATACTTAGCATTATGCTACTAGCTGACACGTAGCTATAACAGATCCAGAAGTCAACAACCTCTAGAATTTGTGCATTCCACAGCGCTGTGGGATGAGGCATATGGCCAGGTCAATACTTATGAGAGACAAGCAGTTATACCTTTTCTTTTGCATTGCACGACATTTTCAACAAACAGATAGCGCAATAGGGTAGCTCAAGTGGGAAGGAACTCTTCCTATTTAAATTTCTGCATCCTACACTGTTGGCAGTTCTGTGTGGGTGGCAGTTACGTGATTTTATTTCGGTGATTACAAAATAAAGTTGAATGTATGCACTGGATAGCCGAGGCAGCTAGTTCATGGTGATTCGGGCAACCAAGTAAATGAATTTACTGAACATGCTGCATATTGATACAGGGAGTCTGTGTGTCAGAATTTCAGCCAGTGTGGCACAACGTCTTTATGATAGAAAAATGAGCCAGTGAGGAGAGGATTTGGTTGTCTGTTGGGCTGATGATAGGTTCATGAATCTACGGTCTGGGTTCGATTCCAACTTCGGTCAGTGATTTTAGATAGGGAGAGGCAGATTCCATTCTCTTCTGGCTTCACCAAGTGAAGAAGATATAATGGCACCATCTTTTATCTGAGCTTCTATATGTCGAGAAAATTCGTTCTGAACTGGGAATGCAACTCAGACCGACCTTAACGCGGAATTTGATCCCTTCGTGACAATACAGCTCGGCTACAATTTGTTGTTTGCTCAAAACTGCAGATTCCTCAACATCTCCACATATTGCGGGTAAACGGGTTCGAATCCTGACCCGGCACTAAAGATTTCATTATGTATTATCAAGATCTAGCATGAGAACACCTATCTGCTGGTGGATAATAATTTCGATGTTTCATGTATTTTCAATTCGTTGTCAGCACTATCGATAGTTGACATTTTCGACTCCCAATGAGACACAGAACTATTTGCGAGATCACTGTAAGTTCAAGATGTTATTCCGAGCTGCTGGTGGAGAAAAATTTGGTAGCTGACGTCTCTTTGTGTGTAGTCAACAACGATATGTGCGGTGCTCTATTCCCAGTCGGCACTGAACTCTTCGTCATATTATTTCTAATTCAAACATGCTCACATGTCGCTACTAGTGCAACAAACCCATATTTAACATTCGTTTTCTCTAGAATAAAACAGCAATAGGTGCTGGGTTGGAGTCCTGGGAAGGAAAAAATTAATGTTCCGTCTCGTCATTTCAGTTAAAACATCTAGCTACTACCGAGAAAATGCGATATGTCACTGTTGATTGTGCCTCGATATCTATCTTATTATGTTCTGGGTTCGAATCCCTGTGCAACACAAAGGTTTACCTCACGGCATTTCCAGCAAGTTACTTGTTAAGAAGGTAACATCTCTCGTAGTCCGTTAACAGGGACAATAGGTGCTAGGTAGGAATTCGCGTCCCTTAAAAATGTTTGCCTTATGTAATTTAAAGTTGATATTTGCTAATTGATACTGTCTAAGATCGAGGTATATCACTCTCTGTATGTCTAATCAGGAATGACTGTTACTTTCCGTTAGTCAAGAAATGTTAGACCGCTTGAGCTGGGTTTGAATCCATATGCACAAAGAGACGGTTCGTCGTGTAATTTAAGTTCATACATATTCTCAACTTGCTGCTCGTGCATAACTTAAATATTTAATGTCATTTTGTGTTAAATAATAATTACGGAATGTTACTTTGAGGAGGAAATCATGAATACGACGAACTTACTACGTGCATTACCTATCTGACGTAATAATGAGTGTGGTAACATTTCAGGTATATCATTTATTGTGATAAATGTGAGCTTACAAGCCTTAAGGGCGTCTTATCTGTGATATGGTTCCCTGATATTTGTAGTATCGTAGTATTCCTTTACATCTTGAGTTATTGCGATACAAAGCAGTGTTTTCTAGTGGTGACTTGTTGGAAAGATTTTCAATAGTCAAACGACTGTACCAAGGCGCGATTAGAGGTCCTGGTAGACAGCTGCGTTATGTGGGTTGCATGCGAATCAGGCGAAATTCAATTCACGTCGTTCGGATACTTTTGAGCACGACTGTACATGTGTACAGTTGTGGACCCATCTCAATATAGAAGCGATATTAGTTTTTTAAGAAAAATTATTTAGAGATCACCTCTGGATGAAAGGTTAATTCTAGCAAGAATTAAAACATAATTTCCTCGTCAGATAATTATAATGTAAATAATAGGTGTCAGGTGATAAGACACAGTACTTTTACTTTCGCAGAGACGAAGGGAAAGTAATACAACGTTGCCCATGTAGAAGACAGTAGAAATAATAACTCAGAGAGAGAAAGCAACTTCTAGGAGATAATACTTTTGTTTGAAATAGTAAGTACACATTTTGACTTTACCACTACTGTTTATACCCAACGCTCAAGCTCATGTTTATTCAAAGTCAACCGTCGGTGGAGCGCGTTTATGAAAACATGCCAGACACTTGCTAATTGTTCATACAGTCTTAACGCAAAGAGAAAATATATTCACTGAAATTCTTACAAATTCTTGCATCTAAATCAGCTAGTAGGGTGGTGCACAACCTGGCAGTAACTGCTTGAAATCGGATTTCGATATATTGGTGCCTCATCCTTATAGCTAAACAGGTTAGCAATGATTTGGAATAAATTTCATACCATTATCTGATGGAGTTCTGAAATCTGATAAAATTTGTCGTTTATCTGTCGGATGGAGACATTGACCTCAGCAGCAATCTTTGCGCACATTTAGATGAGGAGTATGTCCCGGTACCTGGTTTCGAATTCGCTATTATCTCATCAACAATACAAATGCCGCTAATATATTTTGGGGACTGTGCCTTGATCAAAACATAATTTTTTTTCTCTTTATCTTAACATGTTTCAGTGCTGTTACACCACCATGAGCCAGTTGCCCTTAATTCCACTCGCAGCACATTTTTTGTTCATCTTGCCACAGTTCTTGAGCAGTACAGTTTTTCATCCGCGGTTCTGTTGTTGATGGTAGCCGTATTCAAGTTAACACAGCTGCATGAAACATACACTGTCCAGTCCCATTAATGTGACCACCTGCCAAAATCTTCAGTAGTCACCTTTTGCAGCGCCGACAGCTGCGAGAGTTGTAGGGTGAGCGTGAGGTTCTGGAAGTTACCGATAGGCATGTGGCCGGTTCTGCCAGGTTGCTTGGTTAAGGATTCATGGAGCGAAGAGGGCGATAAAGGTGGTCCCACAGGTTCTCCACTGGGATCTCATCTAGGGTATTTCATGATAAGGGGAGTACAGCATAATCCTGATGATCTTCGAACCACGCATGCACATAGCAAGCTGTGTGACGCGTTGGATTGCTTTAGCTTGTAGGGGGGGGGGGGGGGGGGAATGGTACCAAACGATAGATTTACCCATGTGTTTACCCATTGTGCCTTCCAGAATGACATCACCCATGGAATGCCACTACGCATTTCCAGGATCATAACGCCCCTTCCTCTGGCCTGGACGCTTCCGACGATTGTGGCAGGAAATTTGTTTTCATATATTTCACGCCAATGGAGCAGAAACGTGATTCTTGTCAAAGGCCACCTGCCGCCAGTCGGTGAACGTCCATATACATCTCCGCAGCCTTCGTTCACCCCTGTTGTTTACGGCCTGTTGTGCACCACATTTGCCTCGGCGCCGGTTTTGGACTGTGAAACTTTGCCACGCACGTGATACTGTAACCACGGTGGCACGCGACAGTTAACAAACTCAGGCGATTCCACCCCTGGCCCGAAAGTCGATGTTTATGCCCTTCCTGACGTCAGATAAACAGGTTACGACAACGCCAGCACCGTTTTCTGCGTCCCCTGGACTCGCTTTATGTATCCTACACTGCTAGTGCTGCCACCTATCATCTGTGAGTGGTTCTTGTACGTTAACGTCAAATATAGACGCTAGTCACGTTAATGTGACTTGGACTGTGTATCTGCCCATATGCAGTTTTTTTACTTTTTACCATACGTTCATCTGTTTTGCATTCTATATGGCTGGAGATCAAAACTGCAACAGTCGGAACGATAACTAAAAACGAAATTGTGTTTACTGTGCATACACAGTAAGTACGCTGAAGAGCCAAAGAAACTGATACACCAGCCTAATGTCATGTAGGGGTCCCCAAGAACGTAGAGGTGTCACAACACGAAGTGGCATGGACGAGCTGGGGGCAACTTACACCATACAAGAATATTACGGTTCTAGATCAACTGCATGGAGACCTCTTCTGAACAGCACGTTCCAAGCCAAACCAGATACGCTCAATAATGTTCATGTCTGGGAAGTTTGGTGACCACCGGAAGTGTTTAAACTCAGAAATGTGTTATTGGAGCCACTCGTAGGAATGTTGGACGTTTGGGGTGTCGCATTGTCCTGCTGGAATTGCCCAAGTCCGTCGGAATGCACAATAGCCATGAAGGGATGCAGGTGATCAGACAGGACGCTCACGTATGTTCACCTGTCGGAGTTGTATTGGTTCAAATGGCTCTGAGCACTAGAACCTAGAACTACTTAAATCTAACCAACCTAAGGACAACACACACATCCATGCCCGAGGCAGGATTCTAACCTGCGACCGTAGCGGTCTCGCGGTTCCATACTGAAGCGCCTAGAGCCGCTCGGCCAGTCCGGCCGGCAAGGAGTTGTATCTAGACGTATCAGATGTCCCATATCACTCCAACTTCACATGCCCCACACCATTACAGAGTCTCCACTAGTTTGAACACTCCCCTACTGACATGCAACGTCCATGGATGTTTTCATAACCGTACACGTCCATAATTCCATACGCTCAATACGATTTGAAACGAGACTTGTCCAACCAGGCAAAATGTTTCCAGTCAAACAGTCCAATGTCAGTGTTGGGAGACCATGGCAAGGCGTAAAGCTTTGCGTCGCGCATTCATCAAGGGTACACGAATGGGCCTCCGGCTCCGAAAGCCCACATCGATGATGTTTCATTGGATGGTTCGAGCCGGCCGATGTGGCCGGGCGGTTCTAGGCACTTCAGTCTGGAACCGCGCGACCGCTACGCTCGCAGGTTCGAATCCTGCCTCGGGCATGGATATGTGTGATGTCCTTAGGTTAGAGAGGTTTAAGTAGGTCTAAGTTCTAGGGGACTGATGACCTCAGATGTTAAGTTTCATAGTGCTTAGAGCCATTTGAATGGTTCGCAGGCTGAAACTTTTTGATGGTCCAGCATTGAAGTCTGCAGAAATTTGCGGAAGGGTTGCACTTCTGTCACGTTGAACGATTCTCTTCAGTTGCCGTTGGTCCCATTCTTGCAGGATCCTTTTCCGGCCGTAGCGATATGTTTTACTGGATTCCTGATATTGACGACATATTCGTGAAATGGTCGTAAGGGAAAATCGCTACCTCGGAGGTGCTGTGTCCTATCGCTCGTGCGCAGACTATAACACCACGTTCAAACTTACTTAAATCTTGATAACCTGCCGTTGTAGCAGCAGTAACCGATCTAACAACTACGCCAGACACTTGTTTTATACAGGCGTTGCCGACAGCAGCGCTGTATTCTGCCTGTTTACATATCTCTGCATTTGAATATGCATGCCTATACCAGTTTCTTTGGCGCTTCAGTGCAGTAAGAGTACCATGTTAAATTGGAAGATGATATGTTGGTATACAGAGTGCCAATTTTTTATGCAAAAAACTGTCACTTCCAACAGCAAGGGGAGGCGTGTTTATAGCGATAAGAAGTGCAATAGTATCGAAGGAAATTGACGGAGATTCGAATTGTGAAATGATTTGGGTGAAGGTCACGGTTAAAGCAGGCTCAGACATGGTAATTGGATGTCTCTATAGGCCCCCGGGCTCAGCAGCTGTTGTGGCTCAGCACCTGAAGAATAATTTGGAAAATATTTCGAGTAGATTTCCCCACCATGTTATAGTTCTGGGTGGAGATTTTAATTTGCCGGATATAGACTGGGAGACTCAAACGTTCATAACGGGTGGCAGGGACAAAGAATCCAGTGAAATATTTTTAAGTGCTTTATCTGAAAACTACCTTGAGCAGTTAAACAGAAAACCGACTCGTGGCGATAATATATTAGACCTTCTGGTAACAAACAGACCCGAACTATTTGAATCAGTTAATGCAGAACAGGGAATCAGCGACCATAAAGCGGTTACTGCGTCGATGATTTCAGCTGTAAATAGAAATATTAAAAAAGGTAGGAAGATTTTTCTGTTTAGCAAAAGTGACAAAAAGCAGATTACAGAGTACCTGACGGCTCAACACAAAAGTTTTGTCTCAAGTGCAGATAGTGTTGAGGATCAGTGGACAAAGTTCAAAACCATGGTACAATATGCGTTAGATGAGTATGTGCCAAGCAAGATCGTAAGAGATGGAAAAGAGCCACCGTGGTACAACAACCGAGTTAGAAAACTGCTGCGGAAGCAAAGGGAACTTCACAGCAAACATAAACATAGCCAAAGCCTTGCAGACAAACAAAAATTACGCGAAGCGAAATGTAGTGTGAGGAGGGCTATGCGAGAGGCTTTCAATGAATTCGAAAGTAAAGTTCTATGTACTGACTTGGCAGAAAATCCTAAGAAATTTTGGTCCTATGTCAAAGCGGTAGGTGGATCAAAACAAAATGTCCAGACACTCTGTGACCAAAATGGTACTGAAACAGAGGATGACAGACTAAAGGCCGAATTACTAAATGTCTTCTTCCAAAGCTGTTTCACAGAGGAAGACTGCACTGTGCTTCCTTCTCTAGATTGTCGCACAGTTGACAAAATGGTAGATATCGAAGTAGACGACAGAGGGATAGAGAAACAATTAAAATCGCTCAAAAGAGGAAAGGCCGCTGGTCCTGATGGGATACCAGTTCGATTTTACACAGAGTACGCGAAGGAACTTGCCCCCCTTCTTGCAGCGGTGTACCGTAGGTCTCTAGAAGAGCGAAGCGTTCCAAAGGATTGGAAAAGGGCACAGGTCATCCCCGTTCTCAAGAAGGGACGTCGAACAGATGTGCAGAACTATAGACCTATATCTCTAACGTCGATCAGTTGTAGAATTTTGGAACACGTATTATGTTCGAGTATAATGTCTTTTCTGGAGACTAGAAATCTACTCTGTAGGAATCAGCATGGGTTTCGAAAAAGACGATCGTGTGAAACCCAGCTCGCGCTATTCGTCCACGAGACTCAGAGGGCCTTAGACACGGGTTCACATGTAGATGCCGTGTTTCTTGACTTCCGCAAGGCGTTTGACACAGTTCCCCACAGTCGTTTAATGAACAAAGTAAGAGCATACGGACTATCAGATCAATTGTGTGATTGGATTGAGGAGTTCCTAGATAACAGAACGCAGCACGTCATTCTCAATGGAGAGAAGTCTTCCGAAGTAAGAGTGATTTCAGGTGTGCCGCAGGGGGGTGTCATAGGACCGTTGCTATTCACAATATACATAAATGACCTGGTGGATGACATCGGAAGTTCACTGAGGCTTTTTGCAGATGATGCTGTGGTGTATCGAGAGGTTGCAACAATGGAAAATTGTACTGAAATGCAGGAGGATCTGCAGCGAATTGACGCATGGTGCACGGAATGGCAATTGAATCTCAACGTAGCGAAGTGTAATGTGATGCGAATACATAGAAAGATAGGTCCCTTATCATTTAGCTACAAAATAGCAGGTCAGCAACTGGAAGCAGTTAATTCCATAAATTATCTGGGAGTACGCATTAGGAGTGATTTAAAATGGAATGATCATATGAAGTTGATCGTCGGTAAAGCAGATGCCAGACTGAGATTCATTGGAAGAATCCTAAGGAAATGCAATCCGACAACAAAGGAAGTAGGTTACAGTACGCTTGTTCGCCCAATGCTTGAATACTGCTCAGCAGTGTGGGATCCGCACCAGGTAGGGTTGATAGAAGAGATAGAGAAGATCCAACGGAGAGCAGCGCGCTTCGTTACAGGATCATTTAGTAATTGCGAAAGCGTTACGGAGATGATAGATAAACTCCAGTGGAAGACTCTGCAGGAGAGACGCTCAGTAGCTCGGTACGGGCTTTTGTTAAAGTTTCGAGAACATACCTTCACCGAAGAGTCAAGCAGTATATTGCTCCCTCCTACGTATATCTCGCGAAGAGACCATGAGGATAAAATCAGAGAGATTAGAGCCCACACAGAAGCATATCGACAATCCTTCTTTCCACGTACAATACGAGACTGGAATAGAAGGGAGAACCGATAGAGGTACTCAGGGTACCCTCCGCCACACACCGTCAGGTGGCTTGCGGAGTACGGATGTAGATGTAGATGTAGATGTAGAATGTTTGATGACAGATACAGATAGACCATCTCTGTGCCACAATTCGTCAATCCTAATGGCTGGCAAGTGGTGGTATGTCAGTCTCTTAGCGACCCATGACCAGACGATTTAAATCTTGTTGAAAGATAACGTCTTGGAGACCTAGACGACAGAGCACAGCCGCCAGCCTTAAAACGTCTTGAAAGTAACCAGCTATTCAATTCAGAAGTGATAGTGATGACAGCCGTACCATCACACCCGGTGCTGATTCCATTTGGCAATCACGAATGGATTCTGGCAACTTAAGCTGCTGCAGGCGGACACTTCCATCGTGATGTACGCAGAACCGGGACCGTTCTGAAAGGACGACATCGTGCCACTCTTTTGCCCAGTGCTGTCGTCGGAGCGGCCCACTGTCAGCAGCCCTCTTTCTCTAGCCGCGTCTAGGGGGGGGGGGGGGGGGCTTGTTTGGGGAAGGAGACCAGATAGCGAGGTCATCGGTCTCATCGGATTACGGAAGGACGGGGAAGGAAGTCGGCCGTGCCCTTTGAAAGGAACCATCCCGGCATTTGCCTGGAGCGATTTAGGGAAATCACGGAAAACCTAAATCAGGATGGCCGGACGCGGGATTGAACCGTCGTCCTCCCAAATGCGAGTCCAGTGTCTAACCACTGCGCGTCTGGGGAAGCCGCAAATATGATCACCAGCCTTCAGACGTTCTCTCACTGTGCACGTGGATACCTGCCTTGATGCAGAACACAGCATAATGGAGAGACGTCTACAGACGTTAAAGTAACCTCTGGCGTGCCACAGGGGAGTGTTATGGGACCATTGTTTTCACAATATATATATATATATATATATATATATATATATATATATATATATATATATATATATATATATATACAAATGACCTAGTAGATAGCGTCGGAAGTTTCATGCGGCTTTTCGCGGATGATGCTGTAGTATACAGAGAAGTTGCAGCATTAGAAAATTGTAGCGAAATGCAGGAAGATCTGCAGCGGATAGGCACTCAGTGCAGGGAGTGGCAACTGACCCTTAGCATAGACAAATGTAATGTGTTGCGAATACATAGAAAGAAGGATCCTTTATTGTATGATTATATGATAGCGGAAAAAACACTGGTAGCAGTTACTTCGGTAAAATATCTAGGAGTATGCGTGCGGGACGGTATTGCACATCAGTGTGGGATCCGTACCAGGTCGGGTTGACGGAGGAGATAGAGAAGATCCAAAGAAGAGCGGCGAGTTTCGTCACAGAGTTATTTGGTAACCGTGATAGCGTTACGGAGATTTTTAGCAAACACTAGTGGCAGACTCTGCAAGAGAGGCGCTCTGCATCGTGGTGTAGCTTGCTCGCCAGGTTTCGAGAGGGTGCGTTTCTGGATGAGGTATCGAATATACTGCTTCCCCCTACTTATACCTCCCGTCGAGATCACGAATGTAAAATAAGAGAGATTCGAGCGCGCACGGAGGCTTTCAGACAGTCGTTCTTCCCGCGAACCATACGCGACTGGAACAGGAAAGGGAGGTAATGACAGTGGTACGTAAAGTGTCCTCCGCCACACACCGTTGGGTGGCTTGCGGAGTATGAATGTAGATGTAGATGTAGATGTAGATGCAAGGGAGCTCACTCCCTGGCTAGAAATACGTGACGTCACTGCATGATCCTGCAGAGGCGAGCTAAAATTATATGTCCTCTCGGGCGCTGGTCGCGTACGGCAGCAGAGATCGTCAGTCACCCATCGATTACATATTCTCAGGACAGTCGTGGATCTCTGACCTACACGAGCAGCAGATCTAGTCATTGACAGACCAGAATATCGTAAGCCACGGTGCTGCAGAATTCTACAGATGATGGACGATGTTTCTCCTTCGCACGCGAGGCATAACGCGATCTTCTCACGAGCAACTGGTTGGGAATGCAGGAGGCCAGCTAGGTTACCTTCAGTCGGAAAAATTCGCAACAATAGGTCGAATTTATGCGGCTGTATGCCCGAAATTTTATGGATCAGTCTTTGCGCCGCGAAAATATGAAGATGCACAAGAAAACTGTAATTATTAAATTTGGAGAAATAATCAAATTATGCTCATTCTTGTGAAATATTCAGCAAAATAACACGTTTGAAATTATTGCAAGTCCTCTAATATATTCAAGTCTTGTCTCCGTGCCTCTGAGCGATGCCTACGTAGAGTCCAGAGATGGCTACGATGCCTAGGGTGCCAAAGTCTGGGAGATGACGGACGAACACTGCAATTTGTAGACTCGGCGGTAACTGGAGACTCCACGCGACTTGGCGCAGTGAAGTGCTCCGGTATTTGACGAGGCATCGACCAGTCACTGTCCACAGACGTGATGCCCATGGCTTAGCATCTGACACTCTTGGCGGACTTCGGTATAGGTCGTATTGTCAACCCATACAGCTGCTGCGCTACGGGTGTTACGAACCTGGTTTGTGATGCTGGAGCGGTACTCTCCGGAGCCGAGAGTATCGTCACCACACAACCGAACATCAAAAGCGATTTATGAGTGAGGAACGTGCCGCGTCAAATTTTCTTGTATACAGAAGTGAATGGCGTTACTCCTAGCTACTTCAAACCGTTGTGTTAATCATTTATGTGCAACCGCTCGCATTACACTGCTTGCCAGTTTGACATTTTTGGTATTTTTCGAAACTAATTTACCATTCAAGCGAACACAGACACAAAGAAAACCACCTCAGAATGACACACAGCCACCAAATTAAGTTCTATGCACATTTTAAACACTTGAAAAATACCATTCAGATGTCTCAGACAACATAAGCCAATGTTCACAATGAATGCTACCACTCCGGTTACCGACCTCAGAGATTCGTCTCCTCAGACTTGAGCCTCTATTGTATCAATGAAAATATTATATTGGTGGTCAACGCTTTATCCTGGGTCACAATAAGATTGATATACTAAATTTAAAAATATGGCGTGCTTCACCAAACCTCTGAAACATGTACGTAGTGGTACCGTTTATGTTAGAAAAAATTAAAATGTGTGCGGCGCTCAGAAAACTCGTTCTTAAATACCTAAAAAGTATGGAAAAAGGCCACTGGATTGTGAAAAGTAGATCATTGCCGAATGAAGTTCCAGTACTACATACAAAAAATACATCGCTGTATCATTCGGATGAATATTAGCATATTACAGTACCACATTCTAAATATTCTAGGCCATAACCACAAAAGACAGAAATTACCTTTATTTCTCGAAGACACTGACACTCCGACGCACAGTTACATCAAAAATAGTTCAAATGGCTCGGAGCACTATGGGTTCAAATGGTTCAAATGGCTCTGAGCACTATGCGACTTAACATCTGTGGTCGTCAGTCGCCTAGAACTTAGAACTAATTAAACCTAACTAACCTAAGGGCATCACACACATCCATGCCCGAGGCAGGATTCGAAGCGACGACTGTAGCAGTCGCGCGGTTTTGGACTGAAGCGCCTAGAACCGCTCGGCGACAGCAGCCGGCAACACAGTTATATAGGGATGAAGACATTCCCGGAGACGCCTCGGACAGCGGTCGCCCACCGTGCACCCCCACTAGCAGGAGTGATGGTCTGGGCTGCTCTTTCTTTCCATAGCGGGACCCCTTTGGTTGTCGTTCGCGGCACCCTTACAGCACAACCGTACATCTGCGATACTCCACGCCCCGTTTTCTTGCACTTCGTGGCAAGCCATCCTGGGCTCACATTTCAGCAAGATAATGCCCGCCTGTTTGCCAAACACTCCCATGTCCAGCAAGGTTCGCTGATCTCTCCCCAATTGAGAACGTTTGGAGCATTATGGGCAGGATGCTCCAATAATCTTAGGATTTTGAAGCGCCAATTGGACGCTATTAGCCACGATATTCCTGAGGACATCCAACCGCCCTGTTAGTCAACGTCAAGAGGAGTAACTGCTTGCATATGGGTCAGAGGAGGAAAAGCTCGTTGTTGCCTTCCTCAATTTGTGACGCTGTTTCTCTTGCATAAATCAAATCAACCAACTTTTTTTGAAATTGGAATCATTTGTTTGTATATACATGTACGACTACGTCACATCTAACGATTTCCTTGTCATTCGGATAAATCCTTCGTAGTGCGTCAACTGTTTTTTCTTAGCGTAATATTGACTCACATCCCCGTCCTGCCACCCAGATATTTTTCTTTTTGTTTCCTGGAATCACTTCAGGTGAATTTCAGGGCCACTCCTTTCATAGGCAGAGGCGTATCAACTTTCCTAACGATGCTATATCCAAGCTTGTGCTTCAGTTCTAATAACCACATCATCAATTGGACACTAAAAGTCCAACATTTCTTTGTTCTTTCGTCGCCTTCTAAGCAACAATATGAAACAATGGCTTTTTTAACGTTTTTATTGGTTTAGGGCAAAGACCGTATGGATCTTTTAAGAAGAACTAGAATATACCATGTTGTAAAAATTAAGAATAAATTTTTAGAATAACTTCTAGCTCCGCTAATAGTTCCCTTGTCTAACGTGCCTGCCATTTAATTCGACTCGGTAAAAGCTGACTTAAAAATCGTTATCTGACATAATGATACCAACGGATCAGGTATCGGACTTCAGTACAAAATACAAAACACAATATATTACGTCAAACCAAATCATATAATGAAAAACGAAAATTTGAATGGTATTTTATATTAATTCATTTTATATTCTAAAGGCTAATACTTTTTCGAAGTAAACACTTCCTTCCGTTATTGGCTGTTCGTTTCAGTTACATGTAATTGTCACATGTCATCCTCATCTCGATGCCTTGCAATTACTTCATCCCGCGTCGTCGTCATCCTTTGTTTTCCAGGGTAATATTAGGGAAAGAGGTGTTGTGTCTGATTATATGTCCAATGAATGTTGTTTTTCTCCTTTTCCTTTGAGAATGTAATAGTACATTAGCCCGACTGCACCATTACAGTGAAACACGCAAATTTTTAATCTGAAACCAAATTTTGTATATACAGGAGCTCTTACAGTTTTAAGTCCCCTTTTCATGGAGACGAAAGAAATGGCAGGCACGTTTGGCAAGCGTACTATTAATGGAGCTACGAATTACGCTAAAAAAATTATTTGTAATTTTTAAATCAGCACACAATCAAGTTTTTCTTGGAGGATTGAATTTAATACATTCTGTTAACATAAACTGACTGACAAAACAGTGCACTGGACTCGCATTCGGGAGGACGACGGTTCAATCCCGTCTCCAACCATCCTGATTGAGGTTTTCCGTGATTTCCCTAAATCGTTTCATGCAAATGCCGGGATGGTTCCTTTGAAGGGGCACGGCCGATTTCCTACCCAATCCTTCCCTAACCAGAGCTTGTGCTCCGTCTCTAATGACCTCGTTGTCGACGGGACGTTAAACACTAACCACCACCACTACCACAAAACAGTGAAATGACCCAGAAGACCTGATTGGATATCAACGTTAACTTCATATACGTTCACACCAATAGCGGGTATGCAAATGACTAGAGTTGTAATCGCGCAGAAGAATAAGTGTGAGAGGATACTTAAGTACAGAGGAATGATGAGACGCATTTGAAGGAAGCGGAAGATGTGGATACTGCTATAAGGAATAGCATAGTAGATAGTTCAGTTGAAAAGGAATTGATATCTCTAAAAATGTCAATCATAGATTTTGGAAAGGCAGCGTAGCTAAGAGCGAAGAGACCATGAATAACAGATGAAATACTTCAGCTGATCGACGAAAGAACGAAGTTCAGAAATGTTCATAAAAAGACAGAAATAAAGCCATATACATCACTCGGGAGTGAAATAAATAGGAAGTGGGGAACGCCAAGGAGAATTGGCTACAGGAAAAGAATGAAGAAATGAAAAAGAAATTATCGTCGGAAGGACTGATTTAGCGGATATAAAAGTGAAAACAGTCTTCGTTTAAGTTAAAAACAAGGGTGGTAACGTTAAGAATACAATGGAAATTCCACGGCTGGAGATAGAGTAGAGCGGATAGGTATAAAGAATACTATGAAGGCCTCTGTGAGGGGTAGGAACTCGTTGATGACGTATAGATGAAGAAACTGGAGTCGATGTAGAAGAGACAGTGTATCCAGTATAAGAGTCGGAATTTACGAGAGCGTTGGAAGACTTGAGATTAAATAAGGCAGGAAGGATTCGGAACATTCTATCGAAGTTTCTAAAATCATTAGTGGAAGTGGCAACAAAGCGACTACTCAAGTTGGTGTGTAGAACCTCCAGAAAAAAAAGAAATATATCAGCTGATATGATGGGATGAAATTTTACCAAGTGTTTGTCTGAGTTTTATCTCATTTTCCACTGTAATCAGTGGCTTTCTTGGCTATGTTTCTCGAAATCTTACAAGATTCCCTTAACCCTTCTGATTTTTGTTTCTCTTTCAGATTTTTCATTTTGATGACCTACCTAATAATAAAAGTATATAAATAAAATATCTTTTGTAACTTTTTCTAGTTTTTCTTTTGCAACTCGTTCGATAGGCAGAATTTTATCAACTTTGGATGTAATTTCCAATCTTTACACCAAAAAACTGGCGTTAGCATTCATATTAATCGTCTCAATTGATGTATTTCGCATGTGGTAAGGAAATACGCTGTTATTTCTGGTTTCAAAGCAAGTCTACACTCAAAAAATATCGTACGAATAATAATTAATCGGGTCAGATGGAATAGGATTTGTGTCAATGTTAAAATGTATTTCTAGCCACCTTTCACGACAAAAAAGCAACAATATTGAGGCTCTCTAAAGGAAAAAGCCTGCGTTATCATCACTATCATACAAGAATACATAAAAGGGATAAAAATAGAAATATTTTTTTTAAAAATTGCCTGGTATGTCTTTGCCTGAGGTATACGGACAGTACACGCGAATAGCTGTTGCTGTGAAACTGCCTATAATCACGAAGGGCACACGACGATTCATTTTAGTTTATTTTACCGACTGTAAAATTAACGTGACCCTAGATTTTATAAGTTTCCGTGTCTAAGTAAACATCGTAGTTAATTGTAAAATTACCGTTAGAATTGGTAGCAATGGCAGGGAAAGAAACATATTCAAACGAGGATCAGGTAAACTGCGAGCCGAAGATTTCTTTGGTTTTTTTTTTTTTTGTTTCGTTTGTTAGATTACAAATACTTAAGGCCGTACATTATGCAGTGTTAGTCCATTGTTTTTTATATACTTACAGAATATAAATTGCATTTTATAAGTAACAAACATTTGTTGATCCCGTCACTTAGGCGCTTTTATGTAACCAAAGCAATTGCTTTTGATGCAAGTACAGGTTGCATGCAGAAACAAAATATGATATGTATAATCACTGTTGCTATTTTGTGCTCAATAGAACGCTCTTCATCATGCTGAACGACACGAGTTCCCTGTTATTATCGACAAGTGTGAAGATTGTTTATCCTTAACAGAAATCTGTTTTACGTAAGTTCAGCAAAGTACCGAAATTTTATTTTCATGTATTTTTGTCTTGTGCGTTTTTTTATTATTTCACCTTTACGTTAAGAATTGTGGTTTCTAGCGATACATGATAAATCTGTACTTTCTTCTTTATTTTCACTACAACATCTTTGTGTGTCACATTACAAATCAACAATTCTCGAATAAAACCGGAACTAAACGCTGATAATTTCAATTTCCTTATAAATACTGTTTACTTTAAAGTATCTGACAGGAAGATAACTATGTAGAACAAAAATTTTCTGTAGCTTACTTCACCCTTTATATACCCTCACTCAGTTTCTAGACAGTTAACCACTTGTGGTTTTTAGGGAAATTAACAAAGACACTTACTGCATATGTAAAGAAAGCGATTGTTTGAGGTAACGCCCGACAGGTATGCAACATACCTAATGTAAAAGTGACGCAGGCACAATCTTAACTGATCAAAGCTACTAGGAAAACTACCTTACTTACGACAGTCTACGGTAGCCTACAGTAGTGTTACAACTGTACATAAACCGCATCTTAAGAAGACACGATGTTAACAGTGGTATTAATAAGCTCAATCTCGTATGCATTGTGTATAAAATCAACGATCTGTGTGCTGTCTGAATTTTTTTTTGTCTAGTAGTCTCGTTTTAAAACGTATGAAATCAAGCAATAAGGGCGCTATTGTTCCCTCTCGGATGCATTTCTGTGGACCTCCATGGCTGAATCCTACAATACATGAAAATACACTACTGACCATTAAAATTGCTACTCCAAGAAGAAATGCGGATGATAAACATGTGATTACAGTTTCACGCAATTTGGGTGAATAGATCCTTAGAAACCAATACCCAGAACAACCACCTCTGGCCGTAATAACAGCCTTGATACGCCTGGGCATTGAGTCAAACAGAGTTTGAATGGCGTGTACAGGTACAGCTGCCCGTGCAGCTTCAACACCATACCACAGTTCATCGAGAGTGACTGGTGTATTGTGACGAGCCAGTTGCTAGGCCACCATTGAGTAGATGTTTTCAATTGATGAGAGATCTGGAGAATGTTCTGGCCAGGGTAGCAGTCGAACATTTTCTGTAGCCAGAAAGGCCCGTACAGCGATCGTGCATTGTCCTGTTGAAATGTAGGGTTTCGCAGCGATCGAATGAAGAGTAGAGCCACGGGTCGTAACACATCTGAAATGTAACGTCCACTGTTCAAAGTGTCGTCAATGCGAAGAAGAGGTGACCGAGACGTGTAACCAATGGCACCCCATACCATCACGCCGGGTGATGGCAAATACACGCTTCCAATGTGCGTTCACCGCGATATCGCCAAACACGGATGCGACCATCATGATGCTGTAACAAGAACTAGGATTCAACCGGAAAAATGACGTTTTGTCATTCGTGCACCCAGGTTCGTCGTTGAGTACGCCATCGCATGCGCTCCTGTGTGTGATGCAGCGTCAAGGGTAACCGCAGCCACGGTCTCTGAGCTGATAGTCCATGCTGCTGCAAACGTCGTCGAACTGTTCGTGCGGACGGTTGTTGTCTTGCAAACAGCCCATCTGTTGACTCAGAGATCGAGACGTGGCTGCACGATCCCTTACAGCCATGCGGATAAGATGCCTGTCATCTCTACTGCTAGTAATACGAAGCCGTTGGGATCCAGCACGGCGTTCCGTATTACGCACCGATTCCATATTCTGCTAACAGTCATTGGATCTCGACCAACGCCAGCAGAAATGTGACGATACGATAATCCGCAATCGAGATAGACTATAATCCGACCTTTATCAAACTCGGAAACGTGATGGCACGCATTTCACCTCCTTACACAACAACGTTTCACCAGGCAACGCCGGTCAACTGCTGTTTGTGTATGAGAAATCAGTTGGAAACTTTCCTCATGTCAGCACGTTGTCGGTGACGCCACCGGCGCCAACCTTGTGTGAATGCTCTGAAAAGCTAATCATTTCCTTATCACAGCATCTTCTTCCTGTCGGTTAAATTTCGCGTCTGTAGCACGTCATCTTCGTGGTGTAATTTTAATGGCCAGTAGTGTATTACAAAATAGTAATTGAATATGCTGAAGCGACATCCAGCATAACTGTTTCGCTCCTAGTACGCACACGGAATAGCTCGGGATACGAGGGTTGAGCCGTCTCACGGGAGATGAGGCCAGCACGTCAGTTGTGGACATGCCGCGTCACGTGGCCCGCACGCGGAGCCTCGGCTTTAAGCTGGCGCGCCCACTGGCTGACGTCACGAGTGACGCACGGCGGCGGCTGCCTGCGCCCGGCTCGCTACGCCCCCCGCCACAGTACTGTGCAGGGCCCGGCTGGCGGCCGGGGAGACGGCGCGAGCCCCAGGCTGCGCAGCGCACACACCCGCTTCCGGCCCCGCTGGCCGTCGCTTTTGATGTCGCTGCTCCGCTCCACGGCTAAATTGAGACCCCTTGTCTCCCCAGTCTCAGCTGATGTCACTGTGTCACGTCAGTGGCCAAGAGCCGGTCACAAGGGGTCGGAAAAGTACGAGGTGACACAGAAACCGGGAGATTTTGAAACAGACAATAAAAATAGAAAATATCCATGTGGTGTGCGTACTGTTAGACCTTCGGTACACACACCATCAGATTATTTGACTTGTCGCTCTAACGAAGTAGGCGAGTGTCAGCAATATGTCTCGTGGTCTCATCGTGGTGTGTTTATCTTCTGCCGTTAGGTCAGGCGATAGAAGTGGCACTTGCACCCTTAGAGTAGCAGATTGACGGTGACGAACTTTAAACAGAACTTGATTAATTTTCACACACATTTATTAAAATAATAAAAGTCATAGACTTTACGTAACTTGGTTCTGGATGCTGTTTACAATTGACTAGCTGAAGTTTCTTTGGTCTTGGTATCTTAATCTTATTCTCACATATCTCTGATACTTGACAAAGTGTGTATACATTTCTCTTCATGGCTATGTACAGGAATATGATAATCTTATTAGGCGCAGACTGAAACTTGACTATAGACTAATGCAGACTGATGCAGACTGATGCAGACTGACTAATCGGAGGTCTGTACACTCGTTATAAACCTCGCGCGTTCAGGTATCACTGCGCGAGTGTGATCCGCGAGGAGAAAAGGTTCTACGTTACCAGCAATCTCATTGGCTGCGTTACACATTAATACGCGGATCGGCGGAAGCAGAATTTCGTCCGTCTTTATGGCAGCGCCATCTCGTAGTGCGGAGACGGACGAGCGCTGCACCTGTGCTGTTGTGCTTAGCGGGGCGCGTTCTATTGGGAAAGTTGTGTACGCGCTGACGACGCGGAACTACACTCCTGGAAATGGAAAAAAGAACACATTGACACCGATGTGTCAGACCCACCATACTTGCTCCTGACACTGCGAGAGCGCTGTACAAGCAATGATCACACGCACGGAACAGCGGACACACCAGGAACCGCGGTGTTGGCCGTCGAATGGCGCTAGCTCCGCAGCATTTGTGCACCGCCGCCGTCAGTGTCAGCCAGTTTGCCGTGGCATACGGAGCTCCATCGCAGTCTTTAACACTGGTAGCATGCCGCCACAGCGTGGACGTGAACCGTATGTGCAGTTGACGGACTTTGAGCGAGGGCGTATAGTGGGCATGCGGGAGGCCGGGTGGACGTACCGCCGAATTGCTCAACACGTGGGGCGTGATGTCTCCACGGTACATCGATGTTGTCGCCAGTGGTCGGCGGAAGGTGCACGTGCCCGTCGACCTGGGACCGGACCGCGGCGACGCACGGATGCACGCCAAGACCGTAGGATACTACGCAGTGCCGTAGGGGACCACACCGCCACTTCCCAGCAAATTAGGGACACTGTTGCTCCTGGGGTATCGGCGAGGACCATTCGCAATCGTCTCCATGATGCTGGGCTACGGTCCCGCACACCGTTAGGCCGTCTTCCGCTCACGCCCCAACATCGTGCAGCCAGCCTCCAGTGGTGTCGCGACAGCCGTGAATGGAGGGACGAATGGAGACGTGTCGTCTTCAGAGATGAAAGTCGCTTCTGACTTGGTGCCAATGATGGTCGTATGCGTGTTTGGCGCCGTGCAGGTGAGCGCCACAATCAGGACTGCATACGACGGAGGCACACAGGGCCAACACACGACGTCATGGTGTGGGGAGCGATCTCCTACACTGGCCGTACACCTCTGGTGATCGTCGAAGGGACACTGAATAGTGCACGGTACATCCAAACCGTCATCGAACCCATCGTTCTACCATTCCTAGACCGGCAAGGGAACTTGCTGATCCAACAGGACAATGCACGTCCGCATGTATCCCGTGCCACCCAACGTGCTCTAGAAGGTGTAAGTCAACTACCCTGGCCAGAAAGATCTCCGGATCTGTCCCCCATTGAGCATGTTTGGGACTGGATGAAGCGTCGTCTCACGTGATCTGCACGTCCAGCACGAACGCTGGTCCAACTGAGGCGCCAGGTGGAAATGGCATGGCAAGCCGTTCCACAGGACTACATCCAGCATCTCTACGATCGTCTCCATGGGAGAATAGCAGCCTGCATTGCTGCGAAAGGTGGATATACACTGTACTAGTGCCGATATTGTGCATGCTCTGTTGCCTGTGTCTATGTGCCTGTGGTTCTGTCTGTGTGATCATGTGATGTATCGGACCCCAGGAAGGTGTCAATAAAGTTTCCCCTTCCTGGGACAATGAATTCACGGTGTTCTTATTTCAATTTCCAGGAGTGTATGTACACAACAATCCAACATAATATCTTGCTAACAGCAACTGAACTATTACAGCCTACCTCTTGAGAGGCAGCAATCCGAATTATCAACGTTTGAAGATTACTTCCTGTAAATGCCGTCTTTCTATACGTATTGTAACACCTATCGCGTGGTATCGGCGCTTCCACTTAATGATCAAATCGGTGACCGAGAACCAACACTCGAGGGGCTAGGTATCGCGAAATAAAGCTGATATTTTTACTGTAAGCTATTGACAATGTTGCCTGCAATACTCTCTTTCAAATTCTGAAGGTGGCAGGGGTAAAATACAGGGAGCGAAAAGCTATTTACAATTTGTACAGAAAGCAGATCGCACTTATAAGAGTGGAGGGACATGAAAGGGAAGGGAGTGGCACAGGGTTGTAGCCTCTCCCCGATGCTATTCAATCTTTATATTGAGCAAGCAGTATAGGAAACAAAAGAAAAGTTCGGAGTAGGTATTAAAATCCATGGAGAAGAAGTAAAAACTTTCAAGTTCGCCGATGACATTGTAATTCTGTCAGATACAGCAAAGGTCTTGGAAGAGCAGTTGAACGGAATGGACAGTGTCTTGAAAGGAGGGTATACGATGAACATCAACAAAAGCAAAACGAGGATAATGGAATGTAGTCGAATTAAGTCGGGTGATGTTGAGGGAATTAGATTAGGAAATGAGACACTTAAAGTAGTAAAGGAGTTTGCTATTTGGGGAGCAAAATAATTGATGGTGGTCGAAGTAGAGAGAATATAAAATGTAGACTGGCAATGGCAAGGAAAGCGTTTCTGAAGAAGAGGAATTTGTTAACATCGAGTATAGATTTAAGTATCAGGAAGTCGTTTCTGAAAGTATATGCATGGAGTGTAGCCTTGTATGGAAGTGAAACGTGGACGATAAATAGTTTGGACAACATGAGAATGGATGCTTTCGAAATGTGATGCTACAGAAGAATGCAGAAGATTATATAGTAGATCACATAACTAATGAAGCGGTATTGAATAGAATTGGGGAGTAGAAGAATTTGTGGCCCAACTTGACTAGAAGAAGGGATTGGTTGGTAGGACATGTTCTGAGGCATCAAGGGATCACCAATTTAGTATTGGAGGGCAGCGTGGAGGGTAAAAATCGTGGAGGGAGACCAAGAGATGAATACACTAAGCAGATTCAGAAGGATGTAGGTTGCAGTAGGTACTGGGAGATGAAGAAGCTTGCACAGGATAGAGTACCATGGAGAGCTGCTTTAGTCTCAGGACTGAAGACCACAACAACAACAACATTTGTACTTTGAGTCTCATCTGCTGTCACTGTGCCAGTGGCTAAAAGCTGCGCACAGTGAGTCTCAAGAGTATAGGGTGACAAAAAAACTGGAACTTATGAAGCATCCAATAAAAACATAAATAATCCAACAAAAATTAAGACAGCAATTTAATCACTACAGCTTGCATTTTAAGAGACAGCGGAATTATCAACGTTTGAGAAACTGAGTCTTGTACAGTGTGTACACCTGCACTATTGTTAACACTGTTCTCAAGATACGATGTTATCAATTTGGAATCATATCAGATGCCGAGCGCCAAAACTCGACGGGCTAGGTATTGAAAAATGCAGCTGATATATTTACGATGTGAGTTAAAGATCGACGTTCGTAATTGGAGTCACAAGCTTCGTTGTCGTATCTAGGATGCTGGTGACTGCTTACTAATATAATAAACGGATTAATGTCTTCCAGTTGGCGTTGTTTAATGACAATTGAAAATCCCTACCATGACTGAATCTACGCAATAAAACAATGCTGATAAGTAGCGAAGCAATTTAACGCTCAATTATTGTCAATCTAGCCTGTTATCGAGTGCAACTCCTAAATAACCTCCAAAGTTACCAAAACATGGCACCAAAATTGGAACTCAAAAAACTCGTAATTTACGAAATTTCGCACTACAAAATTTGTACGCCGCTAATGAAATACACAAGTAACTAGAAAGCTCAGGGTGCGGAAAATGCGGAAAAACTTCAATTTTCCGTCAAATTTATTGGAAAGACGATTAATTGAAATTAGTAAGAATTATATTGCATCATAAATAACATCTTCAAAAAACACTGTTTCGTTTTGGCGTTAGTACCAGCATTTACTTAAGTTTTTAAACTGTTACAGTAGTTGAACAACATTGAAAAAGTCACAACTTTAAGGAAAGTAGCCTAAAACGATAATGTTGTGAAGGTAGTTCAAAATTTCATGTACTGACTTCCTCTTACCCTCCGTACCCCACGGACCGCAGTCGGCTTTTGACCTCGTCAAGGAGCGTCCTCCACAGTGTTCTCTCCTAGACATCTACTTCCCCTTCCTCCAAATATCTGAAGATCGTTGGCCACCTGGACTCTCCAGCATATTTTGAATTTGCCTAAAGGGCTTCGCCCTCCAGGTTTCTTCTACGACATTTAGGTCAGTCTTGATCGTTTTCTCTTTTATAGACGTCTTAGGCTCGTTGACCTGGCTTCTGCAACAATATCTGTTTCATTATACACCTCCCTGAGCTGCCTGCTTTTTCTTCTCTGCCCATTTCCTACGTCACAAACTGGGCCAAATATATACCACAGGATTTTGTGGTATATATTTCTCTCAATGTACTTGCCTGTTCCCCATTCTTTTGCCCAATGTAGATGTAATGCTCTGATTGTTCCTCTTAATAAATTTTTGTATGGCAGAAGATTTCTGACTGAATATGCCATTTTTATCCTTGATTGTTTCTTGTTTCTCATCATTTATGTCATTTATCCCACCATGTAACTCCTCCACTTCTTCAAACACGTGCTCTTCAATCGGTATGGTATCCCGCCTTTCTGTCTCGTTATTTCTTTCCACCCTTGCGAATTTTGTTTGCTCGTTATTTACCTCTAACACATCTTCCTTTGCTTTTTGAGATAACTTTGTTGCACTGTTAACAAACGAAATCGTAAAAAGATGTTTCCATAATTAAGACCCGATAAGGTAATACTTAATTTATTTAAATGAACCTTTAATACCTGTTCTTTTTTTTAAGGTAATATTGTGTTTTGATAAACACCAATGTAAGAAAGAAACATTGTCCAGGATCAGTGGAAATCGTTCAAAGACCTTAAGTTTTTCTGAGATAAAACTGACTTGCAATGTGTACACTCTTGAGTGCAGACGTGTTTCTATCAAGCTCTGTAAACTGAGTTATTAAGAAATAGTAGTGACAATTGTGCAATGTACCATTGAATATTTACCAGCATTCACGGCCTTCTCATTTATGTAAGAGACAACACAGGACATTAGTTCCTCCATACTGCACGAATTTCAAACATTAGATAACACAACGCAGTACTACACGGTGGAGAAGAACAACACAATGCAAGATAAATACGAAAGCGTTTAGTCTCTACTCAGTCAGTTAACCTTGCGGGAACAGACTTTGTTGTGCTAACCTCTCCCCTATGAGAGCACATACTGGTTCCAGACAAGAAAGCTGAGTGCAGTTTACATTATGCGTTCTTCTAAATCTGCTCTTGATTTTCATAATTCAGTGTCTGCAACATCTCAGTTGTAATACCAAGAACTTCTTCTTGAATTCTATCTTTCATTTCATCCAGTCTTGTCCAAGACTTGCAGATCCGACTGTTAATGTTGCCCCACAAGATAACAAAAAAGTCACTAACGTATAAATACAGTGATCTTGGGGACCAGGGAATGTCATCAGATAATGAGATAACGCACTTACCGAACAATTCTCGTAGAGCTGCCACTGATTGCCTTGCAGTGTGCAGTGTTGAAACTAGGTTTCGTGAAATTGTGGAATTATTGTTCAATGCAGGTGCAACAGAAGATTGCAACGTCTCACCATACGGATCCGAAGTGACAGTCAATGCGATCTGCTCATTATTTTCGAAAAAGGAAGATTCGATGACCGCATCTGACGAAATTTCGCACCATACCACCACTTTGCTGAGGAGTAAAAGACGATCGTGAACTTCATTAGTGCAGCTGTCTACCCATCAATGGTAGTCCTGCATATTCACGTAACCCGGGAGATGAAAATGGGCCTCATCTGACATCCATAATTTGTCCAGAAATCCATTGCCCTGATATATATTTGTCGTAACTTGCTGACTGGGTGTTGTGTTATCCTAATCGTCATCATTTCATCCCCATCGACACGCAAGTCGCCGAAGTGGTATCAAATCGAAAGACTTGCACCCGGTGAACGGTCTACCCGACGGAAGACCCTAGTCACACGACCGCTACTGTGACTGCAACACGCGCAGATTACTGTTACATTAGACATGCAGAATACCTTTTATGACTGACACATATACTTATCGTAGCACACGACAGCTTAGTAATCGTAAGAGTCTAGTCACTACTGATATACACTCCTGGAAATTGAAATAAGAACACCGTGAATTCATTGTCCCAGGAAGGGCAAACTTTATTGACACATTCCTGGGGTCAGATACATCACATGATCACACTGACAGAACAACAGGCACATAGACACAGGCAACAGAGCATGCACAATGTCGGCACTAGTACAGTGTATATCCACCTTTCGCAGCAATGCAGGCTGCTATTCTCCCATGGAGACGATCGTAGAGATGCTGGATGTGGTCCTGTGGAACGGCTAGCCAAGCCATTTCCACCTGGCACCTCAGTTGGACCAGCGTTCGTGCTGGATGTGCAGACCGCGTGAGACGACGCTTCATCCAGTCCCAAACATGCTCAATGGGGGACAGATCCGGAGATCTTTCTGGCCAGGGTAGTTGACTTACACCTTCTAGAGCACGTTGGGTGGCACGGGATACATGCGGACGTGCATTGTCCTGTTGGAACAGCAAGTTCCCTTGCCGGTCTAGGAATGGTAGAACGATGAGTTCGATGACGGTTTGGATGTACCGTGCACTATTCAGTGTCCCCTCGACGATCACCAGAGGTGTACGGCCAGTGTAGGAGATCGCTCCCCACACCATGATGCCGGGTGTTGGCCCTGTGTGCCTCTGTCGTATGCAGTCCTGATTGTGGCGCTCACCTGCACGGCGCCAAACACGCATACGACCATCATTGGCACCAAGGCAGAAGCGACTCTCATCGCTGAAGACGACACGTCTCCATTCGTCCCTCCATTCACGCCTGTCGCGACACCACTGGAGGCGGGCTGCACGATGTTGGGGCGTGAGCGGAAGACGGCCTAACGGTGTGCGAGACCGTAGCCCAGCTCCATGGAGACGGTTGCGAATGGTCCTCGCCGATACCCCAGGAGCAACAGTGTCCCTAATTTGCTGGGAAGTGGCGGTGCGGTCCCCTACGGCACTGCGTAGGATCCTACGGTCTTGGCGTGCATCCGTGCGTCGCTGCGGTCCGGTCCCAGGTCGACGGGCACGTGCACCTTCCGCCGACCACTGGCGACAACATCGATGTACTGTGGAGACCTCACGCCCCACGTGTTGAGCAATCCGGTGGTACGTCCACCCGGCCTCCCGCATGCCCACTATACGCCCTCGCTCATTGCTTGTACAGCCCTCTCGCAGTGTCCGGAGCAAGTATGGTGGGTCTGACACACCGGTGTCAATGTGTTCTTTTTTCCATTTCCAGGAGTGTATATGCAGACCTGTATGCAGTGCTTTCACGCAGAGTTGTGCCTAGGCACAGACCGATTGCTTTTGAATCCAGTACAATTATTCTCAGCTAGAGACGGAAAGTCTTGACATTTTCTATGGTGTGATAAAATTCTACCAGTATCTGAATGGAAGGAAGTTTTACGTGGTGACAGGTCACAAGCCACTAACGTCGGCGTTCAGCCCTTCTCGGTCAGTCCCGCTACGCACAGCGCAGAAGCTGTAATGCTGGTTTTTGATATTGTCAAATTATCGGTACCAAATCATATACTGCCAAACGTTCCAATACAGACACCCTCCCTCGTTTACCAGTTGGTAACGATACAGCATTCGGCACATATGAAGACCCTTGTTTCCATGTTGATAGGACCGTGAAACTCTCGATGGCTTCCCCACCGCTCATCGTCGTATTGTTCAGGCTATGCCTGCATAACGCAGTCTACAAGAGCTGCTAGGGTACATCTTCACTTCTAGGCCACATATTGTCAATGCTGTTCCGAGTCCAGTGCTTCGTCGATTCTTTGCGCTTCGGCTTGGTTTGTCTGTACAACATGGAGTTATTCTGCTTCATTTGGATAACGATCAGTCACGTGTAATAGTTCCACAAGCTCTACAGAAGGGAGTTCTTCGTCGTTTGCGTCAAGGCAGCTGGGATATAGTAGGTACGAAGCAGCTCGCCCGACGGCACTGTACGCATATCGGGATGGTCTCACATACTGACCGCTCATTGTCAGGCATGTGTAGAGCACAGGGCTGCTCCACCTCGAAGGTACTTCTTCTAGACAAATCCCAGCACGCATTGACAGAGACTACATATTGATTTTGCAGATCGATTTCGGAACATCCGTTGGGTAATTGTTATGGACATTTATTGGAAATTCCGTTTACGGTGCCAATGCAGATACTATCAAGACTTTCACGTCAGTTTTCCGTCTTGTAGCTCTCCCTGTAGTGATAGTCTCAGTAACGAACCGTAGCTTACGTCGACAGGCTTCAAACAGTTCTGTAACGTCAATGGCATTCAACATGTAAGGTATGCACCATTCCACTCGCAGTCTAATGGTGAAGCAGAACACTTGGTGAGATTATTCAAGCTGCAAATGGACAACATGAGACCCTCCCACACAAGAGATGCTTCCCACTCACGCATCGTCAAGTCGCGTGCGGATCAGCTTTAAGGACACCAACACAGAACACTGCTGCATCCACCGTAGCGGTTGGCCCTTCCGCCACAGAGGTCTAAATTTAATCTAAATGATTTTGAGAGTCTGCACCAGAAATAGGCGTTCAACTCATGGGCTCTCTTTGTCTTATATAGGGTTCGTCCGGGCTGCACAGGCAGCATCAGAATTATCTCTGCTCCTGTTCGCTGTGTGATCCTGCCACAGATTTCTCTGTTTCATAAACAGAGCCCTGCGGCATCTTTAGCCGCAGCGACCCTCACCTCCATCGGATCTCGCACCTGCGGCACTGGTCACGGTCCCCGTGTGCGTCGACGCGACACTACCGTCACCGTAGAACCAGCAGCTCCTGCCGCGGAAGTCCTCCACACCTTGCCACTTTTTTGCACGCTTCCAAGCACTCCCTAGTCGCCGTTATGTCATCGCCAGTTCAAGAAGATACTCCGTCCCCGCCTACGGATGTGCACTGCATGACCGATTTCTCAGTCGGTCTTCCCTGTAATTCGCAAGACAATTGTCAGAATGTGGGCAGGAGCTTTCCGTCGGCCTCAGTTCCAGCTCCTGTCACCTTAGTGACATCTGCATCGAGACCTGCCACCCCCCTGCGGTTGTCACTAGCGGAGCAGGGACACAACGACAGTGAGGGGTTTGGAGGAGGAATGTGGTGTCGTCCACCTCAGACACATCACCAGTGATATCAGTTCCTAGTTCAGACATAAAACCAGACATATATAGTTGTGCAGCCGGAGGGATCCACACAGCATTCGCGGCCGCCAATCAACGGCCACCTCACGGAACGCCCCTGTAGCCTGGTGCAAGCAGCACAGCTGCCGATGAATGTAAGAGGCCACTTCAAGATATCAGCCCCTTCGGTTTTATGTTCTACTTCTGTGGATATTCAGACTCTCTAGTGATACTACAGTGTTAATAAGAACTTGGCAACCGATTTGGATTATTCTGAATTGTACATTGGCGTTGCCCAAACCTGTGTTCGACTGAAACTCAGTGTACCACAGTAAATGATTTTTACAAGGGGCGTTCAATAAATAAGGCAACACATTTTCTTTTCCTGAAAGCAGGTTTGCTATATTCAGGATCCAGCACACTATACTATTCCCCATTCCTTTGGTTACGAAATCTTATTTTTCACCATGATTTCCGTTCAATACGACGGCCTTACGCCACCCCACTGGGAGGGTCAGTATACCCGCATTGTACCACTCTACCGGTCGACATCGGAGCTGACGTCTTGCTGCATCAATAACCTCCCCACCATCAGCTTACTGCTTCCCGTGGAGATCACTGAGCCTAACAGTTATAAGTCTAAAGGTACGACATCCGGGCTGTAGGGCAGATGAGGAAGAACAGCCCAATGAAGTTTTGTGAGTTCCTCTCTGTTGCACAGACTTGTGTGTGGCCTTGCGTTGTCATGGAGAAGTTCGAGTCCATTTTCGTGGCGACGAAACGTCGAAGTCGTTTCTTCAATTTCCTAAGTGTGTTTGTGGCCGGGCGGCACGCGGGAAATTGGACAGGTTTGCGAGACCTTGATGTGATGATGACAGACGCCTCAACGAACAACTCATCGTGTTTTTGTTCACTGACTGATCTCCTTAGACATTTTGCAAGAGTCTATTGATATCTGCAAAGCTCTGATTTTCCACCGAAAGATACTCCCTGACAGCTCTGCCTCTATTACAGGCGTTATTTTGAAGGTTACATATAGTGCTACCATCTATCGGAACTTCATGAAACTATGGGGGCTGAAGCTGGAAAATTACACTAAGTTCCACAACAAATGCCGCATGTTTTCAAGAGTAAAATGTGTTGTATTATTTATTGAACGCTCCTTGTACCTCACTGATGTCTTTCAATCTATTCTCTCCTCCTTAGATCCCAAGCATCACTACAGGAAACAACAAAATGATAAACGATAAAAATTTAGTCCATTACTACGTTTTTGCTGTGCATACAGTCACACTTTAGCATCAGGCATGGTGTTTTAATTTATTACTTTACTACTAGAAACTCTATTCGTATCTACATATATCATTTACTGTATCTGCAACATTACATCATTATATGAAGGGCTTATTTCAATAGTGGTACAAGTCCATTTTTGGTCATTGTGAGATATAGAGTCTTCAAGTTAAATGAGCGCTGAAAAATCTGCAGTTGAGATATCAGAAATATTCAAGTATATATATTTGAATATTTCGGGAATCTCAGCTGCAGATTTTTCAACGCTCTTTTAACTTGAGGACTCTGTATCTCACAATGAACAAAATTGGACTTGTACCATTATTGAAATAAGCCCTCCATATGATACGCAGTTCAGGTGGTATGCCTTTGTAAACATTGAAAAGCGTGAGTAACTAGCCTTTTGTGTGAAATGGAGTGCGAATTACTCAGTTTCTATTCATCCAGTTTTACATAATTAGGGCACTTAGCGACTTTCAAAAACTTTAAGCACAAATTCATACCTTTCCGAAACTTCTTCTCGCTTATACAATTAAAGGCAGATATTTAACACGTTAACTCATTTGTTATATAACCTGCCATTTGAAGATGTTTTATACATAGAAATCCGACTCTTCAAAGAATCTGGGAATTATTGGATTATTGCTAGTAAAGTTTAAAACTGCCGTGTAATTGTTGAATAAATTCACTACACGCTTAGTAAACATAATGTTTCGTGTGATCGTAGAGGGTAGCGAATGGTACTGTGGTTAGCGTCCTCACCTGCGCCGCACTTGCGTAGGTGATTCAGTGCAATGTAATCGACCAATGTGTTGCCTAAGCCTTCAGTAATTGAAGCGGCTCTGGAACCTTGTCACAAAAGCTTCCAGGGATACGTGACAGTACTACGAAATGGTTATGATGGAAGGTCCGTAACTATTGCCGCACATTGCTATGTCTTCTATTGGTACGAAAGACCGAGGTTTCTGTTCCAGCCGGGTCTAATTCACAACCACCAGTGATGAATTAATTGGATCCCGGTCTTACTTCTACGTACGCTCAGGAGCTGCCCCTTCCGCAAGTGCATCGGCAACAACCTTTCCCCTGGAGTGCACTAGTTAGTCTGGGCGTCACGTCAAGCTACCGCTCACTCTTCCCGTAAGATGTCTAAAGCCACACTGTTTTAAAGATCTACAATTCTTTTTTCCTGCGATAACTTGACCTTTCTTTCTCTTTTCTCAGCGTCAAAGAAGATTACACAGCATCTGTGCTGGAAACAGCGACGTTAATTCTCCCAGTGGGGACAACGGAGGAAATGGGTGAGTGTGGAGGCTGCGGGCTCTTCCGAGAATCGCGTCCTCCTCCTCCCTTTGTTGCCAACAGGCGGCAGCTTCGGTCAGAATGCGAGACACGCCGCCACCTACCGACCTTTCCTTTTACGACTCCGGAACTTTCTGCCCACACAAAGCACCGGGAAGCACGGATGTTCCTTTTTCTCTGTCTCTGACTCCCATCTTGCGAGTGCATGTTTGCTTATCGCGGCGTAACAGCAACTGGTAAGGCTGAGCTGCGTAGTGAGTCGTCATAATTTTATGTTACACTCAGTCTTAATAAGACTCGTGACACCAATACGTCGAAATCCATCAAGTGGCTGAATTGACAATAGATATTCATTAATATACTCGTAATAATGTCCTCTTGAAACGTCCCCTTAGAAAAATTATACAAGACTGTGCTTAAACTGATACACAATATTTTTAGCGCAACGCAATCTGACTATCAAAAATCCCTACAAAGAAATGGCCCTGACTAACATTAACCTATACGTTTCACAAACCGCTTACTTCACAAAAATCTTGGTTACTCGAACTACTGCAATACAGCGAGCGCCACTACTGCCAGCTAAATAAAAGATTCCAACTACGGAAGGCACTAACTACTGATAGGGATAGTTAGCAAATGAAAGATTTTAATAGCGAACAAACAATGTATTTACCTTAACATCATCAAAAGTCATAACATATATAGCAGTTCATGACATCCCGTCTTACAAATTTCAAAACTCCGCCATCTCTCTCCCCACATCCACCACTGCTGGCGGCTCACCTCCAACTGCGCAACGCTACGCGCTGTTAACATCTATCTGCCCAACACTACAATGGCAGACAACAATGCAAACTAGCCACAGACTGCTCATAGCACAGCCAGTGATTTTTCATACAGAGCGCTATGTGGCGTTACCAATAAGAAAACATAAACAGCCTACTTACACTCTCAGTCAAGGCTAAATGCACGAACCATCGCAGTTAAGTAAAATCCAAAAGTCCGCATCTCGTGGTCGTGCGGTAGCGTTCTCGCTCCCCACGCCCGGGTTCCCGGGTTCGATTCCCGGCGGGCTCAGGGATTTTCTCTGCCTCGTGATGACTGGGTGTTGTGTGATGTCCTTAGGTTAGTTAGATTTAAGTAGTTCCAAGTTCTAGGGGACTGCTGACCATAGATGTTAAGTCCCATAGTGCTCAGAGCCATTTGAACCAAAATCCAACATCAGGTAACAGGCCCCAAAGACACTTACAATATAAAAAAAACAATATAGTAAAATTTAACTGGGGTAATTCACTGAATGAGAACAACTTTAAAAAATTAATTAACTGCACATTGGGCAGAGCACCAAATACTATATTACTATGATAGTGAGTGTATATATATATATATATATATATATATATATATATATATATATATATATATATATATATATATCTGGCACTTTGTCACAAAAGCTTCCAGGGATACGTGACATAGCTGTGAAATCGTTATGATGGAACTTTCGGAACTATTTCCGCACATTGCTATGTCTTTAACAGGAACTGGTAAGGCAGAGCTGTGTATTGAGTCGTCATAATTTTGTGTTACACTCAGTCTTAAAAAGACTCGTAACAGCAACACGTCTAAATCCATCAAGTGGCTGATTTAACAACAGATATTCATTATATTATTAAGCAGGAGATCCCGGGTTCGAGTCTCGGTCGGGGCACACATTTTCAGCTGTCCCCATCGAGGTATATCAACAACACCTGTCGGCATACATATAAGTTCTTTTTTAAACAGTTTTTGATGTTGTTGAGCAACAGTCATACAGAATTTTTAAAGGAACGCACCACCATTTGACCGTTTTATTGTTTATTTAAAAACAACCGAGGTTTCGGCCTTTTATGCCATTTCCAAGCATTTGATTTTATAAATGATAATTAATAGACACCCTCAACTGTTGTTGATATACCTCGATGAGGACATCCGAAAATGTGTGCCCCCAACGGGACTCGAACCCTCCCTCTCCTGCTTACATGGCAGAAGCTCTATCCATCTGAGCCACCGAGGACACAAACGAATAGCGCTTCTGCAGGGACTTATCCCTTCCACGCTTCCAGTGAGACCCACATTCCCAACTGTCCACAATCTACATATGCAATGTACGTAATAGATATTGCCCATCCACTCATTACTCGCGCACACTAAGGAGACGATTCCCTCAAGAGTTCGGGCAGCCTGGGCGCATTCGCACAGACGAAGATCAATGGCTGGGTAACCTATTTAACTGTATATGAACATAGTAACTGTTCTCGAAAGAACAGGTACCATTGATGACAGTGCAGCTTCTCTAGAATAAATAATAATTAATTGTAACCCTCAGCTGCCGACATGAGTTTGTTGATATAACTCGATGGGGACAGCTGAAAATGTGTGTTCTCGGTGGCTCAGATGGATAGCAGTCCGCTGTTAGCAGCGGTGGGGCAAGGTCGCCGTGCCTGTGACCTCCTGTTAGCCCACCGAGCGCGCCAGTGTTTACTGTTTACCTTCCGCTGCGGCGAGTATCACGCGTCCGTGTCTCGGTAGTGCCATGGCGCACTCGTATCGCAAGTCCACAATTAAGATCACATTTCAAGCGGACTACGCAAGACCTCGAGCACTTGACATTGAACGTTTCGTCCTGGAAGAACTTCATATTGCACCTCAAGACATCATTGGGATCCACTTTTCTATAACACAAAGTGTCGTCTACATAAAACTGATCAATGAAAAGGCGTGCACTGATGTTGCGTGCCGACACGCTCATGGACTTAAATTTAAGCATTCTGATGGTCATATAGGAACTGTCACGATCGACCACGCTGGATTAGGCCTTCGCACTCTGAGGGTCTTCGAGCTGCCTTTCGAAGTCCCGTCAGATGTTGTGATGACAGCTTTCAAACCGTACGGCAACGTGCTAAGCCACTTGGCTGAAAAATGGCAAACGTTTGAGACGTGCCCCGTCTTAAATGGAGTGCGACAAATTAAGATTGAACTGACAAAGCATGTGCCATCCTATTTAGTAATTGGCGGCTGCAGAGCCATTGTCATGTACGACGGACAACAGCGTACTTGCGCCGGCTGTTGCCAGGAAGGAGATGTCCGATAGGCCTGCATTCAACGCCGACTGACTCAGACACCGGTTGGTGAAGTTCCATCCCCGGCGACGTCCATCACGTATGCAGCGGCTACAACCGCAACAGCTGTTCCTTCTCAGGATCGTAACACCATATTGCAGTCAGTGGTCGATGACAGTGTGGCGGACAGCATATCCCCCTCTACGACGTCATCGGCAGACTTGCCTCAAGACGGTGATCAATTGTGCCACCAAGACGAGCCTAAAGAGAAGATGGAAGTAGAAACTAAAATTGTCCCGACCTCTGCCTTCCTACCAATGGAGACCGCATCAGATGATTGTCGCCCGCACTCTGACACAGAACAACATGTCCGAAAACAACGGTCCCCTCGAAAACGCAAGAAACGGCGCCATACGCCATCCGATGATTGCCTGCTTCGGATGTGTGACCCGGACGAACATCCGGCGTCGAACGACACTCAGGACTCTACCACCACAACTCATCCTTCCCATCACGATGCTACGGCGCATACAATTTCTGAGCCTCGGTCTGACAACATCACTTCTGCTACTGAACATGTGCGCAAGTGCTCTACTGACGGCACTAATCAACAGTTACCAATTGCTGCACCTGATTCTTGGGCGGATGATGTCGAGGACGAGCCACAGCACCAGGAGGATGCCGCCGAAGGTAGAGATGCTCCCTCGGCTGTACGCAGCACCAACCAACAACCTTATCATCAGCCTCTGTGGGGCCGCCCCTGCCGCCCACACCTGGCCTCCTACACAACCCAGTTGCCGACCTCGCTGACCAAACATACCGTCTAGCGACGATTAACATCAACAACATACGTGCCAGACATAAACTAGCGATGCTACAGGATCTACTCAACGCAGCAGACATCGACATCGCGCTCCTTCAAGAGGTGTATGTCGCCGACTTCAAAGGACCCTATGGCTACCAGACTTGGGTCTTACATGCGTCTGCCAATGGCAGTGGTGTGGCGATCCTCTTCCGCGAAGGTATATCCGCAGGAGACGTCGAGTATCTCCCTGACGCCAGAGGCATGGCTCTTACTATCCAAGGAGTCAAACTTATTAACATCTATGCAGCGTCAGGATCTGGTCGGCGTCGCGAAAGATCCACCTTTTTCGCTCATACAATCACGCCCTTCTTTATGGGCCGTCAGGACGCCTTGATAATGGGAGGGTACTTCAACTGTAGCCAAGCAACTAAGGATCAGTTACCACATCATTCTCCCTGCGCAGAACTTACTACAATTATAAATAATCTTCAATTGGTGGACTCGTGGGAACATGTTTGTGGCGATCGGATTTACTCACCACACCAGTCATTCCTCCAGCCGCATCGACCGGATTTACATCTCGCGCTCCATAGCTGTGGGGACAAGAGCTGCCGAAGTTTGGCCCGCAGCTTTTTCTGACCACGAGGCCTACATCTGCGCTATTACCATCGGCCGCCAGAAGGTAAGGCACAGCCGTGGTCCTCGGAAGTTGAACGTCGCCCACCTAGCTTCTCAGGAATGCCGCCGCCTTATAGAGAACACGTGGGACTCATGTAGCCGCCGGCGTAGCACCTACAGGTCTACACTGTCGTGGTGGTTACTCTGCGCCAAACCAGCCCTCTGGAAGACCTTGATAGGCTACGGCCGAGATGTTGCAGCATGGAAGAGACATACCATGGACTTTTACTACAGCAACTTAAAGGAATGTACAACACTGCCGTACTCACCTGCACGGCAGGTGACGGTGAACCGTGCCAAGGCACAGATCATCAGATTAACACGTTGCCACCTTGAGGGTGCGATCATCAGAGCGCGCACTCAAGACAGAGTGGCCCAGGAGGAACCGTCCATGTACCACGTCATTGCAGAACGACGACGCCGATGCAGGACTCTGATCCAAGCTATCACGACGGAAGACGGACGGCGCCTTGACACCCAGCGCGACATAGGAAACGCGCTTCATGCTCACTACACTAGGCTGTACTCGGAACATCGGCATCCCCGAGAGGTGATCGCCCAAGTCTCTCAACTCACTTATGGTACGATCTCCCCGACAGCGGCGGCGGATTTGACTGCAGATGTAACGGAAGAGGAAATCATTGAAGCAATACAGGCTGGGGTTGTTCATAAGTCCCCGGGAGCTGATTGCCTCCTCTGGAATTTTACTGGACATATCAACAAGTGCTGGCACCAGCATGGACTGATATTTGCCGCGATCTTATATCTTCCACGACGCAGATACCTGGGGCCTTCCTAGAAGGACTGATTGTGCCCATACACAAACCACGAGGCGGATCCAGGATCAGTGACTATCGGCCCTTGACCTTACTCAACAGTGACTTAAAGATTTTCACCCGGCTTCTGGTGGCACGCCTAAAGCGATCAGTACGATATGTTGTGTCGCAGGCCAAGGCATCTTTAGGTGGTGACCATAATATTCGCACTGCGTTGTGTCGATATAGAGATATGATCGCGCTTGCCAAAGCTCGCCAACTGCCAGGAGCTTTGGCCTCACTCGACTTTAGCCAGGCCTTTGACAGAGTCGACCACACATTTTTGATGGAGGTACTGCGACACATGGGGTATCCGGACGTCATAGTTAATGTACTGATGCGTCTCCTACGCGGCGCGACGTCCAAGGTGTTATATAATGGCCGTCTCAAGCCGTCGATACATATCCAGCGATTTGTGCGACAAGGGTGCCATCTTTCGGCGATATTGTACGCCCTCGTTTTGGAACCACTCCTCTGCGGCCTCCGACAACTCCTGACCGGGATGTCCCTTGGCGGACACACATTTTGCTGCACTGCCTATGCGGATGATCTGGTACTCCTTCTTCGCAATAATGACGATGTTCGTGCAGCACTGGTGTGGGTGGCGACCTACGGCGCGGCATCGAGGAGCCACCTCAATCTCCACAAATCACAGGCCTGTCTATAGGCAGAGGCCTACCCGACGAGAGCGTCGTACCGCTACGAATCAGTGACACAATTCGCTGTCTTGGCATTGATTTCACATATGACATGAAGCGTTTAACAGCACTTAACTACAGGCGTTTATTGAATCAGATGAGAGCAGGAATAAGTGACCACCGTCTGAGACATCTAGACCTTCTCCAACGGACAGGATATGCTAACGTCTATGTGGCGTCACGTATCCCTCATTTTGCACAGATACTCCCGATACCACCTACCCTGGCTCACCGCATGTTGGTGGTTTTGGGACCCTTTGTTAATACGGCCATGTTATTTAAGTTTCGTTATGAGTCCCTAACCCTTCCGAGGAGCAGAGGAGGTTTAGGCCTTTGTCATGTTCAGAACAGAACGAAGGCCGTGTTCGTCAGCTGTCACCTGCAACTGTGGTGACGAAGTCAGACGTGCCTCACAAGTCTCTCATTGGATGCCTTACGACCAGCCTCACTCGCGCCCCCTGGGATGATATCGGACATCCCAGCACCTTTCTCCTACATTAGCCAGTTCTTCCTTGAATTAAGCTACATCCGCACTGCACTACTACCCACACGCTTGATGATGACGAGGGCGATATATGCTGCCATGCAAATGAACATGACGCCGAATGTGATTGAAAGAAAAGACCCCACTACAAAGTGGCGCGCTGTGTGGCAGTCAGTGAATGCCACCACCCTTGATACTGACGTGCAATCTGCATGGTACGTAACTGTTAATGGGAAACAGTTGTGCCAGTCCCGCCTACATCACATCCACCTCTCTGATTCACCCTTGTGTGCCACATGCTAAGTGATTGACACGGATGAACATCGTTTCGAATGTGGGTCGGCAAAGGACGTTTGGTATTTGGTGCGTCAGATATTGGCTTTTCTCATACGCACGACTCCCGACAGGGTAACTACCCGATCACTTCTTTTCCCCGATAAGATTTATTTCCCAAGAGCAAAAACGAACTCTGTGACGTGGATCAGCGGCCACGCTGTTCACTTTCTATTCGGTAATGGCAAAAAAAAAAAAAAAACAGTACCCGATTTTTGGTATTACCTCAACGAACGACATTGTGCGATCGTCAAGAACCCTAAATATAGGCAATATTTTTCTAGTTTTCTTTGGAGCCCATTCCATAATCCACCTCGCAGCTGGATAATCGATGACATGAGAAGATAGCCATAGCACCTCTTCCCAGTTCCTTTTTTTTCATGAGATTGAACGAACAACGAAAACAACACAGCAGCGAGAAGACAGTCATCGAAAAATTCGCAGCGGGCTATAGTATGAAGCATCCTTTGTCGTAACGGGACGACTACCTATCATTCTGTTTATGTAGCCGAAGAGGAACGGCCTCCCTTTTATCCATTTGTATAAAAATAAAATAAAATTTAAATTTAAAAAAAAGCAGAAAAACAAACCTTCCAAAATCCTTTAACCTGTTTTTTCATTTTTGTTAAAAAAGTGGCTAGGATAGCTGGCTATTAAAAAAAATGCCCATTTATATTACGTACGCATTTTGTTATGATCCCAGTGTTGCACGGAGGGTAAAAATTCACAAAAAAACGAAAAAAGAAAAAAACAAAAACTAAAAATGTAGTACCATGTTGTAAAAAAAATAAAAAAAAACAAAAAAGTGAGGTCCTTGATTCAAGTCTTCCCTCGAGTGAAAAGTTTAACAAAAAAAAAAGATGGATAGAGCGTCTGCCGTGTAAGCAGGTGATCCCGGGTTCGAGTCTCGCTCGGGACACACATTTTCAGCCATCCCCATCGAGGTATATAAACACCTGTCGGCACCTGAGTGTTTTAATTAATTATCATTTATTCTAGAGAAACTGCACGGTCATCAATGCTATCTATTCTTTCGATAACAGTTACTACCTTCATATATTTGATTTTATGTGTCTACAATTTATTGCAGGATGCTTAACATGTTGTCAGTCTCAACGTTGATAATAAATTAAGAAAAATATTGGCGTCCCACGAAATACAGATGTAAAATCATCATCTTGTAGCAGATCTGGAAATGATTATCGCAGGAGGAAAAAGGCTTACGTTGGTAAATAAAAGATGAACATATGTCCTTAAAAGGTAATGGCAGTGAAATCAAAGAATATGAGTAGTTCTGAATAATCGTCTCTACCAAATTGCACAGTTACAAAGAAATCAAAAATATATGAAGGCCTAAGGAATTTCGATACAATTTAAAATTACAGCCGCATAAGTCATCTTTTCTAAATAGCTTCTCAACTGATTTTAGGGTTTTTACTGAAAACCAGCGTTATGGGAAACAACATTAACATAAATATACGACGTTCCTAACCCATTCATTGCTAAAGGAACCAAAGCAGTAATTACAACAATACTAGGTCTAAGGCACCAAAATATGCCAACGGTTTGCCTTATTTAGACGTCCTAACATCACCTGGCAAAAGGTACAATAAAATAACCCGATGGTTCCCTGAGTACTGCTAAGCTGCTGGCTGAGACGATAACAATACAAGCACTCAGAATTACGGGTAATCTATTACAATAGTGCTTAACAGACGCATAACAATAAACAGTTGCGCTTGCACACACTAAGAACCTGTGTGCACAGCAGTAACATAGGTAATATTCGACAAGCAAGATACTGGTCTTATAAGGGAAACAGTTAACAACAACCTGCACGAGAAATAAGGAAACCACTGTACGGCAATACACTCACACAACTCAAGATGCTGCCCCAATTCATGCTTTCCAGGAACCGCCAGTATAAGACTGCACTGTAGCAAACAGCACTGCGCCACAGTGTAACTAGTGCTCGGACAGTACACTCTTCGCATCGGCGGCCGACGACACTTCGGGTCAGATCCGTCCTGTTCGGCTGCTCGGTGTTGCTTCAGGGTTCCCTCTCATGTTACTGGCTCGGTCGTAACCCTAGTTCTGCGTGATGTGTCCAGTCGGCCTCGCACAATGGAACAGGGCAGTGTGATGCCGGCCGTTGTTAGTCGAGCAGCGGTCATTTAGAAAATAGTTTTATCTTGTGACTTCGGTTTTACGTATCTGATGGAAAAGAATGAGAGCAGTTGTTATTTTACTTTTTGTGACAATGATTTTACACTCCTGGAAATGGAAAAAAGAACACATTGACACCGGTGTGTCAGACCCACCATACTTGCTCCGGACACTGCGAGAGGGCTGTACAAGCAATGATCACACGCACGGCACAGCGGACACACCAGGAACCGCGGTGTTGGCAGTCGAATGGCGCTAGCTGCGCACCATTTGTGCACCGCCGCCGTCAGTGTCAGCCAGTTGGCCGTGGCATACGGAGCTCTATAGCAGTCTTTAACACTGGTAGCATGCCGCGACAGCGTGGACGTGAACCGTATGTGCAGTTGACGGACATTGAGCGAGGGCGTATAGTGGGCATGCGGGAGGCCGGGTGGACGTACCGCCGGATTGCTCAACACGTGGGGCGTGAGGTCTCCACAGTACATCGATGTTGTCGCCAGTGGTCGGCGGAAGGTGCACGTGCCCGTCGACCTGGGACCGGACCGCAGCGACGCACGGATGCACGCCAAGACCATAGGAACTTACGCAGTGCCGTAGGGGACCGCACCGCCACTTCCCAGCAAATTAGGGACACTGTTGCTCCTGGGGTATCGGCGAGGACCATTCGCAACCGTCTCCATGAAGCTGGGCTACAGTCCCGCACACCGTTAGGCCGTCTTCCGCTCACGCCCCAACATCGCGCAGCCCGCCTCCAGTGGTGTCGTGACAGGCGTGAATGGAGGGACGAATGGAGACGTGTCGTCTTCAGCGATGAGAGTCGCTTCTGCCTTGGTGCCAATGATGGTCGTATGCGTGTTTGGCGCCGTGCAGGTGAGCACCACAATCAGGACTGCATACGACCGAGGCACATAGGGCCAACATCCGGCATCATGGTGTGGGGAGCGATCTCCTACACTGGCCGTACACCTCTGGTGATCGTCGAGGGGACACTGAATAGTGCACGGTACATCCAAATCGTCATCGAACCCACCGTTCTACCATTCCTAGACCGGCAAGGGAACTTGCTGTTCCAACAGGACAATGCACGTCCGCATGTATCCCGTGCCACCCAACGTGCTCTAGAAGGTGTAAGTCAACTACCCTGGCCAGCAAGATCTCCGGATCTGTTCCCCATTGAGCATGTTTGGGACTGGATGAAGCGTCGTCTCACGTGATCTGCACGTCCAGCACGAACGCTGGTCCAACTGAGGCGCCAGGTGGAAATGGCATGGCAAGCCGTTCCACAGGACTACATCCAGCATCTCTACGATCGTCTCCATGGGAGAATAGCAGCCTGCATTGCTACGAAAGGTGGATATACACTGTACTAGTGCCGACATTGTGCATGCTCTGTTGCCTGTGTCTATGTGCCTGTGGTTCTGTCAGCGTGATCATGTGATGTATCTGACCCCAGGAATGTGTCAATAAAGTTTCCCCTTCCTGGGACAATGAATTCACGGTGTTCTTATTTCAATTTCCAGGAGTGTATATCAGCTAGTCTGCCTCATATATCGTTGTATCCAAATGGTTTATAAATGTTAAGCTGCATTCAGATCCGATGATGGCACCTTTCGTGTGTTGAAACCTGTTATCCGGTAAACGGTATTTAATCGATCTTGGGTTTTGAATTATTTCTACAGCAGAGGAATCGCCCCACTGCGCACTATGTGTTCACTGCCTAACGGAGGTGGTTTGCCGTTGCCTTCCTCCGACCGTAATGGGGATGATGATGAAGACAACACAATAGGACCAAGTCATCTCGGGGCAGGTGAAAATACTCGACCCCGCCGGGAATCGAACCCGGGACCCCGTGCTCGAAAAAGCAGAACGCTACCGCGAGAGCACGAGCTGCGGACGGTAAATAAATGGTAACATTTATTTTGACCACTGCATGTGGGACCGGCTAGTGGCAAGGAGAGGCTGCACGGACCAAGTAACTCGCTGCTTCTGACTCCATCTCATACGTCAGCTGCCGCCAAAAGGACGATTAAAATTGGTGTGCGCCTTTCTGAATACTCACTTGCGACATATCTCCCTTCTGCAAACGGCGTCTGCTGACACTCATGCTCGTCAATTTGTCAAGCTTCGTCTGTTGCTGTAAACACTGGTTCTTGTTTTATATTAGGTGTCTGGCCCTGCCTTTGCTTCTGGTTATAGCAGAGGCCTGTGAGCTTGGGATAATAGAGGGCTTGTACTGGTAGCCCTGTGGAGTACAACGTTCATTCATATGGAACTACGAATAGTGCAGTGAATTAAGACTCTTATGATTCTTGAAAGACGTGCGTAAAAATGTACAGAAAAACATTTATCATTCAACTTAATTGTATTTAAAACAATATCGATTTATTATTTATATTATTCTTTGTTCTATGTTTAAAATATTAAAAACTGTGGAAGAGTTGAATGATATTATGTAATTACGAGGACTTACTCTGGTCTTGATATTGGATGAGGATAGAGACATTGCTAAGTTCAGAAATGGCTCTGAGCATATGGGACTTAACTTCTGAGGTCATTAGTCCCCTAGAACTTAGAACTACTGAAACCCAACTGACCTAAGGACATCACGCACACACATGCCCAAGGCAGGAGTCGAACCTGCGACCGTAGCACTGTTAAGTGTACTTACGTTGCATTTTGGTTAAATATATGTGTTTGTTTGCTCTTAAAAACTTTATTTATGTATCTTTAGGAAACTAAAGACGTATTTTTCGAAATGTCAGAAAGCGCAATAGAGCGCGAGCCTTCGAATGATTGTTGTCGGCCATATGCACGGCCGCTACGTATTATTTGAATATTGCCAACATTAAACGGAAAAGAGTCGCGGAAATAACTTACGAAGTTTGCGTTTTAATTATTTAAGTTGAACACCATTTTAATTTATTTGCAAAGATTAATGGTATTCTTCATTAAATTCTTGTGGTTACCGCGTTAACACCTATTTTTACCTCATCTACGTTCAAAAATGGCTCTGAGCACTATGGGACTCAAGTGCTGTGGTCATCAGTCCCCTAGAACTTAGAACTACTTAAACCTAACTAACCTAAGGACATCACACACAGCCATGCCCTAGGCAGGATTCGAACCTGCGACCGTAGCAGTCGCGCAGTTCCGGACTGCGCGCCTAGAATCGCTAGACCACCGCGGCCGGCTATCTCATCTACGTAATTTCACAGAAATTAACTTACTCCACATTGATCAGTGATAAATATGTAATACAATGAAGTTTCTCTAAGCGAACCCTTAGCATTAAAGCAGCATTAATTTGAATGAAATTGCAGTGCAAAAAGAACCTTAGATATTTTGTTAACATACGAACTAGTTCGGTGCTTCACACCGCTCTAAACGTGTTTCATATTTGGGGGAGTTAAATCTGCTAATAATATTTCCATAAAAAAGACTGTGTAATTTTCCCATGATAAGTTTTTCTGCAGTGTAGTGTGTGCGGCGTCATTTTATGTGTAACTATGTGTATATGTGGCTACAAATTATACAGGTTAATGAACTGCACATGCACACACAGTTAAAACACACCACCTGACACACAGAACAGAATACAACAACATACACATTAAAAGCAACAGAGGCTGTTCTGTGTTTTAGAGCTTGACAAAGTGATTGTTTTTTTCCCTAAATTTGAAAATTGTTGCTTAATAAATGTTAGTGGGTGTTTTACTTTTACTTTATCTTATATTTTCTCTAAAGTTCAACATTCCAATTACACTAATTTTGGTGTGTGTTTCCCATGGGTTAATCACCCTATTGACTTTACTAGCTTAGATGAGGCAGCTTTATTGATTAATAAAATATTTGCGGGCTTCCAGTCGCGTCAGTTGATTAAAATCCCACGAGCTTTCACCCGATCACTCCTCGACTTTTGTCAAGTGATGACTGCCGCGTCGCCGTGGTCTCGCCGTTATATAGCCACGCTGCTGGCTGTGACGTCACTGATGCTCTCTACCTCGCTAAATATGGAAATGTTTCCGTCCCGCATCCGTCGCCCACATTCCAGTCTCACGATGGCCAGGACGCAGGCTATGCTGAGCTGCAAACCGCCGTTCATAAGTTTTCAGTTGTTCTTTTTCTGTGGCTTCTTTTAAAACGCTATCCCAAAAATCCTTCGTCCTAAATGACAGACGTTTCGTCGAACAGAATTCGGTGTCGATTTTCTAAAGCGTACTGTATCACTGTTGATTTTTGCTGCTACCATACTCGTATTCACATCTCGTGTATCATCCGGCATTTTCCACAGTGCGTACTGTTTTGCGACTTATTAGTAGCTACGCTAACATGGTATACTGTACACTACAGACGTTCTGAGCCCTAGATCATCCTTCACAGGCTTAATGAGCTATTGTATTTTTGCTGGTGGCTTTAATACTGATGGAATGTTTCGTCAGGAGCCAGCTGATCTTTCCCGACACTGTGCCACAGAAAGACGAGAACGCAAGTTTCTTGATCTCTTTTTAGGTGGTGTTTTTCTTGCGCATTTCACCCGTTGTACCTAGTGGTGACTGTAGCCATTTTCCTGTAAGAGTCTTCTGAGGTGGCTTAGTTTCAGTGACAGATTTTCAGCGCCTGAGACAACTTTAGGACGGTTTGCGAGGACGTTCAGAACGCCACATTTTTGTGCCGGACGGTGGTGGCTGTGAGCGTGCAGATACCTATCTGTGTGAGTGAGTTTTCTGTAGACACTGTGGCTGAGGTGCCCATTGGCCTTCCACCGAACAAGGATATCACATAAGAGCAATGCACCATCTATCTCTCTTTCCACCATAAACTTAGTGGTGTCGTGAAAGCCTTTCAGGTGTTCTGCGAATTCTCCCAGTTTCTCACGTCCTTTGGGCCAGCTGACAAAAGCAACTTGGCTTAGCTGAAGCTGTGTCCAAAGTTCAGATTTCTCCATAAACGAGTGCGCTATGGATTGAGCTACCGGGGTTCCCATTGATACGCCATCCATGCTCAAATCCTGGCCACCATATAGAAAACACGACGACACCAACATGTGCTTAAACAATCGCACGACTGTACTATCAAATAACTGGGAGGCGGGGTCTATGCAGCCTTTGAGAGGAACACACGTAAATAGGGAGGCCACATCATAACTTACCATGATATTTAATTCGGTTGATAAAATCGTCCGTGTTCTTGATGTGATGCACACACCGACCACTTGCGGTGACATGAGACTGGCCAAATGTTATTCCAGTGCATCCGTTGCTGACTCTATGGTGTTCAGAATGGGGCAAAGAGAAGAATCCGTTTTGTGGAACTTTGGTAGCCTATAAAGCGTACATGGCCTTGGCACCTGTGGGCCTCTTCCAATAATATATGTTAAAAGAATTCGCAATTGCGAATATTTGGATAACAATCAGCTGTATAATGCTAAGATATGTCCATAGGAACATTGCAGCGTAATTCGGAATAACGCAGGCACTGCAACATTGTATTTATCTGCCGAAACCGGGCAATCGACTTTCAAGGAAACTGTTTCCCTATATGGAAAAATACATAATGGATTTACGAATACAGGCTGTAGACATATGCTTGAAGACATATAGAAGCTTGAATGTGGCTTTGAGTCGTGCTCGGATTGTATAATGGTACGTCGCCTTTCGGCACGCAAGCGGCACGGACGTCTTGTTTACGTCCTCGCGGAGTTGTTTACGTGATTCTACCGTCTTAGCGAACTATATTTTCTTCGACAGGGAATGGCTTACGCCCACAGAAAATCGACATTGAAGATTTGCTTTGCACCTGAATATGCCCGACCAAAAGCACTGGAAATCGAATAATTTAGCAGAGATGAAGTCGAGATTGACTGTAACGATCTTGCTGGCGTCCACCTGTCTATAGTGAGCAGTGTGGTCCACGTTAAATTGGTTAACAAAGACATGTGTGACAAAATTCTAAGTGCAACTCGAAGTGGTCTTAAGTTCCGTCACTCTGATGGACACATAGCTGACGTAACTGTGGAACATGCGGGACTTGGACGATACGTGCATTTGAACTCCCTTTTGAGGTGCCTTCAGAGGTAGTGGTATCTGCAATCCGCCCTTATGGAAAGGTGATTAGTCATACAGCTGCAAATTGGGTTCAGTTCACTACATACTCGGTTCTCAATGGAGTACGACACATCTGCTTAGAGCTAGTGGATACTTGTTTGGGCTTATGATTTCGAATAAATGTTTCTCAAAGTTTCTCTTGATATTCAATAAGCCTCCAGTACTTCCCAATTCCCTAAAACCGTTCATTTTCTATAGCCGAATTCGTGACACCTGTTTCGGTATCGTCACCAGATTTGGACATCGATATCAACATCGAGATGAACATCCTAGCGTTGACCGTGACGAGTTGTTTGATTGCGTATCTGACCTCGAGCGGCAAGGATTTCGCGTCATTTGGGAAGACTGTCTGGCGGCTTGAATTGTGAGCAGTGTGTGCGCCTTTAATATGCATTTGTGTTGAGCATCCGAAGCTCTCCGATCGTCGACGTTACTTGCGCACACAGTTATTCTTCTACTCTTGATTTTTCTCTCGGTCTGCGGTCGTGGCTTTGTACGCTGTTCATTTTTGGCTTTCACATTTCGTGTTACTCTAAGTATTTCCTTTCAGATTTGTGTAAGGTTTTTGACGCCTACCACTCGGTTCTTTTGACCACTCTCTATTTTATAAGAAAGCTCCTACTGGCACCCCCTCACCTAGGTAGTGCGCTACTAAACCTTCATCAGCTGGTGTGGTCATAAGAAAGCAGAAATTTAAATACTGCTTTGTCTGGAGGTTGAAAATGTGAAGCACTGATTGCAGCCGTACGGTGCGCAGTATCTTCTGTAAAAATTGGCCGTCTATCGTATCGAAACAACAGAAATTATTTCAGAGACTGTCTAAAACCAAGCACTGGTTTCACGCTTAGCACTTTTGTCCACAGACAGTGCTACTCTTATTTGGTTGAAGGGTACCAGAGCACTCCAGTAAATAAGTAAAGCCATCCGTTGTGCCCGAGCGGTTCTAGGCGCTTCAATCTGGAACCGGGCTGCTGCTGTGGTCGCAGGTCCGAATCGTGCCTCGGGCATATATGTGTGTGATGTCCTTGGGTTAGTTAGTTGTGGTGTGCGTACTGTAAGACCTTCGGTACACACACCATCAGATTATTTGACTTGTCGCTCTAACGAAGTAGGCGAGTGTCAGCAATATGTCTCGTGGTCTTATCGTGGTGTGTTTATCTTCTGCTGTTAGGTCAGACGATAGAAATTGCACTTGCACACTTAGGGTAACAGATTGACAGTGACGATCTTTAAACAGAACTTGATTAATTTTCACACACATTTATTAAAATAATAAAAAGCATAGACATTACGTAACTTGATTCTGGATGCTATTTATAATTGACAATCTGACATTCATTTGGTCTTGGTACGTTAATCTTATTCTCACATATCTCTGATACTTGACAAAGTGTATATTCATTTCTCTTCGTGGCTATGTACAGGAATATGATAATCTTATTAGGCGCAGACTGAAATTTGACTATAGACTGGTACAATCTAATGCAGACTGGTACAGTCTGGTGCAGACAAATGCAGACTGACTAATCGGAGGTCTGTATGGTCGTTATAATACCTCGCGCGTCCATGTATCACTGCGCGAGTGTGATCCGCGAGGAGAAAAGGTTCTACGTTAGCAGCAATTTCATTGGCTGCGTTACATATTAATACAAGGATTGGCGGAAGCAGAATTTGGTCCGTCTCTAAGGCAGCGCCACCTCATAGTGTGAAGGCGGACGAGCGCTGCGCCTGCGCTGTTGTGCTGATGACCTCAGATGTTAGGTCCCATAGCGCTTAGAGCCATTTGAACCATTTTTTAAATAAGTTAATGAATCATCACACATTTACGCCCACGGTTAGTGTCTTGACGCTAGCCTTCCACGTTCACACCACTTCGACATCTTGCAAGTCTGCAATTCTGTCTGTTAGGTGACAGTGATTGTTACATGTACAGTTTAGAACCGTGTTTGTGTTGAGCATGATGACGTGAGAAGCTAATGGGTGACAGCTGTTGTCAGTACATAGCCTTCCTTCTCCTTTCTAACAGCCCAAAGAGAGCCGCAAATGTTAACTTTCCCATCCGTCGGTTGACGGACCATAAATTATGGTACGTGCCAACACTCTGTAGGTGTGACGAATTTGGAATTTAACACGGGAAATTGACGCAAAGTTAATTGATCGGAACATTTCTCCCCATCAGAATGAGATTTCACTCTGCAGCGCAGTGTGCGCTGATATGAAACTTCCTGTCAGTTTAAAACTGGGTGCCGGACCGAGACTCGAACTAGGGACCTTTGACTTTTGCGAGCAAGTGCTCTATCATCTCAGCTACCCAAGCACGACTCACGGTTCGTCCTCACAGCTTCACAACTGTCAGTATCTCGTCTCCTACTTTCCAAAATTTGCAGAAGCTCTCCTGCGAACCTTGCACAACTAGCACTGCCGAAAGAAAGGATATTGCGGAGACATAGCTTAGCCACAGCCTGGGGGACGTTTCCAGAATGAGATATTCACTCTGCAGCGGAGAGTGTGCTGATATGAAACTTCCTCGCTTGCTCGCGGGAGGCAAAGGTCCCGAGTTCGAGTCTCGGTCCGGCACACAGTTTTAATCTACCAGGAAGTTTTATTTCTCCCCACCATCTATCATTCTCTTGTCGGCAGCAACTTAAGTAAGAATATTCGGAAGAAAGATGACGTAACTCTCGCGAAACCTTGTGGGTTAGATTTAAAGAACCTGATTTAAAGATGACTGTCCGATCGTTATGGGACCACAGTTGTATATCTCGATCGTTAATCATGAGAATACGATAAGACAGATAACAGTACGTATACAATAGACAGTACGCAAATTTGACAAAGAATCTGCATCATTGGTACAATGTGACCTCCGCCATTTTCTGTAATGTCGCTTGAGGATTATATATGTAGATGAAACTTTTTCGTCACCAAAATTCCCACCGGATGCATTTTATGACGATATCCAACACCTCCCAATAAAACGATTGCCCAGAGCACTAGAATACTAAACTGATAAAATTCACGAGCAGTGTAAGTCGTCTTATTGCAGGCAAGTAAATTTTACGTGCATCATATTTATGTGTTACTGAAACCTCTTAAAGTAAAGCTGCCCTGTATCTAAAGTTGGTCTGCACAGCTTACTGCTTCATTGAGCCTAATTCTATCGAAGAAGTCACCGCCTTGCATTCCTCTAACCTTTGAGCTAGTTTATCCAACCATTTATAATGCGACGTGCAGTTCTACGTGAACAAAAACCACGCAACTTGGCATTTCTCCCCATTAACAAATCAGTTACAGAGATGAAGGAAGGGATAAATGACGGAACAGTCCGTCGGAACGAGCAGTGGGTCTTTGGATTAGCAGCCTGCAACTTTCCCACTTCGTCAGTGAGCAGCCACCGACGAACTATTGGCTCCTTCTAACCCAGAGAAATTGTGTAGTTTTAACACACTGTGTGGTGTTTCTGTCACACTTTTCGGCCAGTTTACATTTCTGTTTTACTTATACTTGCTAGCAGTCGGACGTGAAGATTCAGTAGCAGCATGGTAGGCAGAGAATGCCGTGCACTGAGTCTTGCGGTGGATGGTTGCAGACCTTGGGAACGCGCCTGCTAGCGGTGACTTTGTCAAGCTGGAGTACCGTATAGACAGCCGGCAATAACACAATGAGCGCAGTGCGAAGCAGTACAATGGTTTTAGGTAATGTTAATTAATTGAACACTGCTATGATTCTCCAGCGGTACTGTCAACATTAGTTGCACTGCTGATAAAAGGTTAATAATAATTCCGTAACGTCATCAACTAGAGTATAAGCGTAAATGAGCATTACATTTTAACTTAGTTGTTGTTGGTGGAAGACGACGGAATAATCAGAAGCGCGCGCTGAAAAAGCAGGAGACAAACTTTTTCTTTAAGTCACTGCGAGTCTCCTACTGGGGCACAAGCGAGTCGACAGGCGCCGGCACGGTCGAGTGGAATACGATTCCGATAATTATTCGTCGCAGCTAACACTTTGCCCTCCGCCCGTCTCGTACAAATTTATTCGCTTGGCGCCGGCAGCGCTAATTCGGATTACTTGGCTTATCGCCGATCGTTCTTGACATTATCGGGAGATTATAAATTATTGCATTTCACTAATCTCATCGTTAGTTCTCGTAAGTTCCCAATCTTGTTCCCCTACTTTCATGAAATTTCGAGAATATACACATGTGAATAAATACAAACTTTGTTTGTTTCACATATTTGTTTATTTGCATTGTGTTTGGTATTTAATATTCTCAACCATACGATATGCAGCAAAACTGTCTCCAAGATGCAACGCAACTCCACTTGCACATTAAGTTTATTGTTTTTTTTTAAATTTTGTATCATACACGGCAGTTTCTTCGTTTTCGTTTATTGGTTTCTGAAGTACATAGCCCTATTAGTTGGTATTGCTTTACGTGACAGGAAAGTCTGTCAACCGGATGATGATGAGATATGCGCCATTTAGAGGAAACCTCCAGGTTTTGCTCCGTGCATTCATTGTAAATAATCGTATCGTCTCTTTCATCTGCAATGATGCAAGGGCACAAGTACGTATAAAAACAAAGTTCTTGACATGTGCAACTTATTGTTACCTCAACAAAGCACCAACAGAATACAAACGATACTAAAGTGGTGTCGTCGGCAACTACGGCCGGACACTGGGTAATACTATGCTCACAATACCACTGTGGTGTCGCCGGCCACTGAGCACTACTATGCACACCACACCACTGTGGGGTCGCTGGCCTTTGAGCGATGCTATGCACACCACACCCCTGTGGTGTCGGCGGCCGCTGAGCAATATTTGCACATTACACCACTGTGGTGTCGCTGGCCACTGAGCAATATTATGCACATGACACCACTGTGGTGTCGCCGGCCACTGAGCGATACTATGCACACTACACCACTGTGGAGTCGCCAGCTACTGAGCGATATTATGCGCATGACACCACTGTGGTGTCGCCTGCCACTGAGCGATAATATGCACACCACACCACTGTGGTGTCGCGAGCCACTGAGCGATACTATGCACGCCACACCACTGTGGTGTCGCTGGCCACTGAGCGCTACTATGCACATCACACCACTGTGGCGTCGCCGGCCACTGAGCTATATTATGCACATACCACCACTGTGGTGTCACTGGCCACTGGGCAATACTATGCTCACGACACCACTACGGTGTCGCTGGCCACTGAGCGATATTATGCACAGGACACCACTGTGGCTTCGCCAGTGGTGTCATGTGCATAGTATCGCTCAGTGGCCTGCTCTTCCTCAGTGGTGTCATGTGCATAATATCGCTCTGCTGTCCAGCGACATTACTTCTGGCGACACCACAGTGGTGTCATGGGCATATTATTGCTCAGTGGCCGGCAACACCACAGTGGTATTGTGAGTATAGTATCGCTCAGTGAGCGGCGACAGCACAGTGGTGTCATGTGCATAATATTGCTTACTGGCCTGCGTCTCCTCAGTGGTGTCATGTGCATAATATCGCTCACTGGCCGGCGACTCCACAGTGGTGTGGTCTACATAGTAGAGCTCAGTGGCAGGCAACACCACAGTGGTGTGGTGTGCATAATATTGCTCAGTGGCCTACGACTCCACAGTGGTGTCCTGTGCATAATATTGCTCAGTGGCCGGCGACTCCACAGTGGTGTGGTGAGCATAGTATTGCTCAGTGTCGGTGACACTACAGTGGTGTCCTGTGCATAGTATCGCTCAGTGGCCGGCGACTCCACAGTGGTATCACGTGCCTAACATCGCACAGTGGCCAACGACACCACAGTGGTGTGGTGAGCATAGTATTGCTCAATGGCTGGCGACACTACAGTGGTGTCCTGTGCATAGTATCGCTCAGTGGCTGGCGACTCCACAGTGGTGTCACGTGCATAATATTGCTCAGTGGCCTGCGACACCACAATGGTGTGGTGTGCGTAGTATCGCTCAATGGCTGGCGACACTTCAGTGGTGTCCTGTGCATAATATCGCTCAGTGGCTGGCGACTCCACACTGGTGTCATGTGCATAATATCGCTGAGTGGCCAGGGACACTATGCTCACGATACCACTGTGGAGTCGCCGGCCACTGAGCGATAATATGCACAGGACATCACTGTGGTGTCGCTGGCCACTGAGCGATATTATGCACACCACACCACTGTGTTTTCGCCATCCACTGAGCGCTACTATGGACACCACTCAGCGATATTTTGCATGGGACAACAGTGTGGAGTTGCAGGCCACTGCACAATATTATTCACATAACACCACTGTGGTGTCGCCGGTCACTGAGCGCTACTATGTAGACCACACCACTGTGGAGTCGCTGGCCAGTGAGCGATATTATGCACATGACACCACTGTGGTGTCGCCGGCCACTGAGCGATACTATGCACATGACACCACTGTGGTGTCTCCAGCCACTGAGCGATACTATGCTCATGATACCATTGTGGTGGCGCCGGCCATTGAGCGATACTATGCACACGACACCACTGTGGTGTCGCCAGTCGTAATGTCGTTGGACAGCAAAATGTTAACAGTGCTTCGGAAGGCGTTGTGGCGTTGTCTTCTCTTTCCGACATGTTCGAAAGAACTGACACGACTCGGAATCTGTAGGTGAGGTACATTATATGTGAATTGAAAGTGGAGGTGAGGAAAGGAAAGGAAAGGGGCTATTGATGCCAACTGTATCCGGACTTTACATGGAACCAGCGGCCTCCAGTGAAAATGTGTGCTGGATCTGGATTACAGCCCAGGATCTTCTGCTTGTTACGCATCTGCATTGACCATCAGTACTCAGCGTCTATCGCCCCAGGGTGGACTGTCTGGGCACGCTTCTTGCCCAACCCTAGCTACCACCTAGCATCACCTCTCCGCAATTCCTGTCATGTCCTCCATGTTCCCTACTTTGAGAGTCTCGCAAGTCAGACGCAACTGTGCATCCGCACTGAAGGTAGTCAATTCACTGCCCATCGAGGAGAATCAGTTATGATAATGCGTGGTGTCCTTTCTTTCCGGCATGGGATTGTGGGTCGAGCGAGAGCCCTGCCAAGATAATACGCACAGGTGGAATAAACACTGTGTCTGGGTGCCGCAATTGGTTAAATCAACTGCGTACTAGGCAGGAGATACTGGATTCGAACACACACATTTTCACTCACCGCCGCTGATTCCGCATAAATTCCCGACTCAGCTGACATCAATAGTTTCTTCCCTTACCTTTCTTCCCCCTCCACCTTCAATTTACATATAACGTTAAACGTTACGCTCATTTATAACTTTTACCAGTGCCGTGACACGGCACCATATATTTTTGGCGGATAACAGTATAAACAGTGGAATGGCAACCAGCATTAATAAAACCCTTGACAGCCAGTGGCGGAATACAGCGTTCTTTTAATGGGGAAAATTGTTGGCCTGGGCTGTTGCGTACATTAGTAACAGCAAGGTATATGGCAGCAGCCATGTGTGGATGTACAGCCACCAGGCACGGTTACTGCACAGGATGTGCAGATTTCTGTGCTAATGATTTTATGTCTCGAATGAAAAACAGCCCACAGTTGCACGAAATTCTGTTTATTTTAAACCTTGACCAAGGTTTCTCTTATAATAATGTAGCCTTCTTCAGAATTCATAGTCGGCCAGCGTGGCCGAGCGGTTCTAGGCGCTTCATTCTGGAACCGCGCGACCGCTACGGTCGCAGGTTCGAATCCTGCCTCGGGCATGGACGTGTGTCTTGTCCTTAGGCTAGTTAGGTTTAAGTAGTTCTAAGTTCTAGTGGACTGATGACGTCAGAAGTCCCATAGTGCTCAGAATCATTTGAACCATTTTTGAATCAGAAGTCATACCCACTAATAAATGAAAAACATCTTAGCCCAGCGGCTGCGTCAAGACCAATAAAATAACTTCAACAGACATAAGCCTGTTGCGAACATAAGCAAAATTACATTTGGCAACGTACGTCCTCCGCCACTACCTCTGTTATACTCAATATGAAATTTCACTTATGTTCAAAACAGACTTATGCGTGTTGAAGTAATTTTATTGGTCTTGACGCAGCCGCTGAGATAATACATTTTTCATTTATTAGTGTATATGACTTCTGAAGGAGACTATATTATTATAGTAGAAACCTTGGTCATGATTTAAGATAATCATAATTATGTGCAACTGTGGGGTGTCTTTAATTCGAGACAATTTCGTAACAGTTGCTGTTGTCGCTGCTATGATGAAATTTTGTTTTTATGTCCACTTAGGCTCAAGGAAGTACAGAGTGTGGACATAAATACCAAAATGTCAATGCAATAACACATTACCATGCACAATACGGCGTAGGAAACAGTTTGCCATTCAAAGCAGCTTCCAGGATAAATAAAGGTCCCCTAAGGTATTCAAGTGAATATACTTCCTGCAAAATAGTGATTTGGGGACTACAATTCATCGTCGTGCTCATAAAGCCAGTCCTTGTCTTTGCTAGCCGTATGAAAACACGTCCTGTCGTCTTGGAATACAGCATCACCATTGCCGAACTAATATTGTACAGTGACATGAACCTGATCAGCCAAAATGGTCACATAATCATTGGCAGTAGTACGACCTTGCAAGGTAATCATGGGGCCCATTAAATACCACCATATGGCCGCCCAAACCAGCACCGAACATCCATCTCTTTCATTCTTAAGACGTAAACTTGTCCACAAGTTCCAAACGGTGTGAAATAAGACTCATCAGACCAAATGACATTCTCCCGTTGCTCCATAATCCAGGTTGTATGGTTCTGGCACCATGTTTTCCTGTTACGGGCAGTGCTTCCCAATGAGCGGTTTTGTAATTCAGCTTGCCCTGCCCATGCTTACGAAGCTCCCTCCGTGTTGTTTTTGTGCTGACAGGGTTCGCGAGTGCGACATTTAGTTCTGAAGTGAATTTTGCAGCTGTCATCTTCTTATTTTTCGTCGCAGTCTCCTTCAACGACCGTCCGTCACGAACAATCAACACACACTTTCGTCCGCGTTGTACTTAGCGGATGATGTTTTCCCGCTCCCCCTGTAAGCGGTATAAAGCCTTATTACGGTACCTCTTGAAATAGGGACGTTCGCCAGGGAGGGAAGTTCGCCGTTTTGCCTTTCTATTTCAACAGATCTGTCAGCACTCACTGCCATCTGTTGTCGATCAAGAGAAAAATAATGATTCAAAGCATGCCCATTCTATGTTGCCATCTGGTGGTAGCACAGAAAATTACGTACTGTCCTCACAATCAGTAGTGGAACGCATTTCTTGAGAGACTGAGACAGACACTTTTTCCATCTCCACCATTTGAGATCGGTTTTCGCTACTGTAAGTATAAATAAATTATTATTTTGACTGCTAAAGTGTATAAATATGTGCTGCGAGTGAAACGACAAAGAATTAATTTTAAATTAGTTAACAATGCTGTGATATATTATTGTATAATAAAGCGTGCTACTGGTGGGAATTTCGCTATTAGAGTGGCGAATTTCCCTCCCGTTCTCGTCTGACGCCATACATCGACATTTATTAGATTACACTCGTGAACAGTAAAAGAGATTATTGTAGAAGAGCTACCTTACATAATATTTTGAGAATTTTTCCTTTAATTGACCACTTAAATAATGTTTATTAATATTCATCGATTTTAATGTTGACTATAATTTTGGGGAAATTGGAAGTTGATGAACATTTCATATTCTGTTAACCTGTTTAAAATTAGCAAAATTGCCGTTCTCTATTGACTTTCCAGTCAATACAGTTAGACAATCGAAGGGTCTGTGCGGTAAATGGAAAGAAGAGGATTTAAAAAGTGCTGTTACAGCTCTTCGCAATGGACAATCTGTGTATGCTGCCGCTAAATTGTGTGGGATTCCGAGGAAAACTCTTGAAGACCACGTAAACCGTGCTGGTAGCCGATCACCAAGAAAGATGTTCGGCTGGCCACCAACTCTTTCAGTGGATCAAGAAAATGAACTTGTTACCCCGATCATGAGACTCTAGTCTGTGGGATTTGGGATTACAAAATAAAAACTACAGACGATGGTATTTGACTATTGTGCAAAGAGAAAGATCCCAAACATGTTTAGAAATGACTGTGCAGGGAAGTTTTGGTTTCAAGGATTTGGTGCACGCCACCCTGAAATAGTTTTCAGAAACGGAGAAAGTTGGAGTTACGGAAGATTGATGCGTTTTAACGCTGAAAGAGTATCCCAGATTTATAGTCTTCTGGGCAAAGTTTATGATGTCATGAATCTTTCATCTACCCCACGGCTGATCTAAAATGTGGATGAAATAGGATTGTAACTCACTCTTAATCCACAGGAGAAAATTTTAGCTTTCAAAGGTTCAAAGCCTGCTCACGTGGCAACACATGGGGAAAAGGGAGAAACTGCGACAGTCTTTGCCAATGGAACAAATTTCATCCCCCCCATGATTATATACAAGGGAAAGGACAGGAATGATATTTGGGGTGATGGATTGCCACCAGTCTCGATATTTTGAATGACACCTAAGGGTACATCACTGTCGATTCATTCTGTAGATTCATGGAACATTTTAAGCGCCACAGACTGCCAGGAAAAGCACTGTTCATTTTGGATGGACACAAAAGCCATTTGGACGAAGCAGTCTTGAATATAGTGGAAAGATAAAACGTTGAATTCTCTGTCTGCCTGCTCATTGCTCTCATGAGGTGCAACCCCTGGATAAAAGTTTATTCTGAGCACTGACAGTTTATTGAAATAAAGCGGTACACAACTTACACGGCGATACCCTGAACCCCCTGTATCGAAGATCTATTTTCCTGTAATATTTACAGAGGCTTGGCTGAAGACAGCAGTCCGAAGCAACGCTATTTCCGGTTTTAAGGCAACCGGGATTCACCCTTTTAATCCGGAAGCCATACCAAAGAAAGCTTTCACCCCAAGAACTGTCTCAGATAATCCAGTTCCTCGCGAACAGGGCTCTGCAGGCACATCTCAAAATGATCTGGAGAGCAACGACATTCATAATGTTTCTTTTCATGACCTTATGTCAACTCCTAATATCCAGAGGAAAAGGATAACAAACTCGAGGAATTCGTCAGCAGTTTTGATCACTCGAAATCTCTTCTCTTCCAACGAAGACGGAAATAATTCCACGAAGAACACAGAAAGCAAGCAAGTACGTCGGAGCCTGTTTGAAGAAAAAATAGACACAGCAAACACAAAGAGCTGCAGCCTGAATGCAATGGAGACTGTGGAGAAGATTACTACCATCCAAGAGAAAGGCAAGTGGAGTGGTACCAGTGTGTAAGTTGCCAGAACTGGTTTCACGAAGACTGTGACAATCAGTCTGTGAAGAAGTGTGGCTTATGTAGGTTTGTAATAACTTGGGCGCTGATATAGATTAACGTGCACGGAAATGTCACAAAAATTATCTAAAATTGTATTTGTATGTCCAGTAGAATTTTCAAGTGTCTTTTGTAAACAGCAGAATTTAAAATAAACAAAATTTGATTTCAGGCGAAATTCCCTCCCTGGAAGGTAAGTTCGCCAGTTGGCTACACTGTACAGAAAAAATTTCCTATCATTTAATACTTCACTTTCAATAGCTAATGGAGTTTTTATTTCATATATACAGGGTGCCTCAAAAAAATGTATACACACTTTGAACTGACATAGACAATTTATTTCCCATTCTACAACGTTAAATATCTGTGAGAAAGTAATGTTATGTTTCTTCAACAGGTGGCAGCAGTGGCAAGGAAGTAACTGCAACATGGTGGACGTGCGTTTGAGCTTTAAAGCGCGGAGGCAGATAATTAAGTGGTACTGGAAGTTTGAGAATGTAGCTGCGGTTCGAAGACAGTGGATAAGTGAGTATGGTACAGAACCACCTTCAAGGTTAACAATTACACATCTACGAGACGAATTCGAAATTCATGGAACAGTGTGTGATGTGCATAAAGATCGATCAGGGCCACCTCGTACAACTACAACTGGTAATTCCACAACTGCGGTCTTGAAACTGTTTCAGCGTTCGCCTCAAAAATCTTTTAGGCAAGCGGCAGATGAGAGTAATGTAAGTGCTAGTAGTGGGCTACGCATTCTGAAGAAAGGCAAGTTTCATGTGTACATTCCAAGGCTGATGCAACAGCTAAGTGACGACGATCCAGATCGAAGGTTAGAATTTTGTGAATGGGTTCAGGAGATGGTGAGACGTGAACCGGGATTTATGTGTAGCATAATTTGGTCGGATGAAGCCCAATTCAAACTCAATGGAACTGTCAATAGCCACAACTGTGTGTACTGGGCTGAAGATAATCCTCACATTACAGTTGAAAAGGCTGTAAATTTGCCTGGTGTAAATGTGTGGTGTGGTTTGTCTGCAAGGGGACTCATTGGGCCTTTCCACTTTGAAGATACTGTTACTGGAGAAACGTACCTAACAGTGCTTGCTTACTCTGTATTCCCTGCCATTTGTGCATTATACGGTAATGATGAGTTTTATTTCTAACAAGATGGCTCCCCGCCGCACTATCATATGGATGTATGAAGCATACCTTGGAACACAATGTGCCAGGCCAGTGGATAGGACGCAGGGGACCAATCCATGCTCTCCAGACCTCACGCCGTTGGATTTCTTCTTATGGGGCACAGTAAAGGATGAGGTGTACAAACGGAAACCACGCAACCTGGACACACTTTGGAATGAGATTCAGGCGGTGTACGCAGAAATCTCATTGGATACTTCGGTATGATGTACGGAATCAGTGGTGACTCGTACTCAGAAATGTATTGATGCTGAAGGCCACCAGTTTGAACATTAATCACATATGCCAAGTGCATTTATTTTTCCAATTGGACTTTAAGCTTTCCATTTCCAGAAATTTAAGATTGTAGAACGGGAAATAAATTTTCTATGACGCTTCAAAGTGTGTATACATTTTTTGACGCATCCTGTAGGAGTAAATTTATCATATTGAAAAATATTTCATTATGTTTTCACGAATGAAAACAATTTAAAATATTGTTTTGTAAATTGGTGGCGAACATCCCTCCCTCTACCCTACCAAACATTTCGACTCCCTTGGTTCCGAAAGTACCTTCGTTACGATCGCAAACAATTTGCCCGCCTGCGAATGCACTGTGCTCCGACATAATGCACTCACAGCTATACAGAGCACTGTTCTGACCACAGCTGACACCTGCAGCGTACTGAGGACACAATACAGCTGCCATTCATGGTCAAGTACAGTGGCACAACGTACAGGCTTTGCTAGCATCTGCATATTTGTTCACGCATGCATTTCTCTCACTGTTTCCATATTTTTGTCCCACCCATTATAACATTGCAGGACCTCATGTAACTTCTACAAATTATTGAATCTTACGATACCGTTTTTTCCTACCATGGTTATATCTGTTTACAGGTATACATCGTCTGATTCATGTTTTCGGATATTTACACAATGTGGCAGCAGTCTGGCGAAGTTCTGTCGTGCTTAAAGTTAGGTGAGTATATTTCGAAATTTTTGCCTCTGGTTATGGTACGAGAATTAGTTTACCTACAAATCTGACAGCAAAATATAAATTACAGCTTCGCTCACACTTTTATTTTATAAAATTAAAATATAGAATCTTACGAGAACCATGACTTGTTGAGTTTACCGACCTACATTACGATGACTTTATGATGCGGCTCAACATCTGTGTTTCTAATAAAAGGTTAATTTAACTATTCACTTCCGTAAACACGTTTTATTTCCATAATATTTTCAAAGAAACAGAACAACTAATTTTGATTTGTGTTAAACATGACAAGCTGATGTTTAATATAGCATCAATTTGAATCAATCTGTGTTCTGGATGCTTTTAGAACGTTGTAGGACTACTACACATTGTAAATTGGCGCTAAGGACACGACCACTAGCTCACTAGTTTATCGATTATGCCATAGTACACTTCACGAGACCCTTTGCATGCACAGTAAGAGAATGGTGGCCGAGCGGTTCTAGGCGCCACAATCTGGAACGCGCGATCGCTGCGGTCACAGGTTCGAATCCTGCCTCGGGTATGGGTGTTTGTGATGTTCTTAGGTTAGTTAGGTTTAAGTAGTTCTAAGTTCTAGGGGACTGATGACCACAGCAGGTAAGTCCCATAGTGCTCAGAGCCATTTGAACCATTTGAGCCAACAGTAAGAACAAATAATTGCTGCAAAGTTTTGTTACACATACTGTGACTTTATGCGCTGTGGAAAATGTTTGTGATGTGTCGACTGAATGGTAAAATGTACAGCATAACAAATTAATGAATTATACTTCAGTCATAGGTGAAAGACAATCCTGTACTAACTTCTGTTTTCATTACGCTTATCAACTGAACCTTAAGAAAGGCAAGTCTTCCGGTCCAGATGGTATACCAAACAGGTTCCTTTCAGAGTATGCAGACACAATAGCGCCTTTCCTAGCAATCATATAGAACCGCTCTCTTGACGAAAGGTCTGTTCCTAAAGCTTGGAAAGTGGCACAGATCACATCAATATTCAAGAAAGGGAATAGGAGTAACCCATTCAATTACACACCCATATCACGGACCTCAATTTCCAGTAGGATTTTGGAGCCTATACTGTACTCGAAAATTATGAATCACCTTGAAGATAATGACTTATTGATAGATAACCAACACGGATTCAGAAAATATCATTCTTATGCAACACAGCTAGCTCTTTATTCCCATGAACTAATGTGTGCTGTCGACAAGGGATCTCAGATCGATTCAGTATTCCTAGATTACCAGAAGGGTTTTGATACCGTTCCTCACAAGCGATTATTAATGAAATTACGTGCGTATGGAGTATCGTCTCAGTTGTGTGAATGGATTCGTGATTTCCCCTCAGAGAGGTCACAATTCACAGTGATAGACGGTAAATCATCGAGTAGAACAGAAGTGATATCTGGCGTTCTGGAAGGTAGTGTCATAGACCGTCTGCTTCCTGATTTACATAAATGATCTAGGTAATAATCTGAGAAGCCCCCTTCGATTTCTTGCAGATGACGCTGTAATTTACCGTCCAGGAAAATCATCAGACAATCAGTTCGAATTACATAATGATCTAGAGAGAATTTCTCTATGGTGCGAAAAGTGGCAACTAGCACTAAAAAAGAAAAGTGCGATGTCATCCACTTGGGTACTAAAAGAAATCCGATAAATTTTGGGTATACGATAAATCGCACAAATCTAAGGGCTGTCAATTCGACTAAAGACCTAGTACTTACAATTAAGATCAACTTAAATAGGAAAGACCACATAGATAATACTGTGTGGAACGCGAAACAAAGACTGCGCTTTGTTGGCAGAACACTTAGAAGATGCAACAAACCCACTAAAGAGACAGCCTACATTACACCTGTCCGACTTCTGGTGGAATATTGCTGCGCGGTGTGGGATTCTTACCAGATAGGATTGATGGAGGACGTCGAAAAAGTGCAAAGAAGGCAGCTCTGTTCGTGTTATCGCGCAATAGGGGTGACAGTGTCACTGATATGATACGCGAGTTGGGGTGGCAGTCACTGAAAGAAAGGCGGTTTTCTTTGGGGCGAGATCTATATACGAAATTTCAGTCACCAACTTTCTCTTTCGAATGCGAAAATAATTTGTTGACACCCACCTACGTGGGGAGAAATGATCATCATAATAAAATAAGAGAAATCAGAGCTCGAACGAAGGATTTTGGTGTTCCTTTTTCTCACGCGCCATTCGAGAGTGGAATGGTAGAGAAGTAGTATGAAAAATGGTTCGATGAACCCTCTGCCAGGCACTTCAGTGTGAATTGCAGAGTAACCATGCAGATGTAGAACCAGAGCCCTATACACTGAAGCCAACTGCAAGATATATAAATTAAACTTCATTATAAAGTTTTCCTCTTTAAACATGTCTATGAATACTGCATCAACAGTGTTGCTCAGTTATTTGCAATAAATTTGGACTTACAACATGCGTCGTTTAATAGCAGGAGAACTTTATATTCTGGACCATGTGTGGATCCACAGTAAACTGATATATTAACCTCCTCTTATTTTTAAGCTAATGATTTTATCTCCAGTTACGCTCAAGAAAATAAAGTCTCAGTGGTGCATGCTTGTTATTAAAAGAAACAGTATCACAATGAAGTCACTACACAAACTCATTAGTTTTCTAACTTTTTGAGAAAGATGGCAACCGACGAAAAGTGCGAAAAATATGACGCGAGTGCACAGCATAAAATGTCAGAAATGTAAAAGAAATGGTGGCTATTATAATATACGACGGCACAGTACCTCAAGAAGGAAGGAGATGAATGTAAGAGCAGTATGGGGACTGGCCACACACTCTGACGCGGACCACGGCTGAACGTGAAATGAAGAGATGCGACTCTCCCAGCTTCGAGGAGATACGAAAGAAACACTAATGCTTTATTCATGTTTCCATCATAAGAGGAACGCAACCGAAGAAGTTAGCAGGGTCTCTGATGAGCTCGACCTCCGACAGTACAGAAACACTGCAGCAAGTTCACTGCTTAAAGAAGAAGAATAACACATGACCATACTAAGTACAATTTTTTCTCTATTCAATATCATATTCATGGCACTGATGTTAACAGGCAGTCGGTTAGTGTGTCAAGGCAATGATTTTGAAAATAACTGCACTTTGAATTGCTAGGGTACCACCCCTGATTCTTAATTAAGCGTCTGTGAGAATAAAGGAAAACTTTGAGGTACACAGATGACATTGTAATTTTGTCAGACAAAGATGATCTGGACGATGCTTTGAACAGAATGCATAGTCTCTTGAAAACAGGTCATATGATGAATTTAAGTAAATATGAGTTTTTCTACTTTAGGGACAAAATAACTGACAATGTTCGAAGTGGAGAGGATACAAAATGCAAACTGCCGACAGCAAGAAAAGGGTTTCTAGAAAACCCAAAAATGAGTTATACATTGGGATCTGGGTGATGAAGAGTAGGCAGATTAATACACAAAGGAAAGACAGTATTCAACCATCAAATGGCGTCTCTGTCGGAGTTAAAAATCGTCACTCCATGTTGAACAGTCATGAGTCATTGACTTGTGCCCTTCATGCAATGGCTGTATGGAAGTGTGTTTAATTGAAAGCAAAAGACATTATTGGCCTTCAGCTGCTTTCACGAGTATTTTCCCTTGTTAGGTTTGAAGACTGTAACAATCCGATGACTGTTTCACTGCTGAAGGGCCAAAGATGTTACAGTTAAATTAATGATGTTGCTGAATGCAGTAAAAAGGAAAATGTCTGTGTGCTGATGTTTGATTACAAGCAAAATGTACGCTCATCAAGTATTCCTGTTCAGGATATACTTTACTTGAAACAGCTAAAGCTCAATGATTTTAATATACATAATTAGAAAAGTCTGCAGATACCATGAAGGCGAAGTCAACAAAGGTGGAAATGAATTTTGCTCATTTCTGCACTTTTGCATCCAGAAAAGTTTACCTCCTTATACACAGACAAAATTTTCTCCCAAATGATGTAGATAGCACTGTAAACAACATGGTGAGCCATCATGACAGGACCTATATCCTTACAGGGTGTCCCGTAATGATCGAAAAGCCACCAAGTAAATTCTTAGTGGAAAGCGTTGACCATGCTATATTAGTATTTAAAGATTGTTGGTCAATCTGTTTTAAAAAGTCTTGCCTCTGTGAATCATGATGGGAAATTTTCCTAAGGAATATAAAATTTCTTTTTCCCTTCCTAAATGGATAAGTTTTGAGTATGATGCACGTTATGTCGGGCAAGTGAAAACTGAAAACTAAGGATCCTCTACGTCCCAATAAGTTAGAATATCCTGAAAAATGAGTGCTCATCAACGTCAAAAAAATTCAAAGTAAATTTAAAGTGAAAGGGATTGTTCCACCTGAGTATACGTAATTTTATGAACAATTACAAGAATGGTCAATAGCAGGAGAAAAACAGTGACGACGATCCAGAAGAGTGGTTTGTTTTATTGTGTTTTGCTTCACCACTTCAGTTCCAACTATGAATAAAAAGGTAATAGTCTCATCTGAGTTTGCAGTCGACCACATTTACTAATTTTATAATGAAATCAACATTTTTTCCAAGTATGAATTTCATTTATTGTAACAAATAGTTGTTCGTTGCAAAAATATCACGAGTCAGCAATTTTTAAATTTAATTATATGCTAAACTATATATTAGAAAGCAAAAATACATAATGCAACAAAATCTTTGAATACTCAGTAATGATGGACATCCAAATAAGAACAATTACACAGACGATTAATTCTGCAGGAAGTTTCTGTCTTCCCCTGTGAAATTTTACTCTTGTGTCTCATGATGTTTTTGAAATGACCTGTAAAGTAATACGGTAGGAAATTTTTTCCATAGTCTGTTATTTTGTCTGGAATGTAGCCCTATACGGAAGTGAAACATGGGCCTTAAGCACTTCAGACAATACGAGAAAGGAAGCTTGTGAAATATGTTGCTACAAAATGATGGATATTAAATTACAATGAAATGAACAGCCTCAGCTGCTTACAGGCGTTGACATACGTCAATGGGGACAAATGAAAATGTGTGCCCCGACCGGGTCTCGAACTAGGGATCTCCTACTTACAGGGCAGACGCTCGATCCATCTGAGCCACTGAGGGCACAGAGGATAGTGCGACGGCAGGGATTTGTCTCTGGCACGCCTCCCGCGAGACCCACATTCTCAGCGTATTGTCCCGCACTACATGAGTGGTGCCCCGCCCATTATACTCAGTACTCGCGGCGCGTTGCCGATTCCCGTAAGAGTTCGGGAATTGTTTGTGCATTCGCACAAAAGAAGAAGATGGTCAAGTGGCCGGACAGCCTTAATTATATATAGATACTAAGATGGTATCTGTTCTTTCGGACATGCACAGAGGGAAAAGATGCCATCTTAGTGTATATGATGGATATTAGATGGGTGGATCACATAACTAATGAAAATGAATTTGAAAAATAAGGAATTGATGGCACAACTTAACTAAAAGTTTGCATTTTGTATCCTCTCCACTTCGAACATTGTCAGTTATTTTGTCCCTAAAGTAGAAAACCTCATATTTAATTAAATTCGTCATATGACCTGTTTTCAAGAGACTATGCATTCTGTTCAAAGCATCGTCCAGATCATCTTTGTCTGACAAAATTACAATGTCATCTGTGTACCTCAAAGTTTTCCTTTATTCTCACAGACGCTTAATTAAAAATCAGGCGTGGTACCCTAGCAATTCAAAGTGCAGTTATTTTCAAAATCATTGCCTTGACACACTAACCGACATCAGTGCCATGAATATGATACTGAATAGAGAAAAAACTGTACTTAGTATGGTCATTTGTTATTCTTCTTCTTTAAGCAGCGAACTTGCTTCTGTGTTTCTGTACTGTCGGAGGTCGAGCTCATCAGAGACCCTGCTAACTTCTTCGGTTGCGTTCCTCTTCCTATTAAACGTCGCATGTTGTAAGTCCAAATTTATTGCAAATAAGTTAGCAACACTGTTGGTGCAGTATTCATAGACATGTTTAAAGAGGAAAACTTTATAATGAAGTTTAATTTATATATCTTGCAGTTGGCTTCAGTGTATAGGGCTCTGGTTCTACATCTGCAAGGTTACTCTGCAATTCACACTGAAGTGCCTGACAGAGGGTTCATCGAACCATTTTTCATACTACTTCTCTACCATTCCACTCTCGAATGGCGCGTGAGAAATAGGAACACCTAAATCCTTCGTTCGATCTCTGATTTCTCTTATTTTATAATGATGATCATTTCTCCCTACGTAGGTGGGTGTCAACAAAATATTTTCGCATTCGAAAGAGACCAAGAGATGAATACACTAAGCAGACTCAGAACGATGTAGATTGCAATAGGTACTGGGAGATGAAGAAGCTTGCACAGGATAGAGTAGCATGGAGAGCTGCATCAAACCAGTCTCAGGACTGAAGACCACCACAACAACAACATCCTAACTATTTGTCAATAAATCGTTTTCTTCGAGGCATTTTATTATGTTTGAACACAGCAGATGTTTAGAAATCCTACTGTTAATTGACGTTAGCGATCTGTTTTGTTATTCAGCTCATACGAACGGTTAGTTATGACTGCTAAGTATGGAGAAATTGCATCAGCATACTCTAAAATAAACATAACTGATATAAAATATGGACTGTAGGACCTGCCTTTATTACTTGATTCAAGCTGTTTCGCTACATAGTGGGTATCCGCTTCCAGAACTCGAATTTTTGAACATTTACTTTACTACTAGTTTACTACCACTCCGTTTTACTAGCACAGTCCTCGATTACACAACCATTGCTGTCGCACAGTGAAGGTTTTGATTGTGTCATGACGCTATCTCTTCTGATTTTCTGCCAGGTTTCGAGACAGAACTTCATTGTGTGAACTATTACAAGCATCTCACACTGAAATCCATACTAAGTTTCGAGCTACGGTTAAACATCGGCAGTACTGAATATTTTGCGCTCTTTTTGTGCTTGTCATACTTTTTCGTTCCTTCTGCAACAGTGGTCTGGACTGTTCTGTGTACCTAGGCCGATGAATACCATTTCTTATTAATTTACTTGGTATACATCTCTCCGTTGCCACTTCTGGTGTACGGTTGCAGAGTCGATTTGGAAGAAGACTGTGTCTTGGGAAAGCGTCAAGCGAATTTTATCTGATTTTTTTAGTAGACATATTCTATGTTCATTTTTGGTGAATTTGGATGTTACAGTATTCAGTCTTCCTACAACAACCTGTTGGTCATCAACACCTGTATCCGTCGCGATGTTCCCTGTCTGTGAAAGAAATTTGCTAACTGCGAATACAGCACTACCACGCCTATACCATTTACTGGAGGCAAATGAAAATTTGTGCCTGTCGGGGACTCGAACCAGAATGTCTCACCAGACTCAATCGTTCGTTTTAACTGCTTAGCCTGTCCGAGCACACTTCAAGGACAGACCTTATCTTCCATAACTCCCAGTGTCTACTACCCATAGTGTTCGCACAATTATGTGATTGTCGCAATGGGAGATATATATTTAGTTTCTCGTCACATTGCGTTGGCTTTGACATGAATTACATTAGTGCAGTGTCTGTAGAGTTCGATGCAGCGTTCCTTTGGACACACATGTGTCTCCAAATTAACAGACACAGCTGATAATTGATAGCCGTATTAAACCACGAAATATATTCACACATTGTGAATATGTTACCACAGCTATACAATGTACTGAAGACAAATGAAAGTTTGTCCTCGAACAGGACTCGAACTTGGATTTCCTGCTTTATGCAAGGGTCCAACCGCTTCGGCTAACCAAAGTTCTCGCACAACTATACGATTCCTGCACTTGGAGAAACTTATTTAACTTTCTCGTCAGACTACCTTGTCTTTCTCTGTTGCTCGATTGTGGAATCGGGACAGCAGTCGGTCAAATATTTACCAAGGAAAATCGCTAAACAGCTGTATATTTGGAGAAGTTATTTTGTTTATGCAAGCAGTTTCGACATCTCAGTAATGCCACCTCCAGGCTCCTATGCACTCCATGCTCAGACCACCACATATATCGCGATACATGCATACTGGAGCCATCAATATCTGGATTCCATGAATTTGTTTTTGGAGCACGAAGACTTGTAAGAGTGGGGTGCCTATTTGAAATGAGACCGTAATTTTCTTTGAACAGTTCATCAACTGTACATCTGGATCAGGAACTAATTATTTCTTTATTCCGGTTGTCAAATATAATCTCACTAAGTTTGCTGGCTTGCCCGCCCGCGGTGGCATCAGCAGCGCTTATCGATAAGAACACTGTCGTACTATCTTTGGAGCGACCGTTAGTATTTTCCAGGTGGTGGTCAGTCGGTTGGGACGGAGCAGCGATCAAGTCTCCGCAGCACAAGGCCAGCCCCGGACCGCTGGCGGTGTGCACGCGCTGTCGGATCGTGAGGCGCTAGCTGCGACTGCGCCAAAGATAGTTGCCCACCAAACCTGGACGCTGAAGTTGAGTAATCAGTTAACCTGTTATGAAACCTCAACTACTGTGACATCTCTTCATTCATTTGTGGGTTGTTGCTGCATGGGCCATTCGGGCTATCAGCAACATATGATGTGTTGGAGTTGGCAAAATCTTGCATTTTTCTTCTTATATTTTGATTAATTAGTAAATTGACTGTTACTTTCCAGTGAAGTGCACCAGTGGTATTTTCTGCCCTGAGGCCATTAGCGCCCCAGTTACCTCTGCTGGTCGTTAGTGTAATTTCGTGCAGTGTGCCTTTCCTCATCGTGTTGATGCCGTCCGACATGGTGTATTGTTCGACAGCCTTTGAAGTTGTTTGGTTCATATTTTGCTTAGAGTGGTTATTGTTTCCTTGGCTTTTTTAATACTCCAATTCTTGAAGACGTATTGCTGTTTGTATCCTCGTCCTCGGCCGATATTTTCCATCGATGTGCCATTGGTCAGACGGAAGGGAATTGGTTAAATTGTTGAAACTTCCTGGCAGATTAAAACTGTGTGCCCGACCGAGACTCGAACTCGGGACCTTTGCCTTTCGCGGGCAAGTGCTCTACCATCTGAGCTACCGAAGCACGACTCACGCTCGGTACTCACAGCTTTACTTCTGTCAGTATCCGTCTCCTACCTTCCAAACTTTACAGAAGCTCTCCTGCGACTCATTCTGGTTAAATTGTTGTTCGGTTGTTTGGCTGTCTCTAGTTAGACTGCGATTTTCAGTTTAGTCTGATGTATTGTGTGAGGCCTTCAGCCTTGTATTAATTGAGTTCCTTTTAAATTTTACATAAAGACCTTCAGCCGTGTTAAATTAAAATTCTGAAGAGTGATTTTATTTTTAAAAAATAATTTTTTTTCTTAAAATTGGTTATATCTGAATTTTTTTGTAGTCCAGGCCCTAAGCCGTTAGTTGTTCGATGCGCTGTGTTTGGCCTTCAGCCGAGGATTTACGTGAACTCGTTTTAATAAGGCCTTCAGCCGTGAGTTTTCTTTAAAGGAAATTTTTTTTTATAAGAAGGAAGGGGTTTATTTTAAATTGTTTGTCTGACATGTTGTTCAGGCCTTCAGCCATTGTTTCAAATTTGCTTGTGACCTTCAGCAGTGCAATAAGTTAATATTTCTTTAATTAGGCTTTTGGCCATTTTGTTGTAAGTTTAAAAAGAAATTTCTTGGTAGGAAAAATTCTTTATTAATATGTTTTAATTATAGTTGTCCTTCAGACGTGTAGTGTAGGCCTTCAGCCGCTAATTGTTTTACACTGCATTTTTTTTAAATGAAAAATTTTTTTTGCCTTCTATTTTTAATCGCTTTTGATTTCTAAGCCAGGCCTTTAGCACGTTCTTGTTTTTGGTGTGGTTTTGGGCCTTCAGCCCAGAAAGCATCTCAAGTATTTTAACTAGGCCTTCAGCCGTATTGTTAAATTGTGATCTTTTAAAGCAATGTGTAAATAGTGGTTCTTAGAAAAATAAAGTTGTGTGTATGATTGTGCAACTCACAGTAGCTGTTTATGGCCCCATCCACAATCATAACGTTCTCCGAGTACATACCAACCTGATTTCAATACCAACTCACAGAAACCATCTATTTCAGTTTCATTGCAAGGTAAATTACTTTAACAGAAGTAAACACTCCACCAACAACTGTATTCAATGTAGGTCCTAAAATGAAATAGAACTGCAACCGTCATGCGGAAACATGCGAAGCTCCGTGCACAGAAGCAGCCTAGAACTCGCCGGAGCCCGTCAGAAGCCGTCGTGTGAACCAGAAGTGGGAGAATACGGAGAGTCTCACATCTACATCTACATGTATGCTCAGCAAGCCACATAGCGGCGTGTGAAGTAGTATACTTGGTGTACTCCCGTTTTCCTTCTTCAGTCACGAATAGTTCGCGGGAACGATTTCTGTTAAGTCTCCATGTGAGCTCGAACCTCTAATTTTACCTTCATGATATTTTCTTCGGAAAAGTCTTCTAGGAGTGGTAAGCCATAGGAACATCAACTGCAAGGCACGTCGGAGCGCAAAGTACCTCTCTTACAGCGACTGTCAATGAAATAGGCTGAGCGTCTCCGTGATGCTTTCGTGTTTAGTAACTGAACGCCTTACGAAACGCTCTGCACTTGTTTCGATCTTCTCTGTTTCCTCTACGAACCTTATCTAGAACGAATCTCAGACTTACCAGCAATATTCACGTTAACGGTAGTCTATTGATGGTACGCAATTTCGTACTCCGGCTGATGCTAGTTTCTGACCAGTTCTGTGCAGTGTTGCGGGGAGTCCATTTCTTTTTTTACAGGGCAGGCGCAGACCTGAAGAGGTTATGATGCGCTTGGTGGATGATACGGCGATCCTCCGTTGTGGCGGTCAGAGGCTGTCAAATGGAACCTTGACAACAAGTAAGTCTCCCCTTACTTTCCTATACAGTGCAATATATGCCACTGTCACATTAGAATGCCCCACAACTGTGGACATCGCACAGTTCGACCGACATGCCAAATGGAGGCGCGCATCGAGGACACTTTCAAACTCTGTCAGGTACTCATAACGCTGTCTCACACAAGTCAACTACGTACAGACAAATGTGACCAAATAAAAGCGTTTTTCTGCTGTAGGAAACAGCAAAACTCTAGTAATTAAAATTATGCACACGCGGTTTTTGCTTCACTGTTTAAACTATGCTACACTGAAACAATTCCAAAATTTTGTCTTTTATGACGATCTCTACATCTGGTCATTGTCAGATTTACAGTAGTTGTTAAGAAAAATATCAACGAAATAAATTTCCACAACTCTACAGGCGAATGTCCCAGAAGTCTACCAAAAATTCATTTACTTGCTGTTTGGTTTCTAATGATGGCAACTGCCGTGGAAAATGTGGAGGACAGTTAGCAAGTCTGAGAGGTTTAACATTTTATCCGAGTTGCCAGTCGGTTATAGGTAGAGTTGTAACTAGGCTCTTTAGGTTTTCTTATTGGTAACGCCACGTAGCGCTCTGTATGAAAAACACTGGCTGTGCTGTGTGCAGACTGTGGCTAGTTTGCATTGTTTTCTGCCATTGTATGTTGGGCAGTTGGCTGTTAACAGCGCGTAGCGTTGCGCAGTTGGAGGTGAGCCGCCAGCAGTGGTGGATGTGGGGAGAGAGATGGCGGAGTTTTGAAATTTGTAAGACTGTCATGAACTGTTATATATATTATGGCTTTTTATGACTATTAACGTAAATACATTGTTTGTTCTCTATTAAAATCTTTCATTTGCTATGCCTATAGTAGTTAGTGCCTTCCATAGTTTGAATCTTTTATTTAGCTGGCAGTAGTGGAGCTCGCTGTATTGCAGTAGTTCGAGTAACCAAGATTTTTGTGAGGTAAGCGATTTGTGAAACGTGTAGGTTAATGTTAGTCAGGGCTGTTCTTTTGTAGGGATTTTTGAAAGTCAGATTGCGTTGCGTTAAAAAAATATTGTGTGTCAGTTTAAGCACAGCCTTGTATAATTTTTCTAAGGGGACGTTTCATACAGTGAGTGATTGTGGCCCTAGTGCTCGAATCTAAAGCGTGCACTTATCTCAAAATACCGTCTTTGAAGAAATGCAAATGGTATACCTAAGAAATAACTAAAATTAGACTCTCTTATCATTGCTTTCATGCATACATCTTCATAGGTTGGCTGTCTGAAAATAAAACTTTGTTGTTCTCACTATTATCGGCGCAGCCAGGAACACAGCACTCGTTCACCAGTCTAAATGTCAGCGCTCAGCTGCTAAACATACTATAAGTTTCAGAGGTTACTATGAATCATAGAAGAACAGAACATTTTAAAGGACCAATAAATGACGCTGTTGCACTGTAGAGTACGCTTCGCATCTGTTCGCGTGTACCACGTGACCTCATTCCCTATTAGATTGCTGCGAGGCATCGTTCTCTACCTGAACTATTGAAACACAGTGGCACACACAGCTTCTACCGCCCAACAACACCAATGGGGCCGCAGAACTTAGACGTCCCAATCCGACGATCGGATCGCCACCTGCAGTGTCACATGCTCGAGACAATGAGAGGGATTTCTGAATTTAATGTAGGACATTGGCTCAAAATCTGATCAAGAGCTTTACGCCACCACCTCCGAGATCCCGATCTGGCTGCCACCTCAATGGCATGCGTTAACGATCTTGGATGACGAGTTGGTTAATTTTCATGAACTTTTATGTACACATATATCATTTTCTCAGAGATTAACATCAGTGATAGCGATGGTGCCAAGCACTGTACAACGAATCAAAAGGAGTTTGAATCAAAGCAGAAAACTTCGAAAGTTTGCACAGTCTAAGACAAAAAAAAAACCAACGACAAACCATGAAGGAATTAGCCAAACTGGAAGGAAATTGGTTGATGTGATGTATATCTACAGACAAACGAATGATTATAATTTCGGAAAAATTGGATGATTTATTCAAGAGAGGTTGGGTTGGGGTTGGGTTGTTTGGGGAAGGAGGCCAGATAGCAAGGTCATCGGTCTCATCGGATTAGGGAAGGATGGCGAAGGAAGTCAGCCGTGCCCTTTCAAAGGAACCATCCCGGCATTTACCTGGAGGGATTTAGGGACATCAGGGAAAACCTAAATCAGGATGGCCGGACGCGGGATTGAACCGTCGTCCACCCGAATGCGAGTCCAGTGTCTAACCACCGCTCCACCTCGCTCGGTTATTCAAGAGAACGAGCTTCATAAAATGAGTAAGTCAATAACGCGTTGTTCCACCTGTGGCAGCTATTCAAGCACTTGCTCGGAGAATTGATTGACAAAGTTGTTGGGTGTCCTTATGAGGGATATAGCGCCACATTATATAAAATCGACACGTTAGATGGTCAAAATCCAGAATTGGTTGGAAGGCCCTGCCCATAATGCTCCAAACATTATCAGTTGGGAAGATATCTGGTGACTTTGCTAGATAAGGTAGGGTTTGGCAAACGAGATGACAAGCGTTGAAACTTCTCCTTTGAAAATTAAGAATTACAGTGCTGGTGAAACTCTTACACTACTTGATTTTCAAACAGCTGAGCCAAACTCAACGTACGCAGACAGTTTTCTCTTTACTTATTCTGAACATCACTAAACTGACACACAATATTTTTAGCGCACCGCAATCTGACTTTCAATAATTCCTACAAAGGAATAGCCCTGACTAACATTAACCTATACCCTTCACGAATCGCTTACCTCACAATACTCTTCGTTACTCGAACTACTGCAATATAGCGAGTGCCAATACTGACAGCTAAATAAAAGATTCTAACTACTGAAAGTACTAACTACTGATAGGCACAGTTAGAATATGAAAGATTTTGCTAGAAAACAAACGAATTTGGTCACATCCAATTAAACAAATTTCCAGTAACCTCTCGAAACTCTGGCATTCTGGCATCTCTCTCCCCAGATCCACCACTACTGGCAGGTCACCTCCAACAACCCAACGCTACGCGCTGTTAACATCCAACTGCCGAACACTACACAAACGAATATTCCAACAATGAGTCCAACCAGCCACAGACTGCACACAGCGCAGTCAGCGATTTTCATACAGAGCACTGCATGTCGTTACCAACATAAAAACCTAAACAGCCTACTTACAGCGTGTGCGGGCGTGCATTATCTTGCTGAAATGTAAACACACGATGGCTTGTGATGACGGACAACAAAACGGTGTGTAGAATATCATCGACGTACAACTGTGCTATAAGAATGCCGCTGATGAAACCAAGGGGGTTCTGTCATGAAAAGAAATGGCACCCCAGCCTATCACTCTTGGATGTTGAGCTACACGGCGGGCGACAGTTAGCTTGGTATATCACCGCTGTCTGAACGTCTTCCTCAGTAATCAGAGCTCATCTCTAAGAGGGATTAATCACTGAATGTAATTCCACTCCAGTCAATGACATTCCAGGCCGAAGACGTGTCTGGACGCGGACCGGACAGCAGTGGGATAGCAACATGACTATCGACCGTCTTACTGCCCGACAAACAGGCTCCCTTACAGCACACCAGTACGTCGACGATATTCCACGCCCTGTTTACATGTTAGTAAGATTACGCACGCCAGCACGCGTCGAGAGTTTGTAGTGTTTCTCCCCGTGCTTTCTAAACCCTACCTTGGACAGGAAGGTAGCCGAATGTTTCCTCAACTAGGAACGTTCGGAGCATTATGGTCAGGGCCCTCAAAACATCTCAGGATCTTGGCGATCTAACGTGCCAATTGGACAGAATTTGGCATCATATCCCTCAGGAGGACGTTCAACAAGTCTACGAATCAGTTTGAAGTTGAATAACTGCTTGCATAAAAACGCGTTTGTGGCTTGGTGAATTCGTGATGCTCTGTCACTTGCAGCGGCGTCCCGTAGGTCTCGAGAAGAGCGTAGCGTTCCAAAGCATTGGAAACGGACACATGTCATCCCAGTTTTCAAGAATGGACGTTGAACAGATGTGCAGAACTATAGACCCATGTCTCTAACTTCTATCAGTTGTAGAATTTTGGAACACGTATTATGTTCGAGTATAATGACTTTTCCGGAGACTAGAAATCTAGGTTCCTAGGTAACAGAACGCAGTGTGCCATTCTCAATGGAGAGAAGTCTTCCTAAGTAAGAGTGATTTCACATGTGCCGCAGGGGAGTGTCGTAGGACCGTTGCTATTCACAATATATATAAATTACCTTGTGGATAACATCGGAAGTTCACTGAGGCTTTTTGCGGATGATGCTGTAGCATATCGATATGTTGTAACAATAGAAAATTGTACTGAAACGCAGGAGGATTTGCAACAAATTGACGCATGGTGCAGGTAATTTCAATTGAATCTCAATGTAGACAAGTGTAATGTGCTGCGAATACATAGAAAGAAAGATCCTTTATTATTTAGCTGCAATATAGCAGGTCAGCAACTGGAAGCAGTTACTTCCATAAATTATCTGGGAGTAGGCATTAGGAGTGATTTAAAATGGAATGACCATTTAAAATTAATCGTCGGTAAAGCAGATGCCGGACTGAGATTCATTGGAAGAATCCTAAGGAAATGCAGTCCGAAAACAAAGGAAGCAGGTTACAGTACAAATTATCTGGGAGTAGGCATTAGGAGTGATTTAATATGGAATGACCATATAAAATTAATCGTCAGTAAAGCAAGTGCCGGACTGAGATTCATTGGAAGAATCCTAAGGAAATGCAGTCCGAAAACAAAAAAAAGCAGGTTACAGTACATTTGTTCGTCAACTGCTTGAATACTGCTCACCGGTGTGGGATCCGTACCAGATAGGGTTGACAGAAGAGATAGAGAAGATCCAACGGAGAGCAGATTGCTTCATTACAGAATCATTTGGTAATCACGAAAGTGTTACGGAGATGATAGATAAACTCCAGTGGAAGACTCTGCAAGAGAGACGCTCAGTAGCTCACTACGGGCTTTTGTTGAAGTTTCGAGAACATACCTTCACGGAGGAGTCAAGCAGTATATTGCTCCCTCCTACGTATATCTCACGAAGAGACCATGATGATAAAATCAAGGAGATTAGAGGCATACCGACAGTCTTTCTTTCCACGAACAATACGAGACTGAAATAGATGAGAGAACCGATAGAGGTACTCATCTACATGACTACTCTGCAATTCACATTTAAGTGCTTGGCAGAGGGTTCATCGGACCACAATCATACTATCTCTCTACCATTCCACTCCCTAACAGCGCGCGGGAAAAACGAACACCTAAACCTTTCTGTTCGAGCTCTGATTTCTCGTATTTTATTTCGATGATCATTCCTACCTATGTAGGTTGGGGTCAACAAAATATTTTCGCATCCGGAAGAGAAAGTTGGTGACTGAAATTTCGTAAAAAGGTCTCGCCGCGACGAAAAACGTCTATTCTTTAATGACTTCCAGTCATGCCCACTGCCACATAATGTCAGGTGGCTTGCAGAGTATGGATGTAGATGTAGACTTAAAAATCACCCACTTTTTCTGGAACTGTAATCATTCGTTTGTCTATAAGTGTATATCACATCTACCGATTTCCGTTCCATTCGTGGAGCGTGGTTTCCTTTTCTTTTTTCTTTTTTTCTTTAGAGTGTACAAAACACCGAGATCGTGTAATTTATTTCGTACTCGATTATATACTGTCTTCACTTTTCGTAACCCTGCCGAAACATGCGTTCTCCTCGCTAAAATCTGAGACCAGCAGTTGTAATATCATATATAGCGGGCAGAAGAGATAGCTTTAAAGCTAGCTCGGCAAAGAGTCTCAGCCCTCTACTTCCAGTGGTGAAGTAAAGTAATATCGCGACTGCGACTCCTTGAACTTTAATAAAGCGGAGATACGGCGCTGTGACGTAACATTTTATGACTTAGAACAGCAATAACCAAAGTCCATTTACGAGAACATGGGTGGGACACGAAAGTAACTAGCCCGTCACGGGGTTTTATGTCTACAATAACAGAAGAAGAAACTGTTCAGATATTACGACGTCTACAAAGGAGCAAAGACAAGAAAACAAATGTTCACATTTCTTTACGATTACGTTTAGAGGTCTGTCGGCTGGTTAGGGCCACTGCATTTCTTTGTTACGCAGGGCATCATTTCCTGTTGCCGCAACCGATGTTCCACACGAAACACATTCGATACCTGCCACCGAGAAACAAAGGGAGAGGTGATAGAGCTGATGTCGTTAGTTATCAAACACGAGGTAATGTGGTGAAATGTAGGGAAGAAAACGTGTCTAGCCGTGTCGAAGAAGCGATTATTGCCTTAGTATGATATCCTGTTAAGTAGGAAAAATGCGTGGCATACCGACGTCGTCAGTTCAACGTTATCTGCACAATATGTAAATGAACCTGTGAGCAACATATACACTGATCAGCCAATCATTACGACCATCTACCTAATAGTCGATGGCACGGATAACAGTGGCATGGGAGCAATGAGGCCTTGGTAAGTCGCTGGAGAAAGTTGGCACCACATCTACACCCAGAAATGACCCATTTCCCGTTTCCGGGGAGAGGGGCAATGAGCTCTGACGCCACGTACAATCACTTACCAGATGTGTTCGACTGGGTTCAGGTCTGAAAAGCTGGGAGGTCTGGGTCGTGCCACTGTGTTCCTCGAACCACTCCATCATACTCCTGTGCTTGTGACACGGCGCATTATCTTGTTGAAAAGTGCCACTTTTGTTGCGAAACCTGATGCTCGTGAAGGAGTGTGTGTGGACTGCAACCAGTGTACGATACTCTTTCGTCGTCATGGCGTCTTACACGAGCATCGCTGGACCAAAGGATGCCTACGTGAATGGTCCCCAAAGCATAATAGAGCCGCCTCAAACTTGCCCGCCGTACAAGTGTCAAGGTGGTGTTGCCCTGGAAGACGATGGATCCCCCGCCCTCCTATCGGCATGATGAAGAAGCTATCGGGATATATCAGACCATGAAATTCTCGGCCTCTGCGCTAACGCCCAGTGCTTATGGTCGTGAGCCCATTTCAGTCATCGCTGTCTGTGTCGCGGTGTTAACTCTGGCACGTGCCTGGATCGTCGGCTGCGGAGGTCCATCATTAGGAGTGTTCGGTGCGCTGTGTATTCAGCCACACTTGTACTCTGTCCAGCAGTAAAGTCTGATGTCAGTTCCACCACAGTTCTCCGCCTGTCCTGTTTTACCCGTCTGACCGGCCTAGGACGTCTGACACATCCGAGGGTGAGTCAAATGAAAAAATGGTTCAAATGGCTCTGAGCACTATGAGACTTAACTGCTTAGGTAACAGTCCCCTAGAACTTAGAACTACTTAAACCTAACTAACCTAAGGACATACCACGCATCCATGCCCGAGGCACAATTCGAACCTGCGACCGTAGCGGTCGTGCGGTTCCAGACTGTAGCGCCTAGAACCGCTCGGCCACTCGTGCCGGCAAATGAAAAACTTCAGTATTTTTTTAAATATTATTTATTGTGCAGAAGTGGTACAAAGCTGTATCAGTTTTCAACATAATCTCCCCCATGCTCAATACAAGTCCTCCAGTGCTTACAAAGTGCATACATTCCTTGAGTCCGCGCAACCAATCATGCCCCGCGTGGCGTACCTCTTCATCGGAACGGAACTTCTTCCCTCCCCATTGCGTCTTTGAGTGGTCCAGACATATGGAAATCACTTGCGGGCAAGGTCTGGTGAGTATGGTGGATGAGGAAGACACTCAAAATACAGGTCTGTGATTGTTGCAACTGTTGTACGGGCAGTGTGGGGTCTTGCATTGTCATGTTACAAAAGGACACCTGCTGACAGCAATCCACGTCGCTTCGATTTGATTGCAGGCTGCAGATGATTTTTTATGAGATCTGTGTATGATGCACTGACGACAGTTATCCCTCTAGGAGGCATGTAATGCTCCAAAATGACGCCTTTTTCGCCCCAAAAGAGAACCAGCATAACCTTCCCTGCTGATGGTTCTGTTCGAAACTTCTTTGGTTTTGGTGATGAGGATTGGCGCCATTCCTTGCTCGCTCTATTCGTTATCGGTTGGTGGAAGTGAACCCAGGTTTTGTCCCCAGTAACGATTCTTGTAAGGAATCCATCACCTTCTGGTTCAAAGCTCCCACGAAGTTCTTCACAAGCATCAACACGTCGTTGTCTCATTTCAGGAGGCACCCATCTTGCAGACATTTTGTGAAACTGGAGCACATCATGGACAATATGGTGTGCTGACCCAAGACTAATCTGTAAACATGCTGCAATGTCATTCAGTGTCACTCGTCGGTTTTTCTTCACTATGGCTTCAACTGTTGCAATGTCATGTGGAGTCACAACTCGTTGTGTCTGACCTGTACGAGGAGCATCTTCCACTGAAGTCACACCATTTGCGAACTTGCTACTCCATTCGTAGACTTGCTGCTGTGACAAACATGCATCACCGTACTGAACCTTCATTCGTCGATGAATTTAAATAGACTTCCACCTTCACTACGCAAAAACCGAATAACGGAACGCTGTTCTTCCCTGGTGCAAGTTGCAAGTGGGGTAGCCACCTTTATACTGATACTGTGACGGTATGTGTGCACCTGCACTATGCTGCCACCTGCAGGACCTTCTACACGCTGTTTGTAGCACGCTTACCAACTTACAAGATAACGGCGCGAAATTTCGATTTGTTATCACAAATTTATGGTTCTCATTTGACTCACCCTCGTATAATGAGAATTGGCCGCCAAACCCCACGACGTCTGGACGTCGTTTCGTCTTGGTTTTCCCACATGTTGAAGGCACTCACCACAACACTCCGCGAACAGCCGACAAATCGTGCAGTTTCCGAAACGCCCGTACCGAGCCTCCGGGCCATAAAAATCCGCCCTCGGTAAACTCAGATAGATAGCGTTCCTTACCCACTTTACGCACTGACAGTAAACCCACATTCTACATGCACCACGCGTGTGTCTGACTAACAGTCATTCTTCGCCAGGTGAAGCTGCTATCGCCTGGACGGGTTTATACCGATACTATGTAGGTGGTCATAATGTTCTTGCTGATTAGCATAAATGGTGGGGTGTTAAACTAACAGTGCTAGAAAACTGCCGTAACCTCACTTGCACAGAGGTTTTGCAACCTCCCACGGCTGCCTAGGAGGTAATGATATAAAATAGAGATTTACTTTGCATCTCTCCTTTTCGAAAGGTGCAAGATACTCCATGTTAGCAAACAAACCTCGTGCCACGCCATGTTAAGCAGCTAAATACACTCCTGGAAATGGAAAAAGAACACATTGACACCGGTGTGTCAACCCACCATACTTGCTCCGGACACTGCGAGAGGGCTGTACAAGCAATGATCACACGCACGGCACAGCGGACACACCAGGAACCGCGGTGTTGGCCGTCGAATGGTGCTAGCTGCGCAGCATTTGTGCACCGCCGCCGTCAGTGTCAGCCACTTTGCCGTGGCATACGGAGCTCCATCGCAGTCTTTAACACTGGTAGCATCCCGCGACAGCGTGGACGTGAACCGTATGTGCAGTTGACGGACTTTGAGCGAGGGCGTATAGTGGGCATGCGGGAGGCCGGGTGGACGTACCGCCGAATTGCTCAACACGTGGGGCGTGAGGTCTCCACAGTACATCGATATTGTCGCCAGTGGTCGGCGGAAGGTGCACGTGCCCGTCGACCTGGGACCGGACCGCAGCGACGCACGGATGCACGCCAAGACCGTAGCATCCTACGCAGTGCCGTAGGGGACCGCACCGCCACTTCCCAGCAAATTAGGGACACTGTTGCTCCTGGGGTATCGGCGAGGACCATTCGCAAACGTCTCCATGAAGCTGGGCTACAGTCCCGCACACCGTTAGGCCGTCTTCCGCTCACGCCCCAAATTCCTGCAGCCCGCCTCCAGTGGTGTCGCGACAGGCGTGAATGGAGAGACGAATGGAGACGTGTCGTCTTCAGCGATGAGAGTCGCTTCTGCCTTGGTGCCAATGATGATCGTATGCGTGTTTGGCGCCGTGCAGGTGAGCGCCACAATCAGGACTGCATACGACCGAGGCACACAGGACAACACCCGGCATCATGGTGTGGGGAGCGATCTCCTACACTGGCCGTACACCTCTGGTGATCGTCGAGGGGACACTGAATAGTGCACGGTACATCCAAACCGTCATCGAACCCATCGTTGTACCATTCCTAGACCGGCAAGGGAACTTGCTGTTCCAACAGGACAATGCACGTCCGCATGTATCCCGTGCCACCCAACGTGCTCTAGAAGGTGTAAGTCAACTACCCTGTCCATCAAGATCTCCGGATCTGTCCCCCATTGAGCATGTTTGGGACTGGATGAAGCGTCGTCTCACGCGGTCTGCACGTCCAGCACGAACGCTGGTCCAACTGAGGCGCCAGGTGGAAATGGCATGGCAAGCCGTTCCACAGGACTACATCCAGCATCTCTACGATCGTCTCCATGGGAGAATAGCAGCCTGCATTGCTGCGAAAGGTGGATATACACTGTACTAGTGCCGACATTGTGCATGCTCTGTTGCCTGTGTCTATGTGCCTGTGGTTCTGTCAGTGTGATCATGTGATGTATCTGACCCCAGAAATGTGTCAATAAAGTTTCCCCTTCCTGGGACAACGAATTCACGGTGTTCTTATTTCAATTTCCAGGAGTGTATTACTGGTAAGAGCTAACTCTGAAAATTGCAGTCACTGTTCGTGAGTACGGCATCTTACACTCCTACATCCTTTGATGTTATGGCTTTTACTTGATGCGAGCTACGCTCCACTACACTGATTTTTTTTTTTTTTCGTTGTAGCTGATATTGGACATGAGTACTGTAGTGAGGTCGCATTTCTTGGCATTTACAGACTTGTATTTCGTCCTAAGAATTGACGATTTACTTTCCTCTTCACCATATTAACGGTTCGGCAGACACACTGCCTGCATACAATTTATCCTGGTGGCTAATCGATTGCTTAACTAATTACAATACCAAATACAACCTAGAAGCTTTGACACAATCGCTGCCGAACTACAACGCCCCACATTATTATGCATGTACAGACAGGGATTTCCTCTTAAATATGATTTCCCGTACAATGTGCTGACTGCTGTCAATTTTCTTATATATGTACATCTATATCTACTTAATATTACTCTGTAGTTCACAAATTCACACTTAAGTCACTAACAGATGTTTCACAAAATCTTCTTCAGACCACTTGTCTACCGTAAAACTCTCAAAATCGCGTGGGGCAAATGAACTCTTAAAACTTCCCTTGTGAGCTCTGATTTATTTTACGAGTATCACGAAAGCCATTGCTTCCAATATGGGTGGATCTCAGCAAAATACGTACTCGTATTTGTCATTCGAAGGAACATCGAAAACGCCTGTAATAATTACCACCCCAACAAGGTTATCATATTCTTTACACTCTTTTCTCTACTTCGCGACAGTACAAAAAGAGCTTTCTTTGAACTTTCTCAATAATGTGGTCTGGAAAAATTGCATACCACACGGCAGTACCTCAAAAGAGGACGAACAACCGCAACGTATTATATGTGATGGTTCCAGTTTAAGTTGTTCGGGAGCGTAGTTCCTACATATTTAGCTAAATCAGTTATCTTCAAATCTGAGTGCTTTATAGTGTAACCGAAATTTAACGGAATTTTTTAGTGCTAATGGGAGGACCTCATACATTTTATTATTCAGAGTTGACTACCACTTAGAGTCCCATGTAAACATCTTGCCCAAATCATTTTGTAGCCGGCTGCTGTGGGGGAGCGGTTCTAGGAGCTTCATTCCGGAACCGCACTGCTGCTACGGTCGCAGATTCGAATCCTGCCTCGGGCATGGATGTGTATGATGTCCTTAGGTTAGTTAGGTTTAAGTAGTTCTAAGTCTAGTGGACTGATGACCTCAGATGTTAAGTCCCATAGTGCTTAGAGCCATTTGAACCATTTTCATCATTTTTTAATTCGTTTTGATCTTCGGAAGATGTTAAAGGAGAGCATCATCCGCAATGAGTCTCAGAGGACTGCTCAGTTTCCATCCTAAGTCATTTATTTATATATGAACAATAGAAGTAGATCTATAAGAATTCCTCGTAGAAACCCTGCTGTAACTCTGGTTTCACTATGTGACTCCCCATCAACTATTACCTTCCTGACAGCTTAGACTAAACATAATAATCTGAGCAGCAGCCACTTCTGAGAAATGACCAAAAACCTTCTAGAAATATAGAAATATGGTATCAACTTGAAGTCATTACTTTGCGTCAATAAAAAACCAGTAGTATGCATATACAGGGTGAGTCACCTAACGTTACCGCTGGACATATTTCGAAAAACCACATCAAATACTGACGAACCGATTCCACAGACCGAACGTGATGAGAGGGGCTAGTGTAATTGTTTAATAAGAACCATACAAAAATGCACGGAAATATGTTTTTTAACACAAACCTACGTTTTTTAAAATGGAACCACGTTAGTTTTGTTAGCACATCTGAACATATAAACAAATACGTAATAGTGCCGTTTGTTGCATTGTAAAATGTTAATTACATCCGGAGATATTGTAACCTAAACTTGACGCTTGTAACCTCCGACGTTCAGTTGCGTGTTGTAACAAACACGGGCCACGGTCGGCGAGAAGCATCTGCAGGGACATGTTTACGATGATGACCGTGTTTACGAGTGTGGCTGTAGTGCACTGTTGTGGTTTGGTCTAGCTGTCGCAGTGTCCGCATGTAGCGCTTGCTGCTATTGTTATTCTGCATTCGTCTCCGCACACAGACCAACTGTAGTACATCGTGTTGCCAGACGTCTGTGATAGAGTAGTGTTGTAGGATCTGTGACCATGATGTGTTCGAACTCTGAAAAGGTGGAGATGATACTCATCCATGGCGAGTGTCGACGAAATGCAGCTGAAGCCTGCAGGGTGTATGCAGAACGGTACCCGGACAGAGAGCATCAACGTGCCGCACATTGCAAAACATCTACCGCCAACTGTATGCAACAGGTATGGTCGTAGCACGCAAATGGGTCCGTAACAGGCCCGTCACAGGAGAAGCGGGTGCAGTTGGTGTGTTAGCTGTTGTTTCCATGAACCCACACATGAGTACACGGGACATTGCGAGAGCCGGTGGACTGAGTCAAAGTATTGTCATGCGCATACTGCATCGTCACCGCTTTCACCCGTTTCATGTGTCGCTACATCGGTAATTACATGGTGATGACTTTAATCATCAGTGCAATTCTGTCAATGGGCATTAACAGAGAATGCGTTGCAATTCTACCTGTTTACCGATGAAGCGGGTTTCACAAACCACGGGCAGTGAATCTACGGAACATGCATTACTGGTCCGTGGACAATCCTCACTGGCTCAGACAGGTAGAGCGACAGCGACTGTGGACTGTAAATGTATGGTGCGGAATCATTGGCGACCACCTCATTGGTCCTTACTTCATTGCAGGGGCCCAAACAGCTGAAACATACATCGCGATTCTACAGAATGATCTGCCAACGTTGCTCGAAAATGTCCCACTGGAAACGCGTCGACGTATGTCGTATCAGCATGATGGTGCACCTGCTCATTCCGCAATTAACACTAGGCTGACCCTTGACAGGATGTTCCACGGGTTTTCATAGGACATGGAGGACGCATAAATTGGCCAGCCCGTTCTCCTGATATTACACCTCTGGACTTCTTTCTGTGGGTTACGTTAAAGGAGAATGTGTACCGTGATGTGCCTACAACCCCAGAGGATATGAAACAACGTATTGTGGCCGCCTGCGGCGACATTACACCAGATGTACTGCGGCGTGTACGATATTGATTACGCCAGAGATTGCAATTGTGTGCAGCAAATTATGGGCACCACATTGAACATCTATTGGCCTGACATGTCGGGACACACTCTGTTCCACTCCGTAATTGAAAACGGAAGCCACGTGTGTACGTGTACCTCGCCCCTCATGGTAATGTACATGTGCGTCAGTGAAAAAGACCAATAAAAAGGTGTTAGCATGTGGACGTAATGTGCTGTTCCAGTCTCTTCTGTACCTAAAGTCCATCACCGTTGCCTTTGTAACCCTACGTAATTCGGTGCTCTCCGATACACACGATCGAACAGCGGAGGAGTGGTACTCAAGCGTCAACTTTAGGTTACAATATCTCCGGATGTAATTAACATTTTACAATGCAACAAACGGCACTGATTACGTATTTGTTTATATGTTCAAATGTGCTAACAAAACTAACGTGGTTCCATTTTAAAAAACGTAGGTTTTTGTTAAAAAACATACTTCCGTGCATTTTTGTATGGTTTCTATTAACCAGTTACACTAGCCCCTCTCCTCACGTTCGGTCTGTGGAATCGATTCGTCAGTATTTGATGTGGTTTACGAAATATATCCAGCTGTAATGTTAGGTGACTCACCCTGTATAATTTGAGATCATTACTTTGCGCCAATAAATATCCAGTACTTTGCATAGACACGAGGGGACAGATAAACTGGTAAGATGTGTTTAATGATAGCCGCCAAAGTACAGCAAGTCTACTAGGAACCACTTGCCGCGTTTCCACTGGAATTGTAGCAAGCAATAGCATTTCGCGTGCCAAGGGCAGCAAGCGACTACATCTTGCTCAATTACGCGAGTCCGGCGTTTCTGACTCCGTTATACTGCTAACTCACACAATACAAGCCTCAGAGCGGCTGCTCTCGAAAACGGACCTGTTTGGGTTTTCAGGCTGCTGGGTTCGATTAAAATAACAGTCTGACGTCAGCTGCGAATGGGAGACGGAAATGTTATCGAATAACAGACTGTGTAAGAACGGAGTACACAACCAAAATGGGACGTTAAAAAACCATATTTGTGTGTGTTGCAACATGCGTGGTGCACTGACATGTTTCTTGTGGTCTTCAGTGCGAAGACTAGTCTGACGCAGCTCCGCACCCTAGTCTACCCCGTGTAAGCGTCTTCATCTCTACATAAACACTGTAAACTGCATTCTTTTGAATTCTTCATTTGTATATCCGTATTGTCCATAGTTACTTTACAATTCCTGAGGGCATTTTAGTTTTGTCGTTGTAAATACAAAAAAAAATCATGGTTTTTTCCGACGCGTTTCGCTTTATTGAGGTAAAGCATTAACAGTCATGGTGATTTTCCCTTCGTTTCTCTCCTACATCGGGAAATGCTGTCTGCTATCGCACCTTTGGTGTTTTTCTTCATTAGACACTGATACTCGTCATCTAGTTTTTAGTTTCTCTGCAGAACTATGTACTCCCTTACGTTTTACACAGCACACTTTTTCTGAGTCTGCGTACTGCATTCATTTCGGCCTCCTTCTACAATTTTTACGCTCAACACTTTACTTTTCCTTTGATGCCCTAGAATGCGTCCTAACAACCAGTCGCTTCATATGGTCTATTTGTGCCATAAATTTCCATTCTGCCTAGTTCGATTCAGTACTTCTTCTTTAGTTATGGGACCTTCAGCGTTCTTTTCAAGCACCACAAAAGCTTCTATTCTCTTTCCTCTCTGATCTCTATATAGTCCACATTTCGCTTGTGTAGAATGCGACACTCCAGACAAATCCCATCAGAAAATTTCTGTCACCGAAATATACAGAGGAGTCCAAAAAAAGTAACCACTGTTTAAAAGTCTATAACGTGCAAACTAACTGACGAAGTTGTCTCATCTTTGGTGAAAGCGTAGCTTAAAGTCCAACTTAAAGATATCATTGTAAATTTTCGAAATGGTCACCACATACAAACGATGTCGCCGAATTGCAGCACGAATTACTGACTGCAACGTGTTCAGTTGGATATTTGCACATGAATGTACGACGGATTCTCGAAGTTCATCCAATGCGTGTGGCTTTTGTCGATAAACGACGTCCTTCAGTGTTCCCCACAGATAAAAGTCCAGAGGAGTTAGGTCTTGGGAACGTGGTGAATACTCCACAGCACCTCTGCAGCTATCCGTCTTCCTGGTAGATGTCCGTCGAGATACACCCTAACACGATTTTGGTAGTGGGATGGGGCACCATCTTGTTGAAAGTAAACTCTTCCGTCTCCACACAAGTCTCGGATGGCAGGTAAAATGGATGTCTGAAGCTTTTGAAGGTACACTTCACCGGTAACTGTACCGTCAAAGAAGAATGGCCCAAACAAGCCCCGGTAAGACAACCCACGCCACACATTTACTCCTGGCAACTTCACGGCTTTGTCTATATGGACGTTCGGATTTTCGGCGGCCCAGTAGATGCAATTGTGGCTATTTACTGTACCACTGAGTTTTAACTGTGCCTCATCAGACCACACAATCATCTCTGCAAACTCTTCATCGTTGCGCACCATGTTAGTAAACCACTCGCAGTACTCCATTCACCGATCTGGGTCGTCCTCGTTCACTGCGTGTAGCAGTCGTGGGATGAACCACTTCCACTTTGCTGTCTTCAAAATTCGCCGAACACTTGAACGACTCACTCTAGTTTCACGGGCACACTGTCTGACAGACTTCTGTGGTGAGAGAGTGATTTGTTGTAACACACGTCGGGAGTTAACTGTGCTTTTTACTGTTACAGGTCGTCCATATCGTTGTTTGTGTACATCTTTAACGCAGCCTACGGCTTCAAATTTGTCGGTGGCTCTGTCTTATACTCATTTCGGCATTGCGGTTGAACCTCATGAAAGTTTTCGTACTTAAAATACCACTTCAAAACTGACTTCCTTTCATCGAATGTAAGCCTTGCGCCAGTCATGGTTATTCGAGTAACTAGGTGCAACTAAGAACAAAACACTATCTGGCGACTGTCATCTGACAAAACAAAACAAGGCAATACAGCGCTTGTGTGGCGATTGCCGGAACTACAAAGTATTACGCAACCAAAGATGAGACAACTCCGTCAATTAGTTTGCCAGTTATGGACTTTTAAACGGTGGACACATTTTTTTGGACCACTCTGTAAATGAAATTTAAAAAATTCTCTTTTGCGAAATGCATTTTTTGCTATTGCTAGACTGCATTTCATACACACTGGCCTTTAAAACTTAAGGACGAAAGAAACTTTCGGATGATGTGTCACTAACAGGTAGCAAAGCTCGATGAAAGTTGGATCACACTTACAAAGAACCTCTACAGTATAGTACAGATGGTAATTGAAAACAAAAATCGCAGTGACGCGAACAGAAATGAAACTTTTATTCAACGACAACAATTACACTGAGTTGACGCCAATTTATGATGATCTCCTGGCCATTACAAGAGAAGGGACACGTTTCTTAGTAAAATGTGTGGTCACCACGGAGGCAGTGCAAACTCTAAAACGTGCTTCCAGGCAGGCGACAAGTTTGGTAAGGAGTTGTTGTGGTAGGGCGTTCCCTTCTCCCACCAGCGCGGTTGCGTCACGGTAGTTGCTAATGTGGAGGAGCTACAATAATTCTGCACAAGGCGTCCCACAAGTGATCGATGGTATTAAAGTCGAGGGACGAGGAAGCCAGTCAGTTCGCCGAATATGCTCTCGTTCCAGGAGCTCCTCCATTTGCGCTGTTCGTTGCGGTCGTGCATTGCTATCAATGTAAATGAAGCTAGGGCCGAATGCACCCCTGAATAGACGCACTTGTGGGAGGGATACAGTGTCAAGATAACGTTGACCGGCTTGTGTACCTTGTTAGAAGATTCGGAGGTCAATATGCACATGCAACATTATGCGTGCCCACACCTGGACCACCAAAACCAACATGTTCAACACTGTTCCTGTGTGCATTACCTTTTCCCATATCTCGCCATAAGAGGGTGTACATTGTGTGTTAAACCGGGGACCTAGAAACGACGGAGAAGCTTCGTCCCGTCGTGCTCATCAGTGGATCACAACCCCACAACAGGCCACAGCAGCCCACCCATCCCACACCGAACCCAGCGTTACTGTGCATTTCGGCCCCCAGTGGAGCCCCCTTCCCCGATAACAGACGAGTGTAACCCCAAATGTTTGCTAGTAGAGTAATTATGGTGCACACATACGTGGAGATAGTGTTTTCGCAGCAATCGCCGACACAGGCTAACTGAGGCGGAGTAAGAGGAACCAGCCCGCATTCACCGAGACACATAGAAAACCACCTTAAAAATCATCCACCGGCTGGCCGGCACATCGGACCTCGACACTAACCCGCCGGGCGTGTTCGTGCCAGGGACCGGCACGCCTTCCCGCTCGGGAAGCAGCGCGTTAGACCGTGCGGCTATCCGGGCGGGCCGTATGAGTGTATGTCCAGGCGCTATAGTCTGGAGCCGAGCGGCCGCTACGGTCGCGGGTTCGAATCTTGCCTCGGGCACAGATGTGTGTGATGTCCTTAGGTTAGTTAGGTTTCATTAGTTCTAAATTCTAGACCACTGATGACCTCAGTAGTTAAGTCTCACAGTGCTCAGAGCCATTTTGTACGTCCATCGTTCTCTAATGCATTTACAAGTCCTTCGCTGACTCTGACAGAATTACATCCTCATCGGCTAACCCTGGAGTTTTAAAATCTCCTGTTTGAACTTAAAGTCCATTTCTAAATTTCCCTTTGGTTGTCTTTACAACTCCTTCAAAGTACAGAGTAAACAACATCAGGCATACGTCAGAATCCAGTCTCACATCCTACCCAATCTCTACTTTCATTTCTTTCGTTTCTGTACAAGTTATACTCGTAGACAGCCCACCCGGTTTGCCGTGCGGTCTAACCCACGGCTTTCCGGGCGGGAAGGAGCGCCCGTCTCCCCGGCACGAATCCGCCCGGCGGATTTCTGTCGAGGTCCGGTGAGCCGGCCAGTCTGTGGATGGTTTTAGGTTGTTTTCCATCTGCCTCGGCAAATGCGGGGTGGTTCCCCTTATTCCGCCTCAGCTACACTGTGTCGGCGATTGCTACCCAAACACATTTTCCACGTACGAGTACACCACCATAACTCTACCTCGCAAACATAGTCGTTACACTAGTCTGGTGTGAGATGTTCCCTGAAAGGGGGGGGGGGGGGGGGTAGGGCACCGGGGGCCCAACCGCACAATAACCCTGGATTCGGTGTGGGGTGGCGGAGGGGTGAAGTGGACTGCGGTAGTCGTCGTGGGGTTGCGGATTACTGCGGCTGCGGCGGGGACGGAGCCTCTCCGTCGTTTATAGGTCCCCGGTAAACATATCATATACTCGTAGATAAACTCGTATTTCATATCTGCTACCTTTAGTATTTCAGAGAGTGTACACCAGCAAACATTGTCAAAAGACAAATGTTACAAATGTACTCATGCAAGATGAAAATTTAACGTACCGTCTACTACGGGATTTTAGAGGCAGACTGGATAACGAAATATGAAAATGGGGCAGTGAACAGCGTGTTTCGTTATATTCAGCGTACATTATAAGAAAGACCTCGGTGTATGCAAATTTTTACTAGGTTCCAATCTCTCTCCCGAAGGAGGAGAGCCATCCACGACCCATGCACAGTTACAGACATACAGAAAACAGAGCAAACGTGCTGCATCTGTAGAATATGTGATTGGAGGTCACTAGTTGCATTCTAGTACAGTGCTACTCTATGCCGCCCGACCAGAAAAATGGTGCGTTTGAGCTAGGTGTTGGCAGCTGTACTACATTTAAAAGCGATTTTGGAACACGGAACGATAAGTGGTGTGTTCGCATGGACAGAAGTGACTAAAATCAATAAAATGTCGGGAAATACGTATAAACTGAGGGAAAATACGCCGAAATGCGGGGAAATCGAGGGACTAGTTGCATTTCTTCTGATTGGTGCAGAACAATTCTTGTACATGGGAACGAGTATAAGACAGCAAGAGGAATACGGGAAAACGGCGATACGGAAGTACCATGAACCGGGGAAACATTTATTTTTCATACAGGCAACATTCTGCTGTATGTTTGAGGTAATAGTGACACACGCGAGTTGACAGCTATCTTTGATGCTTTCCTGGAAAAAAGAGAACCATCTGTCTCAAAACTTACTTTCATATCTGTTAAAGGATGACAGAGAGTGGATGGAGCAATCAGTTGAGAAGGAGTTGTATCGAGTTAGGATCTGATAGTAGCTGATGACGCATTCTAGAGAGAGAGGGACATATCGCTGTAGGTCATTTGACAATGTTTTTTCGTTGTTCTGTTGGGATGCTCAGTTGTGTGCCATTAGCTGCGTTCGACTCACATACTTGCGTGTCCTGTATGTGGATTAGAGCACTGTCTACTTGCTATCGTTAGCAGGAAACCTCTCTGTCATCAGAGGATTTCCATTCTGTTTCGCCACATTCCTCAGGACGAAAGAAGATTTATGTGGCGTACTCCATTCCCCTGCCTCATGTTGGGTATAAAATGGAGTCTTCAGTTTCATAACTGCAAAGATTCTAAGTTAGCGACGGGTGTTTGTGAGGTACTACGACCCCCGCGTATACATCTGCCTGACATATGTGCTGTTTACGGAGTTAGTGGCAGAATTACGGCTAATTTCGCATGTCAAACACCGCTGCTATGCGTTTGTCCCTTTCTTTGTAAGAGGCGTTCACCGTTACTAACGATCATTTTATATAGGACTGATGCGAGCATACTATAATTTCTGAACCGCCATTGGATGTGTATAGTGGGGAGCTATACAGCTCAGTAAAGCTATGTTGTACGTGTATCACAATGAATCGATGTTTTAAGAAAGTAGTTTTTCATATTACAGTTTATCACCATAGTTTATCGTAGAGAAACCTGCAAGGAGAATGTATGTTATGAGCTGGAATTATATTTCTTACATTGGGGTAGTAACAGTGTTGCATTCCATACGACTAATAGATCGGAAATTGCAACCATCTAACATTATAGAGTGTTTTAAGTGCAGAGCATTATAGCCTTAGGAGTGCATGTGTTTACGTTCTCTCTTACCAGTGCCTTCTTGGTAATGACCCCAGACACTAGAACAACAGAATTGGTTTACGTAAAACAAAAGCTCCGTCCGTCTTGAGCTCCATCTTGCATAAAAACCACTGTTTCTCGTTCTTAACCATCTGTTATATCATCACAAGAGTTTCATATCTGCTGTTCACCGATAAGGGGTTCTAACCTCCTCGAAATTCGTGCATATGGAGAAATCTTGTGCTCTTTGATGAGTGCAGAACAGCAGTTACAGCCTCGGTTTGCACTGTTTCTACACGGAACGTGGAATGTAGCGGTCTACTTCTGGTTAGCTGCAGGGAGCGTTGTTCAATGCAAGGAGATCTTTCGGTCACTAACCTTATCCTAAAAATGCGAGAATGCCCTGTGACTCCCATCCACATAGAGAAAGATCGTCAGTTAGGCATTATTTTCGAAGTGCTAGAGATATGTAGGTCGCTGTCTGGTATACTTTTGTGTATCTGTTCGAGAATTAACAATGAATGAACGTACTGCACAGCCATTTACTTACATTCGCGATGATACTCGCAAAGTAGTGGAGGGGCTGTTTAGCGATGATACATAAATTGGTAAGCATGCTGCCACGTCACTGGTCGGTGTTCAAATTACGATAAAATTGCTAAAATTGATCGCACTATCAACTATGATGCTTATTATTACAGTACATCGGCGGTGTCTTTTCCATCCCAACAGTCCACTGGTACACTGTTGATTAGCACATAATGTGATTTACACCATGCGATGTCTAGTTTCCTGGAGGAGTCAATGGACCAAATGTGTTAATGTCAGTTTAGAATCTGGCACAGGCGTCGAAGTTGTGGCGGAAAAAAAATGAATGGCAGTGTACCAAGCTTGTTACAGTAGAAAAAGTGGTGCGTCAAACAACGAAGCAGAGACCCTCTCCTACGACTGATAGCATGTGGGAGAAGGTTCTCGTTCAATACAGGCGATGAAACTCTACACTGGTCTGTGCAAGCGACGTTGATCACTGGCCACCTGCTACAATGGATAAATACCTGCATATTTAATAGGATCGCCGCATATGCTCGATGCCGGCATGTAGATGGTATTCGTTTCCAATATATTGGAAGAGAGAGATGCAGTAAACATCAATCGGATGAAATTAACGGAGCTTCTATAGTTCATAATTTTTCTCTGCTGAATGGTACAGATGTGGTGGTGGTGGTGGTTAGTGTTTAACGTCTCGTCGACAACGGGGTCATTAGAGACGGAGCACAAGCTCAGGTTAGGGAAGGATTGGGAAGGAAATCGGCCGAGCCCTTTCAAAGGAACCATCCCGGCATTTGCCTGAAACGATTTAGGGAAATCACGGAAAACCTAAATCAGGACGGCCGGAGACGGGATTGAACCGTCGTCCTCCCGAATGCGAATCCAGTGTGCTAACCACTGCGCCACCTCGCTCGGTAATGGTACAGAATAATGATGATAGAATGTTCGGGTGATAGATGTGAATGGATCCTGAGGGACTCAGATTTGCTTCAGTGTTCAGTCTTCCTAATTTTCTCAATAAGAAACACACTGTAACTGTTCCCCCTGTCTTTTATACTACGTTGTGTTGACGGAGCAGCCTTCATTTGGCGCTGACCTTACACATTGTAAATGGGTGGTCCAAGTACGACAATATGTCCCCACTTCCACCGAGTGGTCAAAACATGTTCCTATAGCTTAGCTCACTCTGTTTCTACACAAGTCGCAGAATGTGGTAGATACTCCTCTCTCCGACTTCAGGGTAAAACTGCTAAAACTGATCTCACTATCCACTATGGTGTGTATTACAGTATATCCCTCCATATCGATGGTGTCTTTCCCATCCCAACCGTCCACTCGGTACACTGTTGATTACTGCATAATGATTGACTCCCACCACTCCATTGAGATGGAGAGAACCTTGGCGGAACACTGGATATCTGCTACTTGTCACTGTGGAATATGGCATTAAATGTAGAGCAGATGACTTTAATACAGTTGTTTAGAAGTATTCCCCGTTGCTACAGACTCATCCTATTTCCATATGCCCTCAATACCCTCCACATGGTTTTATTTTTATTTTTTATACAATAAGATAACAGACCTTTTTTTTATTTGTGCTACCTCAGGCGTGTTGTGAACAGCACCTTCCGGAGATGGTCAGTGCGAGAACAGTAATCATGTATATGACTGCAAAATGAAGGAACAATGCTTTTCGAATCAGAGCACTGAGACATCTGTTATTATGTCGATGGAAAGATGAGATTAACTCTACAGGTCATCACCTTCAAATAGCTGTTGGAAGCGCTCTACAATACCGCAAAGTCTTCCAGTTTCCATATGTTACAATGTCTTCCACATTTTTGTCAATGACAAACACCGCCTCTGTATTTTATTTCTACCAGCTTGTGTTGGGGTAGCTGTATAATACATGTCATGCGATGTTCAGTTTTCTGTGAGCCAGAGGATTCAAACGTGTTAATGTCAGTTTAACAGCAACCGACACGGGTCTCTAAGTCATGGTCGGAAAAACAAAGTGTATGGTGGTGATTGGGTGCGGTACAAGCAAAAACAACACTGTGTTAAACTGCTTATGAAGGAACAATACAGGAACCCTCTCGTGTGATTGATAGTCTATTGGATATGTTCAACCTACAGTATAAGTGATGAATCTTTACACCATTCTGTGGATGCGACTTCGATCACAAAGCAACTGCACCAATGAACCAATAGCTGTATACTTAATAGGATCGCGACATATGTTTGGATGATAGACATGAATGCACCCTGAGAGACACAGATCACCTTCGGACTGCAGTACCTGCATGTAGTTTGGAGATGTGTCGCAATGCAGTAGCAATATCTTCGTCCTTCTGCCATGCCATGATTGATGAGTAGTCTTCCTAATTTTCCCAACAAGAAACACCACCGCAACTGCACGTATAATCTTTTCTACTACCTCACGTTACAGGAGAAAGCTTCGTTTGGCGCTAGCCTTACACACTGTACACGGCCGGCGAAGCTATGACACTATGTCCCCATTTCCATCGAGTGGTTAAAACGCGCTCCTCTCACATTAACTCATCTCGTCCCGTTTCCCCACAGAATGCAGAAGGTTTCATATATAGCGCGCTCCGAACTCTGTACATGTCAGACTGAAATTAGGAGGATCACATAGACTAAGCTGCAGGGAGAGCAGAGACTTAGGAGCAGTTACAAGATGCAGAGGGACTGTCTAAAAATAGCGCTGGAGTTCTTGGTGTATGGGATCCTTAGCAGATAGGTTCGAGGAAAGGTGACTCGTTTCGAGGTACAAGAGTGGCAAGAATGATTCACCAGTGGCTGTAATCACTGAAAGACATCTTTACAGTGTCCAACGCAAATATGTGGTTGAATGGATGGACTTTATTCCAAATTGCGGACAGCATTTCTGCCTGAAAACGTAACACTATCACCGATCAGCGACCGAGTGTAAATGTAGACTCAAGACCGCTTTTTATGCAGGGTGATGGTAACATAAGCGTTATAATCGTGCTTTTGATAGCGCGGTCCTTACGCGAATTATATGTTTTGGATTGTAGTATCCCTCTGTGGTCAGCTTGAGATGTTATTTCTCAATAGTGTTCCTCGAAAAGAACATCGTATTCCCTCCATGGATTCCCAGTTGTCTTACTTGGCGAGTGTAATCCGACGGCTGAAAAAAAAATTCCTCGCCATGCAAAGTTACTCTCATGATCAATTGAATTAATTAGGCTATCAAATTGATATCAATGACGAGCCGACTGGGTGGAAGAGATGGCTAGGGCGCCATGAAATAATTCTTGACAAGCGTTTCTTTATTTTTTTTTTCGTTGCGGCGAAATCTTTAAACAAAATTTCAGTCTCCCACCTACACAGGGCGAGACGGGCTCTCACGATTTGTCACGTAAACGCTAATATGATATAGCATCGGATTGGTAAAAGGGGACCTATCATAGTGTACAAAATAGCTACGTTTTCTTTAAGTATAGCTTCTTGTTGTCAAACGTAAAATTAATATGGTTTTTTTCCGAGATGTGTGGCAATGGCGTGAAAAATTGTTTGAAATATTTGTAATACACACGGGCGTGACAGTTCATTTACAGACACTGACCGCGAGAGATGCTCTCAGGTCCTATAATTTGTTCAACAAACTGAAAGAATTTGCTAAATATAAGTTCGTTTTCTGCACTCGAACATAAAAATGGCTCTGAGCACTATGGGACTTAACTTCGAAGGTCATCAGCCCCCTAGTACTTAGAACTACTTAAACCTAACTAAACTAACGACATCACACACATCCATGCCCGAGGCAGGATTCGAACCTGCGACCTTAGCGGTCGCGCTGTTTCAGACTGTAGCGCCTAGAACCGCTCGGCCACCTCGGCCGGCGCAGTCGAACATAAAAACCATACAGAGTTCACTCACAAAACTAAAAGAAAATGGACTTTGCCTATTTTTGTGAAAGGAGGACATTTATTATGGTCGTAAATATGTTTTCCTTTTTTTAATACATACTTGATTACAGATGCGTTGACATCAAATGGAATTGTTTTCCATCGCAGAACGAGAGGCGGCTGTGTCACTATACTTTAGATGAACAAGTTGCACTTAAGGCGACCATCCTTTTATCTCCTATTGTTTAGTCGACAATACACGCTACTGTGTTGGAGTAGGAGCGTCGCCTTAAGGTTCTGGCCAGATGGTGGAAAGCTGAGTGATGTGAACCATCTGGACCGTTCTCTGGATGGGCTGGATTATACCTGTAACTTGCACTTTTGTGCTAGGGGTGTAAGGTGTCAGGCAAATCCAACACCTTCCATGAAAACCCTGACATGATAAGCAAATCCAGTAGTATGTCACATAGCTCCGAATAAATCGTGACATTAAATTAACCAAAGTATTGCGAGTAACGAGTGAGCAAATGGAATACCACAGACTATCACAAGAATGCCTAAATGCATGTCATACCTTCCCACCGTGAAACAGACGCAGTTCCGAGGGGAGAAACGAGAACAGAAGCCGAGAGCAGAACCGTGTTAAGCTGGAAGGCCCTACGATAAGGGATGGACGGACACCCACGTCGCCAACCTACCGCTAAGACCACACCAGCCATACGTTTTAGCGTGAGACTTTTTCGCGTCTCTGTTACGTCAAGGACCACCCCCAGCCCATGTTAAAAGCTACAGCCCTCCAGGAAAACAATATAGATATTACGATAACACAAAAAGGGCCACACCACCCGCAAGCTTTAGCGTGAGACTTTTTCGCGTCTCTGTTAGATTAGGACCACCCCCCCAGCCCATGTTAAAAGATAGAGACCTCCAGAAGAACAGTATAGATCTTACGATAACGCTAAAAGGACCACACCAACTGCAGGTCTTAGCGTGAGACTTCTTCGCGTCTCTGTTACGTTGCAAACTTTAAAAACATTGCTCCACCACGATAAGAGTAACGTTTCTCATTGGATGGACAGAATTTTTGTAGGCGGAGCTTAAGGTTAACATTGAGACCCTGATTGGTCAGATGAAAACACAGCCAGATAGTTTTTTTTTTTTAAACCAACTTCGGTAAATTGTGGTATGGAGAAGTTAGAGTTAGTTAGTTCCGAGACGGCGAGCTGGATGGCTGCTGCTGCTGTTACACCCTCTTTTTGCGTAATACTAGAGTCGATCGTCAATTAAAGCTCATGGTGTTCACATTTGCCACTTGAAGTAAAAATCTGAAACGCGATGATTTTTCTGTTATATAATTATTTAGAAGCCACATCAGCCACTGTAATTTACGACAAGTTAGATAAGTAAATAAAGATAATTGAGGGTCACTGTAGACCATTTTGATAGTTTTCTCTTTTGTGAAACTTAATTTAAACCTAGATTATAGATGTGATATGGCATAGGTCATCCTTCGATCCATTGTAGAACTTGGAAACCCATTCAGGGAATATTCGTTCACATTTTTGTTGAACGCAATTGGTTTTTACCATCCTGTATTAAAACATTTCCTTTTATCAATAGTGCAATTTATAAACGATGTTTTGCGAGTAGAATAAAATTTCCAGTGGTAAACTGAACTGCTTTTTCTGCGTTATTTTACCAGCTAACTAAAAATAGGAAAGCCTTGAACCCCTTCCACTAAATTTAGTTAGTATTAAGATTCTTTTAGAGAGAGTGCAGTGGAGTTGACGCTGAAATCATTAAGTATTTGGTTATATCATCGCTAGTCTCACTGAACTCTTCTGAATTCTACATGTCATGTGTGGTCTGGCGTCTCCTTACCAGCAACAGGTCCCAGGTTCAAACTAGTCAATTCCCTAAAAAATACGCTCAGAGCGTCGTTGCGCGAAAGTGGTAGGGAGACACGATATAGAACCATCAGACACCACCATAAATGTTTAGAGTGGCACCGCCTCAAAAGCATGCTGCACACTGCGAGTGACCACGGAGGGCCTAGTGGGGCGTGCAGCAATACATGGGTCTGCAGGAAAACAGCAAAGGGTGGGCAGCAGGGCACGAGGAGCACCTGCGCATTTGAAGAAGCATCTGTCCTCCCCGTAGGTGGATGAAGTGAGGGGGGAGGGGGGGATGGGTGGGGGGAGGGGAGAAGGCCATGATTCTTTTGCAGTTTGTATGTCGAGGAGAATGCACGTTCAACTATCACCCGCTCTGTAGTCTTTTAGGACGACAATTTTCCCCAGTACAGGTGGTGCATTATGACCACTTCATTACGAGTGATGGTTTTTTCACATCAATTTCGAAGTGTAATTAGAACTGTGATGCATTTTTTCCACCAGTTGTGGTAGCGTGTAGTGGCTTAGATTACCTGGGCTGCAAGATGGTTTTTGAGCAGGCACCGGTAGCAAACTCTGACGTCAAGCAGCGATAGATAGTGTATGTTTACGGATAATACACTTTTTAAACTCCTCTCTGTCTGACACCAGCATCTCGTCAGTTGAATGTATTTCCCAACGCAAAGAATAAAGATAGTACCTTACTCCCTGCCTTTTTCCCACCAGCTTGTAGGTGTAGGGTAAAGTATGAGTGTGTCTGTCGCTAGTTTCGAGTGGTATTGCACAATTTTTCCTAACAGGATAAATCCAGTTGTATGTTATCAGCAACTTTTGAGTTTTATTGCGACTTTATGCCAACCTTCTGTAGCACTATGCATATGGTTGTGTAATTAGGCCTGATATTTGTGATTAATTGTATATTTACGATCGATCTTTGCATCAGTTTCCCGTACCAAAATAAATAAAGTACACTAACTGAGACCTAATAGTCAAGGGAGTCCTCCCCGATAACTGAATGGTAAGCATGAAGGACTGACATCCTAAGGGGCCCGAGTTCGATTCCCGGCTGGGTCGGAGATTTTCTGTGCTCAGGGACTGGGTGTTGTGTTGTCATCATCATCATTTCATCCCCACATGGCACGCAAGTCACCCAGTGTGGCGTCGAAAGTAATGAGACCTGCACTAAGGCAGCCGGACCTGCCCCGTAAGGGGCCTCCCGGCCAATGACGCCAAACGCTTATTTCCATTTCATTTCCATAGTCAAGGGAAGGAGGATCCGGTTACGATTGTGGACGGGGCCGTAATCAGTTACTATTGGTTGCCTTTTACAGTTAAACACAATTTATTTTGAACTAGTAATTCCAGACTCAACAATAAATAAAATACCACTCATTATTAAAGAAGGAATAAACACCAGTACAAATAATAGTGTTTTCAGTGAGCTACAATTTCGAAAATCACAATTAAATACAGTTACAACAGATTATGTTTTAAAAACAATCCGCTGTGATCTGGGCAGAAAGCCATAACGCCAGGAATGGCAATAAATTAAGAATTGTTTAAAACTCGCCGCAACTTACAAATTACAGGTATTGAAATATTAAAGGCAAGTCGCCACAAACACAGCAGAAGGCATCAGACGCCAGGAAAGACAATAAATAAGATTTTAAAGGCTTACTGCGTAGATACAAATACCAAATTAGAATTTTAAGGCAAATGACCACAATCACGGCTGATGCCTTACACACCAGGAGCTGCAATAATTTAAAAAAATTAGAAATCTGATGTAAAACAGGAAATACAATAGCAAAGGTTATTAGAAAAACAAGCACCAAATGGGTGAAATAAGATAATGATAAATTTCGTAACACAAGGGGCCACAGACAGTGCCTCACTGAATCGACCTCTGAGAAGGTCCGGCAAGAGTTGCATTCACTTCACAAGATGATAACTCAGACTAGTGGCAGTCTAACGAATGACTAATGATAGTGTTGCTGAAGCTACCTGACGTCCGATAAACCAAATGCAACGATGGAACAATACATCAAAGCCGAAACTGGTGGTATGCATTCATCCCCAGAATACTGTGTTTAGAGCTCCCAGAACGAGAAAGGAACCACTACCACGAGAGCAGAAAGCACTCCACTGCTCTTCGCCTCGGCGACACTATGAGCAGCAACACGAATCCAGGTCACTGGAGAATCGCGAGATATCACAATGGTGGAGGTTTCTCTACTTGGACTGAAATGCACCCATCTTAAGGCTTGCTGGATCCAGTTTAAGACTAGGCCCTGCACCCTTGTGCCCACAGCCCTTCCATCTGGCAATCCATGCGTACCGCCAGCGTGTTCTGGCACTGCTCGGCCCTGGCTCCTCCTGAGTCCTCAACCGAACTGGCCCACTCACACGACCCAGAAAAACAAAGACGTCGCCCCAAAGATAGGGCAACAGTTAAAACAAATCGATAACCGCCGCTGCTGCCACTAGGCAACGCCTACGAAACCGAGTGGCGCCAGTCAACACAAGAAGAAGACCGACAACCGCAACCATGCCAACCAAACGATACCTTCTGGCCTCCAACAATGGGTGGAAACCTACAAACAGCACCAACGCGAGCTGCAGCATGGATCACTAATCTAACCTTCCTCTCCCGCATCTGGACAGTTTCCACGTTTTAGGGGGTGCACTTGGTCTTTCCATCTAGTATAGTCCGGGTTCGAGTCCCTGAAAGGGCACTTCCAATTTCAATTTCCTGACAATTACTGGGAGGGTGGTGGGTGGGTGGGATGTCAGCACAGTCCTGGGACAAAGAAATTTCCGCCAAAATTCAAAGTTTCTGCCAATAGGATGGGTTGGGGGAGGGAGAGTGGTGGAGAGAGGAGGGGGGCTGGGGCACATGGGCAGGCTGAGAAAAACATGTCCTCTGGGGGTGGGTGCGGGCATAGTCGGGGGCGAGGGTGGGTGAGTGTAGGAGGAGGCGGTGGTGATAAATTGATCAACTTAATTAATTTGCATATCAATTTGATATCAAAATTGCGCATGTGCCGCCAACTCCCTACTACTTGCAGGGTATAACAGGTATAATTGCAGTTATTTCTATATGTAGCACTTTAATATCTTTTTGCTCTGCCTTCTCACATACATGTCACAACTTTTACGACCTGATGTTGTCTCCCCGATCGTAACTGCTGCACCACTAAGTGGGCTATGCCTGTAGGTATAGACTCACCGTTTTGCATCAATGTGTCCACACTTCAACACCTGACTTGCCGCCCAGGGGAAAACAAACGTTAATGGATTGCTCTCTCTAAATGTACATCGAGTTAGTACCCACTTAAAAACATATGACTTGTAATACTTATCATTATTCGTCTGCAGATGACATAAATAGCTCAGTACACAGTCCTAGTCAGCAACAGAAGTATCTGCAGGTATGCCCTTACACCCTGTATATTGAAATATTGTTAGACAATGGAAACAAGAAGTTAACACATGAGTGAAATTAATAGCTAGAAATATACTTTTAAATAGGGTACTATTTTGTGATGAGCAAATTATTTTACGAAAGACGGTGGATGACTGACAGTTCGGTCTACATCGCTTGGACCTAACAAATTCTGTAGTTTCAAAATATCCAAAATTAAAACAAAAGTTATGCCTTTTAGAGGAAAATACCTAGTACACTTAAAATAATGTTAAATGGAAAATCAGTTGAACAGGTACCTCACTTCCAGCTATTACAATGTGGTATAAGCTATGAATACGATATGACAACTCCAGTACATTAAACAAGTTTAGAGTGATATTTTGGGCTATAGCCAGAACATTAGCCATTAAAACCAGGATAGACACAAAGACTTCTGAAAAATTAATGGTAGCATCTATGCATACATACGGAAGTGAGACCTGGACAATAACTACGAAAGATCGAAGAAGATTCCTGGCAGCTGAAATTAATTTTTTAAGGAAAGTAACAGGATGTACTCTGAATTATCAAACAAATAATCCTGAAATATGTAAAGAACTAAATATATTTTACATGGAAAAAGGAATAGAATACGGTATAACAAGAGGATGCGTATAGAAAAAATTGGTGATTTATAGAATAGCTGGGCATGTAAGAGACTATAGAAATAAAGGAAAGAGAGATCTATCTACCTATCTATCTACATTTATGTACCGCAAGCCGCCCAAGGGTGTGTGGCAGAGGGCACTTTACTTGCCACTGTCATTACCTCCCTTTCCTGTTCCAGTCGCGTATGGTTCGCGGGAAGAACGACTGCCGGAAAGCCTCCGTGCGCGCTCGAATCTCTCTAATTTTACATTCGTGATCTCCTCGGGAGGTATAAGAAGGGGGAAGCAATTTATTCGATACCTCATCCGGAAACGCACCCTCTCGGAACCTGGACAATAAGCTACACCGCGATGCAGAGCGCCTCTCTTGCAGACTCTGTCACTTGAGTTTGCTAAACATCTCCGTAACGCTATCACGCTTACCAAATAAATCTGTGACGAAACAGTCGCCTCTCTTCTTTGGATGTTCTCTATCTCCTCGATACAGGAAGACCAAGGAAAGAGTGGCTTTTGTGAAGAACGAGCAGAATATAAGCCTACTTCTTTAAGTGAAGGAAAGAAAAGAACAAGAATGAGATTATAATACACACTCCATTACCAGTGCGACTTATTTCCGACACATGGCTACGAACATGTCTAATAAATGTGAGTTTTGCAATTTACTGCCATACGTGGAACGAAGCTTTCAGAAACGACAGTGAATTTTCCGCTAAGAATCGCCAAGTGCGTCACCCCCTAGCTCTCAGCCACAAAAGGCGGCCGTTGTGGCTATATTTACTTCGCAGCTGACGCGGAAAGAGGCGTCTGAGAAACAGGGGGCGAGGCGTGGCGGAGGCGGCTGATGTTCGGCTGACAGCTGCCCACGTGTCGCCCACGCGACTGTTCACCCTACCATCGACCGCCAGAGCCGCTCGCCACGTCACACCGTCTCACCCTGACGACCCAGATGCAACGGAAACGGCATTATGGAAATGAGGCGGAAAAACACCTCCATGCGATTCGAGCATTGCTGGAAAGCTACACTGAACTACTTTGCAACCGTTGCCCTCTAGTTTCTATTTGGGACACGGGATCTGTGACCTACGAATTTCACGCTAACATGAAAGCCAGTAAAGACACAATACCTTGTTAGTCACGAATTATTTTGATGTACTGCCCTACTGACCCTGGGAATTGTAATACCAGGAAGGATAGTGAAATGCCCTGCTTAACCCTCAGGACCGGACAGATAGAATTAATTGTGGAAAGGGGCCAAAATAAGGGGCTGTCAGTTAAATTCCAACATACAACTTTATTATTTGATCAAATATTACAAGAGCCCAAAATATATTTCTAAACACACTGCTTTAACCTTTGGGACTTGATTACCGGTTGAAAACCACTTTAATTTAAATATGGCTGAAGGCCAATAAGTTAAAACGCAAGCATAATCAGAAATTTAAAAGGCAAGCCTTATCTTAAAATAGATCTTTAGTTAGGCTGAAGTAAGCAAGTTAAATTCAAATCGTCTGAAGACTGAAGACTCAAAAATTCAAACAAAATTTTAAATACCAAAGAGCTTACGTGAAACAGTACTTTAAACTAGACTGAAGGCCTTAAGAGTAAAACAATTCTAATTTAAAACAAAAAAACGGCTAGTTGCCATACAAGTACCAATAACAAGAACAAATTGAAAAAAAGTAAGGCAATCCACACAAGACCGCCCAGATGTTCGAGGGTTGGCCTGTAAAGCGAACACTAGTGCTCGCTTAGGTGAGAGAGGCAGTCGGGCCAAACATTCACGATCCGACGACAACCCAACCGACCGACAGACAGCGGACCCACCGACAAGATAACTTCCACTACACCCTACCATGGCACAACAGTGAGTTCAACGGAACAACGTAGAAGATGGGCCTGCTCCTGTAAACTGAAGGATAGGCCGAATGTAGGAAGTGAGTAGGAGCAGGAAAAGGTGACAATCTCTCGGTACTGATCTTAGAAATGGTTTTACTATATCACAATATGAACTGAATACACAACTTTGCACTGAGGTGCGAAGCCTTAGACCCGTCGTAAGTAGTACATAGTCTCAGTAGCAAGCTGAGGTTGAAGCGACGTTTCCAGGCCGTCTGCTCTTGGTTAAATGGGCAGAATCTGAAGCCTCCACACCACTGGCTAGAGGGTATTATCGTCCGTGTCTGTCGTAGTTCCAACTTAAGAACTTTCACCTATGCGGTGGCGTTGTAGCTATCGATACCACAAAATTGGTGCCCACAACCAATCATACACGGTGCTGTCAAATTACGCACCTAGCTGGACAGCAACAACGCGATGAGGAAACTACGCTCCCTGAAATTTACGTCAACGCTCAGTGCAGGTAAACGGAACGTTAAAGGCCACAAGGCAGAAGATGCAGCTGGTGCACTTCAATTCAAGTAAAAAAAATACAGTGAAATTTTCCAACTTGAAAAACAGGTTGTTGCTCGCGGGAATATTCCAACAGCCGAGAACGAGCTCCAAACCACACAATGTGAACAGCCTTGACTTGCTGGTAGGTTAAATCAGAGCTCAACTTTCGTGTCTAGGGCCGGTGAGCCACGGACCTCGTAGCAATGGGAACAGCGCCACTCTCCGACAACGCGTACAGACCGCCAGCGGGCCCCGGCCAAACTACGCCCCGCCGATAATTCCTCATTGTTCCACGCCAACCGACCGACTCCTCAGAGCCAGTACGCTGACAACATTTAAAGTAACTTGTCAATCAAAATCACGCAAACTACACACTGTTCCACGAACACTTGCACGAAGAACCAGACGATGCTAACGGCAGTGCTTGTACAATAACAGGGTCGAATAACGACTCGGCACACACAGACAACCCATAAGCGGTAGCCGGCCAAATATGCGTCGTCCGGCAATCGTGTGTTCGGCAACCGTCGGGCGAGTCATGGCGGTCCGCACCTCACTGCTGCCGCGCCCCGACTGAACTTGTGCCGCGTGCCAACTCAACCACTGCTAGGTCCCAACCAACTGCTGTCACGTTCCAACTCACCGGCAGGTCCGAACTAATTCCGAACACACGACAACCGGGAAGTAGTAGCAGTCAGGACATTTATAGATAAGAGCCGCTGCTGCCGCTCACGGGCAGGCAAGGTGACAACTCAGTGATACCAGTAATTGAAATTAATATAACGCGGTGGTAGTACAGTGAAAAACAGAATGTCAGATGAGATATGGCACGAACACGAGCCACGCACGGGTCAGATAGTAAATAACAAAATTTTACGTATTAATTAAGGACATTTAGTATTGTGTGGACCCAAGTCGGAGCCCGATGCAGAAATCCGAACGCTTGCCGACACCCGCAGATTCAACACTCACGCCTTACCCACAGCTCCGCCACCACGACCAGGAGTAATCACTGGCGCTTCCAGGCATTTCGGCGGAGCTTTGCGGATCAGGTACGTGATCCCAGCCACAACATGACCTGCCTCAGGCCCCTGTTAGCCGAGGGATACTAATGGTACTACTTGTGACTTCATCAGTGTATCCGCTAACCAACAGAGGATTCTGTGCATTGTGTCTTATGGACAGTGGCCGGAGCTTATATACCGACGGCTGCCAAAGGCGCCACTGGTCCACTACCTGCCGGGCCCGGCAGCAACACTGTCGACTTAGAGCTGCCCGAGAAGGTCGCGGGCCACTGCGGTATACACCGATGAGCCCAAACACCTGTTTAATAGTGTATTGTTCCACTTTTCGAACACTGTACAACAGAGATACTGCTCGGCATGGATTCCAAAAGTCCTTGACAGGATTCCAGAAGCATGTGGCACCAAATGTTTCGGCTCAGGTCAAGTAGTTTCCGAAAATTACTGGATGCTGGTTTGCGGGCACCTGGCGCCCGTTATATGCTCCTGTGCGCACAGGTGAGGCCCATTTGCTTCTCAAGACATCAGTTTAAGTTAACTATAATGCCACTCAAGCTACTGTAGCACGATTCTGACCTTGCAACATGGACAGTTATTTTGCTAGAAGATGTCATCGCCGTTGGGGAGACTTGAAGCGATGCAGGTGGTCCGCAATGATGTTCACGTAGTGAACTTCTGCCGTGACGCCTTCGGTTATCACCACAGGTCCCTTAAAACAGGGGTCTCCAAACTCTTTAGTCCGTGTGCCACATTGACTCCTCCACGAAATCATAAGGGCCAACATCTACATAGTGGAATTAAAGCACCCTATCACTCCATGATCACCGTAATGTAAGGCTAAAGGAAAGATGAAATCGCACAAATCTAAGGTTATGGGAATAGCTAGCACTGAAACGAACTACGATTTTTATTTAATTACATAATTTGGATTGGTGGACGTACCTCACCGAAATTCTGGCGTATTTTATTCTGGGGAATTTCACCGACAAAACAGTATGTCACTGCACATTCTTCACGAAAGCGTCCTGCAAAGTTAAAGAAATCTCAAAATCATTGTTAGCAACACTATTACTGCAAGATGTAACAAAGGTAGAGTATGTAAATGCATTCTTATTTCAAGCGGCACAACAATGAGTTGTGTAGTGTTTTAGCGAATAGCAGAGCCAGAGCATATATTTGATAGTTCTGTTGCGTGATTGTGTCTATGTTGCAGGTGTCTCACGAGTTTTTTTTAGTGTTTTATGCGTTGTACTAGTAGGTGAGACGACGAAGTGTGGTACAATTCAAAGTTTGAATTCGAAGAGACAAGGAAAATCTGAAAATCGAAATACGTATAGCACGACTTGAGTATTTTTTCACTGTATTTTTTATTGGAACTACAGTGTAATTGTGAGTATTTAATTTAGTAATTAAGGTACCTTAAAAAATTCATTGCATTTTGTTTAGGCAGACTATTCCCTGGTTTTATTAGTATTAAATAGCACAATTTAATTTTCAGGTTACAGTCTTGTGTGAAGCTCTGTACAAATATGGACAAGAAACGAAAGGTTGACAGTGAATGTAGAATTTTTAAAGATCAGTGGGGATGTCAATATTTCGTGGTGGAGTCAAGCAACAAACCAAAGCGTATTATTTGCAATGAAGCAATATCAGTCTTCAAAGAATACAATATAAAACGTCATTATGAGACTAAGCACTCTCAGAATTACTCCAATTTTACAGGATACGAACGATTAGAAATGTATGAGCCTCTGAAACGCCAGCTAAAAACCCAGCAGTCGCTGTTTAAAAAAGTAAATGCTGAACAACATGCAGCAGCTCGTGCTAGTTTTCGTGTGGCTCATTTAGCAGCAAAACAGTGTAAGCCATTTACCGACGGTGAACTAATTAAGAACTGCAGTATTGCAACAGCAGGAGGAATGTGTCCAGAAAAAGTTAATTTATTTAAAAACATAAGTTTGTCGGCAAACACTGGGCTCGAAGAAAAGATGACATTGCACAAAATGTATCAGCACAGCTGCGTGACAAAAATCAAGACAGGCTGGTTCTCTTTGGCCGTGGATGAGTCAACAGATGTATCAGACACTGCTCAAGTACTACTTTTTATTCGAGGGGTTGACAAAACTTATGAAGTGTATGAAGAGCTCCTTGATGTTCACAGTATTCACGGGACGACCACTGGCGAAGATATTTTTCAAGGAGTTGAAAGAGCAGTTCAGAAAAACAATCTTCCGTGGAAGAAATTAAAATGTACTACAACTGATGGTGGCAAAAACATGTGTGGGGAAAATAAAAGTGTTGTTGCTCTCCTTTCCAAGGCCGTAGAAAATGACGGTGGTTCAAAACCATTAGTAGTGCATTGTACTATTTACCAACAGGAAAACATTTAGATATGTCAGAAGTTTTAAAGTTATTTATTCCAGATGTTAATTGTATCAGATAGCATGCATTCAGTGATCGCCAGCTCCGCGAGTTTCTTGAAGATATTGAGGAAAGCGACTTGCCATATTATACCGCAGTGCGCTGGCATAGCATAGTTCTGACCCGTTTTTTTGAACTCCGAACAGTCATTGAAATTTTTTTGAACGAAAGGGATCGGCCTTTGGTTGAGTTACGGAACGGTGAGTGGTTATGGAAGCTAGCATTTTATACAGACTTAACTAAACATATGAATGACCTTAATTTAAAATTTCAAGGTGAAAACCAGCTTCTGCCTGATTTATACACGCATGTTATGTCCTTTCGACAAAAGATTGCTTTGTTTCAACCACAGTTGAACGAAGTATGCTTCACGCATTTTAATACATGCTAAATTGAGATTCTGTTTCCTGTAACTTTCGCAATTGAAGCTTTGGGCTCTTTATAAATTAGTTTTGAATCACGTTTTTCAGATATCGATGAAAATTCTAACGTTACTGACAGATCTTCTGTTTGAAATTATTGATTTGCAATGTAACGACTTTTTTTAAGATAAACATTCAAAGTCAACATTACTGGAGATTCATAAGTGTCTTCCATCCACACAGTTTCCATATTTACATAAATTTGCCCGTGGCTTTTTTTCCGCTTTTGACACTACTTATTTGTGTGAAAGAACTTTCTCCAAAATGAAAAATGCAAAAAGAATTTACAGATCAAAATTAAGTGATGAGCATTTGATGTCGCTTGTGATTATCTCTACGAGTAAACTTGATACACAACTGGCGGTAATTATGAAAGGAAAGTTACAGCTACATAAAAGTCACTAATTATCACTAAGATCTTAAATTTCTGTATTTGAATACTCTAACACTGTGAGTTTTCAAGATATAAATTAATTACAGTTATTTTTATACATCAGTTACAACTAAAATATCCAATATCATTATGTACACCAGGTATTGTATATTCTTTAAATTGCATTTAAATAAAAATATTTTATACTATTTACTTGCTACGTGTAATCAAAAGAAAGTGAAACCTCGCTTAAGAAGCATCTTCCACAATGATTGATTACTAAGGCTACTCGCCGAGGTGGCGTCCATTTGAAAGACTTGCACCGTACTCGTGAGTAGAATAAAACGGAAAGAATTTTTTTACTTAAAATGTTTTCGCCAAACTAGTCTGTTAACCGTTCTTTTTTTTCACTATCGCACGGAGAATGGTCTGTCTGTTTATTGTGGGTAGCCACAAGCTTAACCATGACCTTCCGCTTTGTAAAGACAGAGCTCCGACAATGTCGCGGTGTATTGGTCGCGATAGGCCTCGAAACTCAATTGTTGGCAGTATAGGTACCACCTCAAATATTTGGCGGGCCGGATACCGGGGATGTCCGGCCAGATAACGCGGGCCGGTTTGCCAGCCATCGCGGGCCGGTTTCGGCCCGCGGGCCGTAGTTTGGAGATCCCTGCCTTAAAAGCACAACTCAGTGTACGCCATTGTACATTCTGTCCTCACTGGCCTGCCATCTGTGTCTCAGAGCATGTTTAGTGTAGCCATTCGCCTGGATAACGGCGTGTAAGGACTCAGTCATCGACCTGGTGTAGCCAGAAATGCGATTTATTCGACAGGCGGCACGTTCCTATTGATCCACGGCGAAAATTCAGTGACGCCGTACACACTGCAATAATGTGACGGTGTCGCTGCGTCAACAGGGGAACACGTAGGGGTCGTGTGATGTTCAGCACCTCGTTCAATAATGGCCCTTGTGCTCCTAACCGCTTGTGTCTGGACCAGCATTGTACACTGTCGTCATATTTGCACAGATCGCTGCCTATAATGGATCTTCCGACTTCTATGTTTTGTAATGAGAAGTGGTCATCCAATACCATACATCCTTTTATTTATTACAACAGCCTCCAACCAATATCGTTGGGTAGTGGGCCAACAGGCGACCAGCTTCGCGGTTTCAGAGAATCTCGTTTCCAGCCGCAGGGCTACAACAATGTGCACTTTGCCGAAACCGTACATCAGTGGATTTCGGTATTTACGGCCCGTATCTTGGCTATAACGACTGCTCATTTCGTCTCTTTTCCGCTTGCATTCTCCCCTTACTGCATCACGTAACTGCAACACCGCCAGGAGGCCCTCGACCTTGCAAGGGTCATATTGTTCTGGCTCATCAGTGTATGGAGCCCATTAGCCGTGGGCCGCGAGTGGCGCCATTACTCCCCCGATGCACCTCCTGGTGTATACGTCATTCGATCACTGCAACACGTGCTCTCAGCCTTACAGCCCTTGAAAAACTAGTTAAACAATACAGTAAACATCGTGTTTGTTGTAGTGCATTGCAACGTTCTGTGTTCCACCTCTCTTTATGCCGTGTATTTTTTTTTCTTCAGTGACAATACATCTACATCTACATCTACATGACTACTCTGCAATTCACATTTAAGTGCTTGGCAGAGGGTTCATCGAACCACAATCATACTATCTCTCTACTATTCCACTCCCGAACAGCGAGCGGGAAAAACGAACACCTAAACCTTTCTGTTCGAGCTCTGATTTCTCTTATTTTATTTTGATGATCATTCCTACCTATGTAGGTTGGGCTCAACAAAATATTTTCGCATTCGGAAGAGAAAGTTGGTGACTGAAATTTCGTAAAAAGGTCTCGCCGCGACGAAAAACGTCTATGCTGTAATGACTTCCATCCCAACTCGTGTATCATATCTGTCACACTCTCTCCCCTATAACGCGATAATACAAAACGAGCTGCCCTTTTTTGCACCCTTTCGATGTCCTCCGTCAATCCCACCTGGTAAGGATCCCACACCGCGCAGCAATATTCTAACAGAGGACGAACGAGTGTAGTGTAAGCTGTCTCTTTAGTGGACTAGTTGCATCTTCTAAGTGTCCTGCCAATGAAACGCAGCCTTTGGCTCGCCTTCCCGACAATATTATCTATGTGGTCCTTCCAACTGAAGTTGTTCGTAATTTTAACACCCAGGTACTTAGTTGAATTGACAGCCTTGAGAATTGTACTATTTATCGAGTAATCGAATTCCAACGGATTTCTTTTGGAACTCATGTGGATCATCTCACACTTTTCGTTATTTAGCGTCAACTGCCACCTGACACACCATACAGCAATCTTTTCTAAATCGCTTTGCAGCTGATACTGGTCTTCGGATGACCTTACTAGACGGTAAATTACAGCATCATCTGCGAACAACCTAAGAGAACTGCTCAGATTGTCACCCAGGTCATTTATATAGATCAGGAACAGTAGAGGTCCCAGGACGCTTCCCTGGGGAACACCTGATATCACTTCAGTTTTACTCGATGATTTGCCGTCTATTACTACGAACTGCGACCTTTCTGACAGGAAATCACGAATCCAGTCGCACAACTGAGACGATACCCCATAGCTCCGCAGCTTGATTAGTAGCAGAGAAGAAATCAAAATCTCTTCGTTCTTGATCGGGAGCTTCAAAAGGAGAAACATAAAAAACGGTACAGAACCTTTAACAAATAGCAATAGGTATACTTTTATCGACTGTGACTCTTGAAAACTTTTTCCCATAAAACAACAAACAGTGTTGAAGAAGGCATCAGTCGCCTTCGCACAGAAGTTGATCCATACAGATGCTGAAATGGTTAACCCAAAAACAGAATAAGGGAGACAAGTAAAAAATGAAGACGATGAACTGATTTCGTTGTTAAAAGAAAGCATATTCCAAGGAGGAAGCGAATGACACTCCCTCTATGAAGAAGTATTCCACGTTGCACCTTGTTAAGTATCTGTGTTGGAGTTACGAGCAGAAGTCCGTAGTCCCAAACGCTTGGACAGTACCTCATGATCGAAGATAAGACAGCGTTATCATACGTTATTATTGTTTGGATTAGTAGTTTACAATTGTAACTGGCGAGACTAAACTTTGTTCATCTTTCTTCTGACTCTCTTGCCCATTTCTTCAATATGTGGTCCATAATTTTGTCGTTCGTCCAAAAACTGCCGAAGTATCCGGTTATGGGCTTCCTCTTTATGGGCCTGTTGCTTAATCCCATGATCGGATCTCTTAGAAGATTCTCTTTTAATAGTATGTATATTGTTGTTTTTTTTCAGATGGAACAGGCGGTTGACTCCTTGGCACTACCGATGTAACTGTTGAAGAACCATGCTCCATCCATCTTCCAGGTTGCTTATGGATCTTTCCTTCACATTGATAATTTAGTACACAGAGCTGCCTCCTTTGGCAACAAGAATAGCTGTAACCGGGCTGGGCATCAAGTCAAACTCAGCTTTGGCTACAGACACGGGTTCGCCACTCAATTCTGCTTCAAATCTATGGTAAACTTCATCAATCGAAGTGGCTGGGTAAAGTTGGGGTGTCAGTTTCTGAATAGCCCGTGAGAGTTCTGGAGAAAGAGATGGCCCAGGCAGGAGTCGGACGCCCTCTATAACGAGGTAGGTCAGTACAGCAAGGCTGATAGGCAGTCTCGCGTTATCTTGTTGAAAGGTAACGTCATGGAGACCTCGTTGATAGGACACCGCCCCCGCCAAAACACGTAAGTGATGTAACGACCGCGCGGGATTAGCCCAGCGGCTTTGGGCGCTGCGGTCATGGGCTGCGCGGCTGGTCCCGGCGGAGGTTCGAGTCCTCCCTCGGGCATGGGCTGTGTGTGTTTGTCCTTAGGATAATTTAGGTTAAGTAGTGTGTAAGCTTAGGGACTGATGACCTTAGCAGTTAAGTCCCATAAGATTTCACATACATTTTTTTTATGTAACGGCCGCTGTCCAGTTACCGGCTATGAGTACCAGAGGTAAGTGTGTTGAGTACTCAGTGACAACACATACCGAACCGGGTGCCGGGTGCGTACTGTGATGTAATAAAATAAAAGTGATGTTGTCATTCAATGGAAAAGTTGGGATTTGAGATTTCGTTTACTGTTTTATCAATTACAGCTGGCTTGGATTGACCATTGTCATAAGATACTGCATTGTGAAATGTGAATAGTCTTTACTTGCAGCTTCGGGGCTTGAAGCAGTCACAGCTAGCGTGCCATTGATTAAGAAATTGCATTATCGTCTCTCTAATTACTTCATGATCGTAGATAGGATCATACACGGTTGTGAAGTTATTGTTATGACAAAACAATTTCCTAAGGGACCAGAAAGTTCTTAAGGGCGCAAAAACAACTTTAACATCACATAAAAGGGGAATTCAATATCAAAGCTGATGCAAGAAGACGATAAAACAGTTTTTTTTGATGTAACACGCACATTGGTCTGCTGATCTTGGTGTCTGTAATCTTAGCAAAATGCATAATTAAAATGAAAATAATACCGAGAAGATGATAGGAACGAGCACTGCTAAATGATTCAGTATTTACAGAACAAATATTTATTATAACTAAAGCATATATCGTACCTTATGCTTATTACAACAATTACGGTAGATTTGTACGTCCGTTTCATGTCCATTGAGTGCTCTTTTATATAGCCATTGTCCTGTTGAGTCGCCCGGGCGTCGTCACGATAAGTTGTAACAGTTCTTCTTTTTACACTTCACTCAAACTTAGACAGAACACGTTTTTATACATTTGTAAAAATAAGACCGCTACAAATCTGCGTCGATCTTGCTTAAGAAAAACAGTACAAGTGTTTTGTGCTCAAGGCTTCATATTTTCTCCAGCGAACAAAATAGTGAAGGATCGCATATCGAACAGTATTCTTCGGTTCATATTGCCACCCAAAGACGTCGAATTACATTATTTAGGAAATTCCACCGTCGCTATGCGACGCCTTATTATACATTAATCATTCTTTATAAACAAGTATTCGCCTTCTGGCTGAAAATGTTAACTATTTGCTGTTTTAATGAAGCCAAAAATAGCGAATTTCTTAGTACTATGACGAATGCAATCTGGCAACATTCGTTTTCGTCAGGGCCCTCATGCACAGATACTCCAATTTTGATGATGCTCTACGAACAACATGGACTCGTCAAAGAAGACAATCGTTTGCCATTTTTTCTAATTCTTATTTATGTATTATTGACTGCAATAACGACACCTGCGAGACAGAATTCTGCGTGGGGCGTATTTTCACTTCCCTACGGAAAATTGTTTACAACTAATATTAACATTTAATTCATGCTTTGTAATTTAAGCAGATTCAGTAATTAGCCAAATTAATTGTAAATCAAATAGAAGATTTATAAAATATTAAACTAACTGGAAAACACTCGAAACCCTTAAGGTGGTAGATCAGGGTGACACTCTAGTTTGGAACCGAAATTCATTATTTTTTAAAAATAAAATAACAAATTGCCAAACTGACCTAAGATCTTCATTGTATCCACTTAGGATTTTATTATGTATTTTAAGTAAAAAGCCTGCACCCAGAGGACACTAAGCTACATGAACGAAAGGCCTTCGCAGAGTGCGAGGGCGGTTGGTGGGAAATCTGAAAGCCACAATTTTCATACTAGGACAAAATTTCAAAAACTGCTTCGAAACTAATACGGATATTAAGAAAGTGCTATTTAACAAAATGGTGGCGCTCTGAAAAAAATTAACTTTTCAACAAAAAAGTTATAAAAAGTGCACCAAAAATCGAAAATAAAATATCTCGCAAAAATCCCATGTACAACAGCAGAAAAAACGCTGACTTACACGTTACAAGAAGCTATAATCTATTACATGTACATTTCATGAGTTGTTGCTCCGGCCAACCTGAGAAATATTGTGAAATTTAATATGTTCCCAGCGAATTAATAGTTCGAATAGATTTCGGGATTGCAGCCGGTTGTTATAACTGTCACCCAGCGATATTTCGACTGGAAAGCTGCCAGTCATCTTTGGTGAACCATGGAAGACTGACGAAGACTTACGCCGGTCCGCCTTTATAGCGCGCAGATAGTATTGCCGCGCATGCGTCAGGGTTAGAGATCGGTAAAGTCGTTCATCCTTGGGAACTATTTCACTGGAGATCACTCTTTTTTGGGAACCGTTCATTTTTTACTCGTTCACCATTCATTGTGCTTGGTGCATGGTTGTTATGAAAAATTAAAAATTAGTACCACAGGTGACTGAAGATGGAAGGCGCCAAGAGGGAGACTTGCATTTCCCCTAGAGTAGAGAGTTTTTATTCACAACAGAATTCTTACACACTTGTAATTTTCGAGATTCTGCAAAACATCTCGTTTAGCCAACTGTAGCATTATGTGGCTGATCGCAGTGAAATAATAAAAGGTGGATCACGAAAAACCGGCTCCGAATACAGACTGTTCGCCAATTACGCACGATTTGTTAACCGCTCCGAACAGGATAAACATGTAATAATTAGGCAGTGAAGAAATAACAAATAAGCTGATGCAAACAACTTCGAAACAATAGATGACTATTGGTAAGCGACAATGAGCTGTCTAGTACTCGGGGCCGATTTTTCGTGCGCCACCCTGTACCACTGAAATAATATTGTAGGAGTTATCATATTCTCTTTGCAAATTGTGACAACATACACTCGATTAGGAAGCGCGGGCTTCATTCGGTTGTAAATCGGTCTGCCTCCCATAACAATGAACATTCTCTGTTACCTTGGACCAAAAAAAGACGGAAAATGGTCACTCGTGTGCGCTGTGCCGACATCCTTTGCATGTGTAGTAACAAAAAATCTCGCCTTTTTACAAGTATTTCTTCTGTTGTTTATCGAAATAGTGAAGTAAACTGATACGCCGATTTGTTACCTGAAAAGATGTATGTACTACATACCACGTAATTTCTATGTAATTGACGTAGTAATAAAACACATTTTAATTACCGGTCGGGGACACCGAATAGAGTACGAAAAGAATTAGAAGTTCAGAGTTCAAAAAAGGTTTGAAACAGATCTAGAATCGGCGTGCGAAACGAACAACAACTCGATATTGCACTAACTATGAGCAGTCGGCAATGGAACTGCGACGAGTGGCCACACGAAAAAGGACGAGTTCGGCCGAGCGAAACCGAGACCGAGACAGACGGGAACGGACCGAGGCTGGAACGAGACCGGCCGACGTGCCGTTGCGGGAACCAGACCGACCGATTCCCGTTCCCGGTAACTATAAATAGAAAGCCGCGACCGAAGTGAGCTATGAAAGAGCGTTCCTTAGAATTCGTTCCTCGCTCGTTCCATTCGTCTTGGTGAACCGTTCCTTTGGACCCGTTAGTTCGCGAATGACCCATCTCTAATTAGGGTCACGGTGATCGAAGTACCAAACCGCCCGGAGGCAGCGCCCTCGCTGGTGGAACTGCAAAGATCAGTTATCTTCGGCGTTTCCGCATCAGAACATCCTGGCAGCAAATCTCGAAGATGACGGGATTCCACACATTATCGAGCTGGTAGCCGCTATGACGGTTCATTAGGTTTTCCACGATGTGTATTTGAACGGAGTCCCAAATAGATATTGCTGTGTCCAAAATTAATGTTTTGTCATACTTCATTGAATGTCCGTTGGAGATACAATTATCCGCAATTTGCAGACGTTCTGCTTGGCAGAAGGCGAGTACAACATTTATGTTCTATGCAATGTTCTTCCACTGTGCGTGTTGTTTGCCCTATATAGGCTATACCCCACTGGCAAGGTTTCTTGTAAATTCCCGCCGTGCGCAATAACAAACTCTTCATTGATCCCAGCAGGTCCGAAATCTTAGATGGTGGGCGGGAAACCACTTTCACCTAAAAATCGCTAAGGATTCCTGATATTTGAAGGAAATATTTCCAACCAAGGCTAGAAAAGCTGGTGACTTCGCTGGTACGTTCTCCTCTTTATCCACTTCCCAGTTCTTAGTTTTAGCTGAGAATGCCCTGTTAAGTTGCCGGGTTGAGTATCCATCGTTTCTGAATATTGTCCTTCAATGTGCAAGCTCTTTAGGCAAACTAGCTAGATCTGACACTGGATGGGCACTGTGTTCTAGGGTTTTAAGCACACTCATGGTTTTGGATGGATGATGGCAACTTGAAGAGCGCAGGTACAGATCTGTGTGGAGAGGGCTTCCGATAAACAAATAGTTCCAGAGATCCGTCACTCTTCCGTCTTATCAAAACATTCAGGGACTAGAGACAAACATCCTTCTCTAAATCCATATTAAAATGAATGTTCTCACGAATGGAGGTAAGATGATGTAAAAGTTCCTTATCTTCACACAATGAAAGTATCATCCACGTTCCTTAAAAAAAAAAAAAAAAAAAAAAAAAAAACACAGTTGGTTTAACAACCGATGATTCAAGTGCTCTTTCCTCAAAATCCTCCATAAAAAAGTTAGCCAACAGGGGAGAAAAGAGGCTGCCCATGGCGATGCCGTCAGTCTATTGAGATATTCTTGGTTAAACGTAAAATAGGTTGACGAAGTCGCCACAATACTCCGATGACAGCGGCTAGCTGCAACGTCCAAGACAATCTCTGCAGTTCAACATGCGAGGGCGCTGCCGCTTGGCGATGCGGTCATTCTGTCACCAAGACTATGACGCATGCGCAGCTGTGCTCTCAGAAATCGGAGTAAGTCTTCGGCAGCCCTCAATGGCTCACCTGAAGATGATTGGCAGGTGTCCAGTCGAAATACATGGAGCGAAGTCGCGAGGACCGGCTGCAATGCCGAAATCTCTTCCAATAACTGAAAAATGTTCTCAAAGCACATGCGCTTAAAGTTTCAGCTGGTTATTTCAATATTGAAACTGAACAAACCATTTCATTAGCAATGGCAGTACAGTACAGTTGGCCTTTTCATTGCTGACGTCGAAACACTCCCATTTTGACGAAATTACATCGATTAACTGGTTTCCACTTACCAATCGAAACGTTTTCTTCATGATTAGGATCACTTTGCGAACCTTCCCTATAAATACGTTTGTTTGTCTTTTTCAATCAATCAAGTTTTATTGTGTTAAAAAAGCTAGTGAAATGACAACTTAAGCATATACGAGACAAGGACTCAATTTCAGACTGTTTAGAATAAATGAATCATCTTATGAAGAGAAAAGAGAGATAAAATTCTAAAAGTCCTGGAGGAATGGAATGCAGTTGTAGGGGAAGGGCTTAAAGAAAAGATTACTGGGGAATATGGGCTTGGACCAAGGAATGAGAGAGGAGAAAGACTAATTGAGTTCTGTAATAGATTTCAGCTAGTAATTGCGAATACTCTTTTCTAGAATCACAAGAGGAGAGGGCATACTTGGAAAAGACCGGGTGAAAACAGGAAGATTTCAGATTACATCATGGTCAGACAGAGATTCCGAAATCAGATACTGGATCATAAGGCGTATCCAGGCGCTGATATAGACTCAGATTACAATGTAGTAGTGATGAAGAGTAGGCTGAAGATTAAGAGATTAGTCAGGAAGAATCAATACTCAAAGAAGTGGAATACGGAAGTACTAAGGAATGACGAGATACTCTTGAAGTTATCTAAGGTTATTAATATAGCAATAAGGAGTATCTCAGCAGGCAGTACAGTCGAAGAGGAATGGATTTCTCTATAAAAAAATCACAGAAGTTGGAAAGAAAAACGTAGCTACAAAGAAGGTAACTGCGAAGAAACCATGAGTAACAGAAGAAATATTTCAGTTGATCGATGAAAGAAACAAGTACAAAAATGTTTGGGGAAATTCAGGGAAACAGAAATACAAGTCGCTGACGAATGAAATAAATAAGAAGTGCAGGGAAGCTAAGAGGAAATAGCTGCATGAAAAATGTGAAGAAATCTTAAAGGATATGATTGTTGGAAGGACTGGCTCAGAATATATAAAAGTCAAAATAATCTTTGGTGAAATTAAAAGTAAGAGTGGTAACGTTAAGAGTGCGATCGGATTTCCACTGTTAAATGCAGAGGAGAGAGCGGGTAGGTGGAAATAGTACATTGAAGGTCTGTGTGAGGAGGAAGATTTGCCTGGTGTGATAGAAGAAGAAACAGGAGTCGATTTAGAGGAGAAAGGGGATAAAGTGTTAGAATAAGAATTTAGGATACCTTTGGAGGGCTTAAGAACAAGTAAGGCAGTAGGGATAGATAACATTCGGAAGTTTCTGCGCTAGCAGAATAGAAATGTGGGAAACACAAGTCCGAAAACAATTTATTAGACTTACCAAAACGAAACAATAATAGAATCTCCAAAAGAACAACAGACTCGATCCCAATTGCGGATGTCACAAATATACAATAACAAGCAATAACAGAAAAGACGCGTCTCATCACGGGAAGAGACCACACTAAAACAGTTGTACAATGTCAAGATGTTTGTCGACCATAACTAGTCCATCTGCAGGAAATAGGCCAGCTATAAGAGGCGTTTGGCCGTGGCAGCTCTGTATACCTCCAAGCGGAGCGTCGAATTGCCCTTAGCCGGCAGTGCGCCGCCGTATAAAGCTCGTCTGGCTGATGTATCTGCCGGAACTATTTGCGAACAAGTGCCTGGCGTATAAAAGTAGTTTCTGGGCTAGCAGCGACCTATAGTGAAGCCGTTCTGCAGGCTCCGCGAACGGGTAGCGCTCCCTGGCAGCCTTCGGTGGAGACCTGCGGGTAAATATTTGTGTTGACAACGCAGACGACGAAGGCTTTCCTGGTGAATATACGCCCTGTGATGCAGGCAACCCGTGTTCCATCGGCATCCCAGCCGATGGAGTAGGCGCTACGATGTATGAAGTGGGCAGCCAGAAATTCTAAAGTCTTTGGGGGAAGTGGCAACAAAACGAATATTCACGTTGGTGTGTAGAATGTATGAGTCAGGCGACATACCATCTGACTTTCGGAAAAATATCATCCACACAATTCCGAAGACTGCAAGAGCTGACAGGGACGAGAATTATCGCCCGATCAGCTTAACAGCTCATGCATCTACATCTACATCTACATCCACACTCCGAAAGCTACCTGACGGTGTTTGGTGGAGGGTACTTTGAGTACCTCTATCGTTTCTCCTTTCTATTACAGTCTTGTATTGTTCGTGGAAAAAAAATGTTCAAATGTGTGTGAAATTTTATGGGACTTAACTGCTAAGGTCATCAGTTCCTAAGCTTACACACTACTTAGCCTAAATTATCCTAAGGACAAACACACATACCCATGCACGAGGGAGGACTCGAACCTCCGCCGGGATCAACCGCACAGTCCATGATTGCAGCCCCCAAACCGCTCGGCTAAACCCGCGCGGCTGTTCGTGGAAAGAAAGATTGTCAGTCTGGCTCTGAGTGCGCTCTAATCTCTCTGATTTTATCCTCATGGTCTCTTCGCGATATATATATAGGAGGTAGCAATATACTGCTTGACTCCTCGCTGAAGATATGTTCTCGAAACTTCAACAACAGCCCGTGCCGAGCCACTGAGTGTCTCTCTTGCAGAGTTTTCCACTTGAGTTTATCTATCATCTCGGCAACGCTTTCGCAATTACTAAATGATCCTGTAACGAAGCGCGCTGCTCTCCGTTGGATCTTCTCTCTCTCTTCTATCAACCCTATCTGGTATGGATCCCACACTGGTGAGCAATATTCAAGCAGTGGGCGAACAAGTATACTGTAACCTACTTCCTTTGTTTCGGATTGTGTTTCCTTGGGATTCTTCCAATGAATCTCAGTCTGACATCTGCTTTACCGACAATCAACTTTACATCATCACTCCATTTCAAATCACTCCTAATGCCTACTCCCAGATAATTTATGAAATTAACTGTTTCCGCCGGCCGGTGTGGCCGTGTGGTTCTAGGCGCTACATTCTGGAACCGCGAGACCGCTACAGTCGCAGGTTCGAATCCTGCCTCGGGCATGGATGTGTGTGATGTCCTTAGGTTAGTTAGGTTTAAGTAGTTCTACGTTCTAGGGGATTGATGACCTCAGAAGCTAAGTCCCATAGTACTCAGAGCCATTTGAACCATTTGAATTAACTGTGTCCAGTTGCTGACCTGCTATATTGTAGCTAAATGATAAAGGATCTTTCTTTCTACGTATTCGCAGTACATTACACTTGTCTACATTGAGGTTCAATTGGCATTACCTGCACCATGCGTCAATTCGTTGCAGATCCTCCTGCATTTCAGTACAATTTTCCATTGTTACAACCACTCGATATGCTACAGCATCATCCGCAAAAAGCCTCAGTGAACTTCCGATGTTATCCACAAGGTAATTTACATATATTGTGAATAGCAACGGTCCTACGACACTCCCCTGCGGCACACCTGAAATTACTCTTACTTAGGAAGACTTCTCTCCATTGAGAATTACGTACTGCGTTCTAAGTTGCTGATAAGAATAATGTAACAGAAAGTTGAGGACGTGTTAGAAAATGAAAAATGATCAGTTTGATTTTAGGAATGGTAAAGGTACCAGAAAGATAACGCTGACATCGCAGTTGGTAATGGAAGCAAGACTAATGAAAAATCAAGACGCGTTTATAGGATTTGTCAGCTTGGATAAAGCGTTCGACATTGTAACAAGGTGCAAGGTGTCCGAAATTCTGAGAAAAATAGAGCAAGCGTTAGGGAGAGGCGGGTAGTATTCCAACACGAGGTACTGAGAATGGACGACCGAGGACAAAGTGCTCTGATTAAAAAGGGTGTAAGACGAGGATGTTGTCTTTCGCCCCCACAGTTCAATCTGTACACCGAAGAAGCAATGGCGGAAATAAAAGAAATCTTCAGGGGTGGAATTAAAATTCGAGGTGAAAGGATATCAATGATATGATTCGCTGATGACATTGCTATACTGAGTGAAGAAGAAATCATGATCTAATGAATGGAATGAAGAGTCTAATGAGTACAGAATAAGGACTGAGTGTAAATCGAAGAAAGACAAAGGTAATTCGAAGTAGCAGAAATGAGAACTGTGAGAAACTTAACATCAGAATTGATGGTCACGAAGTAGATTAAGTTAAGGAATTCTGCAGCCTAGGCAGAAGAATAACCAATGATAGACAGAGCAAGAGGAACAACAAAAGAAGACTAGCACAGGCAACAAGCGAATTCCTGGCCAAGAGAAGTTTACTAGTATCAAAACTAGGCCTTACTTCGAGGAAGAATTGTCTGAGAATGTACATTTGCAGCACAGCATTGTATGGCAGTGAAACATGGACTGTGGGGAAAATCGGAACAGAAGAGAATCGAAGCATTTGACATGTGGTGCTACAGACAAATGCTGAAAATTAGGTGGATTGATAGGGTAAGGAATGTGGAGGTTCTGCACAGAATGGGGGACGAAAGAAACATGTGGAAGACACTGACAAGGAGAAAGGGTAGAATGATAGGACATCTTTTATGACATTAGGGAATGACTTCCATCATATCAAAGGGATCTGTAGAGGGCAAAATCTGTAGAGGAAGACAGAGAGTTGAATACATGCAACAAATAGTTGAGGAAGTAGGTTGTAAGTGCTACTCTGAGTTGAAGAGGTTGACATATAAGAGGAATTCGTGTCAGGCCACATGACATCAGTCAGGAGACTGATGACTCAAAAAAAAAGTGTATCAGTTCCTGGTTGCTGGTGACAGCATGCCAAATCTCTAGAATTGGAGTCCCAGGAAACGCATACCATTTGAAACCATTGTCACATGTCAAACCTGAGTTGGTACCACAGATGAGGTAGAGCTATCATCCGCAGTCTCAGTGAAGTCAACCAAAGGAACCTAACGGATGCAGCACACCAACATCCCACAGTCTGCTCCTGCTTGCAGAGCCACTGTAGTCACCTTCAATTTCCCATTCTGTCTGCCGCTCCTGCAACAGCTATGTTGTTGATCACACATTCATTGCTTCTGGCCGTCCTCTGACTTTAATTTTGGCGACGATGTATCCTTGGTGATATGCAGTCACTGACTTGAAGTATTCAGCATTGTCAGCTACGACTGAGTTTCTCTTAATATTTCTTTATTTCTCGCTTATGTATGTTACTTGCTACCTCTTTTACAAACTGCCATTTGTCTATAACAATGTCACTTGCGAACGGCATTGCCGCAGCGGTGGCACTGGTTCCTGTCAGATCACTGAAGTGCTGCTGGGCTTGGCTAGCGCTTGGATGGGTCACCGTCTGGGTCTGCCGAGTGCTGTTGGCAAGCGGAGTGCTCTCAGCTCTTGTGAGACCAGATGAGGAGCTACTTGAGTGGTAAGTAGCCGTACCGTTTCCGAAAACTGACAGTGGTGGGGGAGGGGTATGCTGACCATGTGCCCGTCTGTATCCACATCTCGTGAAGCCTAAGGGCTGAGGATGACATGGTGCCCTCAAGCCCTGTTCGGGCAGTGTTTGTTTGTTCTAACAATGTCACTTAGTGTAATAATGCGAGTTATTTGAGTCCACAAATCTTCGCAGGCTGGACACTACAGTACAACGTACGATACAGTACTGCAGTGCTTGTGTTATTCAGAATATGATGCAAAGTTCCCTTGCACATGCATGCATGTTCACAGGAACTTTGCATAGTATCCGGAATACCACAGACAGCAACGTATTTATCCTACGACACCGGGCAAGCGTCTTCGAGTAAAATGTCTCGCTGTATGGGAATATACATAATGGATGTATGAGTACAGGTCGTCGACACACGGTTGACAACATATGGAAGTTTGCGTCTGGCCATGAGTTGTGCTCGGCTAGCCAAATGATAAGGCTACCGCTCACGATAAGGGGTAAATCAGGGTTCGAGCCCCACTCCAGTATAAATTTTCATTGCCATCATTCCATTCTACAGCTGATGGTTGTCCATATTCGCAACTGTTAATACATTTAATGTGTTGATGTAGTGCAACATGGTCCATTGTACAAATATCGCTACATATGTCGGACATTTCTTTATCCTGAATACATATTCAGTGTACGACCAATGACCTGTGAGGCAGTAAATCATGTTTCTAGATGGATTTACATGACTCATTAGCATCCTCTCCTTGATGTCTGTAAATATGCCAATATACCCTGCGACTTGTTTCGATACGTCCCAGTCTCTTTCGCATTCACACCCTTTCCATAATTTTAACCTGTTTTGAATTCCTGGCGTGTTATTTGTCTCACCTTGGGAAGATTCCTTTGGTGAAGTCAATAGAGAGACCCTCTGTATCTAACCCTAATGTCTACCGGACACACTGACTATCCCTTTTGTGTGAATGTTACGCTTCTCGTCCATATATATGCCCAAATACTTACCCATCTCGCTGCGTCGCACCTAAATGCCACCGATTCTCAGCGAAGAATTCTGTGAGAGGGGGAGGCCGCCTTTGAGCAGCAGGTAGGTAGCCTTATTTTCTGCGATTTCTAATTTATTATCTGACTTCTATTTTGCATCTGAGTGAGCACATCACACGCTTACCTCTCCAGCCTGGCTGTTCAGTTCTCTGACACCACAACCGTTATGTCATCGGCATAGGCTCCTAGCACTTGTTTTCAACCAGAGATGTTAGCAGTGGATTAAGGGTAAGGCCTCATAGAACAGATCCATGTAAAGATCCCTGTGGACAGTCTCTTAGTAGATCGCCTCACTATTTTACTGGATACTGTGGATAATGTGTCCCATCCCACACTGTGGAATTCACAGTAATCTAGGAAGCTCTGATACAAACATTTTGGGACCTGTTCCATCTCAGGCGGACGAGAAATGCTGGCCACCAAGGCTGGAACAATGTCCCAGTGACAGTCTGTGATGCGCCATAGGACCTGGTCCCCGGCGGAGGTGTCATCTTATAGCAGAGAAAATGTCCGTATCACAAGATCAGAATCGTGCTGCAGTAGTTTGAGAAGCTTGATGTTGAACTCACATTGATATCTTGGCTATCAAATTTCTCTGATCTCAACACAATGGAACACATGCAGAATGCTAACGGACGTCAGCGTCGCATCCATAAACCACTCACCCATAATTTGTGAGTACTGCATGATTTGTGGGTAGATATGGCACCACTTTCCTTGGAAGCCTTGTCTTATCGATGCCACATAGAACCGCTGCTGTACTGCATGCGAAAAATGTACCAACACGTTGGTTTCCAGTAGTAGTGATGTTTCTCGTCATTGTATTGTATTATTGATCCTAGTCCGTGGCTATTTTCTGGAAATATACGACTATTCACGGTTACGAGCTTTCAAAATAGTAATGAAAGTTGTGTGATGGCCCTCAACTACATACCCTCCGACTCAACGTTGAAATATTAAAAGTTTCGGCTGGTTTCGTTGTCTAGGGGCTGGGATACGTAGTTGCCCCATTACAAGACAAATACTGCTGAGTCTACAGTATACAACATGAATATACCCATGAATCGAATGGTCGAAGGTTCCTATCACTCGGCAATTGCGAATGTAACGTAGAAATTTATAAATGTATGATTGCAATAAAATAAAATCTGCAGGTACTATCTTAACGATTTAAACGACGTGTACGATAGTAGAAGTACTTTTGAGTATGTGTTATATTACTGCAAAACAATTATTGGTGTCGGTGGTCCAGCAATTAAATGAAACGTAACTTAAATAACCGGGAAACAATAGATTCCTACTGCACGGAATTAGTTATGAAGGACAACATAGCTATCGAGATATTCACTTCTAAACGCATACTACGTCTTCACTGTTGAAACCTCGGAAAACTCACAAGTTCACAAGTCCGAACCCAAAAGTATTTCTATCTCTCGTGACCATACGCGAACCACTCCACACTCCAAGTTTCTCTCGCGACCATGCGTCCATGAAGCCGTACCGTCCAGCACTCTCTCCTTTCCTGTGCGACCGTCCCTCGTGCTGCACTCTCCAGCATTCCCTGTGTCTTGAGCTTTACCCCCCCAGAACTCCCTGTGTCCTCTCCGGAAACGATGCTCCTCCCCAACCTCCATACGCCTCTCTTAGCAACGAGCGCTGTTATTGGCTAGAGTGCTTCCTCCATGTCTCCAAGCCAATATGCACTAACAAACATATTGAAACACATACTAAATACTGGATTTACATTTAGATAACTTGAAATTAAATAAATATTACTACGGTTGAACCATAAACACGCTCTATGACACATTATCAAAGACATAAACAAATTAAATAAATACATATAAAAGGATTAGCAACAAAAGGAAGTCCAGTAGCCTAATGTCCCTGTGCTTTCTAAACCACAGTAAATAGTTAACCAATTTCTTCATAAATAGTACATATCGGATATAAACAAAGACATAGACGAATAAATACACTCCTGGAAATTGAAATAAGAACATCGTGAATTCATTGTCCAAGGAAGGGGAAACTTTATTGACACATTCCTGGGGTCAGATACATCACATGATCACACTGACAGAACCACAGGCACATACACAGGCAACAGAGCATGCACAATGTCGGCACTAGTACAGTGTATATCCACCTTTCGCAGCAATGCAGGCTGCTATTCTCCCATGGAGACGATCGTAGAGATGCTGGATGTAGTCCTGTGGAACGGCTTGCCATGCCATTTCCACCTGGCGCCTCAGTTGGACCAGCGTTCGTGCTGGACGTGCAGACCGCGTGAGACGACGCTTCATCCAGTCCCAAACATGCTCAATGGGGGACAGATCCGGAGATCTTGCTGGCCAGGGTAGTTGACTTACACCTTCTAGAGCACGTTGGGTGGCACGGGATACATGCGGACGTGCAATGTCCTGTTGGAACAGCAAGTTCCCTTGCCGGTCTAGGAATGGTAGAACGATGGGTTCGATGACGGTTTGGATGTGCCATGCACTATTCAGTGTCCCCTCGACGATCACCAGAGGTGTACGGCCAGTGTAGGAGATCGCTCCCAACACCATGATGCCGGGTGTTGGCCCTGTGTGCCTCGGTCGTATGTAGTCCTGATTGTGGCGCTCACCTGCACGGCGCCAAACACGCATACGACCATCATTGGCACCAAGGCAGAAGCGACTCTCATCGCTGAAGACGACACGTCTCCATTCGTCCCCCCATTCACGCCTGTCGCGACACCACTGGAGGCGGGCTGCACGATGTTGGGGCGTGAGCGGAAGACGGCCTAACGGTGTGCGGGACCGTAGCCCAGCTTCATGGAGACGGTTGCGAATGGTCCTCGCCGATACCCCAGGAGCAACAGTGTCCCTAATTTGCTGGGAAGTGGCGGTGCGGTCCCCTACGGCACTGCCTACGATCCTACGGTCTTGGCGTGCATCCGTGCGTCGCTGCGGTCCAGTCCCAGGTCGACGGGCACGTGCACCTTCAGCCGACCACTGGCGACAACATCGATGTACTGTGGAGACCTCACGCCCCACGTGTTGAGCAATTCGGCGGTACGTCCACCCGGCCTCCCGCATGCCCACTATACGCCCTCGCTCAAATTCCGTCAACTGCACATACGGTTCACGTCCACGATGTCGCGGCATGCTACCAGTGTTAAAGACTGCGATGGAGCTCCGTATGGCACGGCAAACTTGCTGACACTGACGGCGGCGGTGCACAAATGCTGCGCAGCTAGCGCCATTCGACGGCCAACACCGCGGTTCCTGGTGTGTCCGCTGTGCCGTGCGTGTGATCATTGCTTCTACAGCCCTCTCGCAGTGTCCGGAGCAAGTATGGTTGGTCTGACACACCGGTGTCAATGTGTTCTTTTTTCCATTTCCAGGAGCGTATGTTTATAAGCACGCTGCTAACGTTTCTTCGTGTAACTTTGCAGTACTTATGGCCTGACGCGATCGATAGTAATCTGCCACTTTGAGCTCCAATAACTCGTGTATTATTCAAGTTACATGCCTGTAATTCATACCAATTTAGGTTTTCACTAATACCTTACTAAATACACATAGATCGACAAAATCGGATGAACCGTTTAGATCTTGGAAATTCGTTGCAGGGTGTTACTTGTATAATTTATCGTCAGATACTAAACTTTAAACTAATAAATATATTGAAAATCTGATTACACCACCGGAATCTTTGTGCAAATAGTGGTAAGGTACATGTTTCTTTTTGAGGTATGATGATTCATCTGGCTACTATTAATTTCTATACGAACTGTGAAATGTCTGCCATTAAGGTTTCACGAGGTCCGCCTTCTTTGGCACTCCCAGCGTGTCCCCTTCATCAACACCGCATCAAAATGGAATTCCCAGCCACGCAGCTGGACCATGCGCTGGGGTTACCCCTCTCTTCCAGTTCACGTTCGGCACCACGTATTTACTGCTGGGCCCCAGCTCGCCGAGCAGCCCGTGTGGCCACGTCAGCTCCGAACTTTCAGGGCGCCACAATTAACCCGTTTCCTCACATGGTACAAGACGAATTGACTGAGTTATCTGCTTTGGTGTTATTCTCAATAACATTCAGAATGCATTGCGAGGATATGTACTTCCATTCTAAGATGGATGTAAACTACTGTATCTTCCTGATTTAATTCTGCCCTCGATCCCAGAGATAAGCTATCACATCATTTCATTAGTTTTGCACACAGCTTGCCACGATCGTGTACTGTTTCCACCTTGTGGACACGCAGGAACAGGTTCATGGCGACCGCCCCCGATTCACGCACTCTTCCAGTCACTTCAATCGCTGTTATGTCTTTCGCTCACTGGTGGGACGAGCCCGACTGGCTGGGATTAGTCTGTCGCATGTGGTATATGTCTGCACAGTCACCTCCACCACCAGAGGGTGTGGCATGGAAAGGGTATTTGGAAACTGAATGAGGCCATACTGGTATCTCCCGATTGTCGACGTAACTCATGTCGTCTTTACCTTGGCCCTTACCCATCTACATTGTTATTGTGGCAGTCATGTGCAAAACCTACCCTCCTCTGGGCCATGATGGCATATGACATAGACTCGGCAACTCGGAGGAGGGAATCCCTGAACTTCTATTACCAAGTGTTGAGGGACTGCTCTATGATGCGTTTTTTGCCTAAGATGCACTACAGTGAATAGCACCAAAGCACGGACCACAGCCCTCACACACAGCCAAGTTGAAGGAATGAAGGTGAGAGCCTGCACTTCTGGCCATACTGCTTTGGAAGCTCCATCGATGTCTAGCAGATAGGCGATGGTGGCGCCAGGCCCTGATTTGAACCATCACTGACGACAAAGGCAGGCAACACCACACATTGCAATACTGCGCACACCCTTGACTCCCATTATGCTGGTTGTCATTGAAGAAGCCTCTTGGCTCATGTTTGGCACTATATCAAAGATGTAGCATTGGAATTGGAGGCACCAGTAACAGAAGTCATTAATGCTATCTGAGTGGGAGCTAACAACAAAACACTATTATGTTTTCCAACATCTCTTAGCACCAACATGGACTGAGGTCCCCTGCAGTATCCCCACGGTGGTCCACATGTCAGAGACTATCGTCCCTTGACCCTGCTAAACAGCACCATGAAGGTTTTTACAAGCCTTTTGGCAGCACAACTTTCATGAACGGCCCCTTGTGTAGTGTCTTCTGACCAGGTATCTCTAGGTGGGGAGTAAAACATTTGGACAGCACGTTGTCACTGCAGGTATCTGATTGTCATCACTCGATCTCATCACTTGCCCATGGCTTTGGCGTCCGTAGACTTCAGGCAGGCGTTTCATCAGGTCAATCATTAATCTCTTGCAGCTGCCCTACTTCATACTGAATAAGCAGAAACTATAAGTGGTCATATGCCTCCTGTATGGTGCCACATCCCAGATGCTGCGAAATGATACTTCACATAGGCGATCGTGATCAGGCAGCCCCCTGTCGGTACTGCTATACGCCTTCGCCCTAGAGCAGTTATGTGAACTACAGTAACGACTGACGAGGATATCGCTAGGTGGACATCGTTCTTTATTGCACCGCTTATGCAGACGATTTGGTTCTCTGCCTTCAAAGTGCTGACAATATCAGGGCAGCACTTGCGTGGGTGGCAATCTATGGAGAGATGTCGGACAGCTCTCTCAACATGCGTTAATTGCGACATATGTGTCTGTACATGCCTTCCTGAGGGGAGCATTGACCTGCTCGATTTCATCGATACATTGAACTACTGTGGCATCGATTTTATGACTGACCTGTGGCGCTCTGCAGCCTCCAACTGCAGACAGGTGATGCGACAAGTCACGTTTGGACCCACTGAACATCGTCTCTGCTTCCTTGACATCCTTGCACCTACTGAGATAATAGGAATACTTGCAAGTTAACTGCTGTCTTAGCCGCGCGGGATTAGCCGAGCGGTCTGAGGCGCTGTGGTCATGGACTGTGCGGCTGGTCCCGGCGGAGATTCGAGTCCTCCCTCGGGCATCGGTGTATGTGTTTGTCCTTAGGATAATTTAGGTTAAGTGGTGTGTAAGCGTAGGGACTGATGACCTTAGCAGTTAAGTCCCATTAGATATCACACACATTTTTTACACTGCTGTCTTGGATGCTTTCCCAGAAAAGGGTACCTTCTGCCTCTACATGGATAGTAGAGAGTAAATGGAGTAATTGGCTGAGTGGGGTTGTAACAAGATAGGATTTAATGGTAGACTGATGAGGCGTTTTAGAGAGAGGGAGATGATGTGACAGGTCATTCATCGCACATTTCCCCCTTTTATTTATTTATTTATTTATTTTTGTTCTCTTTGTATCAGTTGTATGGTATAACGTGAATTAAACTCGTATACAACTTCGTGTTCGGAGTGTGACTAAAAGAGTTATGTACCTGTTATTACTAAAGCAAACGTCCCCACCCCACAGTCAGATGACGACTTCCAACACGTGTTTTATGAATCATGTCCACCAAGTCGATGGAAAACCTTTTTTTGGCACCCTCTAGATGAACAAAGATGTATGCGAAGTACTCCATTTCAATGCCACATCTTGGACGTAAATCGAGTATTCAGTTTCGTAACTCCAGTGATTCTAAGTTACTGACGGGGGTTTATGAGATCTTGCAAACCCTGGGTATATATTTGCTAGACATTTGTTGCGTGGGATAGAGACTGTTTTCTGTTCATAGAGTTAGTGCTGCGTGTCGTATAATTTCAAGTGTTAAACACCAACGCTATGCATCTGTCTTCTCCCTGATAAGATTTCGTGTTTCACGTATTTTCCGTTGATGGTGATCATTTTATAGTGCTGATGCGAGCATACCATAATTTCGAATCCGTAATTGAACATGGCCGGCCAGGGTGGTCGAGCCGTTCTAGGCGCTACACTCTGGAGCCACGCGACCGCTACGGTCGCAGGGTCGAAACCTGCCTCGGGCATGGATGTGTATGATGTCCTTAGGTTAGTTAGTTCTTTAAGTAGTTCTAAGGGACTGATGACCTTAGAAGTTAAGTCCCATAGTGCTCAGAGCCAGTCAATTGGACATGCTTGTGCTATGTCAGGCATGTTTGAGACATTCGCCGTCACTTGCATGTGAAAAACCGCTGCAGTGTGATTGTAAGTTGTTAATTTTGGATATGTGAACATATTTTAGATCAACCAACCTTGTGTCTGAAATTACAATGAAATCCAGAGCTTTAGCTGCTAGCAGAGGTTGATAAATATCAACGGGGAGAGGTGAAAATGTGCGCCGCAACTGGGACTCTAACCCAGGATCTCTTGCTTAGAAGGTAGACGCTCTATCCATCAGAGCCACCGAGGACACAGAGAATACTGCGACTGCAGGGAATTATGTCTGACACGACCCCCCCCCCCCCCCCCGAAACCCACATTCCCAACTTAACGTCCACACACTACATTTGAAGTGCCCCTGCCCATTACACTCATTACTCGCGGCAGGCAATATACCGATTCCCCTAAGTGTGCGTCTGCACGGATAAGATCATTGACCGGTAAGCCTTATCTATATGAACATGGTATCTGTTTCCAGAATGAGATTTTCACTCTGCAGCGGAGTGTGCGCTGATATGAAACTTCCTGGCAGATTAAAACTGTGTGCCGGACCGAGACTCGAACTCGGGACATTTGCCTTTCGCGGGCAAGTGCTCTACCGACTGAGCTACCCAAGCACGGCTCACGCCCTGTCCTCACAGCTTCACTTCTGCCACTACCACGTCTCCTACCTTACAAACGAGGTACTGGCGGAAGTGAAGCTGTGAGTACGGGGCGTGAGTCGTGCTTGGGTAGCTCAGGCGGTAGAGCACTTGCCCGCGAAAGGCTAAGGTCCCGAGTTCGAGTCTCGGCCCGGCACACAGTTTTAATCTGCCAGGAAGTTTCGTGGTATCTATTCTTTCGGACATGTTCGAAATAACAGATACCGTTGGTGATCGTTCAGCTCTCGAAGAATAAAATGTCAAAAAGAACAGATAACATCTTCATAAAGATAAGGCTTACCGGCCAATGATCTTCTTAAGTGCGTCCGCTCTTGCAGGAGGTCTGCGCCCTACGCTAACGTCAGCTATGAACCTCTCTGTCCCAGAGAAAATTTTAGCAACGCCCTCTAGAGGTATTCGCAAGGGAAAAAAAAGCAGGTAGAATGCGTGTCCGTAGAATAGAAGGAAGTAGGCGCCGAGGCGAGAGGAAGTAAGAGGGTGCAGCATGGAACCAGGTTATCAGCGAGTGTGCCCGGTTCACGGTACGCTGTCCAAGCGTCCCCTTGCTGAGGTGATGCCTGTGGATCGAGGGAAGCACGTGTCTGTTCTTAGGGCGTGTCGCCTTCCTTTGTATCTGTTCCCTAGTGTGGGCAGAAGCGAAGAGTTAAGAATACGCACACGTCAGTGGGAAAACAGTACGATGTTTGCTGAATCAGTGGCTGTCTGGAGCCCTAAATTCGAAAGGGTGTTTTGTTGGAGCAACTCGACAGCGTTATAGTGCGTACTGCATGTGTACAAAGCATCGTGTTTAACGGTGTTTTCATGGAGCAAGGTACCGAGTAGCGATGCGACGCCCCTGACGCTATTGTAGTGCGTATTCAGTCTGTCTAAAGGATCCAGTTTAACAGTGCTTTGTTGGAGCAAAGCACCGAAGGATGATGAGACATTTAGTACGTCGTTGCCCTGAATTATTTAGTCTGGTTAAGCCGTCGTGTGTGGTGTTTCTGCGAACCTGAACTGCTTCCGAGCAGACTCTCGTTCAGATAATTAGTTTCTTGAAGGTCACCGTTGAGCTTAATTGCATCCCGTTTGGTTATCACGCATAACAATTTCTGCTCTGTGAGATGTAGTGTACTACAGTTACCTGCCATATGGCACATTAAGATTAAAGGACTTTTACGTATTTAAGATTGTCGTGTGTAACAGGTTCTGCCCTGTTGGACGAAGTAAATTATTGTTATACTGATCTGTGACACTTTAAGAGATTTTTATGTATTTGTTGCTGTCACGTTCTGGAAAAAGTAATGAATAGCAACAGTGTTGAGTGTCATACGTAGAGATAAACCTTGAAACGTCCCCTTAGAAAAATTATAGAAGACTGTGCTTAAACTGACACACAATATTTTTAGCGCAACGCAGTCTGACTTTTAATAATCCCTACGAAAGAATGGCCCTGACTAACATTAACCTGTACCTTTCACAAATCACTTACCTCACCAAAAACCTTCGTTACTCGAACTACTGTAATACAGCGAGCGCCACTACTGCCAGCTAAATAAAAGATTCTAACTACTGAAGGCACTAACTACTGATAGGCAAACTTAGGAAAATCTGTATTGGCCACTACCCAAAACAATTTGTAAATTTTTTTGTGGGGAGCATGGGGGCCATGTAAGTAGGCTGCTGAATGAGGACTGTAAGGGGCATGAGGCAGTACTTCCCAGCCCATTTTGTCGCTGGTTTCACGGGTTAGTTGAGCAATATGAGGACGTGCGTTGTCTTTCTGGAGAATCACGCGTCTCCTCTGAGAGCCACGACGTCTCTCTTTGATGGCTGGCTTCAACATTGTCTAAAAGCAAATCCGAGTAGTACTGGCTGTTCATTATATGCTGCTCTTCGACATAATCACAAAAAACTGGTCATTCAGCATCCAAAAACACCGTCAACATGAATTTTCCTGCTGATGCTTGGGTTTGAATTTTTTCTTGACACGATATTTGGCGTGCTTCAACTCCATGCTTTGTCTATTTGATTCTGACTCGTACTAGTGAACCCAAGTTAAATCAAAATTTAAAATTTCGTTGACGAAGTACTCACCTTCTCTTTCATAACGTTCCTTTACCTCTGTGCACACTATCAACCTTGTTTCCTTGTGTAGCCGCGTCAACTCTTTTGGGACCCATCTTGCACACCTTTTGCGCTACGTCAGCTTGTTATAATTTTATGAACTCTGCCAGGAGTAACTTGAACCTCAACTATCATTTCCACAGTCACACGGCGGTCGGTACGAATAATGTCATCAATCCAATTTTCAAGTGAAGGAGTTGAAACTGCAACTGGTCGGCCAGTACGGTGTTCGTCAGTCACTGACCATTTTAGAAGTGCTCTATCCGCTTGTAAAAATTCCCACGATTCACACATCTTTCTCCATACGCTTTAGACATTCTACAGTACATATTCACTAGTTTCTCGCCTTCTGCAAGATAAAAATGAATAACTGAAGGTTGTTCAACTAATGTGGATGTTGCAAGCGGACTCGACATCTTGAAATGTATATTTCAGGTTCGAAACAAAACAATGTTCATACATCAGCTGAACACGGCTCATCCCAGTAATGCCAATTTAAAGCCACAAAAGTACCAAACTTGCCCCACTCTTCACTAATGTAGTCGCCCTTGCGCATTATCCTCATTACTTGCAGCATCTCGCCGATTCCCGTAGAAGTTCGAGGCTAATGAGCAGGAGTGGCATAAATTGAGATTTTGAGTCTGATGGGACACGTGTTAGTGCCCCATTGATACAAATCAACGCCCACTGGCAGGTAATGTCTTTAATTCCTTTGTGCATTGATTCATAGCAGTTTCAGGATAAAAATGGTGTCTGTTCTTTCGGAGATGTCCGAAAGAAAGCATTTGTTGCTCGAGGTAGAACTCTTATCTTCCAATTTTATGAACACGATCTACCGCTCTCAAAGACCAGTATGATTTCCCCACCTACAAACGCTCTGTAGAATTGCACAAACGCAAAATCTGTAAATTGTTATTTCGTTGAAGGTCTATATAGAAACATGTTTCATCAGTGTGATTGTGGTAAAAACATCTGTTGCTCCGCAACCGCTTGCAGTGTACTGAAAGACGAACACCGCCTAAGTCACTTTCTTATTATCTTCTTAGGGCATCCGTAGATCCATTACAGGCAAATTATCGCCAAGAGTAGTTCATTAGCTGGCAAAATGTGTGGAAGACAACATAATCACGAATAATAGTTTGCAACATAATTTCCTAGGCAAAGGAAATACCGAGAACCCTTTAAAAAGACTGCATCAACGAGGAAGAGGCGTAACAGGCCAATAGGTACAAACCTTCACGTCGATAACAATGAAAGAACACGTATTATGTTCGAGTATAATGGCTTTTCTGGAAACTAGAAAGCTACTCTGTAGGAATAAGCATAGGTTTCGAAAAAGATCGTGTGAAACCCAGCTGCCGATGTTTATCCGCGAGACTCAGAGGGCCATAGACACGAGTTCTCAGGTAGATGCCGTATTTTTTTGACTTCCGTAAGGCATTCGATACAGTTCCCCACAGTCTTGAATGATCAAAGTAAGAGCATATGTACTATCAGACCAACTGTGTGATCGGATTGAATTCCTAGATAATAGAGCGCTGCATGTCATTCTGAATGGAAAGAAGTCTTCCAAAGTAAGAGTGCTTTCAGGTGTGCCGCAGGGGTATGTCGTAGGACCGTTGCTATTCACAGTATATATAAATGAACTTGTGGATAACATCGGAAGTTCACTGAGGCTTTTTGCGAATGATGCTGTAGTATATCGAGAGGTTGTAACAATGGAAAATTGTACTGAAATGCAGGAGGATCTGCAACGAATTGACTCATGGTGCAGGGAATGGCAATTGAATCTCAATGTACACAAGTGTAATGTGCTGCGAATACATAGAAAGAAAGGTCCCCTATCATTTAGCTACAATATAGCAGATCAGCAACAGGAAGAATTTAATTCCATAAATTATCTGGGAGTAGGCATTAGGAGTGATTTAAAATGGAATGATCATATGATGTTGATCGTCGGTAAAGCAGATGCCAGACTGAGATTCATTGGAAGAATCCTAAGGAAATGCATTCCGAAAACAAAGGAAGTAGATTACGGTACATTTGTTCGCCCTCTGCTTGAATATTGCTCACCAGTGTGGGATCCTTACCAGATAGGGTTGATGGAAGAGATAGAGGAGATCCAACAGAGAGCAGCGCGCTTTGTTACAGGATCATTTAGTAATCGCGAAAGCGTTACGGAGATGATAGATGAACTCCTATGGAAGGCTCTGCAGGAGAGACGCTCAATAGGTCGGTACGGGCTTTTGTTGAAGTTTCGAGAACGTACCTTCACCGAGGAGTCAAGCAGTATATTGCTCCCTCCTACGTATATCTCGCGAAGAGACCATGAGGATAAAATCAGAGGGATCAGAGCCTACACAGAGGCACACCGACAATCTTTCTTTCCACGAACAATACGTGACTGGAATAGAAGGGAGAACCAATGGACGTTCTCACGGTACCCTCCGCCACACACCGTCAAGTGGCTTACGGAGTATGGATGTAGATGTAGAAGTCGCGACTTATTGTAATCCGTAGAAAGAAGAAAGGACGCTTGACGTAATTCCGACAACGGAATTAGCGACGTAGTTACAGGGAGGGTAGACAAGAATCAGGAAATAAATCAGCTGTATCCTTTTCATATTTCCGAGTGTGGTATCCGAGTTAATCCATTTAGACAAGCCACGAAAAGTTGAAGTTTCGAGAACGTACCTTCACCGAGGAGTCAAGCAGTATATTGCTCCCTCCTACGTATATTTCGCGAAGAGACCATGAGGATAAAATCAGAGGGATCAGAGCCTACACCGAGGCACACCGACAATCTTTCTTTCCACGAACAATACGTGACTGGAATAGAAGGGAGAACCAATAGAGGTTCTCACGGTACCCTCCGCCACACAGCATCAGTTGGCTTACGGAGTATGGATGTAGATGTAGAAGTCGCGACTTATTGTAATACCGTAGAAAGAAGAAAGGACGCTTGACGTCCTTCCGACAACGGAATCAGCGACGTAGTTATAGGGAGGGTAGACAAGAATCAGGAAATAAATCAGCTGTGTCCTTTTCATATTTCCAGGTGTGGCAGCCGAGTTAATCCATTTAGACAAGCCACGAAAAGTTGAATCCGAATGGTCTAACAGTGATTTTAATCCAACTCGTCCCGAATGCAGATCCAGTGAGGGTAATACTGCAAGATCATGCTCGGTAACAGTTTCAACAGCTATGTGTCGTCTTCATTGTGTCTCGTTTTGTTTCTGTAAAAACTAATGTCCGCAGTTTATTAATAGATCTGATATATTTTAAACTTAAAAACTGTAACATGTACTTTTTTTATCAGCTGAAACTACGTAATTATGAACTGCACCAGATTGGCTTGATTTTACGCGTTTTTTCTCCCTTGACAGTAGTAGTAAGATTTTGTTTAAGGTACTATTACGAGGGCGTGTTGAAAAGTAACGCCTCCGAACTTTATGTGAAAAATATTTAAGCCGTTTAAATAAAAACAAACGTTAAGTCTACCTATTTGCAGCCCTCTGCCGCTAGGTCGCTCCGAATTGTGGCTTGTAACTATGTCTGTGGATGAGAAACAGCGTGCTGTAATCGAGTTGTGAATTCAAAGAGTTCGTCCATAATGAAACACACTCTCCTTCAGCACGAAAATACCATATCACAAACGAGCGCTGCGACTTCAGCAACAATCTGACGCCTTGGATTCACTGTCACCAATCGTCCGCCGTTCAGTCCCCATTTGGCCCATCCGATTTTCGTCTGTTTCCAAAACTTAAGGAGCACCTACGAGAACTTCACTTTGACAGTGATGAACCGCTGCAGGCAAAGGTCAGGTTGTGGCTCCGTCAACGACATTGGCGGTATCAACTAACTGTTCTCTCTTTGGGAGAAGCGTGTTCGTCACCAGGGTGACTCTGATGAGAAATAAATGTGAAGGTATGAATAATAAACATTTATAATATGAATCACATTGGTTTTCTCTTAAGAAGCTTTACGAGTTTCCACATATAAAATTAGGAGACATTACTTTTCATCGATCCCTTGTACTTCCAAATAATTTTTTCGAGATTAAAAGTGCTGCACCTTTGGTTCTTGTGTTTTCAGTGGTATTACAAATTTTTCTTCCTTTTTTTGCTTTGTTGATTGTAATTATATGAACTAGTTTCTTTTCACCTTTCTCAACTCACTCTCACCTGGTATCGCACATTCTAATACACAGAGATGATTCATATATGTTATTTTCGCCGCTCGCTAGTTCACCGTTTTGTTTTCGCCAATGTGTGATTTTTTGAGATGTATTTGCGGGGTACTTGTGTGTGTGTGTGTGTGTGTGTGTGTGTGTGTGTGTGTGTGTGTACAAATATGCGTGAGAGAGAGAGAGAGAGAGAGAGGGCTGGGAGTTGAGAGAGAGGTATTTTTGAATAACAGAGGATGTTGCAGTATTATACGTCTCTTTGCCTAAGTGTCCGTCTGTAATTCAGGAAGTGTTGAGAATATTGTCAAATGTAGCTTTCAGTATCAGCAAGATGATTACCGATAAAAGAGTTTTGTGTCTTCCCCATCTTTACAATCAGATTATTATTTTATAGATTTTCATTCCTTTCATGTCTGTCATAACTTTTATGTTATTCTAGTCACCAGATACTTCTTATTGAGCGATAAGTGTTACCATCTATTTACTGTCATTCCTATATTTTCAGACATTATTACGTTGATATTGGGCACTAGTATTTTACCTTCGTAACTGACTTTTTAATTAGACAATGTCTTCCCTTACCTGTCTCTCTCCCTCTCCCTCGATATAGAGCTCCTCCTCCAGCAGCTCCAGCGTCAGCGTAATTTGCACAAAGCCTCTTAAGGGCTGTCCTCCCAGACTGCAGACGAGTACGTCTACCACTTATTTCTCCCTCGTTATTTTGCTCCAAAGAGCTTCTTCGTCGTTTCAGCAAATTAAGTTTGTTTCAAAGCATCTCATTAGGGTTCGTTCAGTATTCTCGTCTACCTAGTTTAGGCCAAAATCAGGCAATTATAGCCACGTCGTCTACCTTCCACCTGCACAACTAATTTGCAGAAACACGGTAACGAGATTGACTCCGCCGTGCAGAATATGTATGAGCAGGAATTAGTGGGGCAACTCGTGTGAAACACTGCCGTCTTTTGCAAATTACGATGTCGCGGCTGGTATTTCCGTAAATAGAACAACATTTTGCTTTTACTCTCAACGCTGTAGTCACCAATACCCAATCTGGTCTGAAACGTGCGAGCGCCTGTTGTTCACAAGTATTACTCGTAAATGAAAAGTTGATTTTGTTCCGTGGCAGTTTTTACCCAGAACTGTCAAGCAGACTAGTTCATGATATTACATGCTCATCCCCTTTGGTCCGTGTAGTCGATCTCTTACGCTACATCACAACTGCAGACAAGCCCCGGTACTACCCTTCTTTTTCATAATATTATGGCTTGTTATTTTTATGCACAGCTGAAAGTTTCCAAGATGGCTGGCACGAAATGGTACGTTTCTTTAAAGGACGGTATGATGCAGCATAAGCGTGTTAGAGACGAAGGCTGACTGCCAACGTAGGTAGCGGAGAACGGAATCACTTCGCCCAACAACACCAAAAAAAAGTAGTGCTCGAAGAAACCTTCAAGAAAGATAGAAGCCTAAGCCAGGTGCAGTCTTTCAGAGATGCTCCAGCCTAAGAAAAGCCGTTTGTCTCAGCAGTCACACTAGAGAAGATTGTTCAATTTGAACTTTTGAACGGCATTATCGTTGGTTCATGGTGTTATTTTCTGTGCAAAGTGTGCTTCTACATCTACGTCTACATACACGTCTACCGTACGGTGCTTGCCGGAGGGTACCCTGCACAACTACTTTTTTCCTTTCCTGTTCCTTTCGCAGATAGAGTGAGGGAAAAACCACTGTGTGTATGCCTCCGTATGAGCCCTAATTTCTCGTATCTTATCTTCGTTTGCCATACGCGAAATGTATGTTGGAGGCAGTAGGATCGTTGTGCAGTCAGCTTCAGATGCCGGTTCTCTAAACTTTCTCAGTATTTTCCTTCGAAATTAATGTCTTTTACCCTCCAAAGATTCGCATTTGAGCTCCCGAAGCACATCCGTAATACTTGCATGTCGATCCAACCTACCGGTAACAAATCTTGCAGCTCGCCTCTGAATTGCTTCGATAACTTCTTTCAATCCGCATCCCAAACAGTCGAGCAGTACTCAAGAACAGGTCGCACTAGCGTTTACATGCGGTCTCCTTTACAAATGACCCATACTTTCCTAAGATCCACCCAACAAACTGAAGTCGACAATTCTCCTTCCCTACCACAATCCTCATATGCTCGTTCCATTTCATATCGCTTCACGTCACGCCCAGATATTTTAACGACGTGACTGTGTCAAGCAGGACACTACTAATGCTGCAACTGAACATTACTGGTTTGTTTTCCTACTCATTTGCATTAACTTACATTTTTCTACATTCATCATACTGTAAGCAGGCTGTTTAGGTTTTCTTATTGGTAACGCCACATAGCGCTCTGTATGAAAAATCACTGGCTGTGCTGTGCACAGTCTGTGGCTAGTTTGCAGTGTTCTCTGGCATTGTAGTGTTGGGCAGCGGCAGCTGGATGCTAACAGCGCGTAGCGTTGCGCAGTTGGAGGTGAGCCGCCAGCAGTGGTGGACGTGGGGAGAGAGATGGCGGAGTTTTGAAATTTGTAAGAATTGGTGTCATGAACTGATATATATATTATGACTGTTAAGGTAAATACATTGTTTGTTCTCTATTAAAATCTTTCATTTGCTAACTGTGCCTATCAGTAGTTAGTGACTTCTGTAGTTTGAATCAGTTAGTTAGCTGGCAATAGTGGCGCTTGCTGTATTGCAGTAGTTCGAGTAACGAAGATTTTTGTGAGGTAAGTGATTTGTGAAACATATAGGTTAATGTTAGTCAGGGCCATTCTCTTGTAGGGATTATTGAAAGTCAGATTGCGTTGCGCTAAAAAACTATTGTGTGTCAGTTTAAGCACAGTCTTGTATAAATTGTTCTAAGGGGACGTTTCATAATACCAAATAGAAATTTTGTCTAGGTCATCTTGTATCAACCCACAGTCACTTATCATCGACAGCTTCTTCTACACCACAGCATCTTCAGCGAACAACTGTTGATTGCTGCCCACCTTGTCTGTCATATCATTTATGTAGCAACGGTCCTACCACACTTCCCTGGGGCACTCCTGCTTTTATCCCTGTCTCGCCGAAGAGGACAACATGCTGGGCTCTTATTACTTAAGAAGTCTTCGTGCCAGTCATCTATATGGGAGCCTATTCTGTACGCACGTACCTTCATTGACAGTCTGCTGTGGGATACCGCGAATAATACTTTTTGGAAATTTAGAGATATGGTGTGGTGGCACCGCCAGACACCACACTTGCTAGGTGGTAGCCTAGGCTGCGGTCCGATAGTGTACGTCGGACCCGCGTATCGCCACTATCAGTGATTGCAGACCGAGCGCCGCCACACGGCAGGTCTAGAGAGACTTCCTAGCACTCCCCCCAGTTGTACAGCCGACTTTGCTAGCGATGGTTCACTATCTACATACGCTCTCATTTGCCGAGACGATAATTAGCATAGCCTTCAGCTACGTTATTTGCTATGACCTAGCAAGGCGTCACTATCCGTACTGTTGATATTGTGAATCATGTACCATAAAGAGCAACGTTCTCCATTAATGGATTAAAGTTAAGTATTCCACTAGCTACGTCCGTTTTTCTCAATTCTAATTCCCTTGTCATGTTCCAGACCTCACGCTAGCCTGCGTGAGCTAAAACTCGTGCATTTCCGGCTCCTTTAGAAACCCTGTGTTAGCTCTCCTGCCAACCACAACATATGGAATCTGCCTTTTGCCTTTCTTTAACAGTTCGCAGTATATCATGTGAGAAAAGAGCAAATTGGGTTTCGCACGAGTGATGGTTTATAAAACCATGCTGATTCGTAGAGATGAGCTTTTCGGTCTCTAGGAAACTTATTACAATATGATCTAGCATTCTGCAGTGAAGGATATTGCTCTGTAATTTTGCATGTCCGTTCTTTTATCCTTTTTATAAGTAGGAGTCACCTGAGCATTTTTCCAGATGCTTGGCACTTTGAGCTAGTCGAGGCATTCGTGATAAATGTAAACTAACCAAGGTTCAAATGGCTCTGAGCGCTACAGAACTTACTTGCTGTGTTCATCAGTCCCCTAGAACTTAGAACTACTTAAACCTAACTAACCTAAGGACATCACACACATCCATGCCCTTGGCAGGATTCGAATCTGCGACCGCCACGGTCGCGCGATTCCAGACTGTAGCGCGTAGAACCGCTCTGCCACCCCGGCCGGCAAACTAAGCAAGGGGTCAATGACGTAGCGTACTCTTTGTAAAACTGAACTGGAGTTCCTTTCGAACCTGACGACTTATTTGTTTTCAACTCTTTCAGTTTTTTCTCTACGCCGAGAATGCTTATTACTATGTCATCCATACGGGACTCTGTGCAATGGTCAACCGACGGTACGTTTCGCTGCGTGTACGATTTCGTAAACGTGGAGTTTGAAACTTCAGCCTTCCGCTTGCTGTCTTGCACTGCCAAACCAGACTGGTCGACCAGTGACTGAATGGGAACAGTAGACCCGCTTAGTAGTTTTGGGTAAGACATGGTTCTCTGCCAGATCTTTGGCCAAAACCGAGAGTGCAACAGCCTTCGCTGCCTTAGCATTTTCCGAATTTCGTGATTTAACCGTGGTGGGTCTTTTCCGTCCTTAATCCGCTTACTAGGCACATACTTGTCCAGAACACGATCTACCATCTGTTTAAACTTCGCCCATAATTCCTCTATGGCCAGCACGCTGCAAATAAATGATTGCTAGTTCATTGTCTAAGTGAAATGCTAACAACTGCTTATCTGTTCTTTCTAGCAGGAACACTCTCCTAGCCCTCTTGACTGATTTATTAACTTCCGTAACCAGGGTCGCTATGATGACGTCATGATCACTAATCCCCGTCTCTATATTGACGCCACAAATAAGGTCAGGCCTGTCTGTATCTACAAGTTCAACCATACTTCCATAACGTGTTGGCTGAGGAACTAGATGCTCAAGGCAGTTTTCGGAAAACGTGATCAAAAGTGCTTCCTCTTGCATGCGTATATGTATTGTATTGTATGGAACTGGGGACCTAGAAACGACGGAGAGAATTCGTCCCCGCCGTAGCCCTCATTGGTTCACAACCGAATAGGTTACAGCAGTCCACTCACCACACCGCCGCCCCACACCGACTCCAGGGTTATTGTGCTGTTCGGGAACGTCTCACACCAGACGAGTGTAACCCCAAATGTTTGCGTGGTAGAGTAATTATGGTGTACGCGGACGTGGAGGCAGTGTTTGCGCAGCAATCGCCGACGTAGTGTAACTGAGGCGGAACAAGGGTAACCAGCCCATGCGTATGTGTAAATCTTCCTATTTGTGAACTTCAGAATCGTACCATAGAGTGGGACAGGTTTCCTGGCCTCTTCCCCATGCCACGGTACTATTGGTTAATAATAACGAAATCCGCAAGAGATTAATCTTATCACAAAGTTATTACTGGATGGAACTCGCAAAGTCTGCCACTACCCTCTGGCAAGACTTCTGCACTGGCAGAAACAACCAGGTTGCAGAATGTTAAGAAAGAGGACACTTGTACGCAGATGATCGAAGGGAGATGATTCGCTTCCCACTGGGGGACTGAAGAGAAATGACTTTCTGCTAGACGCTGTCATGCAGAAGGGTGTCTCCACTGTTCAGTAGCACCGTGTCAAAAGGGCGAGCTGGACTCAAAAGTCTCCAGCCGTTGCTGTTGCCACCTTCCGCATTCACACTGAACGACTGTGATAAGAATGGACTTGTATTTCAGACACCGATTCGGTAGGGACACGATTTTAGTTAACCCCCATCAGGGGGGTATCGTACAGTTTTAAGTTTTGAAACTTCTTAATAAAATATTTGCTTAAACTGCTGAGTGAAACTGCATGTAAGTGTCACTTTGCTAGTCTTTATCCTTACAACACTGACCTACAATATTCTAGATCGATGCAATCTGACTGCTCAAATAAATTGCACCCCTACTTCAATTTATTAATTCAAAAGAATGGCCCTGACTAAAAAGCAATCGTAACAATAATCTTCACATTTCATTAAGCCGCAAAAATCTTCATTACGCGAACTACTTCAATATAGCGAGTGTCAATACTGCCAGCTAAATAAAAGATTCTAACTGCTAAAGCCACTGACTACTAATAGGCATGTGGTTAGTAGAGGAAAGATGTTGTTGCAACCCAAATAATGTATTTTTTAACCTTAATAATGTCGCATCCAGTTCAAACAAGAATATAAATCATCATTGACATCTAGTACAAAGGTATATAATCATGAATAATATTCAGTCTCCAAGTCGAACATTTACAGATCGTTAGCCTATGCTAACACTTCAGAACACTACCCTCCATCAATGCTAACTTCTCACATCTAACCTCCATCACTGCTGCCTGCTCACCTCCAACTACCCAACAGTACTTCCATCACTGCTGGCGACTAACTTCCAACTGCCCAATAGTACTAACGATTAACTTCCAACAACGAGTCCGACCAGCCACAGAGTCTCTATATATATATGTGCTGATACCTTACAGTAATAAACCTGATTGTTACCGTGATCACTTGTTTCTGTTTTAGATAGTTATAGGTAGATTATACATCCTGTCATTAATATATCTATGGTGTGATATCCATAGTTTCATCCTTGATTGGGCCATCGCTATTAATCATCGATTTCCTTAAAATTTGCATGATCTTATGGGGTACTTCCCTTCCATGTAGGTCACCAGAGACAGAACTATAGCGATCTAGAGGTGTCCTAAACTGCACAACCAACGCCATACAATTTTACCTGGGTGGAGGGCTGTGAAACACCGCGACTGTTTCTCAATTTTTTATGCGGTTGAAATGCGTATTGGACAATATGCTACGTAGTTAAGTAACGCAAGCTTAGGACTTAAAGCTTTTTTCTTCTGATTTCGCCTGATTCATTTTAGCACGATTTCTGTTAGTCAATAAAAAAGTGAACTCTTTTTTATGGTTCGAAAATTCTACTTAGCAAACACCTCTCGCTAATTTGGTCTTACACCAAAACTTTCATACAAAGCAGTGAAGGCCTTTCAGCAAATTATACAGTCGGGTAGAAAGGATACTCGAATATCTCCCAAAGAGAAAAGAGATATGTATATTAATTGGCCTTGGAAACTATACGAAGGAAAGGATGCATCCGTTATAAGCCACATTGGAACATTTAAGGGAAAACAGACCCACTATTACAAGCAAAAGGTAGACAGACTGCTTCAAGAAACCCTATAAATAAAAATTGCCATGAATTATATGAATAAAAATATCGTTAACTTTCTGTTGCTTACGGGACATATCGGAATATATTTAACAGCAAACTCAACTTGTCATTGGGGTACCTGCATACGGATACCTGCTTAACGTCTGACAAACTTCAAGCAGAATTAAAAAGTTTGAATGCAAATCTTTCTCAAAAAATGGCTAATAAAGCAAAGTTGGAAATTACAACTCAAATTAAAGTACTTCTAACGGAATACCAGGTTCATAAGCTAAGGGCTGTTATATTTTATTCAATGAAGCGAAGAACAACGCAAGAAAGTCATACAGAAAAATTAAGCCGTATGCATGGACTAAATAAAAAAAATCCGACCCTTCGCAAATACCAGCACTACTGCTGTTTATTACGTTCGTAAAATATGGTTTTACAGTTTCAACATTCATCAAATTTCCAAGAGTTATGCAGTAATTTATAATTAAATGAACATGTAGGGAGTATATGAACGGTTCAGTGTATTAGCTTTTTGCATAATTGTGGGAGTGAAACCCTTGCTCCTTGTAATATTCTGTGATTTATGTTCAGGACTTAATAATAACTCTGCAGTTTCTTTGTATCCTCACCATGTCGTTCATACCACTCAGAGATTACATAGTACCAAAACAGTATTTCCAATAAGAGGACACCCTTACAGGGAATACGATAAAAAATTTTTGTTTGATGAAACAGAGAACTACTATAGAGTTACCAAAAACTGGGTTAAGCCTTTTGGTACCGCAAGAGGTAATCCAAGGCCTTACAAAGTCGTTCCTGTCCAACAAGAAATTATGTGTGGCAAGACGACGTTTTTAAAAGCATGTTACGACCTGAAGTGCTCTACGAAGACTCGACCGCTCAGAGAAACTCTGGTTGTGAAGGAAGGTAAGTTGTTTAAATACTGGATTACTTACAGTGGAAACCGGACGTCAGTATATTTGGAATGTTCTGGTGGTCTAGACGTAAACATCAGGCATGAGTATCAACTGTAGGGATGTGACGAATTATTATGGCGTCATCGATGACATAATGATACATGTTTTGTAATATGAAACTTTTTGTAAGATAAATGAAGACTGTTGTGCAGGTAACTAATTCCAGGGGAATATTTTCACATTTCCTGCCAACACTAAACTCCGTCCTAACAGGCCTCGGAAGGCTCAACGGTGCCGACCGTTAGTCATGTCATCCTCAGCCCACGGGCGTCACTGGATGCGGATATGGAGGGGCATGTGGTCAGCACACCGCTCTGCCGACCGTATCCAGGTTTTCGTGGCCTGAAGTTACTGCCAATATCTTACGAAAAATATGCAGACTTCAAAGAACTTACACAGGTTCTTGGCCAAGATGCAAGATTTTTGTTATCAAGACGCAAGAAATCTCTTTTCGAATCTACTTCATAACGTACCAAAATTCGAGACTAATAAAACGAAATTTCCAAAGCTAAACAACACAAAGATAGGACGCAATCCAACCAAAAAGTGGCAAAGATGTACTTTCTTCGCATGTAGCCCTCCTTTGTGGCCGAGCGGTTCTAGGAGCTTCAGTCTCGAAACGCGAGACCGCTATATTCGCAGGTTCGAATCCTGTCTCGGGCGTGGATGTGTGTTAGTTAGGTTTCAGTAGTTCTAAGTTCTAGGGGACTGATGATCTCAGACGTTACGTCCCATTGTGCTCAGAGCCTTTTGAACCATTTTCTTTGCCTGTATTGTCCTTTTTATCACTTAATTTCAACTGTTACTTTTTCTTAGGTTCTTCCCCTACAATAATTGAATTTGGCATTGGATTGTTGAAGATTTTTTTTTATAATCTTGAAGTATTGAACCTGCTCTTCTGAATAATGTACTAAATGTGACTTCCCCCTTTTTTTCCGTGGGCTCTTCATCTGTGATCATTTGAACTTTCGTGTGTCGAGCAGACGATGTAGGAAATGTCAATGCCACCAGCTATTAAAAATTACCTATTTTACCATTTTATCAAATTTTTGTTTTTACTCTTATGTTTAGTTAGTACATCCACTAGTTAACACTGTGAGCCAGACAGTACGTAGATGGCGCTCGTCCAAATAAGTTACCTGGACGTGGCATCTAGCCAGAATAACACACACCGCTGACTCAGCTACAAGATTATGTTTCCGCTACCGATCTAGGTGAGGCCGAAGTCGAAGCTGTATTGAGATACCCTTAATTAACATGTTACACAAAATAAGTTAAATGTGAAAGGAGTTCGAAAATGAACAGCAAACAATAGATGAAACTGAAAAAAGTCAGCCAACCGTTGTGGCCGAGCGGTTCTAGGCGCTTCAGTCTGGAACCGCGCCACCGCTACGGTCGCGGGTTCGAATCCTGCCCCGGGCATGGATGTGTGTGATGTCCTTAGGTTAGTTAGGTTTAAGTAGTTCTAAGTTCTAGGGGACTGATGACCTCAGATGTTAAGTCCCATAGTGCTCAGAGCCATTTGAACCATTTTTGAGACAGGTCAGGTCGTTGTTTTAGAAAATAGTTGACATCGTATTTATTATGAGCTGCTAATCACAACAGTTCACACAAAAAATTAAAAAAATTGGTCTTTAGAATGGAAGGCTTCGACACAGATATGTGCTAGGCTTGTCAGTAATGCTTCTTCCAAAAAAATATTACTAAGTCAAGGGAAATGTCACGGAACGTGCATTCTATGTAAACGTCCCCCTTCGAAAAGCACACTAAAAATCATGCAGGGTTTATAATATACTTCTTCTTCTTAAAGTGCCTCGACCTCCAAGAAATGACTAACGGTAGCATGGTCTGTTGTTTGTCTGTGGCTTTTCTGCATAGCGATTCTGTGTTCAGCTCAAACCACTGGCTTAGGTTTGTAGCCAGGGAAAAATTTGACTTCCTGTCACGTCTGACGTTATATGCTGAAGTAATCGTGTAAAAAATCTTACAAGTGTGGCGGTAGTGCGAGGTTATACGTGGGTCACGGTTTGTCAGAACTTTCATCATTGGAAAAAGCTTCTGCCCTATTCAGTTCTGCAGCTAATTTTTTGAGAGAAGTTCCAGTTTCCGTTGCTCTGAGACCTCAGATATTTTTATGATGAAAGCTTTTCAACCTTATCTCTCCCAAGCGCAAGAGTGCCCTGGATTTCATCTAGGGTTCTGCTGACAATCAACAGCTTTGTTCTCCTTATGCAGACATAAAGCATCGACGGCACACTGACTAGCGCAGAGCCGCGAAACTGCATCAAGAAGGCGCTGACCCGCGCGAAACGTCATGAAGAAGGCGCTGACCCGCGCGCGCTGTGGAAAGAGTGGACAACGCCACACCTCCAGGCAGACAGGGGTCGCAGACTTCGAGAACATCAGTCATGAGTAATACGAAGACGATACTTAGCCTGCGTCCTGCGAAGTAGTAACAACATATAAACGTAACTGTAAGCAGGGGCCACAGGAAGAACGTGAAGCTACATCATAACAACAAATTAAGTTGCGTTTCTTTCCTCTTAAGAAATAAATTGTTCTAACAATTTTAAAGTCTTTTGTACAGACCATTCCTGACACCGGCCATCGTAACTTCTCTCCTGCCTTATTTGTGTCGATGCTGACACCCACAATACCACATACAACACCCTAGACATTTAGAAGTCACCCATTTCCATTTCTCTCTTTTGTAACAGTGTCTAGTACTTCTTGTAGATGTTTTAGGCCGGTTGCAAGTAAGACACTGTCATAAGCATATCTGACGTTTATGATATCTCCACTAGCCACCAATCCTCGATACTTTCCATCACGAGCATCTCGGAAAATCTTTTCAGAATAAAAGTTGAAAAATATTGGGGAGCAAATGCAGCCCTGGCGAACTCCTTTCATAATCGGTACTACTTCTGAAAGCTGACTATCGACCCGCATCCCAGTATTTTGATTCCAGTACAGATTTACAAAAATGGCTCTGAGCACTATGCGACTTAACTTCTGAGGTCATCAGTCGCCTATAACATAGAAATAATTAAACATAACTATCCTAAGGACGCCACACACATCCATGCCCGAGGCAGGATTCGAACCTGCGACCGCAGCGGTGGCTCGGTTCCAGACTGTAGCGCCTAGAACCGCACTGCCACTCGGGCCGGCCACAGATTTACAATTAATCGGGTGTTACAACCATAAATGCTATACGAAACTGTGCACTGTACATTCCAATAACAAAGATTCGCTGTAAGCCGACCTGTTAATTTATTTGAAAGGTCGTGTTACCAATCAGCGTTCACATCCCTTTATGAAAGCCAAACTAACTCTCGGGGGTTCCATTTTATTCTGTGGTATCGACTGATTTCTGGCACTGTACTGGTGAATTTGGTTTGCATCACATTCTGAATCTAATGTTAATCTCATTTATTAGGTGTATAATGACTGCATTTAAGTGCAGCATCTCCTATTAATAACTAAATAAAAAACTGAAACACTTTCTGTTATTTGGGGCCCATTTTAGAAATCGAGGGAAAATCAGTCAGAAATCAATAAAGGAAATAGTAGCGGACGGAAGGTCATTGGGGTGCTTAACTCAGTCTTATGGAGCAGGAATGTAATGAGCAGAGCTAAAAAATTAATGTAAAAACCTGTATTAGAGAGTGTGGTTCTGTGTAGAATGGAGACCTAGACAATTAACCTGAAGCACTTTAAAAAATTACAAGCTCTAGAGATGGACTTCTGGAGAAGAGCGGCAAGACTCTCCAGGAAAGATAATATAAGGAACACCGAAATAATAAGGAGAGTGGAAATAAAAGAAAGAATATATGACGTAATGGATAGGAAGAAATAACAGTGGTCGGGCATTTACGACGAATGGAGGAAGTCAGAATACCGGAATTGAGTGGGAACCATAAGGGAGAAGAAGAAGACAACCTATGACCACCTGGCTCCAAAATGTATAGCACACAATGAGGAGAATGGGCGTAGAGGACGACGACACACAAGATCGAAACTCCTGGAGGAATATTTTCAAAATATAGTTTAAGAACGTTTATTCCTTGTATATAGTAATTTCCGAGCAAATTATTATGTTGGAGCTGAGCCTCTGTAATGAGGAAAATCTCAAACTAAAAAGAACTGAAATACGTGAAACTTCACTTATTTCCACACAGTATACCTGAACCATGACTAGAATGACTGCAGTTACTCTTCACCAAACTTATTCTGACAATATTCAATATTAATACTGTCTATAACGCACGAAACAATAACAGAAAGTATGATACGCCCTTTATGTGAATGAGAATCACATGACTGCCTCTTAACATGATCAACAGGGGTTGGACAAATACATATAAATACCATGAGAAATGCATCCTGGAGCATAATTACAGATTCTAACAAAGCCTGCAGGTTCAAAAAATGGTTCAAATGGCTCTGAGCACTATGGGACTTAACATCTGAGGTCATCAGTCCCCTAGAACTTAGAACTACTTAAACGTAACTAACCGAAGGACATCACACACATCCATGCCCGAGGCAGGATTCGAACCTGCGACTGTAGCGGTGGCGCGGTTCCAGACTGAAGCGCCTAGAACCGCTCGGCCACACCGCCCGGCAAGCCTGCAGGTTGCGCTGTTCTATTTAACTACTAACGGCACCTGTGCAATGTTCTTAATACGTTGCAAGTTAAACGTGTTCAGCACAGTGTTCTATGTAGTCATGAGTGCGTTATATCGGAGCTAAGTGAATTCGAACGTCGGCAGACTGTTCTTGCTCGTATTGTGGGTGTTACTGAACCAAAGGAAGCCGAAATATCTCGTGATTCAACAGGTACCGTACAGAACATACAGGCATACCACATACAGGCAAAGTGTAAAAGCATCATCCGCTAAGACACAACGCGGAAGAACGTGTGTGTTGAGTGATCATGGCAGGTGGTCACTAAAGAGCACTGTGACGAAAAATAAGACGACAGCTGTGAACGTCACTGCAGAACCGAATGTCGCACTAGCGAACCCTGTCAGAACCAAAACAAAGAGGAGGCTCCACAAGCAGAGAATTTCAAGGCAAGCTGAAATTCCAAAACGATTCATCAGTGATGGAAATGCCCACAACAGGAAAACTTGGTACTGAAGCCATAAAACCTGGGCTATGGAGCAATGGAAAAAAGGCGTTTGGTGGGCTTTTGTTTTGTTTCATTCTGTTTCCAACTTCCGGTGTACTTTAAATCCGAAGACTGAAACATGGTGTGGGTTCGATGATGAGTTTGGGAGCCATACTGTGGTATTTCATGGTTACTCTGCGAAGTCTCATTACTGCCAAGGTTTAGGAAACCAGTTTGGCTGATAGATCCATCGCACGATACAATATTTGTTTCTCAGTGGTGACGCTCTGTTCCGAGAAGACAGGGCCCCTTTTCACACAGATCGTACCGTCCCGGACTGGTGATCCTTTGATGACACAAATCGTGTCCTACCAACCGATCCCTTCTTCTAGTAAAGTTGTGCCACAAAAGTCGTTCCCTAATGCTCCTTCCGAAACTCTCTCAACCTCCTCTCCTTATACTCCTACCATTTTACAGTTTCTTCAGTTTTAATCTGCAGTTCATAACCAAAAATTTGTGGACAGAGTCCACATTTGCCCTTGAAATGTGTTAAAATTTGCCTTGATTTTCTTTCCTCTACTAGCCACTTGTGTAACAATTACATCTACAAATATTTATCTGTCGATATAAACTGCAAGATATTCAAATAATTAATGACTTCAGCCATTTTTGGTGTATTTTAAGTGCTTAAAGTTCGCTTGTGAGCACTCTAGGCTTAGCGTTACGGGGCGGTACGTTCTCCTGTCACGGATGCGTCTGCTTATTCTCCGACTTACGCGCTCGGCAGGACTGGCTGTACAGACCGCTATTATAACGGGCTCTTTGTGGGGAAAATATGAGCAACCTTACCAACATTTTTTAAAAATAATTTCAGTGCGCCTTAACAGATAAAATCTGGAATTCATTTCTTTCAATGTATTTTTTCTATGTGAAAAATTTCAGGGCAGGTTTCGACAAGTCGGATTGGACTACACCCTTGTAAGCAACTATTCACTTCACACATGACTAAAGAGCACTAATTCTGTTGGTTGATAACTAACATGAACATGAGGATTACTTACATCGAAAAGTGAAGTGTTTAGCGGATTCCAATTGATTTCCAAAGTCGTGGAATCGAAAAGTTACCCCAGCGTTGTCACACTGTTGTAAACAGTGAAGGAAACTATATTAAAGATAACTAAAGACTGTGTAGTGTTTATCTGCTGTGAAAACTTATACTAAGCGTGCTTCGGAGTGCACGATGCGCTCAACATGCCGTCACTAGGATCTGTCTCTTCTCTAAACTACTCTAGATTCCCTCGCTTGTCTGCCTCGTATTTACAGAGTGGGGTATGGCAGACCAATGGCAGAAACCACCAACGAGGCGCCACGCTTTTGTCCAATCAGGAGGACACTATAAAAGGCTACATGCCCGTTGTCCTCAGCCTCATTAGATCCCACACCACATTTGAGCAAGACTGATTGGAAAGTTGCACAGATTCTTCAAAGGGAAGTAAGAAGAAAAATTCTAATAACTACTGGTATATGTACGCATCCAGTTACTCCCAGATCTACACACTGCATAACTTAATAATGGTTCAAATGGCTCTGAGCACTATGTGACTTAATATCTGAGGTCATCAGTCCCCTAGAACTTAGAACTACTTAAACCTAACTAACCTAAGGATATCACACAACACCCAGTCATCACGAGGCAGAGAAAATCCCTAACCCCGCCGGGTATCGAACCCGGGAACCCGGGCGTGGGAAGCGAGAACGCTACCGCACGACCATGAGCTGCGGACAAGTTAATAATGGCAGGGCTTACGGTAAAGGGTAAAACAGGGTGCTGATGTGAAGTTAGTCTACTAAATTAAATCAGAGTACCAGTGTCATTGTTACAACAAGCAGAAATGGCGCGAAGTTGGAAGGTCTGTTTTATAAAAATTTTGAGTCACCCGCTTAATATGAAAGGGACTGAATGTCTAGAAAATGACAGATGGCATATCTTCAGTTAGAGTATCAAACGATAATATTCATCCGCGTGTAAACTTGCGATCTTCCGCTGAGTGTACACTGTTCTGGAACTTCCTTACGGTTTAAAACTGAGTACTGGACCAGGATTCAAACTCAGAACACCGCCAATCGCGGCCTGTGTCCTTACGGATTCACCTCCGCACCCACAGCTAACGACTGCACGCAGAGCTTCACTTGTGGAAACAGATGCATTTCCTGTGGTTAAGTCAGCCTCTCCACAGTATCCTTTCAGCCAGGTACGCTAGTGCAGTATGGAATCCAGAACTTCTGTGAAATTCGGAATATAGGAGAGACTACTGGCAAAAGTGGAGACGTGACGGCGGGGCGTGAGACTTGCAAGTACGTTTCAACCGGTAAAATCGTTCCCCGCGAAAGGTCAGGTTCTGCGTTCGAGACCCAGTGCAGCACATGGTTTAAATGGATAAAAATAATGCCAAAAATTCTTCTTATATTTGGTTCTATCCACTTACTGTGATGCATGTTTTTATGTCTAGAGGACTATATGTCAATACTATATTAAGAAAAGAAATTTTAGGAAAAATGTGCTACTGATAATGGTCATTGCGTAAGAGCAATATACGAGGGTGAGTCAGATGAAAACTTTAAATATTTTCTTATATATTATTTACTGTGCACAAGTGGTACAAAGCTGTATCACGTTTCAACATAATCTCCCCCACGCTCAATTAAAGTCTTTCAGTGATTACAAAGAGCATAAATTCCTTTAGAAAAGAATTCTTTTGGTAGTCCGCGCAAACAGTCATGCACCGCGTCGCGTACCTCTTCATCAGAACGGAACTTCTTTCGTCTCATTGCGTCTCTGAGTTACCCAAACATATGGAAATCAGTTGGGGCAAGGTCTGGTGAGTATAGTGGATGAGGAAGACACTCAAAATACATGTCTGTGATCGTTGCAACTGTTGTACGGGCAGTGTGGGGCCTTGCATTGTCATGTTGCTGACGTCGCTTTGATTTGATTGCAGGCCGCAGATGATTTTTTTATGAGATCAATGTACGATTCACTGGTGACAGTGGTCTCTCTACGCATGCAATGCTCCAAAATGACGCCTTTTTCGTCACAAAAGAGAGTCAGCACAGCCTTCCCTGCTGATGGTTCTGTTCGAAACTTCTTTGGTTTTGTTGATGAGCATTGGCGCCATTCGTTGCTCACTCTCTTCGTTTCCGGTTGGTGGAAGTGAACCTGGGTTTCGTCCCCAGTAACGATACTTGCAAGGAAGCCTTCATCTTATCGTTCAAAGCAACAAATAAGTTCTTCACAAGCATCAACATGTCGTTCTCTCATTTCAGGAGTCAGCTGCCATGCCACCCGTCTTGCTGACTCTTTGTGAAACTGGAGCACATCATGCACAGTGTGGTGTGCTGACCCTATGACTAATCTGTAAACATGCTGCAATGTCATTCAGTGTCACTCGGCGGTTTTCCTTTACTATGGCTTCAACTGCTGCAATATTCTGTGGAGTCACAACTCGTTGTGCCTCGTTGAGCATGATCCACTGAAGTCACACATCATGCACGGTGTGGTGTGCTGACTCATGATTAATCTGTAAACATGCTGCAATGTCATTCAGTGTCACTCATCGGTTTTCCTTCACTATGGCTTCGCCCTAACCGCCGTCTGCTTCACGTCTGCTGTGCAGCGAGCTACCTTAATTTAAGTATTATCTGTATTTTTCTTACTTGTCACTTCTTCTTCTGTGTGTTTTTGCTTTTAGGAAGCTTTAATAGTCGAGTGCTATTAAGTGTTCCATAGATCTCGTGTTTGTTTTGAATACAATCAGAGAGTCCCTTTAGTCAGCCATAGTGCTAGTAGTGCTAGTGTTTGTTTTGAATACAGTCCAGAGGCAGGTAGTGCTATTTTCCTTGTTTTCTACAAGAAGTGGTTAGCAATCACAGTTTAGTGAATAATCAACCGCCTTTAGTGAATTAGCAGTCTAGTTAAAAGTTGATTAACACTCTATAGTAAATTGATTTCTTAGGATGGATAGGATGTGTGGCTGCTGTGTACGGACGCAGGAGGAGCTGGCCACTCATCGCGAACAGCTGAGCGTGTTGATGGCCGCGGTCAGCCGTCTTCAGGCTGCTGCCTCGGAGTGTAGCGGCAGTGGGGAGTCTGATGCGTCGCAAGGTACACCCCAGGTGTTACATGCTTCACCCACTGTCCCTGCTGTCGAGACATCTTCGCGGGTACCGGGCGCGGTTGGGCCACCCTCTCCCCAAGGGGAGTGGCGGGTTCAGCGGCGTTCGCGGCGCACGAGGCGGAGGGTCAATGTGGAGGCTGGCCGTGTGGCATCGCCCGCTCTGCCTGTGAGTGGACATGTGGCTGCTCCTTCAGCAAGGTCCGAGCAGGCACACGGGGGGAGGGGTTTATTAGTTATTGGGAGCTCCAACGTTAGGCGGGTGATGGAGCCCCTTAGGGAAATAGCGGAAAGGTCGGGGAAGAAGGCCAGTGTTCACTCTGTCTGCTTGCTGGGGGGTCTCATCCGAGATGTGGAGGAGGCCCTACCGGCGGCGATAGAGAGCACTGGGTGCACCCGACTGCAAATTGTTGCTCATGTCGGCACCAATGACTCCTGCCGTCTGGGTTCAGAGGTCATCCTCAGTTCGTACAGGCGGTTGGCGGAGTTGGTGAAGGCGGAAAGCCTCGCTCGCGGGGTGGAATCAGAGCTAACTATTTGTAGTATCGTTCCCAGAACCGATCGCGGTCCTCTGGTTTGGAGCCGAGTGGAAGGCTTAAACCAGAGGCTCAGACGATTCTGCGGAGAGCTGGGGTGCAAATTTCTCGACCTCCGCTATCGGGTGGAGAAATGTAGAGTCCCCCTGAATAGGTCAGGTGTGCACTACACGCCGGAAGCAGCTACGAGGGTAGCGGAGTACGTGTGGAGTGCACATGGGGGTTTTTTTAGGTTAGAGAATTCCCTCCCTAGGCCCGACAAGACGCCTCCTGAGACGCGGCAAGGCAGGAGTAGGCAAAATGCAACAAGGAATAACAATATTAATATGCTAATAGTAAACTGCAGGAGCGTCTATAGAAAGGTCCCAGAACTCCTCTCATTAATAAACGGTCACAACGCCCATATAGTACTAGGAACAGAAAGTTGGCTGAAACCAGACGTAAACAGTAATGAAATCCTAAACTCTGATTGGAATGTATACCGCAGAGATAGGCTAGACAGTGAAGGGGGAGGCGTGTTTATAGCGATAAGAAGTGCAATAGTATCGAAGGAAATTGACGGAGATTCGAATTGTGAAATGATTTGGGTGAAGGTCACGGTTAAAGCAGGCTCAGACATGGTAATTGGATGTCTCTATAGGCCCCCGGGCTCAGCAGCTGTTGCGGCTCAGCACCTGAAGAATAATTTGGAAAATATTTCGAGTAGATTTCCCCACCATATTATAGTTCTGGGTGGAAATTTTAATTTGCCGGATATAGACTGGGAAACTCAAACGTTCATAACGGGTGGCAGGGACAAAGAATCCAGTGAAATATTTTTAAGTGCTTTATCTGAAAACTACCTTGAGCAGTTAAACAGAAAACCGACTCGTGGCGATAACATATTAGACCTTCTGGTGACAAACAGACCCGAACTATTTGAATCAGTTAATGCAGAACAGGGAATCAGCGATCATAAAGCGGTTACTGCATCGATGATTTCAGCCGTAAATAGAAATATTAAAAAAGGTAGGAAGATTTTTCTGTTTAGCAAAAGTGACAAAAAGCAGATTACAGAGTACCTGACGGCTCAACACAAAAGTTTTGTCTCAAGTGCAGATCGTGTTGAGGATCAGTGGACAAAGTTCAAAACCATGGTACAATATGCGTTAGATGAGTATGTGCCAAGCAAGATCGTAAGAGATGGGAAAGAGCCACCGTGGTACAACAACCGAGTTAGAAAACTGCTGCGGAAGCAAAGGGAACTTCACAGCAAACATAAACATAGCCAAAGCCTTGCAGACAAACAAAAATTACGCGAAGCGAAATGTAGTGTGAGGAGGGTTATGCAAGAGGCTTTCAATGACTTCGAAAGTAAAGTTCTATGTACTGACTTGGCAGAAAATCCTAAGAAATTTTGGTCCTATGTCAAAGCGGTAGGTGGATCAAAACAAAATGTCCAGACACTCTGTGACCAAAATGGTACTGAAACAGAGGATGACAGACTAAAGGCCGAAATACTAAATGTCTTCTTCCAAAGCTGTTTCACAGAGGAAGACGGCACTGTGCTTCCTTCTCTAGATTGTCGCACAGTTGACAAAATGGTAGATATCGAAGTAGACGACAGAGGGATAGAGAAACAATTAAAATCGCTCAAAAGAGGAAAGGCCGCTGGTCCTGATGGGATACCAGTTCGATTTTACACAGAGTACGCGAAGGAACTTGCCCCCCTTCTTGCAGCGGTGTACCGTAGGTCTCTAGAAGAGCGAAGCGTTCCAAAGGATTGGAAAAGGGCACAGGTCATCCCCGTTCTCAAGAAGGGACGTCGAACAGATGTGCAGACCTATAGACCTATATCTCTAACGACGATCAGTTGTAGAATTTTGGAACACGTATTATGTTAGAGTATAATGTCTTTTCTGGAGACTAGAAATCTACTCTGTAGGAATCAGCATGGGTTTCGAAAAAGACGGTCGTGTGAAACCCAGCTCGCGCTATTCGTCCACGAGACTCAGAGGGCCTTAGACACGGGTTCACAGGTAGATGCCGTGTTTCTTGACTTCTGCAAGGCGTTTGACACAGTTCCCCACAGTCGTTTAATGAACAAAGTAAGAGCATACGGACTATCAGATCAATTGTGTGATTGGATTGAGGAGTTCCTAGATAACAGAACGCAGCATGTCATTCTCAATGGAGAGAAGTCTTCCGAAGTAAGAGTGATTTCATGTGTGCCGCAGGGGAGTGTCGTAGGACCGTTGCTATTCACAATATACATAAATGACCTTGTGGATGACATCGGAAGTTCACTGAGGCTTTTTGCAGATGATGCTGTGGTGTATCGAGAGGTTGCAACAATGGAAAATTGTACTGAAATGCAGGAGGATCTGCAGCGAATTGACGCATGGTGCACGGAATGGCAATTGAATCTCAATGTAGAGAAGTGTAATGTGATGCGAATACATAGAAAGATAGGTCCCTTATCATTTAGCTACAAAATAGCAGGTCAGCAACTGGAAGCAGTTAATTCCATAAATTATCTGGGAGTACGCATTAGGAGTGATTTAAAATGGAATGATCATATAAAGTTGATCGTCGGTAAAGCAGATGCCAGACTGAGATTCATTGGAAGAATCCTAAGGAAATGCAATCCGACAACAAAGGAAGTAGGTTACAGTACACTTGTTCGCCCACTGCTTGAATACTGCTCAGCAGTGTGGGATCCGCACCAGGTAGGGTTGATAGAAGAGATAGAGAAGATCCAACGGAGAGCAGCGCGCTTCGTTACAGGATCATTTAGTAATTGCGAAAGTGTTACGGAGATGATAGATAAACTCCAGTGGAAGACTCTGCAGGAGAGACGCTCAGTAGCTCGGTACGGGCTTTTGTTAAAGTTTCGAGAACATACCTTCACCGAAGAGTCAAGCAGTATATTGCTCCCTCCTACGTATATCTCGCGAAGAGACCATGAGGATAAAATCAGAGAGATTAGAGCCCACACAGAAGCATACCGACAATCATTCTTTCCACGTACAATACGAGACTGGAATAGAAGGGAGAACCGATAGAGGTACTCAGGGTACCCTCCGCCACATACCGTCAGGTGTCTTGCAGAGTATGGATGTAGATGTAGATGTAGATGAACCGCTGCAATATTCTGTGGAGTCACAACTCGTTGTGCCTCGTTGAGCATGTTCCACTGAAGTCACACCATTTGCGAACTTCCCCTTGCATTCGTAGACTTACTGCTGTGACAAAAATGCTTCACCGTACTGAACCTTCATTCGTTGATGTGGTGTGCGTACTGTAAGACCTTCGGTACACAAACCATCAGATTATTTGACTTGTCGCTCTAATGAAGTAGGCGAGTGTCAGCAATATGTCTCATGGTCTTATCGTGGCGTGTTTATCTTCTGCCGTTAGGTCAGACGATAGAAATGCCACTTGCACGCTTAGACTAGCAGATTGACGGTGACCAACTTTAAACAGAACTTGATTAATTTTCAACCACATTTATTAAAATAATAACAAGCACAAAAATAACTTAACTTGGGTCTGGATGCTGATTACAATTGACAATTTGAAGTTCTTTTGGTCTTGGTACGTTAATCTTATTCTCACATATCTCTGATACTTGACAAAGTGTCTATTCATTTATCTTCACGGCTATGTACAGCAATATGATAAACTTATTAGGCGCAGACTGAAACTTTACTATAGACTAATGCAGATGGTATGTCGCCAGACTCATATATTCTACACACCAACGTGAATAGTCGTTTTGTTGCCACTTCCCCAAAGATTTTAGAAATTCTGATGGAATGTTATCTATCCCTTCTGCCTTATTTGACCGTAAGTCCTCCAAAGCTCTTTTAAATTCCGATTCTAATACTGGATCTCCTATCTCTTCTAAATCGACTCCTGTTTCTTCTTCTATCACATCAGACAAATCTTCACCCTCATAGAGGCTTTCAATGTATTCTTTCCACCTATCTGCTCTCTCCTCTGCAGTTAACAGTGGAATTCCCGTTGCACTCTTAATGTTACCCCACCGTTGCTTTTAATGTCACCAAAGGTTGTTTTGACTTTCCTGTATGCTGAGTCTGTCCTTCCGACAATCATATCTTTTTCGATGTCTTCACATTTTTCCTGCAGCCATTTCGTCTTAGCTTCCCTGCACTTCCTATTTATTTCATTCCTCAGCGACTTGTATTTCTGTATTCCTGATTTTCCCGGAACATGTTTGTACTTCCTCCTTTCATCAATCAACTGAAGTATTTCTTCTGTTACCCATGGTTTCTTCGCAGCTACCTTCTTTGTACCTATGTTTTCCTTCCCAACTTCTGTGGTGGCCCTTTTTAGAGACGTCCATTCCTCCTCAACTGTGTTGCCTACTGCGCTGTTCCTTATTGCTGTATCTATAGCGTTAGAGAACTTGAAACGTATCTCGTCATTCCTTAAAACTTCCGTATCCCACTTCTTTGCGTATTGATTCTTCCTGACTAATGTCTTGAACTTCAGCCTACTCTTCATCACTACTATATTGTGATCTGAGTCTATATCTGCTCCTGGGTACACCTTACAATCCAGTATCTGATTTCGGAATCTCTGTCTGACCATGATGTAATCTAATTGAAATCTTCCCTTATCTCCCGGCCTTTTCCAAGTATACCTCCTCCTCTTGTGATTCCTGAACAGGGTATTCGCTATTACTAGCTGAAACGTGTTACAGAACTCAATTAGTCTTTCTCCTCTTTCATTCCTTGTCCCAAGCCCATATTCTCCTGTAACGTTTTCTTCTACTCCTTCCCCTACAACTGCATTCCAGTCGCCCATGACTATTAGATTTTCGTCCCCCTTTACATACTGCATTACCCTTTCAATATCCTCATACACTTTCTCTATCTGTTCATCTTCAGCTTGCGACGTCGGCATGTATATCTGAACTATCGTTGTCGGTGTTGGTCTGCTGTCGATTCTGATTAGAACAACCCGGTCACTGAACTGTTCACAGTAGCACATCCTCTGCCCTACCTCTCTATTCATAACGAATCCTACACCTGTTATACCATTTTCTGCTGCTGTTACTCATCTGACCAGAAATCCTTGTCTTCCTTCCACTTCACTTCACTGACCCCTACTATATCTAGATTGAGCCTTTGCATTTCCCTTTTCAGATTGTCTAGTTTCCCTACCACGTTCAAGCTTCTGACATTCCACGCCCCGACTCGTAGAACATTACCCTTTCGTTGATTCTGTACACTCGTTATAATACCTCGAGCGTTCAGGTATCACTGCGCAAGTGTAATCCGCGAGGAGAAAAGGTTCTACGTTATCGGCAATCTCATTGGCTGCGTTACATATTAGAATGCGGATCGGCAGAAACAGCATTTGGTTCGTCTTTATGGCAGCGCCATCTCGTAGTGCGGAGACGGACGAGCGCTGCGCCTGCGCTGTTGTGCTTAGCGGGGCGCGCTCTAGTGGGAAAGTTGTGTACGCGCTGACTACGCGGAACTATGTACAGAACAGTTGACGAATTTCAATAAGTTTCACCCCTTCACTACGCAAAAACCGAATAGCAGAAGGCTGTTCTTCCCTGGTGTAAGTCGCATGTGGGGCATCCATCTTTATACTGATACGGCGGCGGTATGTGAGCATCTGAACTATGGTGTCACCTATACCGCACGCTGTTTGTAGCACGCTTACCAACTTACAGGATAACGGCGAGCAATTTCGATTTGTTATTGCAAATTTAAGGTTTTCATTTGACTCACCCTCGTATTGGGTTGGTATATAAGTTCCTAGCGTTTTTCCGTAAGTTTACACAACAGATAAACACAACAGAGTCTTTAGTCGTCAGTAACATATTCTCCTTCACTGTCGCAGTGTGACAACGCTGATGTAACTTTTCGATTCCACGACATTAGAAATCACGTGGTTTTGAGGTGAAGAACTCGTCGAGCCATGTTCGGAGCATATTTTCATCTGGAAAGGAAGTTTCTTGAAGCTTCTTCGATAGAGAGCGGAAGGGTGAAAATCTGAGGGTGCAAGATCAGGTGAATGAGGTGGGTGTGGAATGACTTCCCGACCCAGCTCCTGTATGGTGTTTTCTGTCAGTCTAGCAGAATGCGGACGGACTGCGTCGTGGAGTGGCTTCACGTCGCACAGTCTTCCTGGCCGTTGTTCTTGGGCTGCGTTTGCAAGACGTCTCAGTTGTTGACAATAAATGTAAGCAGTGATGGTTTACACTTCGGGGATGCGATTCGTATTACACCATTCCGTCGCTGTTCCACCTGATGCCTTTATCTTTCGTTGATGCTCTCCGACGTTTGTACGAGGAGTTTCTGCTTCGTTTGGCCTCAACCATGCCTTTGCTTTCGTTATGTTAGCGTAAAGATAGTATTTCCCTTCAATATTAACAACACAGGACGGAAAAGGCCGGTACTACTCATGAGAAAGCAGAGATACACATGTGTCCACCTGCTGATTTCTTTGATTTTAGCATAGAGCATGCACTACCCATACAACCGATTTTTTAACCTTCCTCATTGTATGCACATGTCGTACAGAGGTGTATCATTGTAAATTAATGTGTTTAAACGATTTTCATCAAACCGCGAATGTCTTTGTGAACGTGGAGAGTCTCTAATGTCATAACAAACGAGAAAACCATGTTCTTCCGTGCTCTTTCCACGGACATTATCCCCATACAAGGTGCAGATGTTTCTGGTTGCCTCCACTACTGTCACTTCTCTATTGGACTCAGAAGAAAGTGTCGGAAATACAGGTTGAGCACAAAGTCTTACCCTGATTATAACAATTTATTACAGAATAACCGTTTGACAAAATAATTTACATTTGATGCCGTTACATAGGTTAGTGTTAATATTTTTTTAAAGACCACTTAACGTTAGTAAACCTCAACGTGTGCTCTCCTGGTAGCTCAGAGAATGTCGCGGCGGTATTCCAGTTCCCGCCAGGTATTTCATAACATGTGTTCTGTCAAGCACCCACAGCAGCTTATATCCTAGCCTTCAGTTCGTCGATGTCAGCAACTGGTGTGACGAAGACTCTGTCCTTGATATAGCCCCAGAAGAAAAAGGCAATGGGCATAATGTCTGAAAAGCGGGGGTGGGTAGGGTGTTGGACCATTCCAATCTAACGATCCGGAAATGTTTCATCCAGGAAATCACCGACTATCAAAGCCCAGTGACGGTGGTGGTGGTGGTGGGGGGGGGGGGGGGTGCTCCATCTTGCTGGCAAATTATCCATGGCTGATATTCTTCTAACTGTGGGGCTATTATGTCAATCGGTTATTTGCTATCGTTCACAGCTTCACTCAGTATCTCCAAATGGATAAATGATAATATGTAAACTCAAATAGGAACAGTGAAATACAAATATAAATGACAATCGGCAAATAAACACATAGCAACAGGTATAGCAACATGCGAAACAGAAAAGCTACGAACTTGTGGACGAACCTAATACAATGCCTGAAAGAAAACGTGAAGTACGCAGAAAGCATGTTAGGATGTCAGTGTAACTTTGTGCGTGGCGAGTATGTAACTTATTAGAGTCTCAATTCTGTGTGCCAAGTAGAGTGGCCCCCAGACTGTACCATTGTTGCTTATGTTTAGTGTTGTCACCAGACTTAGCAGGGTATATAAGGACCCTCATCGGCTTTAGATTGGGACGATCCTTGTGAAAAGCACGGAGATGACCTGAACTCGTGCGAGACAGCGTTGTCAGCGCCTGACGGAGTTTTAACGCGTCTTCATTGTGCGTCTCCATCTGGTCGGATGGCTGCAGCTCGTGGTCTTGCGCTAGCGTTCTCGTTTCTCGCGCACGGGGTCCCGGGTTCGATTCCCGGCGGGGCCAGGGATTTTTTATGCCTCGAGGTGACGTTGCGTCGTCTTCATCATCATCATTCATCCGCATTACGGTCAGAGGAAGTCAATGATAAACCACTTCCACTAGGATCTTGCCTAGTACGTTGGTGCAGGTTCAAATGATTCAAGTGGCTCTGAGCACTATGGGACTTTACATCTGAGGTCCTCAGTTCCGTAGAACTTAGAACTACTTAAACCTAACTAACCTAAGGACATCATACAACACCCAGTCATCACGAGGCAGAGAAAATCCCTGACTCCGCCGGGAATCGAACCCGGGAACCCGGGCGTGGGAAGCGAGAACGCTACCGCACGGCCAGGAACCAAGTCGCTGAAGTGGCGTCAACTAAAAAGACTTGCACCAGGTGAACAGTTCACCCTAAAGGAGGCCCTAGCAACACGCACATTGATACATACGTCACCACAACACAAACAACTGCATTTGTGGTGTTGCCGGGAAGCAGGGACTGCTGATGAATGGCATCGCATTGTGTTCAGTGATGAACTGCGTTTATAACACTAGCCCAGATGATCATCGTCGGCGGGTAAGATAGCGACCTGGGAGAGGTTCCATTTTTCATGGTTTTTATGCGGCGCAGTGGTGTAACTGCTGGGGTCAGACATGACATGAGGAAACTTGGACGGCACAACCGTATGTCACAGGCAACTACAGCCCCTTTGTGTGAGACCCTATGTGTTACCCCTCATGCGACAGTATCATGGTGCCATTTTTCAACAGAAACAATGCTTGTCCACATATGCCACGTGGCACTATGTACTGTGCGCGTGATATTGCGCTCTCGTGGCCAGCAAGTTCTCCAAATCACATGTGTTTGACCAGCACGGACATCGACTCTGTCCCTGTGCCACTATCCAAGATATCAAGGATCAGTTAGAACAGCTATGGGCCAGCTTCTTCGGCAGAGAGTACGACGACTTCATCACATCCTTCCCAAAGGAATGACTGCATCAATGCGAACCAGAGGTGTCCTAGGTTGAGCCGATAAGTAGAGTCATACTGAAAAGTTCTTTGTAAATTTTACTCTATTTTGTAATCGCCATAATGTCATTACATACCCTCGCAACCCATGAAGTTTCATTTCGTTTCCTCCTCGCGTTCTTTATTCTTTACCTTTTTTGTCAAATGCTGTAGGAATTTTTCACATTAGTTGTAGGCGTTTTAATACTTTCAGTTTATTAAGTGATTTGTAGAAAAATATATTAACCATTGCAACCCGTGTGCCATCTCATTCAGTTCGTTCTTTGGAACATCGAAAAGAAAATGCCGAGGATTTTCGGGCAAATAGCAAATATGGAACTCAAAATGCGTCAGAAAGAAGGCATCTACGAACGCCACAGAGCTTTGTTACGTGACCCCAGTTCTCGCAATGGTTAATAGTTACTGGTGAAAAACTGTTGACGTCAAAGCGGACGTTGCATAAGGACACAACAGTGGACGGCAGGAGTTAGTCTGTATTACAGGTCTGAGGGGCACTCCATCCCCTTTGTCGGTGATTCGGTTAACGCTGCGACTGAAACTGGAGGGAGAGAGAACGTTCTGACGTCAGTATTCGGTCATCGGGAGGGAGGGAAGGGGGGGGGGGGGGGGGGAGTTGGCGTAACAGGTCGCTCGTGCAGCCGGCTGGTATCCCCGTGTCGGCGATCTCGGCTAGTGGCGAATGGTTGGGCGGTACGGAGCAAGGAAGAGATTATCATGCAGGTCGTAACGAGGACAAATTTAGACAAAATTTAATACTGTAGCTCGACATGTGCTTTTCGTCGGGAAACTCTTTACTAAACCAGGCACTATGGAAATATACTGAAGGAAAAAAAAGTCGGAACACTAAAAACAGTCATCAAATGCTCAAGTTCTTGGGTTAAGCTGTCTGCGTCGGAAATGACATACGCTCTCCGTACCAAAGTCCTAAGGACGCCACTACGTTGGTGTGTTGGATGACAACTCTTAGGGTGCAGATACCAATCTGTGTGTGTGTTGGCTTTCGGTGAACACTGTGTCCCAAAGTTCCATCAGATTTTTTATAAACCATTACGTCTAAAAATGGAAGCATCCCATCATTTTCAACCAGCATAGTAAATTTGATACGGGGATGAAGACAGTTGAAGTGGTCCCAAAATCTGTTAAGAGCATCACGTCCATGCGGCCAGACGAAGAAGGTATCGTCCACTTATCTCCAGAAGCACGTTGCAAAGCTGAAGTCCTCAGTGTACTGAACGGTGGTCTATATAGGACGTCTAATTGCAATCTTGCGTCAGTTCTCAGCGGGACTCATCAGCAGAAGCAGCATTTCCTGAAGATGGCGAACAGTTGGATCGCCGAAATATCGAGTCAAGTTGATTTTAGGACCCGGCAGCAAACCCGAAGAGACTTTCAAGACTTACTACGCCGGGAAAGCCTACGTAATCACAGCATATGTAAGTGATTAACATTTCAAGATCAAATGGTTCAAATGGCTGTGAGCGCTATGGGACTTAACATCTGTGGTCATCAGTCCCCTAGAACTTAGAACTACTTAAACCTAACTAACCTAAGGACATCACACACATCCATGCCCGAGGCAGGATTCGAACCTGCGACCGTAGCGGTCACGCGGTTCTAGACTGAAGCGCCTAGAACCGCACGGCCACACCGGCCGGCATTTCAAGATCACAGGCTACTGCAAGCACCAGGTAAACCATTGCAAATGTGAACTGCTGATACATTAATAACCTGTGTACCTCCCCGAATATTGAAGGCAATCATGTAAACGTGGATGCAGTGTATTGTACAGCTGCCAGATGTCAGTTTGTGAGATGGAATTCCATACCTGTTGCACTTGGTCGCTCAATACAGGGACGGTTAATTCTGGTTGTCGAGGACGCTGGACTTGTCGCCCGATGATGTCCTCCCATATATGTTCGACTGGAGACAGATCTGATGACCGAAGAGGCCAAGGCAGTATGTCGACACTGTGTAGAGCATGTTCGGTTACAACAGCAGTAGGTGGCGCGCGCGTTATCCTGTTAGAACCCCCCTTTCCAAATGCTGCTCATGAATGACACCATGGCAGGTCGAATAACCAGACTATCGTACAGATTTGAAGTCATGGTACTTGGGATAATCAGGGGATTGCTCCTGCGGTCGTACAAAATGGCACCCCAGAACATAGCTCCAGGTGTATGTCCAGTGGGTCTAGTACGCTGACGTTGGTTGCAGGCCCTCGTACTGAAGCAGAACCAGCTTTCACCATAAAACACAGCATGCCTCCACATAGCCCTCTGATGGATTCTCGCATGACACCACTGAAATCGGCGGTTGTTTGGTTAGTGGAACGCAGGCCACAGGGCGCTTAGTTGAAAACCTGTATCCCTGTTGATAAGATTGTCCGCTGGAATCCAGCACTGGCTGCCATTAAATCGAAAAAAAAGAAAAAAAGGGAAACAAGAACTTCCGATCCGTCAAGTGACGAAACGCGCAATTGAGGTTTAGTTCGGACTTTAACCACAGGAGCGTCCGGCAGCACAGTCATTGCCCACAGCGCACGCGCGGATGGCCTTTCTGCGGCTCCCAGCAGGGGGCACCAGGAGCGCCGCTTTCCTCCAACTACGAGCGTTTTCCCGCGCACGCGTATTGCCTGCTCCCGGCATGATACATTCCGTCGCCGCCGTGCGATATTATCATCAGTCGCACTTTGCAGCAGTGGTAACAGCTGCTACCACCACCTGATGATGTCGAGCAGTTGCATCGACGAAATATTGTGCGAGTTACACAATACAATCCGGCGGCAAACCCGACAAGAGTATTTGCAGCAGATCCGTCGGGGAAGCATGAAATGTTTGTCAGATATGTGTGTAGTTGGCGTATTTCCACTGACTATTTTAGATGTTAGCATTCTGAAGAGAGTTGGTCGGTTGCTGCGGACAACGGAAGTTACTTCTGCGCTGAGCAGTCGGCTGGGTCCTCTGGCGGTCCCTGCGCAGTATCGGAGCGTATGTAGAGGTGTCCGATCGCTACGAGCTTCGTGGTTCACCGACCCAGGACGTCAGAGTTGAGTAGTGGTTTCAACTACACAAGCCACGTCCATTCATGTTTTGGTGGTTCGTTTCGGTGGTTCGCTGCTGGGAAGGTTTTCCTGTGAGCGACACCGATTGTTTCTATTGCTGAAATTTAGCCGCCATGCGCTGTGGTTAACTACATTGGTTGACTGCAATTCGAGTGCACCGGCGGAATTTTCTGGCTTGTGGCCGTTACTGTTCCTGTTACCTGACCTGGCCGCTGACGTAATTTCAGGCAGCGTCCTTTCCTCGCCTGTTCTCTCTGTCCACCATGGTGTGTAGTTTTGACAGCTAATACATGCTTCATTGTGGATTATCACGCTCGTAACCTTTTGTGTTTCAGTTCTCATGTACTGACTGGTGGCAAGAAAGTCATTGTGTCGGTCGGTCCGTGGCTGTCCCCTGGTTGGGTTCCAACGGGTCAAGTGTAGTTTGGCTCACCACCTATCTCACCTAAGTGAACGAGGGCAGACCGACCTCCCTGGAGGCTTCTGAGTGCCGTTTTCTTTACTGTCTTTCTCTGGGGTTTTTAATTGTCTGTTTAAAATCTATTATAGCCAATGCCTTAAAGGATTATGGTAATATATTTTAAAATTTTTGAAATTCAATTGTGGCCTTCAGCCGTTTGTATTGCACCTTGTACATGTTTGTTTTATTGACCTTTGCCTTGAGGCTTTCCACCTAGCTGTGCTATATATCCATATATTTTAATTACTTTATTTGCAATTTTTACTGCAATTTTATCTTGTTGACGTTTAAGATTTCTCGTTTGGAGGCTCTCAGCCGTGAAATAATTGACTTTTTGTAACTCGTAGTTGTAAAGGTTCGGCTATGTGCCGTTTTGGTTTGAAGTTGTTATTAAATGGCAATAAATTACAATTTTAAGGTGAAACTGACCCCAACCTTATCTGGCCGTTTCCACAATCCTAATCACCAGTTATACCCAGCGGGTTTAGCAGGCGTCTTACTGTCCTTGAGGTAACAGTTCGTTATGTCACTGCGGTGATAACCGCTGTTCAAATTGTTGCTGCACATGGAATCGATGCGCGAGAGCCTTACACCGAACACGATAGACTTACGTCTCGGTATTACCATGTGGCTGTCCATAACCCAGTCTTCTTACGACCGTACGTTCTTGTGACCACTGTTGCTAGTAGACATGTACAGTGGCTATAGTCCTGCCAAGTCTTTCTGCAGTGTGCAGAAAGAAAATCCAGCTTCTCGTAGAACATCACACGATCTCGTACAAAGGCAGTGAAGTGTTGATATCAACTCACCACGGTCAATCTCAAAGGTAACTAACGCTCATGACCGTTATAGCATGTATTTAAAGGAAGCCTAATTTGTATCATAGTGGCGCGGGACCATCCGACCGCCGTATCATCCATAGCTGTGGATGCTGATAGGAGGGGCGTGTGGTCAGCACACCGCTCTCCCGGTCGTTACGATGGTTTTCTTTGACCGGAGCCGCTACTATTCGATCGAGTAGTTCCTCAGTTGGCATCGCGAGGCTGAGTGCACACCAAAAATTGGCAACAGCACATGGCGGCCCATATGGTAACCCATCCAACTGTCGGCCACGCCCGACAGCGCTTTACTTCGGTGATCTGACGGGAGCCGGGGGATCCACTGCGGCAAGGCCGTTGCCGTGTATTTAAAGGAAGCCTAATTTGTATCCTCGTACTGGCGCTATATCGCCACTCTTAATCGACTGCCGCAAAATTTTAATTGACACGCCTGCCAACTTTCGATCCTTCTTGGTGTTACGAATTTTTTCCATCTGCATCTATTTTTAATGAAACTTTAAAAAAGTGCTGGAACGCGTGGAAAGCGCTGCTTGTGACGGAAGACTGCAGTTCGTTCCATGCTTGCTGCATTGGAATTTAGTTATTAGAAACTTACTTCCGTCTTGTAAGAGCAAAGTCAGTTGAGAGAATGTGGGGATTCCTGTCTAGGAAACAAATGTTTCTTTCCGCGACACGTTGCTACATCTATACGATCTGACGCAAAGTATCCGAACACCCTTAAGCAATGCCTACCACAAGATGCTAAGACAAGCGGACGCTCTAGTATAAAAGGAGGCGGAGAGTATTTATTGAGTTGTCATCAGAGAAATAGTAGCAACAGAAAGGGTCCATCAGGATACCTTAGTGACTTCGAGCGTGCGCTGGTCATTCGGTGTCAGGTGAGTAACAAATCCGTTAGAGACATTTCAAACCTTCGAAAGCTACCCAAGTCGATTATTGGCGATGTGATTATGGAGAGGTAACGCGAAGGAACTACAACTGAACCAAGACCAGGAAGACCTCATGTAATGACTGACAGGAGGGTGGTTCAAAAAATCGAGTAAAATCAGCGGAAAGTCACTCGAGTTCCGAGGAACTGCAAGCAGTCCGTCTAGCACAATGAGTGTTCAATGGAAGTTCAAAAGAATGGGGTACGACGATCGAGCAGCTGCTCGTAAGCCACACATTTCTGTAGTCAAATGGTTCAAATGGCTCTGAGCACTATGGGACTCAGCTGCTGTGGTCATAAGTCCCCTAGAACTTAGAACTACTTAAACCTAACTAACCTAAGGACATCACACACACCCATGCCCGAGGCAGGATTCGAACCTGCGACCGTAGCAGTCGCGTGGTTCCAGACCGAAGCGCCTAGAACCGCTCGGCCTTGGCGGCCGGCTTTCGGTAGTCAGTGCTGAGCAGTTCTTGAGGCTATATAAAGAGAGACGCCGCTTCACAGTAGATGAATGGAAACGAGTAATTTGGAATGTTGAAAGACACTATGCCCTGTTGCGATCCAAAGGAAGAATTTGGTTCTGGAGAAAGCTTGGAGAATGTTGCCTGCCATCATTTGTAGTGCCAACAATGAAGTGCGGAGGGTGTAGAGGCGTTGTGCGTCACGGAGGGATTTCTATTGAAATTTCGAAAGATCACTTTCCGAGAAAAGTCGTAGAACTTCTCTCCACACGCGTCTCGCGCAATGACCACGAGGAAAAAAATCGAGAAATTAGAGCTCACCGGCAATCATTCTTGGTTGGTTGATTGACAGGGGTTGAAGGGACCAAACAGCAAGGTCATCATACCCTTGTTTCAAATATGGTACATTCACACAGTCTGACATCTCAGAAAAGAAAATTTACAGTTACTAATGAAATATATAAATTTCGAAAATGTAAAAGAGGTATGTAGTATCTATCACGCTAAAAGTAGCATAAAGGCTTTTGTTTTCGTTATTAAAAACTTGCATTTTCAAGAATATATTAATAGTTATAATCTGAAGAAAGTACTCATAACATAATGATCAGTCGATGGCATGCTCTCTCCTTAAATTCCTGAGATTATTGCAGTTACGATAAGGGAATAACACTACTCAAGTCACGACCACAATTTTATTATGCAACCCTGGAGCTATCACTGCTGCCTCCCACATGAATAATTAAATTTTCCACGCTCTCGTCTACGACGTCTTCATTTTTGGCTGCCTCTCTGATGACACTGTAGTGTTGTTCACTATTTCCTCCCAGGTGTCACTACTAATACTAGTGTGTGTGACCACATCCATGAGCAGATTCTCTATTTCAGGTATGTTGCAATTTTTTGCTGTTTGCTGTCAGTTAACTATTTGCGCCCATATACATTCAATAGCACTGAAATGACAAATACCGACGAAGCTGAACGATTTCACGCCTCTGCCTGTTGGCGATCTCATTAATGACGTATGTTGGAAATTGCCTTTTGAGCAACTGAGCCTTCTCTTCTATAAAACCTCTGAGGTCCAAATCTCGTCTTTTCAGTTACTTAATATTTACTTATTTAGTCTTCACAGTTACTACCTATTATCTGAAGAGCTGAAAAAGGCCATGCAGTTCAGATTTTCGTGGATAATAACATACGTCTGCATTAACTATTTATTCCCGGTACCTATTAAACATATATATAATTGAAAAAATAGTAATACTACAAAAACACTAATACTGTAACTGCTTTCTACCACTACAGAACTACAATAAAACCCTTAATCAGTTACCCAACTACTAATACTACTGCTAGTACTTGAAAGTATCATGTCCAAAATTTATCTTTAAAAGTGAAAGTATCTAACCCAAAATTGTTTCCCTTTTAATTAGTGAAAGTATCAAAGATAATTATTCAACAAACCTGCATCTGCGAACTTGTTTCGCCCATTCCTCCATTTTGTCAGTAATGAAACATGTATTTGACGCAGCAATCAAGTTTAAGAGAATAATGCCGTTTGTGCAATGACATGAAGATGGTCCTGAAAAATTATCTTTTGGCCCTTATGTTTACTTAATGGAATTATATCTTGACTTGAATAATGTCAGTTGTGTAACGGCATAAAATTAGTTATTTGAAATAACTTTCCTCTGATAACTTTAGTAATACCAAAATCGATTTCAAACCATGAACTGCACATATACACTCCTGGAAATTGAAATAAGAACACCGTGAATTCATTGTCCCAGGAAGAGGAAACTTTATTGACACATTCCTGGGGTCAGATACATCACATGATCACACTGACAGAACCACAGGCACATAGACACAGGCAACAGAGCATGCACAATGTCGGCACTAGTACAGTGTATATCCACCTTTCGCAGCAATGCAGGCTGCTATTCTCCCATGGAGACGATCGTAGAGATGCTGGATGTAGTCCTGTGGAACGGCTTGCCATGCCATTTCCACCTGGCGCCACAGTTGGACCAGCGTTCGTGCTGAACGTGCAGACCGCGTGAGACGACGCTTCATCCAGTCCAAAACATGCTCAATGGGGGACAGATCCGGAGATGTTGCTGGCCAGGGTAGTTGACTTACACCTTCTAGAGCATGTTGGGTGGCACGGGATACATGCGGACGTGCATTGTCCTGTTGGAACAGTAAGTTCCCTTGCCGGTCTAGGAATGGTAGAACGATGGGTTCGATGACGGTTTGGATGTACCGTGCACTATTCATTGTCCCCTCGACGATCACCAGAGGTGTACGGCCAGTGTAGGAGATCGCTCCCTACACTATGATGCCGGGTGTTGGCCCTGTGTGCCTCGGTCGTATGCAGTCCTGATTGTGGCGCTCACCTGCACGGCGCCAAACACGCATACGACCATCATTGGCACCAAGGCAGAAGCGACTCTCATCGCTGAAGACGACACGTCTCCATTCGTCCCTCCATTCACGCCTGTCGCGACACCACTGGAGGCGGGCTGCACGATGTTGGGGCGTGAGCGGAAGACGGCCTAACGGTGTGCGGGACCGTAGCCCAGCTTCATGGAGACGGTTGCGAATGGTCCTCGCCGATACCCCAGGAGCAACAGTGTCCCTAATTTGCTGGGAAGTGGCGGTGCGGTCCCCTACGGCACTGCGTAGGATCCTACGGTCTCGGCGTGCATCCGTGCATCGCTGCGGTCCGGTCCCAGGTCGACGGGCACGTGCACCTTCCGCCGACCACTGGCGATAACATCGATGTACTGTGGAGACCTCACGCCCCACGTGTTGAGCAATTCGGCGGTACGTCCACTCGGCCTCCCGCATGCCCACTACACGTCCTCGCTCAAAGTCCGTCAGCTACACATACGGTTCACGTCCACGCTGTCGCGGCATGCTACCAGTGTTAAAGACTACGATGGAGCTCCGTATGCCACGGCAAACTGGCTGACACTGACGGCGGCGGTGCACAAATGCTGCGCAGCTAGCGCCATTCGACGGCCAACACCGCGGTTCCTGGTCTGTCCGCTGTGCCGTGCGTGTGATCATTGCTTGTACAGCCCTCTCGCAGTGTCCGGAGCAAGTATGGTGGGTCTGACACACCAGTGTCAATGTGTTCTTTTTTCCATTTCCAGGAGTGTATATTGCATACAGGCCTCATTTACTTTACGTTATTTCACTTGGTGGGTAACTTTGCTCTTCAGTTTCATATTCAGTACAAGCAAAGAATGTGGATTATGATTCAGGCTGTCAGATTTAAATACAATGTTGATATATATATATAGTTAAAAGTATTAAGTCTTATACAAAAACTACCATTTGCAACAGTTTTGCAGCACGAATCACTCTTACAAAAAGTTTTACAAAACGCTTACTGCGTCAAAATTTGGACATATAAATCATAACTCTGAACATTATCTAACAAAAACCATTTTAAAATCATTTTATAGCTTCTCCCATTAACGTGCTAAAATTTGCTCAGTGTACAACCGGAAAACTGCATAGCGCGAATCCTACCTTAAAGCTTTCAGCACACGTCTGCTTCCTCTGGGCACTGTACTTTTGACTGTCACTCTCATGATCCTGTCCAGAAATCTGCACCGCCATGCAGTAATATCTGCCTCTTCCATAAATATTTTACGTCCGTTAATAACTGAACAGGTGAGGTTTATGTCTTTGAGCACTGTATGTATGAAAGATGGCTGCCCTTAAAAATGATTGTCCTTCTGAAGGGACACGACCATTTTCAGTAATGTGGGTTTTTCCCCTTTTCTTATAATAGTTGTTTATGACATGACAAGTAGCGTATTTGTAAATCGTCCAAAGGTGTCTCTTGCCTCATCGTCCATAGCTTTCTTCCCGCTCTTTGCAACCTTGTTGTGCCAGCCTCATCGCAATACGTACTGTTCTTTCCTTATCGTTACAACAGTGTTTGTGGGTTCTTTCAGAGTATGTGTAGTCCCCTTAATAATCTGACCAACAGGAAAAAAGGGATTACTTTCTTCCTTTTCTACAGCAAAATAGCTCCTCACCACAGACACGAATTCGCCGCCCTTGTAGTGTAGCTCGCTCTTCTTCCTCCGTTTCACTTCACAAATTGGGCTTGCCACACTAGCCGTACTCGACATAGTTTGGAATGAAATAGAAGTGAATAAATACTAGAAAGGACAAAAACGAATGAACTACTGATTTGCACGTCCAGTTAAACAATGCGGTACGAATGTACCGTCGGACGGTGTGGACGAGCGGTTCTAGGCACTTCAGTCTGGAACCGCGCGACCGCTACGGTCGCAGGTTCGAATCCTGCCTCGGGCATGGATGAGTGTGATGTCCTTAGGTTAGTTAGGTTTAAGTAGTTCTAAGTTCTAGGGGACTGATGACCTCAGATGTTAAGTCCCGTAGTGCTCAGAGCCATTTGAACCATTTTGAACGAATGTACCGGTTACACACAAAGAACTCACTGATGTATCTGAGAGACGAGCGCCTTTATTTTGCAGCGCGAGAACGTGACTCGTGTTATCCGTTCAAGAGCACTCCCTCATTGGCTGTGTTCCCGCGGTCGCTAGCCAAGGAAACGAAGCTACTGAGGTATCAGCACCAAAGACTAGTCTCGCATACTGTCAGCTTATGCAGTTGCCGTAATATTGCGCGGATACAGCAAGGAGACGAAGTATTCATTTCATCTGCCCCTAATGACGCTTTAGCAAATGAAGTTGTGCACAGTCTTATCACAGAGATTCTCCCCATTCTCTGTCCGCTCCTGTTTCTCATCAGCAGGGACTCGAGTACATATCACGTGCTACAGGGCTTCAAAACATCCTATCACCAGTAGTGAGCTGTCTCAAATAAAAGGTCTTATTGTCAGAAGATATGAACAAGGGACAGAGCACGCAATTCAGCGGTGCTAGAGGTTCGTTCTCACCAGAAATCTCTGCTCACTTCGCTTCGGTAGTGGTCCACGACGTGCAGTCAGGTGACCATTTTCTGATCTACGAGAGGGAGTTGGAAAATAAGCTTCCCCTGTCGATTGTGGGCAGAGTTGTGTGATATGAACGAAAGACGACGCGGCAGGTGAACGCGCACGTGCAAGACACCGATACACTATTGGGTAGAGGTCGACCGCGATCAAGCAGATGGCGATGTAGCAGTGCCTGCGCAAAGCAGAGGCCAGCCGCTCACTCTTTTCCCGGATCTTGGAGATAAGGTGCGTTTTGGAGTCGTGGTCAAAGGTGGAAGTGAGCGCTGGTTGGTTGTTTGGTTTGGGGGATTAAAGGGACCAGACTGCTGCGGTCATCGGTCCCTTATTCCAAAACGTAAAAACACGCACACAGAATAATAGCGAACAAGGAAAAGGTGACAGACGACACAGGACAAGAGAAACTTAGACAAAGACAGACAAAACGAATTAAAATCACACAGAATGTGACGGTGGTAGGCCGACCATAGAGAAAAGAAAAAGAAAAGCCAACCACCGAGAAACACATTAAAAACTCGATGTAAAATCGTTGGCCAAAGACCAGTCTCAACATAAAAAAACATAAACATAAACACTCGGATTAAGTGATTAAAAAACCCCTGCCCGAATAAAACGCAAAACTAAGCCTGCCATGGCAGGGTTATTTGATAAAAGGGCATGGAGCGTGGAGCGTGTCAGGCAGTGCGAACGACTGCCTGAGCACAGCTAAAAGTGGACACTCCAACAAAATGTGGACCACCGTCAAAACAGCGACATAAAGGTGGGTCCTCACGTCGCAGTAAGTGGCCGTGCGTTAGCCGTGTATGCCCGATGCGCAGCCGGCAGAGGACTACAGACTCCTTGTGAGAGACCCGCAAGGAGGAGCGCCACACACCGTTATCCTCTTTGACGGCCCGAAGTTTGTTTGGTGAAGGAAGGGCTCGCCATTCAATAGGATTGGTTCAAATGGCTCTGAGCACTATGGGACTCAAGTGCTTTGGTCATTAGTCCCCTAGAACTTATAACTACTTAAACCTAACTAACCTAAGGATATCACACACATCCATGCCCGAGGCAGGATTCGAACCTGCGACCGTAGCAGTCGCACGGCTCCGGACTGCGCGCCTAGAACCGCGAGACCACCGCGGCCGGCATTCAGTAGGGAAGTGAGAGCTGTTATCCGCTATGAATGGGCAAGTGGAGTACCAGGCACAGAAATTCGTAACCGCCTTGTTGCGGTGTATGGGTCAGGTGTGATGTGAGGCAAATGGTGCGGAGATGGTGCCAGCACATCAGTGACGGACGTCAGCATGTGCAGGACGTACCGATTCCAGGATGGACGCGCACGGCCACTACAGATGCAAATGTCAGGAAGGTGGATGACATGACTAAAGCGAACCGGCGTAACACCATCGATGGAGTAGCGGCAGAACTTGGACATGAGTGAGCTCACAAGATCATCCACGACATTCGTCGATACAGGAAGGTGTCAGCACGATGGGAGCCCCGCCTACTGACTCCGACACACATGGAACAACGCATGGCGTTAATCCTGGAATAGCTGGTGCGTTACCACGAATCTGGCAATGACCTTCTGTTTCGGATTGTGGCGGGGGATGAAACGTGGGTCCACCATTACACACCCGAATCGAAGGCCGCATCCATGGAATGCAAAAATCCCTCACCACCTGTCCGAAAGTTCAAAAGCATTCCGTCTGCAGGTAAAGTGCTACACACCGTTTTCTGGGAAGCCAAAGGTGTTTTGCTGCTGGACTTTTTGGAGGAGGCAACCATCAATGCTGCGCGGTGCTGTGCCACTCTGTCGAAATTGAAGGAGGTGATTCGGAAAAAGCGGCCTGGCCTTCTCATATCTGGCATTCTGCTGTTGGATGACAATGCGAGATCACACACGGCGACGACAACGCAAAACCACATTGCAGCTCTTGGTTGGGAGCACCTACACCATCCGCCTTACAGTCCGGATCTCGCACCAAGTGACTTGCACCTGTTTTGAATAGGACTCTCAGCGGATGGCGCTTTGGCAGGAATGCTGACGTCAAACAAGACGTTCAATGCTTCTTCCGTATCCAACGCTCTGATTTTTTTCCTGGAAGGCTTTTTGAAGCTTATAAAGCGATATGACAAATGTCTCAATGTAGTTGAAAATTGTGTTGGGAAATAAAGATATGTCTTATCTTTAAGGCCTCGTTCTCTTTTGTTTTCCTTTCATACACAACTGTGACCACAGTCGACAGGGGAAACTTATTTTCCAACTCCCCCCACGTACATATGTCTCATACATCGAGCAGTTCCAGAAAAAAAAATCGCCGAAATCGATGTTCAGCAGGCCGACACTATACAGCCAACCAGATTACTAGGTATGCGTGAGCCATATTAAGAACTTGGTCAATCAACCCACTGAACAAATCACTGCATTGGTTTCAGGGTAGCTAAAGTGACCACCTGCCCGCTTACGAGAGAAGAGTAGTTCTCTACAGTCAGTAGCTGGCATTCTGTTCTCCGCGTTCTACGTAGATTCAAAAGCCTACAAACTAATGATAAGTTAAAAGTCTGTGTTGAGTTCTTCAGTGCGAAGACGTTTAACGCAACTCACGACGTTAGCCTATACCCTCCATGCCTCTTCATCTCTAATAACTACTGCAAAGTACAGCCACTTGACACTTTTAACTGCATTCAACCATTGACCTCCCTCTAGAAACATAATTCCCCACTCTCTACACTCCGCCCGCCCTCCGCCCCCCCCCCCCCCGCCCCCCCTCCACGTTTGCGCCTCACTATCTTGAAATAATTATTGTCAATCTTCTCCTTTGCTGAAATGTTGTGGGGCTTCCTTATTAAGGAAATAGAAGTATATTCTTAAGATTCAATATTATGTATGCATAACAGCACCCTCTCTCACGTATGAGGTTTTATATTTCGTGCACGTGCCTGAGAAGGTGGACCGCCGAATTGGAAAATTGTTTCTACGTCACTGCCTGATTCGATCATAATTCAATACTTATTTATTTATTTATCTATTCATCCAGAAAACTCTCCAAATTTTGAGGTACACAATTTCTGTATAAATACTGTGTATGATTGTGGTCACAAACCCACATGTACACGCTACGCATGCTGTATGTACACACCGCACACACTATCACAAACGCACATATTATCTTGCAGGAAGTACAAGAAATTTAACACTAATGATGCGGTAAATAAAGTTGTTTCATTTCCTGCGCTAGTAGCAGTAGGAGATTATGCGCTTTGTTGTTCAGTCTTCGATTACATGTTCTCCCAAATTTCTGCTGTCGAATAGAAGCAGTGATCTAATAAGAATGACCTTACGGTTTCACTAAAAAGTGAGAACCCTGAAATAATTGTTATTTTACATGTATTTGTAACGCACTATTTGTAATGCAAGCTGCAAGCTGATGTCCTGACTGACTTGATATTCAACATTGCTTTTTGCTTTGTATCATGACCAACTTTGTTGTATGGGATCGAAAGCTGGGTGGATTCAGGTTACCTTATCAACAAGGTTGAGGTTACTTATATGAAAGTAGCTAGGATGATTGCAGGTACTAGTAGATGGGAACAATGGCAGGAGGGTGTCCACAATGAGGAAATCAAAGAAAAACTGGGATTGAACGCTATAGATGTAGCAGTCTGGGCGAACAGGCTTACATGGTGTGGTCATTTTACACGTATGGGAGAAGCAAGGTTACCCAAGAGACTCATGGGTTCAGCAGTAGAAGGTAGGAGGAGTCGGGGCATACCAAAGAGAAGATATCTGGATTCGGTTAAGAATTATTTTGAAGTAATAGGTTTAACATCAGAAGAGGCACAAATGTTAGCACGGAATAGGGGATCATGGAGGAACTTTATGAGGAGGACTGTGCTCCAGACTGAACGCTGAAAGGCATAATCAGTCTTAAATGATGATGATCATGATGATGATCATGATGATGATCATGATGATGATCATGATGATGATCATGATGATGATCATGATCATGATCATGCATAGTGATACTTTTATTTATTTTTACCACAGACATAACAACACGTTTATGATATGGTCAGGGAAGGAAATGCGAGTTTTAATAGTACTAAAGTAGCAATTTTAAGAGCGGCGGAAGAACGTGTGATTTAGCACCACATACTGCCAAAACTGCCACTGGAGAACACCGCGGTCGTAATCACAATGAGGAACACGCTCCGTGTGATGCACCTGCTTGTTTCTGAGGGTGCACCGACCTCGATGGAAACCATGTTAGACGTGCTTCACGATGAGACCACGTCCCGTGTGAGGACGGCTAATTTAGAACATTGGTTTGCCACGTTCCCTGCGACCTTGCAATTGCGTTTCCCTAACAGCCAATTAGTGTCTCGCCCTCTGACAAGGCAGAGAGCTGCCGCGCCGTTCATTACGATACGCACTGGTGACGGTACTCATTCGTCTTGAATCTTTTCCGTTTGTTAGCTTTCTTTGACGCAATGTTTCTTTGCTGCCTCGGGTCACTGAACTGTTGCTGGGAGGCGATCTTCACCCAGCAGTAGTCTAAAGTGTGTCGTTCGTAGCCTCCCATCTATCTCTCCGAATAGTTGCAGCAGTATTGCGTTTCATGTCTATAGTCTCCTCTACGATGTACGACACACCGTTTGCAAATAAGGCAATTAGTTCGCTAAATCGTTGCTACACTACGGTGTGGCAGGTTGAATGTTACTCCGCCAAATCTTCTTTATTAAAAAAGAAGTGGATTTTTATAGGACAGCAAAGGGTTATGTGTAAAATAAGGAAGATATAACATCCGCCTGTTACAGTGAGAAATAAAATTATCCTCTGATTATACTGGACGAACGCTTTATAAACCTTCGCTCTTAATATTTTCAGGAACCCATAAATAAATACTACAGTTTCGGACGGATAGTTGCATGAGATTCACAGGGTAGTGACAGCATTAAAAATTCGTTTTGAGATGAATCGTGGTGATTTTAAGCAGACGCTTTCTTACACGAGGGATACATCCAATGAAACATAGCTACCGAATTTCGTAGAAGATATGTGTATTCAAAAAATTCTATAAATAACAGAGCTATCAGAAAAATGTTTTATAAGCATCTCGTTTTCATCTAAATTCAAAGTATAACGTGAACGGCACTTGTTAGGAGGAGAAAGAAGTGAAAAATCCTCTCGGTACAAGTGTCAAATCCGGAAACTCCGGCTCGTAATCCTGGTATATTATGCTCAGTCCACCTATCCGCCGGCCGGAGTGGCCGTGCGGTTCTAGGCGCTACAGTCTGGAACCGCGAGACCGCTACGGCGCAGGTTCGAATCCGGCCTCGGGCATGGATGTGTGTGATGCCCTCAGGTTAGTTAGGTTTAAGTAGTTCTAAGTTCTAGGGGACTGATGACCTCAGAAGTTGGCTCCCATAGTGCTCAGAGCCATTTGGACCTTTTTTCCCAACCTATCCCCTCAGCTCTCAGTGTGTCAATAAGCTCATAAAGTTACTACGTTCCGCCTCTAGTGAAAACTGTCTCAAGCAGCAGCTATTCATTTGCATCTTGTACAGGTCCACAGTTTTCAAAACGAATTCCGATACACATTTGGAATCCAAGATTTATTGCCGAGTTCGGCAGGCTCTTGCCTTTCCCGACAACTGGCATATTTGACACTGTTTAACTATTGTTGTTATGCATCGGGCCATTTTCAGGGCCGGCCGGTGTGGCCGTGCTGTTCTAGACGCTACAGTCTGGAACCGCGTGACCGCTACGGTCGCAGGTTTAAATAGTTCTAAGTTCTAGGGGACTGATGACCACAGATGTTAAGTCCCATAGTGCTAAGAGCCATTTTTGAACCATTTTCAGGAAATTTATTCTCAGTAACAGAATAGAGTTCGGGATGTTCAGCCAAAACTGCAATAAAAACATGAAAAAGGTATCTGCAACCAGTCTTACACAGAATTCCAACGTCACTGCCGCAGTCGTAACATTGGTTCCCGTCAGATCACCGAAGTTAAGCGCTGTCGCACTTGGCTAGCACTCGGATGGGTAACCATCCGCGTGTGCCGAGAGCTGTTGCTCAGCGGGGTGTACTCAGCCCACGTGAGGCAAACTGAGAAGCTGCTCCACTGAGAAGTAGCGCCTCCGGTCACGAAAACTGACAACGGCCGGGAAAGTGGTGTGCTGACCGTTAAGTCCCTCCATACCCGCATCCAATGACGCCAGTCAGCGGAGGATGATGCGGTGGTCAGTACCGTTGGGCCTTCAAAGGCCTGTTCCGACAGAGAGTTTATACAGAATAATCACCCGTTACTGAAACCGTGACAGGTCAGCTGGTTACCGCATTCGGCTTGTGCTTCAGATTTCTGTAGTGTTTTTCATCAAAAAGTAAGGAATCGAGATTAGGGTCTAAAATCGCAACGATGCCAATGTACAGAGTAAGAGTTCGAAGTGGACAAAATAGGGAAAATTAATCGGCCCAATCCTCTCCCAAGAAACCATCCCAGCATCCTCCTTACATGACCTCGGAAAACCTGGATCTGGATACCACAATCCATGCAATTGTTAAACATGGTCCTTTCCGCTTCCAGCTGCTAAAAATTACTTTATTTTATACTTACTGCGATTGTCAGGTAGCTGGAAGTATGACAGATCAGTACTTACATTAGTTTACAAAAATAAGTTTTTGTTCTGTATAAAATACCTGAGACTGTTTGTTAGTAACAGACACAAATTTCAAAATCAAATACACGCACGCAGGTATAATTACTGCACGAACGATGTCCACGTCATGGAGTACGTGAATAACTACAGGACCAAGTCAAACAATGACAGTAACATATTTCTCGAGTTCGTTGGACCTTCTTGACATTTGGGTACGAAATTCCTCAGATGGACTTTGCTGAGACGACTGCAAATACAGTACAACCCTAGCGTTGCAGAGCTAATGAGCAAAGTCGATATAAAGCCTCACAGATAATTTATGATCCATGCTTTAGACTGCATATCAGTTCTAACATACTGCCTCTTCAATGTTAAAAGAATATACCGGGGTGCTGAAAAGAAAGTGGCAGAATAATAAATATACAAAACTGTGACAAACGAAATAAAAAAACTCCATAACGGCAACTTTAATGAAGTGAAACATAAAGAACTACAGTGAAGCTGTAGCACAAATAGGTACCAGTAGTCTCGACTAGTAAAAAGTCACACAATTGAAGGCACGTACATAGGAATCTGACATCAGGAATACGCAGCGCGCGCGCATATATCAAGTGAAACAGCTAAAACTGATTACCAAAGAAGAATGGAAAACACCTAACTTTCCTCTCACGTATAAATCGTTTGTGAGAACCTGATACCACGAATATGTTATGGAAGAAAGGTGATGTAGATGAATAAACTAGTAAGGATCAAAGGAAACAGGAAGTATGCCTCAACAGAGAGGACTGAACAGGTGTAATGCGCTGAGGGTGAAATTTCAAAACATACACACAGCAGAACAGTGAACAGTACTGAGTAGTCTACACAAGTAAATGGGCTAAGATACCCCTGAAACAGTCGAGGAACATCTTATTGCATAGGAAAATCATTTTGTTCCAAACTGAGTCAAGTTATCCTCTCAAGGCACCGTAAATGGCGATTATTTCAAAATCATCTGGAAGCCTTTCCCATTCCTATGAAGAATTAGAATGTTTAAATGACTCTGTATTTCTGTGGGAGACTGCAAAGGACTTGGGAGAGCAGTTAATCAGAATGTACAGGGTCTTCAAAAGAGATTGTGAGATGAGTATCAACAAAATCTTGTATGCATGGTGTTCTGCAGCTTATATCCTAAGATCCGTATTAAAAGACACCTTGCTGTACACCATGAACTGCCTGTACAAATATTTAATTATCGGACCGGTTTTCTGTCATGGAACACAGTGGTATGTACACACACGAAATAAAGTTTTGCATCACCTCGGTTCCGAGTGTTCCGGAATCTGTACAGAAAATTGGAATAGGGATCAACATAAACATTATTTCCACCCTTTTGCTCATGAAAACCACACACTGCATGTTGTATCACCATACAGCGAGACCTTCAGAAGTGGCGGTCCAGATTTCTGTACACTCTAGTACCTCTAATACCCAGTAGCACGTCCTCTTGCATTAATGCATGTCTGTATTCGTAGTGGCATACTATCCACAAGTTCATCAAGACACTGTTGGCCAAGATTGCCCCACTTATCAATGGCGACGAGGCGAAGATCCCTCAGAGTGGTTGGTGGGTGACGTCGTCCATAAACAGCCCTTTTCAATCTACCCAAGCATGGTCGATAGGGTTCATGTCTGGAGAACATGCTGGACACTATAGTCGAGGGATGTTGTTATCCTGAAGGAAGTTATTCACAAGCTGTGCACGATGGAGGCGCGAATAGTCGTCCATGAAGACGAATGCCTCGCCAATATGCTGCCAATATGGTTGCTCTATCGGTCGGAGGATGGCATTCACGTATCGCACAGTCGTTACGGCGCCTTTCATGACCACCAGCGGTGTAATGCCACCCCAAAACAGCAGGGAACCTCCATCTTACTGCACTCGCTGGACAGTGTGTCTAAGGCGTTCAACCTGACCGGGTTGCCTCCAAACACTTCTCCGACGATTGTCTGGTTGAAGGCACATGCGACACTCATCAGTGAAGAGAATGTGATGCCAATCCTGAGCCGTCCATTCGGCATGTTGTTGGGCTCATCTGAACTGCGCTGCATGGTGTCGTGGTTGCAAAGATGGACCTCGTCATTGACGTCAGGAGAAACGTTGCTCATCATACAGCCTTTTGCGCACAGTTTGAGTCGCACCACGACGTCTTTTGGTTGCACGAAAAGCATTATTCAACATGGTGGCTTTGCTGTCAGGGTTTCTCCGAGCCATGGAAATGAGCGTCTGGCGTCATTGGCCAGGAGGCCCCACACGGAGCAGGTTCGGCCGCCTTCTTGCAGGTAATCCGTAGGAAGCGGTCATCCAGTAGTATCCCTTGGTCGGCCTGAGCAGGCATGTCATCGTCAGTTCCCGTATTTCTGTATCTCCTCCATGACCGAACTACATCGCTTTGGTTCACACCGAGACGCCTGGACACTTCCCTTGTTGAGAGCTCTACCTGGCACAAAGTAACAAAGCGGACGCGATCGAACCGTGGTATTGATCTTCTAGGCGTGGTTGAAGTACAGACAACACGAGCTGTGTACCTCCTTCCTGGTGGAATGAGTGGAACTCATCGGCTGTCGGACTCCCTCCGTTTAATAGACGCTGCTCATGTATGATTGTTTACATCTTTGGGAGGCGATAGTGACATCTCTGAACAGTCAAAGGGACTGAGTCTGTGATACAATGTCCACAGTTAACGTCTATCTTCCCGAGTTCTGGGAACCAAGGTGATGAAAAACTTTTTTTGATGTGTGTATTATGTACTATTATATCAAATGACGTGAATATTAATTATAAATTCCCTGTGATGATAAAATCGATATTGATCTGACAGAACACAAGCCGTCCTGCGTGCATGTTATGACGGTCATCTCAGTTACACGGTTTTCACTTAACACGCATGCCAGGTAATATAAAGGAACATAACAGACGCCATTGACGATGGACAGTATGTCCGAATACTGGTTCAGCAATTAAATATTTTTGATGCTGCTCATGGTGTTAACAAGATGTCTTTTAACAAATCAATAACAGTAAAACAAGGATAATGGAATGTGGTCGAATTAAATACGGGATACTGGGACTATTCGATTAGAAAACAAGATACTAAAAGTAGCCGATGAATGTTGTTGTTTGGACAGGAAAATAAATAATCATGTCCGAAGCAGAGGCGATATGAAATGCACACTGTCAACAACAGGAAAATCACTTCTAAAAAAGAGGAATTTGTTAACCTCTCATATCAGTTTACGTTTCAGGAAACCTTTTCTGAGGCTTTTCTTCCTGAAAGAAAGGAGTGCTAGTTCTGCAAGTTTCGCACGAGAGCTTCTGTAAAGTTTGGAAGGTAGGAGATGAGGTACTTGCAGAAGTAAAGCTGTGAGGAGAGGGCCTGAGTCGTGCTTGGGTAGCTCGTTTGGTAGAGCACTTGGCCGCGAAAGGCAAAAGTCCCGAGTTCGAGTCTCGGTCCAGCATACAGTTTTAATCTGCCAGGAAGTTTCGTAGATATATTATTTTATACCTCTGGATTCGGTTTAGCAATCTGTGCTGCGTGACTGTCCATATTTCACTCTTCGATATGCAACCACGCGAGAGAATAGTCTTACGAACAACTGTGAAAAAACAATAAGTAACTGTGACTTGTGAGGATATGTTGTTGTTGTTGTGGTCTTCAGTCCTGAGAGTGGTTTGATGCAGCTCTCCATGCTACTCTATCCTGTGCAAGCTTCATCTCCCAGTGCCTACAGCAGCCTATATCCTTCTGAATCTGCTTAGTGTATTCAACTCTTGGTCTCCCTCTACAATTTTTACCCTCCACACTGCCCTCCAATAGTAAATTGGTGATCCCTCGATGTCTCAGAACATGTGCTACGAACCGAACCCTTCTTCTAGTGAAGTTGTGCCACAAGCTCCTCTTCTCCCCAATTCTATTCAATACCTCCTCATTAGTTATGTGATCTACCCATCTAATCTTCAGCATTCTTCTGTAGCACCACATTTCGAAAGCTTCTATTCTTTTCTTGTCGAAACTATTTATCGCCCATGTTTCACTTCCATACATGGCTACACTCCATACAAATACTTTCAGCAACGACTTCCTGTCATTTAAATCTATACTCGATGTTAACAAATTTTTTTTCTTCAGAAACGCTTTCCTTGTCATTGCCAGTCTACATTTTATATCATCTCTACTTCGACCATCATCAGTTATTTTGCTTCCCAAGTAGCAAAACTCCTTTACTACTTTAAGTGTCTCATTCCCTAATCTAATTCCCTCAGCATCACCCGATTTAATTTGACTACATTCCATTATCCTCGTTTTGCTTTTGTTGATGTTCATCTTATACCCTCATTTCAAGACACTGCCCATTCCGTTCAGCTGCTCCTCCAAGTCCTTTGCTGTCTCTGACAGAGTTACAATGTCATCGGCGAACCTCAAAGTTTTTATTTCTTCTCCATGGATTTTAATACCTACTCCGAACTTTTCTTTTGTTTCCTTTATTGCTTGCTCAATATACAGATTGAATAACATCGGTGATAGGGTACAACCCTGTCTCACTCCCTTCCCAACCACTGCTTCCCTTTCATACCCCTCGATTCTTATAACTGCCATCTGCTTTCTGTACAAATTGTAAATAGCCTTTCGATCCCTGTATTTTATCCCTGCCACCTTCAGAATTTGAAAGAGAGTATTACAATCAACATTTACAGAAGGTTTCCCTAAGTCTACAAATGCTAGAAACGTAGGTTTGCGTTTCCTTATTCTTTTTTCTAAGATAAGTCGTAGGGTTAGTATTGCCTCACGTGTTCCAACATTTCTACGGAATCCAAACTAACCTTCCCCGAGTTCGGCTTCTACCAGTTTTTCCATTCGACTGTAAACGGGTTAGTATTTTGCAGCTGTGACTTTTTAAACTGAGAGTTCGGTTATTTTCACATCTGTCAACACCTGCTTTCTTTGGGATTGGAATTATTATGTTCTTCTTGAAACCTGAGGGAATTTCGCCTGTCTCATACATCTTGCTCACCAGATGGTAGAGTTTTGTCAGGACTGGCTCTCCCAAGGCTCTCAGTAGTTCTCATGGAATGTTGTCTACTCCGGGGGCCTTGTTTCGACTCAGTGAGGATATAGGATTCTCAAATCTTTTTAATATTTGAAACTGTATCGAAAAATTTAAAATCCTCTTACACTATTTGCTTGCTCGATCAGTAGCGCTCTTCGTGATGTTCACAGTGACGTGACGTCTCTGATGGTTTCGCAGAACTGTGTCGGTCAACAGCGGGATTTCCTGTTTAAATTTTCGCTGCATCAGCTCTGTTTGCGTCTGCTACCCGTCGTGGCCACGATGAGGCGCTTTACAGACATTTGACGTCAACTGAGACCTCCGTTCGGCAGCTACGATGTTCCTTGCGAATATTTTCAGTGCAGCAGCAAAGTTTGCGACTCTTCTCTTTCCGTTCGTAACGCGCCATTTCAGAATTGGCGAGAATTCCCTTTCCGCCCGCAAGGCGCCATTCGACGTCGTTTGTTATTTAAGGCGAGGCCGTTGGGAACAGAACTTGCGAGACTGTTTCTCAGCTTTCAGAATCCCCTCGCTGTATTGCCGATATAACAGAACAGCGAGAATTCAAAGGAGTTCAATTGTGACACGCAACAATGTATGGAAACGTCTCAGATGCGAAAGTAAAAAGTTAGTGTAAATCACTGAATACACTACTGGATATTAAAACTGCAACACTACGAAGACGACATGCAACTAACGTCAGTTTTGTATGAAGTGTAGGTTAGGTGGGGTTAAAAGTACGGTTTGGGTAAGAATATGAATCAATTTTCTAGGTGCCTAAAGCAGAAGTTCACCATACTTCCAACAGGCGGCACATACGTCATCAGCTCCTCAGTTCTATTTTGGAACTTCGTGGCAGTCGGAACCTTACAAGTGGAGAAAATGCGGTAAGTCACTTTTGTACGTTTTTTGACGTAAAATTCGTGTAGTTTAGATGTTAGGTGAACCTAAATCTATATAAAAATTAGATAAGCTTGGTAGCGGAAACGGAGGCTATAAACTTCCAGTTTCCCCCTTGACTTACAGGACGTTAGTTGTGTGCGTTATCTGTAGAACGCCGAAAAAGAAAATAGCTGATCATGGTAAACGTTTGTGCGCCTAATCGGATAGAAGTACGCAATTGTATACATTAACTGTATCACAAAAAAACTGTTCGAGAACTTTCACACCATAACTTGTACTTTGACTTGTGTAGTCACTTCTAGTGAATTCAAGTATTCTTTTTTGTGTTTATTTACCTCAAATGGTTCAAATGGCTCTGAGCACTATGGGACTCAACTGCTGTGGTCATTAGTCCCCTAGAACTTAGAACTACTTAAACCTAACTAACCTAAGGACATCACACACATCCATGCCCGAGGCAGGATTCGAACCTGCGACCGTAGCAGTCCCACGGTTCCGGACTACGCGCCTAGAACCGCGAGACCACCGCGGCCGGCTATTTACCTCAGATGCCTCATTATTCATCTTAGGAAACTTGAATTAATTTTAATTTTCTGTTGTTTTTCTTTCGTCGGGCAGTGCTGTTTCAAACAAACCTACCTATCAAACATACTTCGAATAAAATCGAGTCTTCCATAGCGGCATTTTTTTTTTTCAGGAACCGACCGGGAACATCATACCACAGCAATTAACAGAACAATTCGACCATCGAGCTCTTGGCTTTACTGAAACTGGGAGCTGAAAACACCAAACAAAAAAAGCTACCGGGTTTTCAGGGTTGCTTTAAGATAGCATCTTCAAACCGGCAAGGGTAGTGAAGACCTAAGCCGATTCACGAAAACGTTTTCTTTGGACGAAGCACAAGAAATAGTACAGCTCTTCATTTCCCTCGATAAACGTATTTTAGGCCTTTTCACAGGTCATTACGAGGTTTAATTCTTGAATTTGCAGTAAAATAAATAGTTCATAACTAGTTTTCCTATGTACTTATTTGTAATCCTTTTCATTTTCTTCACTTAAGGGTGAAAGTACGCAGTGTTTTCTCCTGCCCCAAGCCCGCTTCTCTTACCCTGCACCATGGGGTAAGAGAGAGCAGAATTATTTTTAGCATAACTGTTATTACTCTTCTATACTGAAACTTCTAACCATTACCAAGAGATGAAACTAGGTGTCGCATACGTAACTGATATAGTATTCCTGCAAGTATTTAAAACATTTAGTACAAGAAAGTTTTGTACTTTTACCTCCACCTTCCATAATACATGTTTTGATATGGGAATTATTAGCGTTTCAGTGCAGCCACCAGAATATGCAGCAGTAATGCCATCTACGTTCCGCACATAAAGGAAGATTATGCAATGGTTGTCCCCATTCAGAAATCCCATTTAGATGTAGTTTGTTGATGAGAACGTTGTGTTACCTTCAGTCTGCAGTTGTCAGTAGTCGACAGCGGCAGGATCGTCGATTCGAGAGTTCGCTTTTTCGTTTCTTACTATTACTGCTCGTGTGGTTCGGTATCATGGAAGTGTCATGGGAATATGAAATCAGTGGGTTTGGGGGGACCATACTCAGCGCCATGCAGGGTCGCAGTGACCCCGTGCGTCTAGCAGCCTAGAGCCTGACCGTGCACGGTTGTACAGTCATATCACGCACTAATCGCACACTTTAGTGTGGCCCTTTACAGAGGATGCTGCGAGGGGATCCGCTCATAGCGCAATGACTGCTAGAACAAACCCTGCCTCTTTCTCCCATGGTGTTTATCTTATAACTTATATTAAAAAAAAAAAAAAAAAAGATCGAGTAATGTTTCAGTGTGAGGACTGAGACTTGATAGATCTCTTACTTTGAAGAAGTACTGTTTGAACTGCAAGTCAAATGTTTCCTCCAGGAAATTGGCCGAATCACAGTGGATTGGTCAACCTGAAACTATAGGAACTGCTGGAACGACACTGTGCTGTTCTGAGGCAGAGTACGCATGGCCTGTTGTAAGACATCGTGGTCTCCTGACCTTCATTGCTTACATATTCCGCCCTCACAATCATACTCCGCACATCAAGACGCTTCATTCGAACCAAACTCGATAAGATAAAGTCAATGTTGTATGAATTCATGTAAACGATAAACAAATAACTAATAAATCGCAAATGCGCACTGAGATTGAAATACTCGAGGCTAGCGTACACAAACATACTCAAGACACGATGCTCGCAGGGGCTTTTAGTTTGGGAGATGCAACCCATACGCCGGGGGGCCAGTCCCTTCAGAGGACGACTCAGCCTACCTATGTCGGCCTGTGACCGCCCATAGAGCAGACAGCGTTTGCCCGAGTGAAAGGCAGAACGACCCCGTGTTCGGCTTGAAAGCAAATTCCGCTACATTGTGTGGGAGTGCCCAGCCTACGAATTCTTTACAAACAGAGCATGCAGTTTCAGAGATTTTCACAGGCAGACAGCAAACGCCAATGCTACATATTTCCGGATTGGTTGCCTTAAACGAAACGTCATTCTCCCGTTTTAGAAGAGCAATGCTGATTGGCAGACGATATTTCTGACGCCTTGAGCTGAAGGAGTAATGGAAGAGACCGAAAGATATACTCCTTCATGTCTGGCGTGGAGAGGCGCCGTTCCGTTGTCGATCTTGTAGCGAAAACACATAACGAGAGCGTGCGAGCTTATACGTGTACTTAAAGAATGAGGAACAAGTCTCTCCTCAGTACTTCACTGGGAGAGCACCTCTGACGAGAGCGAATCGAAGGGCGACTGTATATTGAGTCCTTGCGATTAAGCGTTGGTCACTGTGTTGGCCGCCACACCTATTGTATGGTGTGAACGGACAGAGTTATAGTTAAATGCCTGCGAGCGAATTTTTGAGTGACAGTGGACTGGTTATCTGGCTGGTGTACCACACCAATAGTTTGACTAGGGGCAAATAGGAGTCATTGACTTCATCAAAGCGTAGAGACAGTTTGATTGGCGGATGTCAATCAATATAGAACGAGCGTTATCTTATTTGTCAGCAGCGAGCGGCGCAGACAGCAGTCATCGCAGCTTATGGTATTGTGCTCTAAAGTTATTACGAGCCCCATATTTCCTCCACAGCAGTACACTTCACTGCATTTCACACACAACAGCATCTGCCGTACCTAGCAACATTCTAATGAATAATTATTCGAGTTGAGTAGGTGCGGCTCTCAGCCATTCTGCCAAGTCAATAACAATCTTAAACTTTGTATAGAAATTTCATTAGCGAATCCTATCCTTAAGAGGTAACTTCACATTCCGAAAAGAACCCGGAAGTAATGTGTTCAGTTCATAACTAAAAGTGCCATTGTGATTTCTCAGAATTTTTGCAAAATAAATAATAATTTGCGTTAGTTTCACGTTTTTCTTACAGTAACTAGCACTACACCAGTGCCCAAGTATCTCACTAGTTACGTAAGAAATATTGTGAATTTTTGTGTCATTTCCTAACAGCGGATGACTCCAGAAGATATTTATTGCTGAAAGTTTTTCAGGAATATCTCTTTAGAACGTTAGGAGTGTCTGTCTGACTTCTGTAGTAGTGTGGGGATGGAAATCGCATCTTGCAGGAGCCACAGGGTAAAGGATACATCTCAGATTAATCCGTTGCGCATAATGACAGAATAACACCCACACGCTCACAATGTTTAGTATAATTCAACACCTGCCAGACAGGTGGGCATAGCTCTGAATGACACCTGCATAATCATATCAGCTTGCTAGAAATCCCGTCCAGTCGAATGGCTTCACCAAGTCGCTGGTATAGCACTACACAGAGAAACAGCTGCAACTGACAAAAGAAAGACGTGCAGTAGAGAACCCATTCTCTATGTGGGAATGAACCGCACTTGCAACGGCTGAAATCAAGGCGTTCGCGACACTTAGAACTGCTGCTGGAAAAGGTAGGTTGCAACTATCGAGAACTACGACCTACCTTCCACTAGGATGGAAAAGAAGTTCTGAAACATTAACTTCTGGCTGTGATGAGAAATGGACGAGGTGGAAGACAAAGATCTGGAGTTCAAAGATGAAAACTTAACTTAGCAAGATGGGCGTACGCTGATCAAATTTATATTCACTGTGACTGCGGAAAACACCAGGAAGTTGGTCACACGCTTCAATGCCGAATGTTCCCAGTTTTTTTTTTTTTTCTTTATTGAATTTCGAATCCCCCAAAGTGGGCGGGCTAGCAGCAGCTTAGTATGCCGCTCTTCAGCCTACAGACTTTGTTTTAAAAAAGGAGAAGATAATATATTAAAAAAACAGGCGTCAAAATCGGAGACAAAGGGTAACATGGCGAAAAAATCGTGGAACTTAAAATATAGAACAAACGGATGATGATGCTAATAAAATACATATGAAGTAGACAGGTAAAATAATAGACAGACAAAAAACATGGCCACAGCCTGGTTTCTGTTCGCAAAAGACATAAAATTCACACCCAGCGACAGGATGGTTTCTGTTCGCAACACGGGAAAAGATGAAACAACACTGAACAGTTACTGGGACACTGCACTAAAACATGACATACCACAGCCGAGAGCAGATGGGGGAAACTGGACAGAAGATGGGAAAATAAAAAAGGGGGGAAAGTGAGGAAAAGCGAATGGGGGGAGGGGGAACTGTTTCCAGTTTCCGGCATCGAATATGAACTTCATCAAGGAACAGAAAATGCAATGGAAGTGGCAAGGTTTTGGGCAAAAGTAAAATAGTCGTAACTGTGTTTAATATGTATGTTCCTGATACGACAAGGAATGAATAAATAAATACGAGGGGCATTCAATAAGTACTGCAACGCATTTTTTTCTCAGCCAATTTCGATTGGAAAAAATCTGAATTCGTTGTGAGATATCGTGTAATATTCCCGCTTCGGCCCCTATAGTTTCATTATGTTCCGATACGTGGCGCCGCTATACGTAGCCTTCAAAATGACGTCTATAATGATTTTTTCTTTTATTTACACGTAAAGTCCCGTAGCACCAAATTGAAGAGCAAATATCCAAGGTCATGGAACGTGTCAGTACATGAAATGACAACATTACATAAAAGATAAAAATAAATGTTTATGAACCCCAAAAAAGCCAGTCCATAAGTTTAAGTAAACTCAATCAGCAATACAATAAGAAGCAGCTCAATTTTTCAAGGAACTCCTCGACAGAATACAAGGAGTGACACACGAGGAAAGTCTTCAGCTTCGATTTCAAAGCGCGTGGATTACTGCTAAGATTTTTGAATTCGATTGGTAGCTTATTGAAAATGGATGCAACAGTATACTGCACACCTTTTTGCACAAAAGGAAGTCCGATCCAAATGCAGGTTTGATTTCTGCCGAGTGTTAACCGAGTGAAAGCCTTTTATTCTTTGGAATACGCTAATATTGTTAACAAGAAATACAGTAAGGAATATATATATTGAGAAGCCAATGTCAAAATACCCATACTCGACAGGGGTCGACAAGACGTTCGTGAACTTACACAACTTACTGCCCGAACCGCCCGTTTCTGAGTCAAAAATATCCTTTTAGAATGGGAAGAGTTACCCCATAATATAATGCCATACGACATAAGCTAATGAAAATAAGCAAAGTAGACTAATTTTTGTGTCGAACGATCACTCACTTCTGATACCGTTCAAATAGTGAAAATGGAACGGTTAAGTCTCTGAACAAGATCCTGAATGTGGGCTTATCACGACAGCTTACTATCTATCTGAACACCTAGAAATTTGAACTGTTCATTTTCACTAATCATATGCCCGTTCTGTGAAATTGAAATGTCAGGTTTTGTTGGATTGTGTATAAAAACTGTAAAAATTGAGTCTTACTGTGATTTAGCGTTAGTTTATTTTCTACAAGCCATGAACTTAGGTCACGTACTGCACACTATTTGAAACGGAGACAATGTTGCACACAACATCCTTTACTACCAAGCTAGTGTCATGAGCAAACAGATATAGTTTAGAGTTACCCGCAATACTAGAAGGCATATCATTTATATAAATAAGGAACAGCAGAAATCTGTCATGAACGCTTCAAGAATGTCTGCGTAGACTTGGCAGTGAGTAAACGCAACACGGTCGGACACACGTGTCCCACGTCCCGCGTGCCGGCCGGTCGCATGCTTCAGTGACTGCTGCAATGATGGAACGTGCGGACACTCTCATTCGAGGTGATGGTCAGATCACGACCAAACACCTCGCTTCACAAATGGACGTCTCCGTTGCTAGTACTGAAACACTCGTCCACCATTTGGAGTACTCAAAGGTGTGTCCCCGCCGGAATCCTTGATCATAAAGAGCACCAAAGGATTTCCTGTACGGAACTGCTTGCGCGCTACGAGGTTGACAATGAAAATTTTTTGTCGAACATCGTCATAGGTGAACACGGATTCATCAATGATCTGTTGCGCTGCTGGCGCCAGTCCATCGATTGTCATCCCGATCGTTGTGAGTCGATTTTTCGATGCCTGCTTGTCTTCTTCGCATCTTAGGCGGATGGCTATTCAACTGCGGAGCGCGCGCTCTACAGGGTATCAGCTGTGTGAGCGACAGTGACGTTTGGTGCTGGCGAGTGGCCGAGTCGGTACGACGAAGGAGTGTGGGCAGCTGCTGCGGCGTGTTCCACCTTTTGAATGCACATCCGCTGCCGATGGTGACTGGGATTTCCTGGAGATTTAAAGGACAGATTTCCTTCGCGTCTAGTACATGCTACTCAAAGTGAACGAACTGTAGGTGTCGAATTGTTTCTTGGTGGGTTCTCTTCACGTTAGTTGGATACCCGAGTGCACTGATAACTATCTTGGTTTGTAAATAGGCTGTTTAGGTTTTTATGTTGGTAACGTCACGCAGCGCTATGTATGAAAATCACTGGCTGCGCTGTGTGCAGTCTGTGGTTGGTTGGGGTTGTTGGAATATTCGTTATTGTAGTGTTGGGCAGTTGGGTGTCAACAGCGCGTAGCGTTGGGCAGTTGGAGGTGAGCCACCAGCAGTGGTGGATGTGGGGAGAGAGATGGCAGTGGTTTGAGAGCGGACGATCTTTACGTGTGTCCGCCAGAAAAACAAAATTTGTAAGACTAGATGTCATGAACTGATACATATATTATGACTTTTGAAATACATTGTTTGTTCTCTATCAAAATCTTTCGTTTGCTAACTATGCGGATCAGTAGTTAGTACCTTCAGTAGTTAGAATCCTTTATTTAGCTGGCAGTATTGGCGCTCGCTGTATTGCAGTAGTTCGAGTAAGGAAGATTTTTATGAGGTAAGTGATTCATGAAAGATATAGGTTATTGTTACTTATGGCCATTCTTTTGTAGGGATTACTGAAAGTCAGATACTGTTGCGCTAAAAATATTGTGTGTCAGAATAAGTAAAGACAGAAATATCTGAGAACGTTCAGTTCTGCTCAGCTGTCTGAAAATCAAATAACGTAAGAGCTTTGTCAGCGAAGTAATTCATAAATTTTTCTAAGGGGAGGTTTCAGGTTGTTTCAGTTATTCGTCACTGTACTTGGTCTGGTCGCCTTATATGCTCATAGTATTTAAGGAAGTGCTAGCTATGCACAACAAATAGGTATGAAACCATGCTTAATGTGTAGCTAGAGGTAATGCCAAATAGTACGTAAGTCTTTGCCTGACATTCAAGACCGGGCCGAAATAATTTTCCTATTTCATGTTCCTATGTTATCATTTTATTTCTTTGTTCTAGAAAATTGGCTAATCAAATTTTAAGTCCCGTTACTGGGCAAGTGGGCACCTAGGTTAGTCCACCTTGGCTTCATTGGTGCCATGTATAATTGATGGTTTATTTATAACCAATTGGGCAGATGTGTTTGTCTATCTAATGCTCCAGAATGTTGTCTGCCACTTATGTGTTTATGATTCAGATAACTGGCAGTGGTCGACGCGAGCAAACTCCGATCGCGGTATCACGGTGGAAGAGGGGAATTTAAGGACCTGGATCGGCGTCTGTCGTTACGTTGTCAGTGTCCTGCAATTCCATCTTTCCGGTGGAGCGTTGTGGTTTTCTGGAAGCTTAATTGTAGCCCGAAGTGGAGTATAGTTCCATTTTATCTTCTCGTCCGTGAATCTCCTCTATCTGGTAGATTGTTGGTTGTTTTGAGGGGGAAGAGACCAAACAGCGAGGTCATCGGTCTCATCGGATTAGGAAAGGACTGGGAAGGAAGTCGGCTGTGCCCTTTCAAGGGAACCATCCTGGCGTTTGCCTGGAACGATTTAGTATCTGGTAGACCTTTCGGTCTGTTCGCGTCCATTGTAGTGGGACGCGAAACTGAAGCGTCACCCATCCACCAGTGTCAGTCGAGTTTGCAGGTGAATATAAGTTTAATTTAGTGTTTTGTTTATGTATTGTGTAATATTTATAATGGTTGTCAATTATCTAAAATTTTGTATTTATTTTTATGTTTCATGTACGGAGAGTGCGGCGCAACGAACGGAGACAGCATCTTCACTGCCGGGACCAGAGAGAAAATTGCTGGCCACTATACGTCGCGGGTCGACAGACAAAGAGCAACAGAAGATCCTGAAACCGAGTTGTTGCGTCGTGCTTCTAAAAACTCCAAAAATAAGAATTTCCAATGTTTCTACAACAATGACGTCATAGAAAGTTTAATCATGTTGTAAATGTTCAGTCCTATCTTGTCAAGGCTCAGGTTCACGTGTATATGTAGTATATAGGAAGATAAGAAACTAGTGTATATACAAAAGTTTAAATACGTGTTCCGCGAACTTATTTATGAAGAATTACGTTAAGGAGGAAGTATTACTAATGCATTTGACAAGATTATTAATTTTTGACAACGTTCATCGCGAGTTTGAGTCTTGAAAGTTTATTCAATGTGGTTCTAATATTTATTAAAGCAGATAACTTGCATTAATATAATTTCTGAGCAGAAACAAACGACGTCTATATTTAAAAAAGTTTGCGCAAACCAATTGGACTGAGTGACGTAGTTCTACGCATACGACTCAAATGATGATGTTTTAATTACAGTTTCGTTCAAGAACCATTCAGTGACCACTTTAAAAAGAGCTTAAAAAAATTCTGAAGAAGTGTTTTGTAACTGACGTTGGTGACAAAGTCTGCACATGGTCATATGTCAAAAGAAAATCATTTATACAAAACTTATGTCGTTACACTACACCATCACTAACTTTCAACGTAAAAATCGTAACGGCTCTATGTTAAGACTATTAAATACCCTATTGTTATATTCTTAGTCGAGTATTTTAATCTGATAATACCTTTAATTTGATACTGCTTGAAATCAGTCCATGGAAGCAGTTTTAGAATTTGATATGGAAGCCAGTTCCTCTGCAAGCCATGAAGCATTCAGTTATGTCAGTTAAATTTTATTAATGGGGTTTTATGAACATTGTTTTAATTAGTGAAAATTGCTTGAGTAAATTTTGTAAGATCTGGGTCTGTCACATTTAAATGCAGTAATGTTCCAATCTGAGTACTGCTGCTGCTTCTGTGGGCCAGGTGCCTTTTATTATAATAGTGTTACTCTTGGTTTGATTAACAGCATGTGTTTGTAATAAAGAAGTGTTTGGCAAATACAAACTGATTATGTGTTTAATTTCGATCACTTCGAACCGGAAATAAAACGGTAATCAATAGAATGGCGCCATATCACGTCCACGCCGAAGAAAAAGTTCAAAGCCCCACCCTCATCTGGTGAAGTCATGGCCCCGGCCGTCTGGGACTCTGGAGGATTTATTCTGTTTGATGACCTCCCTCATGTTGCAACGATCTACTCTGAAGTGTATTGTGATACTGTCAAGGAATTTAGGAAGTACTTCTACACGTTCGTCGCCACAAATGCGCAAACGAACTTCTCATTCTCCATGACATCGCAAGCCTTACTTGAGTCTGCGCACCCACACAAAATTTCATTGCACTGTTTTTCCTCGTCCACCCTACAACCTGCGTCCCGCACTTGCCGACTTCCAACTATTTGGCCCAATGCAAGATATACTCCGTGGGAAGCAATATGAGGATGATGGGGAGCTTATTGATGCAGCAAGACTTTGGCTCCGACTTAACCAGTAGAGTGCTACTATGTGGGCACAAAGGCCCTCCAAGTTAGACTGTCCAAGGATGTCGCGTTGAACGGAAATTATGTTGAAAACTATGGTTCTGTTGTCTATTGGAATCCTGACTAAAACCAACATGCTTTTAGAAAAAAATGTGCCTCATTACTTACTGAACACTCCTCATCTAGTGGTTAATTCGTCGTAGAACTGATGGCGAATCAAGTATTGTTTCTTCATTCATTTTTTCTGAATAATAATAGTAACAAAAGCTATGGACAACACAGCACACGAACTATCACTGTTTTGACAATGACCACTTGTTGCTATGGTACGTAATAGACTCATGCTCATAAATTAACGATAATGCTGATACATTGTGAAACAATGTTCGGGTGAGCGGTTTGCGGGTTTAAACCACCTCGGGGTATGACCATGCGGTGCATTTGACCTGCAGTCGTCGCACGGTAGCGCTGGCAGCAGTCCACATACGCAGAGGTGTGTTGGTGCATGTCAGAGTACGGTGTAGCGAGTAAGTGTCCAAACATTTTCAGACGTGCTAATGGTGACTGTGTGTTGAAAATGGCTCAAAGAACACATATTGACGATTTCATGAGGGGGAGAATACCAGGGTGACTGAAGGCTGGTCAATCACAGCAGCCGGCCAGAGTGGCCGAGCGGTTCTAGGCGCTTCAGTGTGGAACCGCGCGACCGCTACGGTCGCAGGTTCGAATCCTGCCTCGGTCATGGATGTTTGTGATGTCCTTAGGTTAGTTAGGTTTAAGTAGTTCTAAGTTCTAGGGGACTCATGACGTCAGATGTTAAGTCCCATAGTGGGCAGAGCCAAACACAGCAGGTCGTAGCATGGGCCCTCCGTGTGCCACAAAGTATGATCTGAAGATTATGGCAACGATTCCAGCAGACACAAAACGTGTCCAGGCGCTACAGTAGGGGTCGTCCACAGTGTACAACACCACAAGAAGACCGATATCTCACCATGAGAGCCCGCAGACGGCCATGGAGTAAAGCAGGTAGCCTTCCTCGGGATCTTACCGCAGCCACTGGAACAGTTGTATCCAGACACACAGTCTACAGACGACTGAACAGACATTGTTTATTCGCTCCAAGACCTGCAAGGTGCATTCCACTGGCCCTGGTCACAGTACAGCCCGTAAAGCCTGGTGTCAAGAACACAGTACATGGTCATTGGAACAGTGGTCCCAGGTTATGTTCATGGACGAGTCCTGGTATAGCCTGAATAGCGATTCCCGCCGTGTTTTCATCTGGCTCGAACCAGGAACCAGATACCAACTCCTTAATGTCTTTGAAAGGGACCTGTATGGAGGTCGTGGTTTGATGGTGTGGTTTGGGATTATGATTGGTGCATGTACACCTCTGCATGCCTTTGACAGAGGAACTCTAACAGGTCAGGTGTATTGGGACGTCATTTTGCACCAGTGTGTCCGCTTTTTCAGGGGTGCAGTGGGTCCCACCTTCCTCCTGATGGTTGATAATGCACGGCCCCACCGAGCTGCCACCGTGGAGGAGTACCTTGAAACAGAAGATATCAGGCGAATGGAGTGGCCTGCCTGTTCTCCAGACCTAAACCCCATCGAGCATGTCTGGGATGCTCTCGGTTGATGTATCGCTGCATGTCTTCCCCCCCCCCCCCCCCCAGGACACTCGAGGAGCTCCGACAGGCACTGGTGCAAGAATGGGAGGCTATACCCCAGTAGCTGCTCGACCACCGGATCCAGAGTATTACAACACGTTGTGCGGCCTGTGTACGTGTGCATGGTGATCATATCCCATATAGATGTTGGGGTACTTGCGCAGGAAACAGTGGCGTTTTGTAGCACACGTGTTTCGGGACGGTTTTCTCAACTTATCACCAATACCGTGGACTTACAGATCTGTGTCGTGTGTGTTACCTTTTTTCCTATGCTATTAGCGCCAGTTTTGTGTAGTGCCACGTTGTGTGTCACCACATTCTGCAATTATCCTTAATTTATGAGCATGAGTGAATTATTACGTACGAGGGTTGTTTTTTAAGTAAAGGCCGTTTTTATTTTTAAAAAAGATGCAAATAATTTTGTAAAAAACTTTTATTTTCTGATTCTGCACACTTTTACCTATTTTTCTACATAGTTGCCTTGTTTATTTAAGCACTTGTCATACCGTACAACAAAGTTTTTAATTCCCTCTTCAAAGAATTCGGCCGTCTGCTCAGACAGCCAAGACTTCACGGCCGCTTTCACTTCATCGTCGTCATTGAAGCGCTGCCCGCCATGATGGTGTTTCAGATACCGGAAAAGGTGAAAATCGCTAGCACCAAGGTCGGGGCTGTATTGGTGCATGGTCCAAAACTTCCCAGCCAAAAGAATCAATCAAATCCTGAGTCTTTTGAGAGGTGTGAGGCCTATCGTTATCGTGCAGGAGCTAAACTCCATTTGTCAACATGCCGCGCCATTTGTTTTGAATTGCTCTGCAGAGCTTCTTTAGAGTTGCACAGTAGGCATCTGAGTTGATTGTCGTTCCTCGTGGCATAAAGTCCACTAGCAAAACACCGCGCCGGTCCCAGAACACAGTTGCCATAATCTTGCGCTTTGACAGCGTCTGTTTGGCTTTGACCTTGACAGATCAGGTTGTTTCTCGCCATTCCATCGATTGTCGCTTGCTTTCGGGAGTGATATGGGATACCCATGTTTCATCTCCAGTGACAATTTTGCTCAACATGTCATCCCATTTTTCCTCGTAACGAATCAAAAAGTCCAATGAAGTGGCAAATCGCTTCCCTTTGTGGTCCTCTGTGAGGAGTCTGGGTACCCACCGAGAACACAGTTTCTTAAAGTTTAGGTTTTCAGACGCAATTTTGTACAAAACCGATCTTGAAACTTGTGGAAATTCCAAAGAAAGAGTGGAAATTGTGAATCTTCTGTCCTCACGAATCTTTGTTTCGACTACAGCCACCAAATAATCAGTGGTCACAGAGGGCCGGCCTGAGCGTTCGTCGTCATGGACGTTTTGACGGCCATTTTTAAACTCTCTAACCCATTGACGCACTTTACCTTCACTCATTGCATTCAAGCCATAAACTTCTGTAACTGACGATGAATTTCTGCAGCTGATAGGCTTCTCGCGCTCTAAAAACGTATCACTAACCGTACCTCACACTCGGCGGGCGATTCAATAATCGTAAACATTATAAAGTAGCACAGCGATGCGTACACGTCAGCTACAGAGCTGCAACTTGCATCAGTGTGAACGGGAAGGATGCCGGCAAGTGGCGCGGTGGCTTGTTGCGGCGTCCGCGCTAACTACGGGACTATACGCGCAAACGGCCCTTACTTAAAAAAACATCCCTAGTAGTTAAGGTTGGCAATGAGCGTAAACTTTCTGCAGTGGTACGAAGTCAGTGCAGTGCGGTGTCAGCGTGGGGATGCGATAGGAAAGATAGGTGTGGCGGCAGTGTTGCGCCCAAAGACAACACTGTACTCTGGAGTGGCACTACGTCATCGTTTCGCAATTGTCACGTTTCTGCGTGCAGCACTACAGTGGACGTATCCGTGTGTGGAAACTCGGAGGAAAACTTCCACTTGCCACTCCAATTACGTAGGACAACAGACGCGTTAGCGTGGGTGGCTGTACCATAACTTTGAGGTTTCCTCGATGTCACCTTTCAACAGGATAACACAAGTCCCCATATCACCAGTGCTATCCTGACCTACCTCTGGTAATGGGTTGTGGAGAGACTAACAAGTCTCATACTACACTTGATGAACGCAGGCATAGATTTGAAACAGCATAAAATGACATACCATATCTGTCATACTGTAAAGTGCCTATCTGAGCTACATGATGGGCAAGAAGTCCCCCCTGTAGTCCCTGTTTAGTATCAGATGTTATTATCCAGGTTGGTAGGTACGTTGTTTCTTATCAATTTTTTGAATTTCATGTTTTTGCCGAGGCAGGAGAGGTTTAATTTGTAGCCATGGCAGATGTGAGCGGCCATAGTTACACTACTGAGGTGCGTGTGTGGGTGCACGAACGCCGGCAACATACCGGGCAGACAATGGGACAGATTATGTGAACATTCCAGAGAAAGATTTAATTCTGCTTCAGGGCGAAAGGCAACGCTCTCGGATTGAGAAAAACATACTTTTGTTTTTGGCTGTGTTAAAGACAGGGTGCAGACTGGAAGGAAGAAGACACGAGAAAAAACATGTATCGGCGTCTCTGCTTGGACTGAACAGTGTTCTATAAAATCGACACGTAAAGCTGCTTCGAAACTAGGTATACCGAGAGCAAAAATGCAAGATCACATGAAAAAAGACCGTAAGGTGAGACCTTTTCGACCAACATTCGTTAACGAGTTACCGGTTAAAGACCGGAAAGAGTGTGTATTAGCATGCCGTGCTTTGTCAACTCAACTTCCAAATGCAGAGAACCGTGCCACAGCTATGTTTTCAAACGAATGTGCCGTTTATCACAGCTCATGTGCTATAAACATTGTCGTTTGTGCCAAAGAAAATCTTCGTTACTCACTAGGGATAGAAACGACACCGCTTCACGTAATGATATGGGTAGCGATGACATCACATCATCTGTTGGACCGTACTTTTTTAAGTGACTGAATAGCACCAGTTATTTACACATATTGCAATCACGATTAATACCTCAGACTGAGGAGAGGGCCCTGACAGGACGCATACGGCTGCAGCAAGGCCACTTTCCCACTACAGTCATGCAGAGCGCGACTTCATTATCAATACTTTCCAATACGCTGGATAGGTCGCCGACCATGAGCAACACCGGTTCCCTTGAAATGGCTATCAAGCAATCCCGACCTCACAACACCTGACAATTCGTTAGGGGGAGTCGTCAAGTCCCGTGTATCTGCAAGTCGTTACGTCGTTATACTACAAACGAAGCACTACCCAATACTGCTGAGGATGCATTTCGCACTATAACACCGGACATTCTTAAAAATATGTGAAGAAGGACATGGAGACGTACGTAAATGAGTGTACAGTATGATGGGGAACATACCGATATAATGGACGCTTAAAACGTAAGTACACTATGTGATCAAAGTATCATGAAACACCCAAACACATACGTTTTTAATATTATGTGCACTGTGCTGCCGCCTACTGCCAGTTACTCCATTTTAGCGACCTCAGTTGTCACTAGACATCGTGAGAGAGGAGAATGGGGCTGTCCGGGGAACTCACAGACTTCGAACATGGTCAGGTGATGTGTGTCACTTGTATCATATGTGTATACCCGAGATTTCCATAGTCCTAAACATCCATAGGTCCACTGTTACCGATGTGATAGTGTAGTGGAAACGTGAAGGGACACGAACAGCACAAAAGCGTACAGGCCGACCTTGTTTGTTGACTGACAGAGACCGCCGCTGTTGAAGAGGGTCGTAACGTGTAATAGGCAGACATCTATCCAGAACATCACACAGTAATTCCAGACTGCATCAGGAACCACCGTAAGCGCTATGACAGTTAAGTGGGAGGTGAGAAACGTTGGATTTCATGTTCGAGCGGCTGCTCATAAGCCACACATCACGCCTGTAAATGCCAAACGACGCATCGCTTGGTGTAAGGAGCGTAAACATTGGACGATTGAACAGTGGAAAAATGTTGGGTGGAGCGACGAATCACGGTACACAATGTGGCGATCCGATGGCAGGATGTGGGTATGGCGAATGCCCAGTGAACGTCGTCTGCCAGCGTTTGTAGTGCCAACAGTAAAATTCGGAGGCGGCGGTGTTATGGTGTGGTCGTGTTTTTCATGCAGGGGACTTGCATACCTTATTGCTTTGCGTGGCACTATCACACCACAGGCCTACACCGATGTTTGAAGCACCTTCTTGCTTCCCACTGTTGAGTAATTCGGGGATGGCGATTGCATCTTTCAACGCGATCGAGCACCTGTTCATAATGCACGGCCTGTGGTGGAGTGGTTACGCGATAATAACATCCCTGTAATGGACTGGCCTGCACAGAATCCTGATCTGAATCCTACAGAACACCTTTTGGATGTCTTGGAACGCTTACTTCGTTCCAGGCCTCACCGACCGACATCGATACCTCTCCTCAGTGCAGCACTCTTTGAAGAATGGGCTGTGATTCCCCAAGAAACTTCCAGCACGTGCTTGAACGTATGCCTGCGAGAGTGGAAGCTGTCATCAACGCTAAGGGTGGGCCACAATAATGAATTGCATCATTACCGATGGAAGGCGCCACGAACTTGTAAGCCATTTTCAGCCAGGTGTCCGGATACTTTTGATCACATAGTGTACTTGCGCTAAAACAAATCAAATCAATTAGTATTCGATACTAGGGGATATTCGACTTCTTGCCTATTTTGTAGGTTATTGAGTGTACATCTACCACTACTACTAATCCTTTAGCCATCTGTGAAGACCTCAATAAAGTCTGTATGCATCTTTTATTTCTTAGTTCTGTACTTTTCTTCTTTTTCTGTTAATGTACCTTATCCTCTGTAGTAATGACTTTGTGTGTAGAGATACAACGTAGTGTTTTATGCCAAATCAGTATTGTTGTTTAATGTGTGACATTATTTCTACATATGTATGTAGCTTCTTTGTAATTTTAGGAGCTTCAGCCAGTTAGGAAAATTATTATCTATGACTAATGTTACGGGGATAGAGAGACAAATCTTCCAGCTTATATGGCCGTGGTCCAAGGAATACTTCTATACCGAACGTTTCGTCCAATACTACGTTGGACATCCTCAGAGGTATGGCTGGTCCTGCTGAGTCCTGCCGACTGACGAGTCGGGCGTCGGAGAGCGGCCTGAATACTGAGGAAAGTGGCCATGGTCTAGCTTGCACATAATAGCAGAGAGAAAACTAGTCAAAGATAAAATGTAACTATCGATAATAGTCCGTCATCAATCAAAATCACTTATCGATCCTGCAACGCCACTGTCCATATCTCGATTAATTTCAAGGCCTCTTCTTTTCTATTAAAATTATCTTCATGTTTATGAATTTCAATAGCCTCCCTATACAGTCGTGGATAATACTTCGTGGTAGAACTTAAAACTGTAGTTTCAGAAAACTTAACTACTTGGTCACCGGACTGAGGTGCATATTCCGCAGCGATCGATTTATCTGTTTTACCCAGTCGGCAAAGACTTTTATGCTCCTTTACCTTCGTATTCACACTTCTTTTCGTAGTACCAATATAGACCCTGCCACAGGCACAAGGAATTTTATACACACCGCTAGATGATAATGGTGGCTTTCTTTCTTTAACAGAACGAAGTACTTGTCCTATTTTCCTGGTAGGTTTGAATACCGGTTTCACTTTATATTTCAGCAAAATTTTGCCGATTCCATCTGTAACCTTACTAATGAAAGACACCGTGTTATTTCCATTGTTGTGTGCCATCCTTGTCCTTTGGCCTGCTGTAATTAGGTCTTAAAACTCTATTACTTTCGTTGTTTGAGTACCCATTCTTTTCAGAGGCCTGTTTCAGATTATTCAGTTCCGTATCCAGATGTTCCGGCGTACAAATCCGTTTTGCCCTGTCCACTAAACTTTTGATTACACGTGTTTTTTGTTGTGGGTGATGACTGGAGTTCTTATGTAAGGATCTATCAGTATGTGTGCTCTTCCGAAACACTTTATATTTTAGACTGCCATCGGTCTGTCTCAAGACTAACACATCGAGAAAAGAAATAGCCTGGTCTTTTTCCTCTTCAATGGTAAACTGGATTTTAGGGTTTATGCTATTAAGATAATCAAAAAATTCGTCTAAGGCTTTTTTAACTTACTCTGCAAGAAAGTTACCAAGTCGTTAAAAAAATTAATTATACAATCCCTGAGAGGGGAAATGTTTATTTGTGTTCCTCCTTTTTTACGAAAGTACATCTTAAAATTATTCTTTACTGGGTCTGTAGACAGAAAATAGTTATATTAGTACACGTATTAAATTTTATTTTAACCACTGCTGCAGTGTAGCAAGAAACTAGATATTAAACAAAATGAGCAAATATATATATAAAGCAACATATGAAACGTCATTCACTAGGCAAATGGCGCCTCCAAAGGCAAAAAAATTCTCTCGACTAGAAATACAATAGATGTAAAATGTTTCTCATCATTTCATTAGGCATTTTAGTAAATATCATAAATTAAGAGCTCCACAGTATAATAATATGTTCTCAAGTTTGAGCGTGTCGTGTTTGCGATGCCTTCTACAAAGGAATGTCAATAGCGAGGATAATGGCCTCTTTTTTTATGTGCCTCTGGAAGGCACACACTAATGGCTTGTTTCCAGGTGGCTGTCGCGCAGCTGGGTGCCCACGACGCATTACGTGCAGGTGGTCACTTAACTTTCTTACCGAAATATTTACACCAGTTTCCGCTACTGTGGCAGTCTCATATAAAAAATTTCACAGGTCAAGAATTTGCGTTACAAATCTGTAGAAACAAAATCCTATTGATATAACAGTGTCCAAAAAATTTTCGTTGCCATTGTAATACATTCACGCATTTACGTACATTTCATAACTCTTTAAGTACGATTCTTGGTTTCCAGCAACCTTTTTTACAAACCAGAGTCCCTAACAACTACTCATTATTCCTTGCTTTATTACACATATACATATTCGTAGACACTTCTTCAATATTTCATAATAAGAAATATGTAGCATAATCAAATTCCTCGTATAGCATCAGCTTATTGATCATAAACATACCGAAACAGCGTAATACACATCGTCATCATAACATCATAAAACCTCAGCCAAATCTCAAAATCGTCATAGCTTCCTCCAATAATTTCAGAAGCTAAAAAAAATTCTCTGCTCATGTCAAAAGCTTCATCTACCTCAAACGTACTTTAAAAATTATGATCCCATACCAAATACATCATTCAAAGCTCTCATAGTATCACAATGGTTCCGAAAAAATATGAAGAGTTCACAAAGTAAATACAAAATACAGTTTCATAAGTGTGAAGTTATCGAACTGTGTAATTGCGTAAACATCTGTCACTGACGTAGTAAATAAATGTTTGTCTCTCTCAGTTAAATGATGAGATAGCTGTGTAATTTATGTGTTAGAGAACTATGGTACCGATGTGTAAAGTTGTATAAGCAAATACCATATTAGCTAGGGCTCCTTGTGCTTACCAAACGCATGGTACACGAAGTAAGCGTGTACCCCCCTGAGAATTAATGTAATTATACCCTCAGGTGTTACAGAGTACAGTAATGGAATGAAATGTATCACAGAAAACGTTTGTATCATTGTACTTCAAATATCTTTAAAAATAATTGTTTTAAGTACAAAATTTATCACTCAAATACGTGTACTGTACCGCTAAACTGTGTGTCTTGTTGTAAGATAGTCTCTGTGGAAGTGCCGTAGTTATCGTCTTCCGAAAGCTAAGTTCTGCAGAAGTCAATGTCCTTTCCTCATGATAAACAAAAGTGAACTGCTTTGCGTATAGATATCTTAGTTATTACGCTTATTGCCATGATGTAGAAAGAACTGTGCTGTAACGTATTGCTGTGCTACGGAAAAGGCTGTCTCATTGTAGCTATGCCACAAAAGTTACTACTAAAACACGTTTTACTTTCCAGAATAATTCAGATAAACTGTGCAGATATAAAACAGAAACACCGCAATGGCCACATTGTAATTTGTCACTCATTATTAGCGTCGTGATATAATAGTGTAGCTGTCAAATAAACTAACCACTGTGTCATCTGGTATCTCGCAGAAAGTACTTTAAATCGAGCATGAATTTTCAAGTAAACCAAAATGTTGCAGTAAAATCTCAAGAGCAGTACTGTTATATGTTCTAAGTAAGTAAGCCTGATAGTCGTTATGTAATCGTGCAACTAACAAGCAAGAATGTATACACACAATAACACTGTGTCGTCTGTTCACTATAACAATGCATTCGTAATTTCTGCTTAAATAAGTTCTCTTGGTTCTTGATTGGATATTTAACTTCAAACATTGTTGCATGTTAACAGATTATAAGTCTGACAAAGCATACTAGTAACGTGAACTGAAAAATTTTATGGCAAAGACTAAGTTATAAAGCAGATTATCTTTCAATAAACGGTTTTACATGTGAAATTTGGTGCAATCTTTTACCCTTTATAGTGCACAGACATTCAACTTCAAAGCAATTATCATGTGGTGTACGTCGCTAAAGAATGCTAAAATTGTTCTCAAGGTTAGAGTCTATGTTATTTTTCTCTGAGCCAGCCGGCGCACGTGGCTGCCTGCGGTGCGAGTGATTGTCTGTTTCTTTGTTGTCGCGCGTCGTTATCGGGATTAGGAGACCTAACTTCTACAAATTCACCTAGACGGGAAGGCCCTGACCTGTTTGAAGCTCGACAGTTGTGATGCAATTCAGGTCTGTCGTTACGATCATATCGTCTGTCGTCATGTAGATAGATTCCATAGTTTCTTTCTTGTCGGTCACGTGGTGGAGAATTTCTCCCTGAATCGTAACTGCACTCTGGACCATTGCGTCTGAAGTTATTCTGTCTCCCTTGATAATAATTATTTTGGTTTCCATATTGTCTGTTTCTCTGATTGTCTCTGTGATAGTCATTACCGCGGAGAGGCGACCTTTCGGTGTAATTATTACTACTCTGCCAACGGTTGTCATAAGGGTGGTGTCTGTTTTGGTCACGATTTACGTTGTAAGCATAACCTTGTCGTTTATTATTTCTGTCATCGAGGAATTGTGACAGATGTGACCTGTAATTGTTGTGCTCCTGTTTTCGCTTTCCGCGATTGTCAGTGTCAATTTCTAATTCTTGTAACAGTCCCTGAAAAGCTTCAATGTCGTCTTTGCAACGTCCTACCAAAATAATATGCCGTAAATGTTCAGGTAATTTGATTAAGCAAATGCTGATGAGTTCTAAGGGGCTGTATGGGTTTGACAGGTACTGATTCTTGTGCAACATGTCTTCAAAATATTTCACAAGACTAGAAAATTCAAATTGTTCGAAATGTTTCATCATTACGATGCCATGTTTTACTCGGTCTTGTGTGGCTTGAGACCAATATGCTGAGAGGAAGGCATGGTAAAATTCTCCTTCACTGTGGCAATCGTGAATGACCGATCGCATTCTTACAGCTGATTCATTCTCTAAGTAGCCACACATAAATTCTAATCTATGTTCTAATGACCAGTTGGGAGGAAAACAATGAGAGAATTGATGAAGCCACGCTTGTGGATGAATGTCGTTGCCAGAATGCTTAAATATTTTGAATTTACGTGTAGTAATGGACACCTTATAGTCAAAATCATCATGTCGGCGAGTCGCATGTCGGTCATTGTTACGTCGTTTCGGCGGTTCCGACTCAAAATTCGGTCTACCTTGCCAATTTCTTTCATAATTTCCGTAGTGCCCTGTGTTATTATTTTGTGGCTGTTCCGTATTTCTATGTCCCTCTTCCCGTATTGGAGCGCGAGTATCCTCTGAAATACGTAATTCTTGTATTACCTGTGTCAGCTGATCTTGTACTTCCCGGATTTCTCTTTGGTGTTGCGTATTTATTTGATTCTGATTTTGTTTGAATTTCCTAATTTGTTTGCACTCTTCTGTATCATTAAAGACTACCGGTTTTGTGTCATTCAGATTATCATCTACCTTCGTAGATAAATTACTTAGCTGATCTGAAAGTTCAACTTATAATGAACTAATTTCCTCCATGTGTCTTTCTGAACCAATTTTCAGAGTATCTACTGTGTCCTTTAAGTTTTATTGAGTTTTTGCTAGTTCCGTAACCGAATCGGTAGATGCAACTGAGTCAATTTTAGCTTGCCAGGTCTCATGATTTTCATGAACAATAGTTTGCAGTTCTTTTATGGCTGCTTCGTGATTCTATGATGCATTTTCATACCGCGAAAAAATAGGTTGAAAATGCTCACAAATCTGTGTTTTTACGTCATTACAGACTTTTTGACATTTCAATTCATTGTTATGTAACTCAGTAGTTAAATCTTCACGTGTTTGTTCAAGCGTGGTGTCTAACTTTTGAAGCTTTTGCTGTGTTTGTCTCTGATTTTGTTCCATTTTGTCTAACTGTTGCTGTTTTTGTCTCTGATTTTGTTCCATTGTGTCTAACTTTTGAAGATTTTGTTCCATTCTGTCTAACTTTTGAAGCTTTTCCTGTCTTTGTCTCTGATTTTGTTCCATTGTGTCTAACTTTTGAAGCTTTTGTCCCATTTGTTGCATTAATTGTAATAACAATGCACTGGTGACTGAAACATGTTCCTTAGTGCTATTCGGCAATGCATTTGAACCGGCAACATTCGCAGTTTGAAAAGCAGAAAATGTGTCTTGACTTATTTGAGAAAACGGTGAGGTCGCAAAAACTGAATCTACAGTATTTGCAAGACTCTGTCCTGTCATTTCGGAATCCTGAGGCGAGCTGTTGCCGACCGATCGATCGATAATGCTTCCCTGTTCACTACTTGTTTCACTGTCTGCACCATTGTTTGCAGCCCACTCCATTTCCCTATGTACAATTACCAAATTACTACTTTGAACATTAGTTAATTCATTACTCGGTGGCGCTAACACACTGCTTTCGTCTTCACTCTCATTTCTCAGTTTACTTTGGAGCCTAGTATTACGTTTTTCACATGCCACTATTGTCACAATATTTCACACGATAACACAGAAAAGCACAATTTGAAGAGCAAAAATAAGAGTACACGTTAACGTAGCACTGAAAATAATATCTCGTTAATTGCAAGCGCAGCTGCGAAATACTTGCTGCAAATCTACACTCCTGGAAATTGAAATAAGAACACCGTGAATTCATTGTCCCAGGAAGGGGAAACTTTATTGACACATTTCTGGGGTCAGATACATCACATGATCACACTGACAGAACCACAGGCACATAGACACAGGCAACAGAGCATGCACAATGTCGGCACTAGTACAGTGTATATCCACCTTTCGCAGCAATGCAGGCTGCTATTCTCCCATGGAGACGATCGTAGAGATGCTGGATGTAGTCCTGTGGAACGGCTTGCCACGCCATTTGCACCTGGCGCCTCAGTTGGACCAGCGTTCGTGCTGGACGTGCAGACCGCGTGAGACGACGCTTCATCCAGTCCCAAACATGCTCAATGGGGGACAGATCCGGAGATCTTGCTGGCCAGGGTAGTTGACTTACACCTTCTAGAGCACGTTGGGTGGCACGGGATACATGCGGACGTGCATTGTCCTGTTGGAACAGCAAGTTCCCTTGCCGGTCTAGGAATGGTAGAACGATGGGTTCGATGACGGTTTGGATGTACCGTGCACTATTCAGTGTCCCCTCGACGATCACCAGAGGTGTACGGCCAGTGTAGGAGATGGCTCCCCACACCATGATGCCGGGTGTTGGCCCGGTGTGCCTGGGTCGTATGCAGTCCTGATTGTGGCGCTCACCTGCACGGCGCCAAACACATATACGACCATCATTGGCACCAAGGCAGAAGCGACTCTCATCGCTGAAGACGACACGACTCCATTCGTCCCTCCATTCACGCCTGTCGCGACACCACTGGAGGCGGGCTGCACGATGTTGGGGCGTGAGCGGAAGACGGCCTAACGGTGTGCGGGACCGTAGCCCAGCTTCATGGAGACGGTTGCGAATGGTCCTCGCCGATACCCCAGGAGCAACAGTGTCCCTAATTTGCTGGGAAGTGGCGGTGCGGTCCCCTAGGGCACTGCGTAGGATCCTACGGTCTTTGCGTGCATCTGTGAGTCGCTGCGGTCCGGTCCCAGGTCGACGGGCACGTGCACCTTCCGCCGACCACTGGCGACAACATTGATGTACAGTGGAGACCTCACGCCTCACGTGTTGAGCAATTCGGCGGTACGTCCACCCGGCCTCCCGCTTGCCCACTATACGCCCTCGCTCTAAGTCCGTCAACTGCACATACGGTTCACGTTCACGCTGTCGCTGCATGCTACCAGTGTTAAAGACTGCGATGGAGCTCCGTATGCCACGGCAAACTGGCTGACACTGACGGCGGCGGTGCACAAATGCTGCGCAGCTAGCGCCATTCGACGGCCAACACCGCGGTTCCTGGTGTGTCCGCTGTGCCGTGCGTGTGATCATTGCTTGTACAGCCCTCTCGCAGTGTCCTGGTCTGTCCGCTGTGCCGTGCGTGTGATCATTGCTTGTACAGCCCTCTCGCAGTGTCCGGAGCAAGTATGGTGGGTCTGACACACCGGTGTCAATGTGTTCTTCTTTCCATTTCCAGGAGTGTACATGCATGCCACAACTGTTTTACTGTACAACAATGAAAAACTACAACTACAAAGGAAATTCTCTCTATAATTACGCGCTAGCAATAAACAAAAGCTACACTAACTACACAAGCTACAAGAAAAAATCAGAAGATTCCAGTGAGGTATCCTCATCTAAGGGTCGACATATGGAACGTCCCCTTAGAAAAATTATATATGACTGTGCTTAAACTGACACATAGTATTTTTTTTAGCGCAACGCAATCTGACTTAAATCCCTACAAAAAAAATGGCCCTGACTAACATTAACCTATACGTTTCACAAATCGCTTACCTCACAAAAATCTTGGTTACTCGAACTATTGCAATAAAGCGAGCCAGCGAGCGCCACTACTGCCAGCTAAATAAAAGATTCAAACTACGGAAGGCACTGACTACTGATAGGGATAGTTAGCAAATGAAAGATTTTAATAGAGAACAAACAATGTATTTACCTTAATAGTCATAATATATATAGCAGTTCATGACATCCATTCTTTCAAATTTCAAAACTCCGCCAAATCTCTCCCCACATCCATCACTGCTGGCGGCTCACCTACTACTGCGCAACGGTACGCACTGTTAACAGCCAACAGCCCAACACTACAATGGCAGACAACAATGCAAACTAGCCGCAGACTGCACACAGCACAGCCAGTGAGTTTCATATAGAGCGCTACGTGGCGTTACCATCATAAAAACCTAAACAGCCTACTTACACAGACACTATACCACACAGTCAACATGAGGACCATGCGTTGCTCGAGAAACTTAAAAATGGTAGTCCATTTCATTCCAGACACGCATCAACAGCTCCCTGTTTATTGAAACGACAGCTTCAACAATTTGTTTCATCAGGTGTGGAAGAGTAGTTCCCATATATGCAACAAATACTCTGTCTTTAGGTATCCCCAGAGATAAAAAAATCGCAAGGTGTGAGGTCTGCTAACTTGGGAGACCAAAAGCAATGAACAAGATCTTCTGGTCTACCTTTCATAATCTGACGTTGTGGGACGATGTTATTAAGATAACGACGCACTTCAAGGAGAGAGGCGGGGCGCCGTTATGCATAGAAATGAAGTTGAGGAAACGAGTACCTTAACAGCATGTCTAGGTATGACATTCTTGTCACAGTTTCCTCAACAGAAAAGAAAGGTTTATAAACACTGTGAGCAGAAACGGCACAAAACACATCCTGTTTCGGTAAATCCTTTACATGTTAGATGACGACGTAAAGATTTTGTAACCACAAAATATTACATGATGGTGGGTTACTTGACCCGACAGACGAAACTTCGATTTGTCCGAAAGGATGAGTCGATCGGAAAAAAGTGTCCTCTGCCATATCTTAGAGGATAGAAATACAGAATTTGTACCTTTTGTTATAGTTGCCGGGACGCAGTTGCTGCAGTAACTGCAACATCTAAGGCTTCATATGCAGACGTCGTTTCAGAACACGCCACACCGTTGTTTGAGGGAGTTGAAGTTGCTGCCCTGCCAGTCTTGTAAATTCCGAGGGCTCCCTTCGAAAGTATCTTGAATACGCTCGACATTTTCAACAGGCGTGCGTGGGCGAACACCGCTCTTTGCTCTACACACGCAACCAACTTCTGTGAATTTTGTATGCGAGTCAGAAAGCTTCATGTGGAGAGGCAACTTCTTGTTAAATCGACTGCAATATGTGCGTTGCTCTGGAACAATGAACTGATTTCAAAAATGGTTCTAAAATGGCTCAAATGGCTCTCAGCACAATGCGACTTGACATCTGAGGTCATCAGTCCCATAAACTTAGCCCTACGTAAGCCTAACTAACCTGAGGATATCACACACATACATGCCCGAGGCAGGATTCGAAGCTGCGACCGTAGCAGCAGCACGGTTCTGGACTGAAGCACCACAACGGCCGGCGAACTCATTTCACGCAAATTCTAACACACAGAACGATTTCTCTTGTGATATGATCGCCATATTTCTATAAAAAAACAATATCGCAGTTGTGTCCAAACTATGAATCTTCCTCTTTCCAGTGACATACGTCTCTTTCCAGTGCAATACGTAATGTGTTTCTATCTTTTATAGTTTGTCTGTAATAAACAACTGAAATATGTTCGTTGCTTTTGAATCACCCGGTATATTATATATGTTATTTTTCTCACTTACATGTTTATTTTGTATGCAACTGAAGTGTGCTCCTCAGCTGTATCAGCGATCTCAGTCAGTGTTTCTTAGAGAGAGATCCTATTTACTAGAAAATATTAGGGCAGGATAGAATAGGTCTGCTTAGGGTTGGACTAAGTGGACAGATACTAGGGCCTTAATCGTTACGGTTTGAGAGGTATTGTAATGAATGTTTGTCACAGAGCATTTACGGGTTACGCAGAGTCCGCGAAGGATACGGTAGGCGATGTGCAGTGATCAGTTTCCGTCCAAAGCGCTGCGTGAGTTCATTCGTTTGTTTGGAAGGGGAGGTCGACAATGTTTGCCCCCTCTCGACCGGTCGGCGATGACCGAATCGAGTTGCACGGCCTGCAGTCTTTCTTAAACGGTTTTACAGAAACTATTCGGTAAAGAAATTCATTTTTGCGTTACTTATAGCTTCATATGTCAGGTTCATGATGTGTCCATAACTTAGTTGATGATCGCAGTAGCCCGCATCTCGTGGTCATGCGGTAGCGTTCTCGCTTCCCACGCCCGGGTTCCCGGGTTCGATTCCGGCGGGGTCAGGGTTTTTCTCTGCCTCGTGATGGCTGGGTGTTGTGTGATGTCCTTAGGTTAGTTAGGTTTAAGTAGTTCTAAGTTCTAGGGGACTGATGACCATAGATGTTAAGTCCCATAGTGCTCAGAGCCATTTGAACCATTTGATGATCACAGTTATTGTGATGTTTACATGGAAGTAAGACAATGAGCGAAATTCGAAAAAGTTCTCAATGAAAAATAGGGGTAACTATTATTTTGCGTTTGGTACATAGTACATAATATGTTGCTGCATATGAACTTTAGCTAACATATTGGATTTATCTTTACACTTGGATAGAGGTGTCTCCTTGTCACGAATCTAGAGAAAATTGATCCGATGAGGCACACTGATTTCCGACCGCGCTACGCCAGTGATAAAGCTGAGTGAATATCCACAACATTCCTGATATCTCATAAACGGTGTGGGATATCGAAATGAGACTTTGGCAGATTATGACACCCAAAGAGGAGAGTATTTTTCCTTATGGTTATTATGCAAAACTTCATTATCTGCCTTGTTATTCCACTAACTACAAACTTTTTTACTAAAAGAATGTAATTTTTAAGGGCCATCGATATCTGTTGTAACGAGAAATGCTATGTGTGGTGTCACCTCCAGACACCACACTTGCTAGATGGTAGCCTTTAAATCGGCCGCGGTCCGTTAGTATACGTCGGACCCGCGTGTCGCCACTATCAGTGATTGCAGACCGAGCGCCGCCACACGGCAGGTCTAGTCTAGAGACTCCCTAGCACTCGCACCAATTGTACAGCCGACTTTGCTACCGATGGTTCACTGCCTGCACCCGCTCTCATTTGGAGAGACGACAGTTTAGCATAGCCTTCAGCTACGTCATTTGCTACGACCTAGCAAGCCGCCATATTCAGTTACTATGTATCCTGAACAGATAATATTGTGAATCATGTACCGCCAAGAGCGACGTTTATCATTCATGGATTAAAGTTAAGTATCAAACTACTTATGTCCGCTTTCTGAATTCTAACTCCTTCTCATGTTCCAGACCTCACGTCAGTATAGTTCTTCCCTCCTCACGGCAGCCTGCGTGAGCTGAAACGAGTGCATTTCGGCCTCGTCTAGTAACACGGTATTGGCTCTTCTGCAAACAAAACACTATGAGCTTTGAGACAACGATAGTAAAGACATAACATTCCGTACCCCGCCTACAAGGCAGCGCGTGGATCTGCTCCTGAAATCTGACAAAGAGGCCGAATCAAAGGAAGCGAGTAGGATGGTTCAAATGGCTCTGAGCACTATGGGACTCAACTGCTGCAGTCATAAGTCCCCTAGAACTTAGAAGTACTTAAACCTAACTAACCTAAGGACATCACACACATCCATGCCCGAGGCAGGATTCGAACCTGAGACCGTAGCGGTCGTGCGGTTCCAGACTGTAGCGCCTTTATTCGCTCGGCCACTTCGGCCGGCCAAGCGAGTAGGAGCAGGTGTGGTAAAGCACGTCGGCGCTGCAAGTAAAGTAAAAGTGGTTTTACTACAGCATAAACATATGCAAACATATTACATAACTTTTGGTGATGAGCACATAGGTGTACAGCCAAAGTCCAGATAAGAAAGTCTCAATAGCAAGCTAAGCTAAAGCGTTGGTTCTCGACCGTCTGCTCTTGATGAACTGGGCGAAAGTGGAGCGGCGCACGTAGAGCTGCACAGCGTCTGCTAGAGGGCGCTGTGGGCGGCGGATATCTTCCGCTCTCGTAGTGCTAACCTACACTGTGGCATCGGACCTATCGATAGCACATTACACGTTTATTTTGTTCCAAAGATGTACTTATTCATAAGCTACTGACCTTAATTTTCCTCAGTTCCCCACTTAACAAACCATTGTTTCAGAATTCTCTCCCACTTGCGTCTGCACGACATGTTAGTGAGATCACACTGTATAAACTCCGCTGTGTTTTGGTAAAAAGAAGCTAATTTTAACATGACAGCATGAGATGTGTAAGTTTTACTCAAAATTTGGCACTCATGGCACTTCCCTGAAAGTGACAAATGGTTAACAAGCCAGGCAAAAATAAATCTTTGATTGCCAGTGGAATTGTTTTTGGGTACTAACCAAAGCAGACAGATCTTTTTGAATGGTCGCCATGCACTTGTGGGCCTGGAGGGTCTCCACTTAATATTTACAAATAATGTGAGTTAAGGCTTCAGTTTAGAACGGTACTTTCCTTCCGGCGCTCGGCATCTCCCCTCGAATGTCTGCCCAGAGCCCCCACCACTACCGCTCTCCCCACACTCTCCCCACACTCTCCCCACACTCTCCCTGCCGACTGGGCATCTACCGGTCACAGTATTCTGCACGGACTCCACAGTAAAGAACTTTCAGATACTAGAAGCTAGTTCACGAGATGACAGAAGGGGTTATATGTGTATTCACTATCAAGACACTGCACAAATCATTATGGAGCCCATAGCAGAGTGACAGTCTCTTCAACTTTTCATAAAATGGTCTTAACCGAACAGCAGTGGTAAAATGGACACTGTCATACAAACTCAGTTTCATTTGATGGCTAATCGGTCAGCCTAAAGCCGTTTACTGTGAACTAATATTCACACTCCGTGCCCCCAAATCATCAACAAACTACCTGTCTCTGCAACCGACCTCACTAACGCATGTGGTGGTACTCGACTCTGAGGCAAGCCGGTTCAGATCTGACTAATGGATGAAATTTTCACGTCTAGTATTTGGCCAGCAAGCAGAGGAGTTGTGGTAGGTTCCTGCTCACCAGTCTTTGTAGCAATTGCCTGGACCCAATTCCATATGTCTCTGCAATGTCTCTTGAAGTTAGTGCATGTGACACTGTTGATGGTGTTCCGTCAGTCACATGGGGATGTTAAGCTATGCACCTATTCGAGAGGCGTCGGCTCCGTGGCGCTATCAGATTTCACCCTCCTCCATCTCTCACCAACTTCATTATACTACACAAACATAACACTACATTTTACACAAATACATTACACTCACCTACACTCCAAATAAGCACACTCCAGAACTCTTTGACATCCGCAAGGATAGAGGCCAAAGTGGAAGGAGGAAGAACACCCTTTCCCACAGGCGGCTAAGCTCACCACGTGGTATAGCTCAGCCAACAATACCATACGACATTTCTATTTTTATCTGCCAATTTAATCTTCCTACTCTACTCTATTTTTGCTGTTTACTGTTCCTCCTGTTGTTGTAATTTAAACGGCCAGGGAATAATTATTAACTTACGAACAATGGAAGGAGGCTGTCAGCAAGTAAGAGGCAACTGTACAAAAGTTGGGTGATCAAGCAGTGTTTAAGCAGTGTGCTTAAAAATACTTGTTTCTGTATTTGTTTAGAGAACAAAATTGTTAAAGTGCCTTGTAGCGTTACACACAAAAAACTGATGCAAATTCTTCTGCAATAGTGAGAATGTGAAATCTCATATCATGGCGCAATGAATTAATGCATGAACATCACTTTTCATCTCACACTATCACTGGCAACCTAAGTCCTCAATTATTTGTAGTAGTAGTTGTTGTTGTTGTGGTCTTCAGTCCTGAGACTGGTTTGATACAGCTCTCCATGCTACTCTATCCTGTGCAAGGTTCTTCACCTCCCAGTACCCACTGCAACCTATACCGTCTGAATCTGCTTAGCGTATTCATGTCTTGGTCCCCCTCTACGATTTTTACCTTCCACGCTGCCCTCCAATACTAAATTGTCCCTCGGCTCTTATAAATGCCATCTGCTTTCTGTACAAATTGTAAATAGACTTTCGCTACCTTTATTTTACCCCTGCCACCTTCATAATTTGAAAGAGAGTATTCAAGTCAACATTTTCAAAAGCTTTCTCTAAGTCTACAAATGCTAGAAACGAATTTTTGCCTTTCCTTAATCTTTCTTCTAAGATAAGTCGTAGGGTCAGTATTTCCTCACGTGTTCCAACATTTCTACGGAATCCAAACTGATCTTCCCCGAGGTCGGCTTCTACCAGTTCTTCCATTCGTCTGTAAAGAATTCGCGTTAGTATTTTGCAGCTATGACTTATTAAACTGATAGTTCGGTAATTTTCACATCTGTCTACACCTGCTTTCTTTGGGATTGGAATTATTGAAGTCTGAGGGAATTTCGCCTGTCTCATACATCTTGCTCACCAGATGGTATTTATCAGGACTGGCTCTCCCAAGGCTGTCAGTAGTTGTAATGGAATGTTGTCTACTCCCGTGGCCTTGTTTCGACTTAGGTCTTTTAGTGCTCTGTCAAACTCTTCACAAAGTATCATATCTCCCGTTTCATCTTCATCTACATCCTCGTCCATTTCCATAATACGGTACTCAAGTACATCGCCCTTGTATAGACCTTCTATATACTCCTTCCACCTTTCTGCTTTCCCTTCTTTGCTTAGAACTGGGTTTTCATCTGAGTTCTTGATAGTCATGCAAATTGTTCTCTGTTCTCCAAAGGTCTCTTTAATTTTCCTGTAGGCAGTATCTATCTTACCCCTCGTGAGATAAGCCTCTACATCCTTACATTTGTCCTCTAGCCATCCCTTGTTAGCCATTTTGCACTTCCTGTCGATCCCATTTTTGAGACGCTTGTATTCATTTTTGCCTGCTCCACTTGCTGCAATTTTGTATTTTCTCCTTTCATCAATTAAATTCAGTATCTCTTCTGTTACCCAAGGATTTCTACTAGCCCTAGTCTTTTTACCTACTTGATCCTCTGCTGCCTTCACTACTTCATCCCTCAAAGCTACCCATTCTTCTTCTACTGTATTTCTTTCCCACATTCTTGTCAATTGATCCCTTATGTCCTACGTGAAACTCTGTACAACCTCTGGTTCTTTCAGTTTATCCAGGTCCCATCTCCTTAAATTCCCACCTTTTTGCAGTTTCTTTAGTTTTGATCTACAGTTCATAACCAATAGAGTGTGGTCAGAGTCCACATCTGCCCCTGAAAATATCTTCCAATTTAATATATGGTTCCTTAATCTCTGTCTTACCATTATATAATCTATCTGAAACCTTCTAGTATCTCTAGGGTTCTTCCATGTATACAACCTTCTTTCATGATTCTTGAACCAAGTGTTAGCTATGATTAAGTTATGCTCTGTGAAAAATTCTACCAGGTGGCTTCCTCTTTCATTTCTTAGCCTCGATCCATATTCACCTACTACGATTCCTTCTCTTCCTTTTCCTACTGTCGAATTCCAGTCACCTATGACTATTAAATTTTCGTCTCCCTTCACTACCTGAGTAATTTCTTTTATCTTATCATACATTTCATCAATTTCTTCATCATCTGCAGAGCTAGTTGGCATATAAACTTGTACTACTGTTGTAGTGGGCTTCGTGTCTATCTTGGCAACAATAATGCGTTCACTGTGCTGTTTGTAGTAGCTTACCTGCATTCCTATATTCCTATTCATTATTAAACCTACTCCTGCATTACCCCTATTTTATTTTGTATTTCTAACCGTGTATTGACCTGACCAGAAGTCTTGTTCCTCCTGCCACCGAACCTCACTAATTCCCACTATATCTAACTTTAACCTATCCATTTCCCTTCTTAAATTTTCTAACCTACCTGCCCGATTAAGGGATCTACATTCCACGCTCCGATCCGTAGAACGGCAGTTTTCTTTCTCCTGATAACGACGTCCTCCTGAGTAGTCCCTGCCCGGAGATCCAAATGGGGGACTATTTTACCTCCGGAATGTTTTATCCAAGAGGACGCCATCATCATTTAATCATACAGTAAAGCCGCATGCCCTCGGGAAAAATTACGGCTGTAGTTTCCCCTTGCTTGCAGCCGATCGCAGTACCGCAACTGCAAGGCCATTTTGGTTAGTGTTACAGGGCCAGATCAGTCAATCATCCAGACTGTTGCCCCTGCAACTACTGAAAAGGCTGCTGCCCCTCTTCAGGGACCACACGTTTGTCTGGTATCTCAACAGATACCCCTCCGTTGTGGTTGCACCTACGGTACGGCTACCTGTGTCGTTGAGGCACGCAAGCTTCCCCACCGACGGCAAGGTCCATGGTTCTGGGGGGGTGGTTATTTGTAGTATGTATTCCAATCTGTGCCTTCCCCTAACGGTTTTATCCCCTACAGCTATCTCTAGTACCATGGAAGTTAGCCCCTGATGCCCTACGATCCTGTCCCTTTCCTTGTCGGTGTTTTTCATACATTCCTTACCGATCCTGCAGAGAACCTCATCATTCTTTACCTTATCAGTCCACGTAATTTTGAACATGCTTCCGTTAACATCACATCTCAAATGCTTCTACTCCCTTCTGTTCCATGTTTTCCACTGTCTATGTCTCACTGCCATATACAATGCTGTGCTCCAAACTTACATTTTCAGAAATTTCTTTCTCTCCGTCCATCATGGATTACTTCACTACCCAAATAGCACAATACCTTAACTTCGCCTACTTCGTGATTCCCAAACCTGATGTTGAGTTTTTCGCTAATCTCATTTCTGCTACATCTCATTCCTTTATCCTTCCTACGATATACTCTCGGTCCCCATTATAAAACCAGCAGATTGTTCATTCTATTCAGCCAATCCTGTTATTCTTCTTCACTTTGACTGTCAATAGCAATATCATCAGCGAATCTTTTCGTTGATATCCTTTCACCCTGAATTTTAATCCCGCACTTGAATCTCTATTTTTTTATTGCCGGCATTGCATCATCGATGTATGGACATTCTCATCACAGGCGATCAAGTCGCCCAATGTGGCGTCGACTGAAATAAGACTTGCACTCGGCGGCCGAAATTCCCAGATGGTGCCTCCCGGCCAACAATGCCACACGCTCATTTCATTTTCATTGAACTGTAGAGGCGAGACTACATCACTGTCTTACACCCTTTTCAATCCCAGCACTTATTGTTAGTTCATGATCCGCCACACTTATTGTTCGCCCTTGGTTCTTGTACGCATTGTACCCGTCTTTCCCTGCAGCTTAGTCCTATTTTTATCAGCATTCCAAACATCTTTCACCATTTTATACTGTAGAACGCATTTTCCAGGTCGACAAATAATATGAACTTGTCTTGAGTTTCCTTCGGTCTTGCTTACATTATCAGCAGCAGCGTCAGAACTCCCTCTCTGGTGCCTTTACCTTTCCTAAAGCCAAACAGGTCGTCATCTAAGAGACCTTCAATTTTCATTTCCATTCTTCTTGATGCAACATCCACAACTGGTATCCTTTGTCAATGATAAAATCAGCTACAGTTGTAAAAATATTGATTTCTAAAAACGAAAACACTACGCGGTTTTAGGACATATGTCCAGTATTTAGGTGAATTTGCAATATTTAAAATGAATAACTATACCTATCAACATGGTTAAGATAATCATAGCTAAACATGAAAGAGGGCTGTCCTATTTGCGGTGACGATTTGCAGAAAGTCTTTGCCATAAATGTGAATGAAGTAGCGAATTTGGTAAATGTACTCAACCTCTGTACTATAGATATTATCATATTCCTTGTGGGACTGCGTTTGAGACCGGAGATGTTAGTCAGAGAGGTTAACTTTGCTTTGTCGGCGTAAGTCACTGAGTAGCAGCAGCATTGTACTAGATAGTCTGGCAATGTGCTTGGTTTAAAAAGGATAGAAGCCTGGCCTGTTGTGCGGCGGGGGGGGGGGGGGGGGGGGGGGGCGGGGGGCAGCATTATTTAAAAATTGGTTTCTGTATTAATATGTTTTGAGGGAATATATTGAGCAAATGATATGGAAGAATGACAAAAATCCACTCTTAAAACTGGTGACACGACGCACAAACACGGAAGACGGCGATGGCACAGGTGAACGATGGAGTGCGATGGTGAACACTGAACACTAAACACGACGGCACACACAAGACACTGATGGCGATAATCTCCGGCGCACGAAAGTCCGCGTAGCGTGTGCGAGTCTGGGGACCTACCAAGAGGGGAAGAGGGGCGGGGGGGGGGGAGAGGGGAGAACAAAGACGCCATTGGCTGAGGACATGGGAGGAGGAGTAGAGGGACAGGAAAGGGGAAGCCCGGGGGAGGAGTGGGGAGAAAGGGATGAGGGAGGGAGGATGCCCAAAGGAACAGAGACAGGAAGAAGGAAGGAGGATCAAAGTTGGTAGGAGGGGTATATGGAGGGAAGGAGGACATCATCAGGGAGGGGGAGCTGGCGGAAGCCACCTTGGGAGAGGGTAAGGAGGGTAGAGAGATAGAGACCGGGTGGGACGTGGGAATACAGGCGCGGCAGCGGGCGGGGGCGGGAGAGGATGGGCGAGACAAGCGGGTCAGGAGGATCGAGTTTGCGTGAGGTGTACTGGATCCGTAGCCTCTCAAGGAAAAGGAGGAGGTGGGGGAATGGAATGAGATCGTACAGGATCCGCGTGGGGGAGGGGAGACGGATGCGATAGGCGAGGCGGAGAGCATGGCATTCAAGGATTTGGAGGGATTTGTAAAAGGTAGCAGGGGCAGAGATCCAGGCCAGATGGACGTAACAAAGGATAGGGCGGATAAGGGATTTATAGGTGTGGAGTATGGTGGAGGGGTCTAGACCCCACGTACGACCGGAAAGGAGCTTGAGGAGATGGAGACGGGAGTGTGCCTTGGCTTGGATTGTCCAGAGATGTGGGGTCCAGGAGAATCGACAGTCGAGGGTGACGCCAAGGTACTTGAGGGTGGGGGTGAGGGCGATAGGATGGCCATAGACGGTGAGAGAGAAATCAAGGTGGCGGAAGGAAGGGGTGGTTTTGCCTACAATGATCGCCTGGGTTATGGAGGGATTGACCTTGAGCAACCACTGGTTGCACCAAGCGGTGAACCGGTCAAGATGGGATTGGAGAAGGTGTTGGGAGCGCTGCAGGGTGGGGGCAAGGGCAAGTAAGGCGGTGTCATCGGCAAACTGGAGAAGGTGGACGGAGCGTGACGGCGGCGGCATGTCCGCCGCATACTAAAGGTACAGAAGGGGGGAGAGGACGGAGCCTTGGGGCACACCGGCAGAGGGAAAAAAGGTGTAGGAATCCGTGTTATGGATGGTGACGTAGGAAGGACGGCGGGAGAGAAAGGAGCCGATCAGACAGACGTAATTAACGGGAAGGGCGAAGGTTTGGAGCTTGAAGAGGAGACCGGAATGCCATACGCGGTCATAAGCACGTTCGAGGTCCAGGGAGAGGAGGATTGCAGAGCGACGGGAATTAAGCTGTTCAGAAAGGAGATGAGTGAGGTGAAGGAGAAGGTCATTGGAAGAGAAGGATGGCCGAAAACCACACTGGGTGATTGGAAGGAGGTGGTGTTGGCGGAGATGCTGGTGGATGCGGTGGGTGAGGATAGATTCCAGGACTTTGCTGAAGACCGAGGTAAGGCTTATGGGACGGTAGGAGGAGATGGCGGATGGCGGTTTACCAGGTTTAAGGAACATCAGGATACGGGAGGTTTTCCACAGGTCGGGGTAGTAACCGGTGGACAAGACTACATTGTAGAGCCTGGCCAAGGTGGAGAGGAAAGAGACAGGAGCTTCACGAAGGTCACGGTAGGTGACACGATCGTGACCAGGAGCGGTGTTGCGTTTGGTGTGGAGTATAGCAATGAGATCCCGTGTAGTGATAGGGGCATTGAGTTCTGTTCTAAGGTACAGTGATTTTCAGAGTGCATTTGTGAAAGTAACAACATATCTCTTAATACGAGGAGAAGTTTCAGTAAAATGCTATCTTTTGAATTTTCAAGCAGTTTTACCAGAAAGTGAAATGCATTAACTATTAAGTTCATTTGCTGTGAAATTACAGTAACAGTTATGTTACAGTGATTCTTTGTAAGACTAAAGATGAATGTGAATCTGAATGCCGGTAAGGCGGACGTGTACCCATAATGTTAGTGAGTGGACTAATCACGCCATCTGGCGTCAACAACAGGTCTGACAAACTACAAATTACATTCGCTACAGTGAAGGCTAACTTCTCTCACGTATCAGCGAGAAACTAATTACAAACTACCGCCTCTGCATGTGAATACATTGCAAACCAACCAATAGAGGCAAATCAAAGTAAATTGACATATTTCGTGCAATATCAATCAAGAATTCATATACTACGCTTAGAGTGCATAGACTCGTGTTGTCACTAATTTGTACATGGACAAAGTTGTCGAACGACTAATACAAATGAAAGGAAAACTATAAGGCACATGTAACCTACCAGCAATATAGTTAGAGCACTATTGATCACATGAAGAATAGCCCTACAAAAAAAGCACAGTTAAAAGTTTTTAAGGGACGCTGCTCGTAGCAGTACTGATCATAAAACTAAAATCGAAAATAAAATCAAAATGATAAAACACTTAAAATCAAAGCCATAAAACACGAAGTAACCTCCAGTAAGAAAGAGTGTAAACGTGCTGAGGAGCAAAGACTGCACGCCCCATCCCCTCCCCTCCCTCCTCGTAAGAACTACTAATTCTATTTCAAAACTGTAGAACAAATGTAACCATAATGTTAACATTAGACAATGGCAAACCCTTGTGGCGCCACGTCGTCAGGAATCGTAACGTCATTTTCACGGGCACAGAAACTTGGCATAACCAAACCGAAAAACAATACAAGAAATGACTGTAAACAGAAGATATGAATACCCCGTATTCACGGTGATCAATTTTATCGGACTGTAATAGCATGATACATTGGATGTAATTTTTAAGTATGCCCCTATGCTTTAACTCTGTTCATTACATGGCGCGTGGGGTAGCCGCGCGGTTTCAGACGTCTTGTCACGGTCTGCGTGCCTCTCCCCGTCGGAGATTTGAGTCCTCCCTCGGCCGCGGGTGTGTCGTCCTTAGGGTGAACTAGTTTAAGTTAGATTAACTAGTGTGTAAGCTTTGGTACCGATGAACTCGCAAGTTTGGTCCCATAAGACCTTACGACAGATTTCCAGATTTTTTTTCTTCATTAAGTGCCTTCTCAGGTTAATTAATTTTATGTTTCATAACTCCAATCTCTTCTAAGATGGTAAGTGTAGGGCACTTAGGTTGAATATTTATATCTTCCCTAATGTCCCGTAGACTATAGTTGTTGAGCGCTATATGAAAGGGTGCAAAAAAGGGCAGCTCGTTTTGTATTATCACGTTATAGGGGAGAGAGTGTGGCAGATATGATACACGAGTTGGGATGGAAGTCATTACAGCATAGACGTTTATCGTCGCGGCGAGACCTTTTTACGAAATTTCAGTCACCAACTTTCTCTTCCGAATGCGGCAATATTTTGTTGAGCCCAACCTACATAGGTAGGAATGATCATCAAAATAAAATAAGAGAAATCAGAGCTCGAACAGAAAGGTTTAGGTGTTCGTTTTTTCCGCTCGCTGTTCGGGAGTGGAATAGTAGAGAGATAGTATGATTGTGGTTCGATGAACCCTCTGCCAAGCACTTAAATGTGAATTGCAGAGTAGTCATGTAGATGTAGATGTAGATGAAAAGACGGGGCTGACTTCGAATTTTTCACTGCTCCTTATGCCTCATGTTGAAACTTTTGTCCGTTGGCACACATGTTTGGCATCACTTTGTGGGCATTTAATCTCATATGCGCCTGAATTATCGTAGGATTTAATCTACCGTTCTTCATGGTGTATGAAACATTCTCCATTGTTTCTGGGAATGAGAAATTCAGTTGTGATACTTAAAGCTCTCAACCACCCGCCTACGTTATTGGAGATCTAACCGTAATAAGATATCGTACAAAATCTTCTCTTCTCGTCAGCCTCGTCTTGTTTCAGAAGACTGCTATCGTTTTTACCCTATTTTTAGTAATACCCCGTGTGAATCGTCTAAATATGTCGCTAACCATCTTAACCGGACAATCATTCACCTGGGCGAGATATCTGATCAAATCTAATTCTCTCAGTTCTGCTTACTTACCAAATGAAATAATATTCTAAAGCCAGCCATCATGTTTATGTGCCCTGGGATGTGCAGAAGCATTATGAATCGTCGTATCCGTTGTATCAGGTTTACGATAAATATCTAAAGCAACTTCCTTAAGAGAGAGGTTCAAATCGAGACAGGGTAGGGTAACTCCTCGAGCGAATTCATCTGTAAATTCAGGGTGAAAAGTGTTTAAACCGACCAACTCTGGGAGGTTGTAGGGGTCATCAAAACAAATATTTTTCCCTTATGTCATTTTTTCCTATGAGGATTATTTAAACCGGTGGAGGCCGTATTACGCTCTTCAGTTGTCAGAGGGCGTATTACACTCTTCAGTTCTAGGCAACTGCTGCCCACCTGTGTAGTAGTGCATTGTCTCTGTTTACTAATGGAGCGATACACCTTGAGTGAGTACAGTGATATGGTCGGTGCTTACCACTTAGCGCACCACAACGGACGAGCTGCACAGCGGGTTTATCATCAACAATATCCTAATCGCCGTATCCCGCATCATACGACCTTTGCTGCTGTGTACCAACGTCTGTGTGAGACCGGGTCATGAAGCAGATTACCTGCACAGCGACGCCGTTGTACAGTAAGAACGCTGCAATTTGAGGAACCTCTCTTGCAGCATGTGGAGCGGGATCCTTCAATGAACCCTCGTGCAATTGCACGTAACATGGGGACGAATCAGACGAATGTAATAACAGTCCTTCGAGAGCAATTGTAACGTCCATTTCACTTACAGCGTGTCCACAACCTGGAACCAGTTGATTATCCACCCAGAGCACAGTTTTAGCATTGGTACCTGGATCAGTGTGAAATGCACCCTACATTTCCATCCTCTGTGTTGTTTATTGATGAAGCAAAGTTCTGGCGTGATGAAGTCTTCAACATGCACAATTCGCATGTTTGGAGTGAGGATAACCCGCATGCTACCTAGGCCATTAAATGGCAGGCACTGGTACAGTTTTCTCGCCAGAGCATTGCCAGAATTGCTGGAAGACGTTCCGCTCCCATCACGACAACGCATGTGGTTCCAACATGACGGGGCGACGCTACATTTCAGTCGTCGTGTGCGTCGATTGCTGGACCGACGGTTTCCAGAAACGTGGATTGGCAGAGGTGTGCTGTACCATGGCCTGCTCGATCTCCATATGTCCGCTCTGACATTTTTGTGTGGGGAGAGATGCGCAAGCTTGTTTACGCAACACCTGTTGCATCAGAAGATGATCTGGTTGCCCGGACAGTAGCCATAGAGTAAATATCTCTGGGGTGAGCATTGCGTTCTGCGCACGTTGTCAACATTAAACCAGGATCGTCACGTGTTTTCGGGACTTCGCTGTGCGTATGTGCTTTCCGCAGAGTTTAATGTTTATAATATCAAGAGTTTTTATTGTGTTTTCATCGTTTGTTGATAGTGTAATAGCTATGGTGAATTACTGTTGTTTCTACGGATGCAAAGAAAAATATGTGAAAGGAGGGATAGTAACTTTTCATGGGAACTATGATTCAAAATTTCGAGACACATTATAATTAAGGCTTGATTCTGTTCACCTATTTTTCTACGATTTTATGACTATATATAGACATTACGGCTCGTACAAAACCTTACAAACAGTCGCTTCCTCTCGTAAATTTTCTAGTGGAACAGCAAAGGGAATGGTTATTGTTTCAGCAAATACTATCCTCCATGCATTGATCAGTGACTTGATTACATTCTGAAGTTTGTTCAAAACACTTTGAAGAGGAATGTTTAGACAGAGAAAAATTTGGACATGTGTGGCTGAAGGTAGATGCTATACCAACTATTTTTAATTTTCCACAGCACCTACTACCAATTTCTGAATTCAGCTTAAATACATCTTCTGCACAAATCAAATAAAAAACACAATACTGTAGCTAATCAAAGTACGCATTCATCTTATTTGGTGTATTTTACCTTCAATTTATTTTCTCCACCATTGGATTAAGAAGCGTAAAATATTAGTAAACATATCCCCAAACACTTTCATATGTGTCACTTTCCACTTCCCTTAATGGTTTTATATGGGTTAACTGTCACATGACCAACTGTATTTGCTTTACAGTACATTTATCCTCCAATCGCCCTTTTCCCCCTTCTTAATCAGTCTACTATTTATTTAATAAACTGGGAGCAAGTACGCAAAATGCATTAAATAAACACTTCAAAGTGTCACCAGTAAGAAAAATTGTGCTTTAGGTCGCAAAAACGAAGAAATAAATACGCAGAAATAGCAGAAAAACGAACGAATTAGCAGGGATATAATCGCTAATTTGTGGCAAATTCGGTGTTTTTCGGACACTTGCAAAAGTACTACCTTACTGTCAAGTCTTTTTGCAAGACTATCATTGCAAAAATGTACGTCAGGCTCTGTAATGCTGCAAAGTGCCGTATCATACTGAAAACTACCAAAAATCGAGTGCATCTGAACTGTGATACCTATCGCAAAGAAACAGAATGCAATATCACTTGCCCTTAAAAGTTAAATAGCTGGTTTATTCCCGGTGTCAAAAAATACTGTTAAAATATCTGCGCAACATATATATAAATAATGCACGACACGTACGAAAAGAATCCGTCTGTACTAGGGATGTGGTGACATTCGAAATACACAGGGCGCTATACGGACAAACACACGACGTACCGAGAACACGTAAGCAGGCCAGCAATGTATGTTGACAACACAAAATCAATTCCGCGCATGTGAATGCTCACTCCAGAGATATTTACTCTATAACAGTAGCAGCAGCAGGAACAATTCAGGATACTCTGGGGTTGTTGCCTGTTTCACACAGAACATGATCCGACGGTGTAACCTTCGTTTACGTGTCAATTGAGTCATTTTTGAAAATCTACTGTAATTGAAATTGGGTTGTGTAATGTGTTGTCTCTTGGTCATAAAAAATGGGAAAGTGTTTGTTGGTTTAATTAATTTTTCGCCAGAGAAATCTTCCTCTAGCGGTTTAAATACTCCTCATAGGAAAACAGACATTAAGGAAAAATATTCGTTTTGATGTCCCCTATAACCTCCCAGAGGTTGTCGGTTTAAATACTTTTCACTCTGTATAATATTAGAATGCCTACTCTTGAACGCCTTAAGCAATTCATCTACCTAATCTTTATTTCCATCAAAAATTACAATGACATCGTCGATAGACCAATCCTGTCTGTAAACTGCGGGTGTTCACTGAAGAATGTTTCTTCGAAATGTGCCACATTACTGTTGGATAAAACCGTGGGAGTAAGAGGGCCCCTGAAAAGACCAGTATTTTGCGTGCACACATGTCCCTCAAATTTTGTAACAATTGTACTTTAGGATCACCAATACAAGTTTCATGAACTCAGTAATGCAGATAGACTCAAGATTACTGAATATCCGAAGGTTTTTCTCTATAATGCCTAGAACTTTACGAATTTGGGATGTTGGAATACTTACTTTCCACATTAACGGAAGTAAATTTCGCTCCCTTGTGGTACATTCAGTGTCTGAAAGTACCCAATAACTTGTTTCCGATTTTTAACCATGTGTGGTGAGCAAGGACCATGTTAAGATACCTAGCCAGCGGACGACATGGGCTACCAATGGCGTTAATAATTGGCCTTAAAAGAGCAAACTGTTAATGCATCGTAAGGATGCTGCTTACGGTGTGGGTTTTTGAGTTCATACGAAAGAGACTCTTCTTCTGAGACTGGTTTAATACCAGTGTGGTATCTTTAAATATTTTCTTAATTTTTGCCACATACTCTATAGATCAAATTTAGCCCGTTCTGCTTCATTACGTGAAATAAACTGCTCTACTTCCTGTTTATACCCAGCCAGAGACAAAATTACCGTAGTTGTACACTCATCTGCACGAATAGTAGATGGGACATGTGTCTTGAAACCAGGTAGTGCTTTTCTTTTTAGAAATAATTTTTTACAACTGCAGTCGATTATATTATTGCATTATGTATATAATTCTTGTCTGCAACTTGGATGAATCAAATGCAGACAGGGTAGGGTAATTACCCAAGCGAATCCAACTGTAAATAAATTAGAAAATTTACTGTTGAGCGCCTTAAATAATTCTGCTAGCTATTCCTTATTTCCATCGTCGATAGACCAATCCTGTCCATAAAATGTGGGTGTGTTCATTACGCTAAATGCGCGATAATTCTCGCTGTCATCGGCTTTTGCCATCTTCGGAATGGTGTGGATGGTGCTTTTCGGAAAGCCTGATGGTATACCATCAGTCTCGTACATTCTACACACCAACGTGAATAGTCGTTTTGTTGCCATGTCCCCCAATGATTTTAACAGTCTGATGGAATGTTATCCAGCCCTTCTGCCTTATTTGATCTTAAGTCTTCCAAAGATCTTCTGAACTCTGGCTCTAATACTGAATCCCCTGTCTCTTCTGTAACGCCTCCTGTTTCTACTTCTACCAAATCATACAAATCTTCCCTCTCATCATAGAGGCCTTCATTGTAATATTTCTACCTATCCTCTTTCTCCTCTGCATTTGACAGGGGAACTGCCACGCGGGGTAGCCACGCGGTCTCGAGCGCCTTGCCGCGGTTCGCTCGGCTCTCCCCGTCGGAGGTTCGAATCCTCCCTCGGGAATGGGTGTGTGTGTGTTGTTCTTAGCGTAAGTTAGGTTAAGTTAAATTAAGTAGTGTGTAAGTCTAGGGACCGATGACCTCAGCAGTTTGGTCCCATAGTAACTTAGCACAAATTTCCAAAACAGTGCATCTCCCATTGCACTCTTAATGTTACCGCCCTTGCTTTTAATTTTATCAGAGATTGTTTTGACTTTTCTGTTTGCTGAATCAGATCTTCCGACAATCGTTTGTTTTTCGACTTCTCCTCATTTTTCATGCAGCCGTTTCGCCCTAGCTTTCCTGCTCTTCTTCTTTATTTCATTCCTACGTAACTGGCCTCTCTGTACCTGTATTTCTGAGTTTTCCTGAACAATCTTGTACTTCCTTCTTTCATCCATGAGCTGAAGCACTTCATTTACCGCCCTTGGTTTCCTCGCCCGTAACTTCTTGTACCTATCTTTTTCTTCCCAACTTCTGTAACTGCCCTTTTTAGATATCTACATTTATACTCCGCAAGCCACTCAACGGTGTGTGGCGGAGGGCACTTTACGTGCCTCTGTCATTACATCCCTTTCCTGTTCCAGTCGCGTATGGTTCGCGGGAAGAACGACTGTCTGATAGCCTCCGTGCGCGCTCTAATCTCTTTAATTTTACATTCGTGAGCTCCTCGGGAGGTATAAGTAGGGGGAGCAATATATTCGATACCTCATCCAGAAACGCACCCTCTCGAAACCTGGCGAGCAAGCTACACCGCGATGCAGAGCGCCTCTCTTGCAGAGTCTGCCACTTGAGTTTGCTAAACATCTCCGTAACGCTATCACGCTTACCAAATAACCCTGTAAGGAAACGCGCCTCTCTTCTTTGGATCTTCTCTATGTCCTCCGTCGACCCGATCTGGTACGGATCCCACACTGATGAGCAATACTCAAGTATAGCCACCTCCTTTGTTGATGGACTACATTTTCTAAGGACTCTCCCAATGAATCTCGACCTGGTATCCCCCTTACAACAATTAATTTTATATGATCATTCCACTTCAAATCGTTCCGCACGCATACTCCCAGATATTTTACAGAAGTAACTGCTACCAGTGTTTGTTACGCATACAATAAAGGATCCTTCTTTCTATGTATTCGCAATACATTACATTTTTCTATGTTAAGGGTCAGTTTCCACTCCCTGCACCAAGTGCCTATCCGCTGCAGATCTTCCTGCATTTCGCTACAATTTCTAATGATGAACTTCTCTGTATACTACAGCATCTTTCGCGAAAAGCCCCATGGAACTTCCGACACTAACTACTAGGTCATTTATATATATTGTGAAAAGCAATGGTCCCATAACACTCCCCTGTGGCACGCCAGAGGTTACTTTAACGTCTGTAGACGTCTCTCCATTGATAACAACATGCTGTGTTCTGTTTGCTAGAAACTCTTCAATCCAGCCACACAGCTGGTCTGATATTCCGTAGGCTCTTACTTTGTTCATCAGGTGACAGTGTGGAACTGTATCGAACGCCTTCCTGAAGTCAAGAAAAACAGCATCTACCTGGGAGTCTGTATCTAATATTTTCTGGGTCTCATGAACAAATAAACCGAGTTGGGTCTCACACGATCGCTGTTTCCGGAATCCATGTTGATTCCTACAGATTAGATTCTGGGTGTCCAAAAACGACCTGATACTCGAGCAAAAAACATGTTCTAAAATTCTACAACAGATCGACGTCAGAGATATAGGTATATAGTTTTGCGCATCTGCTCGACGACCCTTCTTGAAGACTGGGACTACCTGTGCTCTTTTCCTTTTGAAACCTTCCGTTCCTCTAGAGACTTGCGGTACACGGCTGTTAGAAGGGGGGCAAGTTCTTTCGCGTACTCTGTGTAGAATAGAATTGGTATCCCGTCAGGTCCAGTGGACTTTCCTCTATTGAGTGATTTCAGTTGCTTTACTATTCCTTGGACACTTATTTCGATGTCAGCCATTTTTTCATTTGTGCGAGGATTTAGAGAAGGAACTGCAGTGCGGTCTTCCTCTGTGAAACAGCTTTGGAAAAAGGTGTTTAGTATTTCAGCTTTACGCGTGTCATCCTCTGTTTCAATGCCATCATCATCCCGGAGTGTCTAGATATGCTGTTTCGAGCCATTTACTGATTTAACGTAAGACCAGAACTTCCTAGGATTTTCTGTCATGTCGGTCCATAGAATTGTACTTTCGAATTCACTGAACGCTTCACGCATAGCCCTCCTTACGCTAACTTTGACATCCTTTAGCTTCTGTTTGTCTGAGAGGTTTTGGCTGCGTTTAAACTAGGAGTGAAGCTCTCTTTGCTTTCGCAGTAGTTTCCTAACTTTGTTGTACCACGGTGGGTTTTTCCCGTCACAGTTTCACTCGACATGTAAGTGTCTAAAACGCATTTTACGATTGCCTTGAACTTTTTCCATAAACGGTCAACATTGTCAGTGTCGGAACAGAAATTTTCGTTTTGATCTGTTAGGGAGTCTGAAATCTGCCTTCTATTACTCTTGCTAAACAGATAAACCTTCCTCCCTTTTTTTATATTCCTATTAACTTCCATATTCAGAGATGCTGCAACGGCCTTATGATCACTGATTCCCTGTTCTGCACATACAGAGTCGAAAAGTTCGGGTCTGTTTGTTATCAGTAGGTCCAAGATGTTATCTCCACGAGTCGGTTCTCTGTTTAATTGCTCGAGGTAATTTTCGGATTGTGCACTCAGTATGATGTCATTCGATGCTCTGTCCCTACCACCCGTCCTAAACATCTGAGTGTTCCAGTCTATATCTGGTAAATTGAAATCTCCACCTAAGACTGTAACATGCTGAGAAAATTTATGTGAAATGCATTCCAAATTTTCTGTCAGCTGTTCTGCCACTAATGCTGCTGAGTCGGGAGGTCGGTAAAAGGAGCCAATTATTAACCTAGCTCAGTTGTTGAGTGTAACCTCCACCAATAATAATTCACAAGAACTATCCACTTCTACTTCACTACAGGATAAACTACTTCTGACAGCGACGAACACTCCACCACCGGTTGCATGCAATCTTTCCTTTCTAAACACCGTCTGTACCTTTGTAAAAATTTCGGCAGAATTTATCTCTGGCTTGAGCCAGCTTTCTGTACCTTCGGTGCTTTCTATCAGCGCTTGAAGTTCCGGTACTTTACCAACGCAGCTTCGACAGTTTACAATTACAATACCGATTGCTGCTTGGTCCCCGCATGTCCTGACTTTGCCCCGCACCCGTTGAGGCTGTTGCACTTTCTGTGCTTGCCCAAGGCCATCTAACCTCAAAAACCGCCCAGCCCACGCCACACAACCCCTGCTACCCGCGTAGCCGCTTGTTGAATGTAGTGGACTCCTGACCTATCCAGCGGAATGTCCATTCTTCTTCAACGACAGCCTACTGGGCTATTGCTTATCGTAGTATCTATAGCCCAATGAAACTTCAAGTTTATCTCTCCATTCCTAAATATTTCCGCACCCCACTTCTCTGTACATTATTTCTTCCTTACTAGTCTCTTAAACTTCACCCTTGTCTGCATCATTACTAAATTGTTTTCTGAGTCTATATATGCTTCTGGGTACGCCCTACAATACAGTACCTGATTTCGGATTCTCTGCCTGACCATGATGTAATCTAATTGAAATTTTCCTGTACCTCCATCCCTTTTCCCAGTATTCCTCCTCCTCTTGTGATTCTTGAACAGAGCATTCGCTATTACTAGATGAAGTTTAGTGCAGAACTCAATTAGTCTTCCTCCTCTCTCATTCCCTGTATCAAGTCCATACCCTTTCTTCTACACCTCCCCTACAAACTCATTCCAACCCGCACTTAACTAGTGGAGAGACCATCATGTCACTTTTTCATTTACAAACCACATGTCCTGTGGATACACATTACGTGTCTTTAATGCAGCGGTTTTCGTTGTCTTCTGCAGTCTCATGTGTGGTGTCACCGCCAGACACCACACTTGCTAGATGGTAGCCTTTAAATCGGCCGCGGTCCGGTAGTATACGTCGGACCCGCGTGTCGCCACTACCAGTTATTGCAGACCGAGCGCCGCCACACGGCAGGTCTGGTCTACAGAGACTCCCTAGCACTCGCCCAGTTGTACAGCCGACTTTGCTAGCGATGGTTCACTGACTACAGACGCTCTCATTTGCAGAGACGACAGTTTAGCACAGCCTTCAGCTACGTTATTTGCTACGACCTAGCAAGGCGCCACATTCAGTTACTATTGATATTGATATTGGGAAACATGTACCATCAAGAGCAACGTTTATCATTAATGGATTGAAGTTTAGTATCAAACTAAGTACGTCCGCTTTCTGAATTCTAATTCCTTGTCATGTTCCAAACCTCACGTCAGTATAGTTCTTCCCCCCTCACGCCAGCCTGCGTGAGCTAAAACGTGTGCATTTCGGCCTCCTCTAGTAACACGGTGTTGGCTCTTCTGTCAACACAACATCATGTCGTTGATCATTGCTGTTTCTACCGCTTTTTGTCCACCCCCGGTAGCTGAGTGGTCAACGCGACAGAACGTCAATCCTAAGGGTCCGGGTTCGATTCCCGGCTGCGTCGGAGATTATTTCCGCTCAGGGACAGGGTGTTGTGTTGTTCTCATCATCATCATTTCATCCCCATCAACACGCAAATCGCCGCAGTGGCGTCAAATCGAAAGACTTGCATCCGGTGAACGGTCTACCTGACGGCAGGTCCTAGTCACCCGAAATTATTTAGCGCCCTTTACTGGCAGTTTCCCCTGAGGCATCTTGTCACGGTCCACGCGGTCCCCCCTTCCCCCCCCCTCCCCCCCCCCCCCCCCTCAGCCATCCGCCGTCGGAGGTTCGAGAGTTCTCCCTCAGGAATGGGTGTGTGTGTGTGTGTGTGTGTGTCGTGTGTCCTCGTCCTTAGCATAAGTTAGTTAAAGTAGTGTGTAAGCTTAGGGACCATTGACATCAGCAGTGTGGTCCCATAAGACCTTACCACAAATTTCCAAAATTACGTGAACTTGTGTCCTCTCCTCCTCCGACCGAGCGAGGTGGCGCAGTCGTTAGACGCTGGACTCGCATTCGGGAGGACGACGGTTCAATCCCGCGTCCGGCCATCCTGATTTAGGTTTTCCGTGATTTCCCTTAATCGCTCCAGGCAAAGGCCGAGATGGTTCCTTTCAAAGAGCACGGCCGACTTCCTTCCCCGTCCTTCCCTAATCCGATGAGGCCGATGACCTCGCTGTCTGGTCTCCTTCCCCAAACCAACCAACCAACCAACCTCTTCTCCTCCCTCTTTGACAAGGATTTGGCAGAATGAGGGTGACTTCATATGGCGGAAGTCTTCGTCTTCCATTGCTGCTTATCTCGATTCAAAGTTTAAGCAGTGGCGGGTTTCAAACCCAGGACCAAGCAAGGGTGTCTTGGTTACTACTACTCAAAGACGCAACCCCCCTCCCCTCCTGTTTTTAGCGGCGGGAGAGAACAGTCCCAGTTTCAGGCTGGGTGGAGACGTGGTGGGCATTGATTGAATCCCGAGGCCTGGCGATCATACCTACCCCCCCCCCCTCCCTTCCCTCTGTCAACGTGCAGGTCCCACAAATGGTACTGGCAACCTCCCTTTTTTAGTTTTTTATCTTTATTTATTTATTTTTCGTTAAAACCGTACAACATACTACTCAAAAAGAAGGAAACAAAATCGGACTAAATCCTACGTGGTTTCTGCCATCTAAAAAGAAAAAAAAATCATATCTAGTGGTCGTACTCAACAATTTTTATTTTTTATTAATTAAACAAAAAAGACAAAGAGGGCCACAAAAATGAAATAAACTGTCTAACAATATCTTATGAAGTACCGAGGGAAGTGACACTTGTGTTCAAGGATAACTCCTTGACTCATGACGGTGACGGACTTCCAGTTTAACGAAGCTATCTTCATCGGACAACGATCAATAACAACACCCAGTAATCGATGTCGGGCGACCGCCACAGCCCATTGAATCCAAGCCGTGCTAAATTCAAGCAAACTGAGTAACCGACAATTTTCGTCGTTAATCTGTGCCCCCATAAGACGTCAAAATACATCCAAAAAGTCCTTGAGCACCGGTCATGAGTACTAAGAAATACCATAACGTCATCGACATAAGCGTGAACGATGAACCTTTTTCCCAATAACGACCAGCCACTCCATCGAGCAGCTATGGACTGTAATAATGTTTCCAGAAACAGCATGAAAGCTGACATAGATAGGGGACTCCACTCCAGGGCACCTGAACAGACTTCTATTCACGTCAGTAAGCCTGAACACTAGTAATTAGGGAGATGAATACATGTCGTGCAGCAAAACTAAAACAAACAGCCGTCAACACTAGCAATAGAAAATTATGTCTAACTCGGTCAAACGCAAGAGTAAAATCAATAAAAATAAAGCTTCCAACACATGAACACTGGAAGCAATACAGATGAGATAACGACATTCAGCAATTTGAGTCAGGAGGGTACTACCCGGGAGAAAAATTTGATAACATGCAGCAATGTCAGCAAGCAAAACTGACAAACCCCTATTTACCGCCAGAGCTACGATATTATAATCAAAATTGATCGGGCTTGATCCAGGGACAAACGCTCCGCCTTTCCGGGATTAAAATAATTTTTTTCCGTCTTTAAAGGAGTGCGGAATATGTACCCCTTGGCCACTCCATTCACAGTAGATCTTATAGTATCTCGTATCAGGGGCCAAACCCGAACGTAAAATCTTGGAAGGCAATCCAAAACCGGCGATTTGTGCAAAGGAGAATGAACTACAATGTCAGATATCTCATCACTACCAAAAGTTACCAAAAGGTCCTCATGGAGAGCTGCTGTAACAACACTATCAAGGAGGGAAGTAAAATCAGCACTCCAGTGTAAAGATCAGAAAAATACCGGGAACGTTCTCGCATTATACCAGGTTGGGATGACCACTCACGTCCATCTATGGTATTGAAACATGTCCTTTGAGATCGCGTTCGAATCCGAATTAGATGATACAGAGACACCCGCTCATGGTGTAGAATCGAACATCGCTGGGAACGCAAACTAAATCTAATTGTCGTCTTTTGATTTGCAGAAGTGTCGGCTTCACGCGGTGAACTTCCATAATTCTTGAAAGGGTCGATGGAGCATTAAAATAAAATTTTCGAAGGACAGCATGATAAAATTCCCAAGTCCTCGTCATTTCAGCTTCTTTGCCATCCCGAATACGCATGAGTGCACTGTGAAGCTGAGAGCGATAACGCACTTGGGAAAGGCTTGCTCGCCCACACACGGCAGCGATGATATCATCCATAGATAGGTCCGCTTCCAAATAGGACGGTCAGGATATCCTTGCAATGGGACATGGTTCAGATTCATTGAAACAGCACAGTTGTCCGTGAATCTAGCAGGAAGCAGACAAATAAAAACGGCCCAGTCATCTACTAGAAGTAGCTGTAAAATACGTAAAACGCACTAGTGTGGGGTATCTGCAGAGCTAAGAATTCAGTAGACTCAAAGACGACACCATATCATCAAATCCACTACAATAGTTGTAACCGTGATCTGATCCAGCGGAGGAAAGACTCAGTTGAAATCTGTCCCCAGCAAAATTTTTCTCAGATTTTGGCGAAGTAAATAAATGGCATTATCCTTAAAAAGCGTGAGCGGTAATAAACTGAAGAGCCAAACAAACTGGTACACCTGCTTAATATTGTGTAAGGATCCCGCGAGCAAGCAGAAGTGCCGCAACACTATTTAACATGGACTAAACTAATGTCTAAAGTAGTGCTGGAGGGAACTGACACCATGAATCCTGCAGGGCTGTACATAAATCCGTAAGAGTACTAGGGGATGGAAATCTCTCCTGAATAACAAGGCATTTCAGATATGCTCAACAATGTTCATGTCTGGGGAGTTTGGTGGACAGCGGAAGTGTTTAAACTCAGGAGAGAGTTCCTGGAGCCTCTCTGTAGCAATTCTGGACATGTGAGGGTGTTGCACTGTCGTGCTTTTAATTGTCCAGCTCCGTCAGAATGCGCATTGAACATGAATGGATGTAGATGATCAGATTAGATGCTTACGTGCGTGTCACCTGTCAGGCTCGTATCTAGACATATCATGGGTCCCATATCACTCAAACTGCACACACCCCATATCATTACAGAGCCTCCACCAGCTTCAACAGTCCCCTGATAACATGTAGGGTCCATGGATTCATGACGCTGTCTCCATACCCATACACATCTATCCTCTCGACAATTTGAAAGGAGATTCATTCGACCAAACCACATGTTTCCAGTCAACAGTCCATTGTAGGTGTTAACGGGTCCAGGCGAGCTTTAAAGCTTTGTGTCGCCCAGTTATCAAGGGTACATGAGTGGGCCTTCTGCTCCGAAAGCCCATATCGATGATGGTTCGTTGAATGGCTAGCACGCTGATACTTGTTGATGGCCCAGCACTGAAATCTGCAGCAACTGCAGAAGGGTTGCACTTCCGTCACGTTGAACGATTCTCTTCAGTCGTCGTTGGTCCAGTTCTTTGAGGATCTTTTTCCGGCCGCAATGATGTCGGAGATTTGATGTTTTGCCGGATTCCTGACATTCACGGTACACTCGTGAAATGGACGTACGGTAAAATCCCCACTTCATCGCTGCCTCGGACTTGCTGTGTTCCGCCGCTATTGCATCGACTATAACACCACGTTCAGCCTCACTTAAATCATAACAATCTGCCATTGTAGAAGCAGTAACCGCTCTAACAACTGCGTCAGACACTTGTCTTATATAGGCGTTGCCGACCGCAGCGCCGCATTCTGTCTGTTTACATATCTCTGTATTTGAATATTCATGCCTATACCTGTTTCTTTGGCGCTTCAGTGTATATCCAGCGAGATCCAGATGGAGCCTAAAGAAAAAATAAGGTAAGATCAGAAAAACGACACCTTATTGCCCTACCGGCGTCCAGGGTTTCAAGGTTCTTCAATGGATGTCCCTATGAAGTACGGTGCGACATAAAAGAATATAAATAAAATACCCAGGGAGACAAAACACGTCAAATAACGCTTCTTGCAAGCACACAACATGCAGCTTGGGAATCACACATAAACTTTAGGAACGCAGCAGTCCGTAATGAAAAGTTTATCTTATTATCAATTAGGGTAAGGAACGCCGGCTGCTATCAGAAAAGAATTTACGGATCACGTCCGGCTCTTAGCAGCACTGGGAGACGGTAGAGATGAAGGTACAGGATTTGAATCCACTTTACCGGAAGGTGCAGATGCGACGCTGCACGTTCAAGTTGAAAACGTTGTTTCACACCACTCCGTGACAATGTAAGGTCGAGACGCAGAAAGTAGGGGGCTCATCAAGGCCCGCTGTGGGGAGGGAGGCCTCGCCACTTCACTCAACGGAATGTGAGAAACACAACCCCGAGCGATGAATATTATCGTCAAATAAAAAAGAGACAGACAATGCAGCGTCTAAGGCTGTCTGCGTCATCTGACTGTGGAACGGATGACATTGCAAACATTGTAATGGCGATACAGTAGACGATGTTTCCGTTGATTCATCGGAAACCAACGGAACAGACCTTCTTTCGGGTGGAGGAGAGGACGCAGATGCAACATTCATTTCAGCATCAACTGAACCAGCCTCTTCATCCCTGGCGAAACAAGATATCTACATCTATATGGTTACTCTGCAATTCTCACTTAAGTGCCTGGCACAGAGTTCATCGAACCATTTTCATACTACTTCTCTGCCATTCCACACTCGATTGGCGCCTGGGAAAAAGGAACACCAAAATCTTACCGTTCGATCTCTTATTTCCCTTATTTTATTATGATGATCATTTCTCCCTACGTAGGTGGTTGTCAACAAAATATTTTCGCCTTCGGAAGATTGGGGATTGAAATTTCGTAAATAGATCTCGCCGCAAAGAAAACTTTGTTTCAGTGACTGCCACCCCAGCTCGAGTACCATATCACTGACACTCTCACCACTATTGCGCGATAACACGAAACGGGCTGCCCTTCTTTGCACTTTTTCGATGTCCTCCGTCAATCCTATCTGGTAAGGATCCCACACCGCGCAGCAATATTCCAGCAGAGGACGGACAACTGTAATGTAGGCTGTCTCTTTAGTGGGTATCGATATTTCTTGAATATTGGTGTAACCTGTGCCACTTTCCAGTCTTTAGGAACAGACCTTTCATCAGTGAACGGCTGTATATGATTGCTAAGAAAGGCGCTATTGTGTTTGCATACTCTGAAAGGAACCTGATTGGTACAGCATCTGGACCGGAAGACTTGGCTTTCTTAAGTGATCTGAGCTGTTTCGCAACACCTAAGATAACTACTTTTATGTCACTCATGCTAACAGCTATTCTGGTTTCGAATTGTGGAATATTTGCATCTTCTAAGTGTTCTGCCATCAAGGCGCAGTCTTTGTTTCGTCTTCCCCACAGTATTTTCTATGTGGTCTTTCCAATTTAAGTTGTTCGTAATTGTAATTCCTAGGTATTTAGTCGAATTGGCAGCCCCTAGATTTGTGCGATTTATCGTATACCCAAAATTTATCGGATTTCTTTTAGTACCCATGTGGATGACCTCGCACTTATTTGTTTTGTGCCAATTGCCACTTTTAGCAGCATACAGAAATTCTCTCTAGATCATTTTGTAATTGGAATTGATCGTCTGATATTTTTAGTAGACGATAAGTTACAGCGCCATCTGCAAAGAATCTAAAGGTGCTGCTCAGATTATCACCTAGACCATTTATGTAAATCAGGAACATCAAATGGCCTATGACACTACCTTGCGGAACGCCAGATACCACTTCTATTCGATGATTTACTGTCTATCACTACGAACTGTGACCTCTCTGACAGGAAATCACGAATCCAGTCACACAACTGAGACGATACTCCATATGCACGCAATTTGATTAATAGTCGCTTGTGAGGAACTGTATCAAAAGCCTTCTGGGAATCTAGGAATATGGAATCCATCTGAGATCCCTTGTCGATAGCACTCATTACTTCTTGGGAATAAAGAGCTAGCTGTGTTGCACAAGAAAGATATGTTCTGAATCCGTGTTGGCTATGTATCAATAAGTTATTTTCTTCAAGACGATTCATGATGCTCGAGTACAGTATATGCTCCAAAATCCTACTGCAAATTGTGGTCAGTGATATGGGTCTGTAATTCAATGGGTTACTCCTATTTCCTTTCTTGAATATTGGTGAAACCTGTGCAAATTTCCAGTCTTTAGGAACAGACCTTTCGTCAAGTGAGCGGTTGTATATGATTGCTAAGAAAGGCGCTTTTGAGTCTGCATGCTCTGAAAGGAACCTGATTGGTATACCATCTCGACCGTGTAATGGTACTTGAATTACGCAACCATTACGGCACCTCAACTCAACCTCTCGATACCAGCAATATTCTACTGTGTTTCTGTAAAATATTTGACATATTTCTGAGACAACATGAGATTTGATTTCATTAATGTAGAGGTACTTTGATACATCGATATGTTTATATTGCAATGATATTATTCTTATGTGTATTCTTTCTTTTGTCACTATGATCTTTGACGTACTTGTAACTCACATTTTTGGGCGCGTAAGAAATTATTAGTTAGTTGTTAGAGAGACGGACCTTGAAAAAGTCAAGTCTTGGACGTCACGTTGGACTCATATAGTAGTCAGCTTATAAAATGTGAACTGTAAGAGTGAGGAAGATGTTTTTAAGTATGTTTTGTATTGTGAAGTGATGTTTTGTGTGTTACGTGATATTGCAACAAAAGCAATAAAAAGGAAGTGTAACATCTGTAACTTAAAGTCGGAGTGCAGATTTTTTTTTCTTTTTTTTGCTACGCTATTGTGCTAACTTTGAAAGGTTTAATCTTCAAGAATGGTTTGTGAAGCGAATCTACAAAACTTTTGAATATAGCAGAAGAAAACCTAGGCCTCTTTGCATTCGAGCTTGGAATCATCACCACCTAGATTTTCGACGATTGAGCCATGATTTTACGAGACCAGCGTGTGAAACACAAAAAGATGAGTGCCCAGTTTATTCATTATTACATGAAATGACTTTATTAACTGTGCTCTAATCACACCTGCCACATAATAAATTTGTTGTTGCCCGGAAATGCACTATTTAGCAGCGTGAGCAACACCACCATCATTATTTAATTTTGACCTTTGATGTGGTAGGGTTGTTAGAACCGGAAGACTTGCTTTCTTAAGTGATTTGGTTTGTTTCGCAACACCCAAGATGTCACTCATGGTAACAGCTGTTCTGGTTTCGAATTGTGGAACATTTACTTCGTCTTCTTTCGTGAAGGAATTACAGAAAACTGTATTTAGTAACTTCGCTTTAGTGGCACCATCATCGGAAACATTTCCATCACTATCGCTCAGTGACTGTACTGACTGTTTTCTGCCATTGGTGTACTTTATATACGACCAGGATCTCTTTGCGTTTTCTACCATATTTTGAGACAATGTTTCATTGTGGAACTATTAAAAGCATCTCACATTGGCGTCCGCACTAAATTTAGAGCTTCCTTGAAATTTAGCCACTCTTGGGCATTTTTCGTTCTTCTGAATTTGGTATGCTTTTTTGTGCAACAATGTTCTGACGTGTTTTGTGTACCATGGTGGATCAGTCCCGTCTCTTATTAAATTATGCGGTATGAATCTATCTATTGCTGTCGATACTGTACCTTTGAATTTGAGCCATATTTGGTCTACACTTACATAATTAGCTTGTATGGAATGGAGGCTCTCTCTTAGGAAGGTATGAAGCGAATTTTTATCTGCTGTTTTAAACAGATATATTGTGCTCTTATTTTTAGCGGTTTTGGTTGATATGGTTTTGAGCCTCGCTACAATGACCTTGTGTTCACTAATCCCTGTATCCGTCATGACGCTCTGTATTAGATCAAGAGAACCGTAATTAACGTCAGTAATCAAAGCATCACCACTAGAAGAAGCATCCTCAACCTCCACCATCCCAGAGAGGTGAAACTGGGGAGGAGTGACTTTTTTTATAAAAAAAATCTTTATTCTTCAATACATGATACATAACCAACCTACCACCTAATACATTAGTGGGTCCTAATTGATACAATACATTTATTAGTACTGCAACTTTTTATTCTACGAATGTTCTATTACTCTTTCACTATGGGCACTACTGCTATGTCCTAAGGTTACCAATATTTGACTATGTCTACTATTTATGCTAGTCTACTCTACCTGCAGCGTAACAGGTGTACCAGCGTTTATATAAATCTACATTAGTCGGCCGTGCTCATCGGGCTAATCCTAGTGAGCATGCCCCTGGCACCAGGCTGGCCCATAGTGGTTGATCGCTGCAGTACTAGTGTTGCTATCCTCGGGGTGACTTCAAAATCTTCACCATCCTGAGTCTGCCGACACCTTAACGGCAGCAGGGGCCCAAACTGAACGTGCCGGTAATGGCGGAAAGTTGCGCGGGGTCGGAGACAATGTCTCCCCAACGTCCTCTAAGGCTGTAGAAGTACAGATAGCAGACTGCGAAGACACTACTTCAGCTAATTTCAACAGCCGAGGTTTTCCATAGGATGACATTAAAACCGTAAGACGGGGGTTACAATTGTATCTGAGATGGCCACTTTCATTTCAAAGAAAGCAGGCTCCTTGTTGTCATGCATACATAAGAATCCGGTAAACATAAACATTCAGGTATGAAGAAATATTCTTTTGAGCACACATTTCTACAACAATTTGTCCATTTTATTTGGACTGTTGAGCTCCGTGGTCGTGGATAATGATATTTTGCAATAAAAATACAGCGACCAGCTACTTTGTTTTAATGGGTTTTATTCATGCCAATATGCATTTCGGGTTTGCACCCATCTTCAACTGGCAAATTACATGTATCTTCAGTTTATACAGTGGTACAATATCGACAGCAGTTTGGATGCTGCACCTGGCATTCTTCTCTCCTTGTTTTTTCTTGGCTTTTCTTCTTTTTTGTGACAGCACAAACCCTTTTTGTCACGTATTTTACACAGGCGCACTGCGTTATCCGCCATGTTGTCGACTAAACTCTAACCGGAATATACGCGATCACTGTATTTGTAAGAAGGACTGGACTAACGGAACCATGTATAAACATCTCATGAGGACCAACCAGAGAGAAAACCCGGTTACTTGCAAGGGGCCTTGCAAGTTAAAAAAAGTCGACAACATGGCGGATAACGCAGTGCGCCTGTGTAAAATACGTGACAAAAAGTGTTTTTGCTGTTACAAAAAAGTAGAAAAGCCAAGAAAAAACAAGGAGATTAGAATGACAGCTGCAGCATCCAAACTGCTGTCGATATTGTACCACTGTAGGAACTTAAGACACATGTAATTTGCCAGGTGAAGATGGGTGCAAACCCGAAATGCATATTGGCATAAATAAAACGCATTAGAAAAAGTGGTTGGTCGCTGTATTCGCTGTATTTTTATAGTAAAATAACACATTTCTACGGTTCGGATATCACTGTAAGATCGCAGGCGATGTTGAGCACACCAGCGTTTACGCCGGATATGCCGAACGACTCCGCAAGGAAGCAACGCCGCCGAAGAAATGAATCGTCCACTTCGCTTGAAATATTGTAAACTCAAATCGGAAAATACGCGATCACTGCATATGTAAGGAGTGCACTAACGGAACAGTCACCATGTGTAAACATCTCATGAGGACCAGCCTGAGAGAAAATCCGGTTACTTGCAAGGGGCCTTGAAAGTTAAAGAAAAATGCTTACAACTCAGAACCATAATAAGCAGTAGCTACCTGGTAAGATTTAACTCGAATGGTATCAGTCAACCATTCGTGAATTTTTAGAGATCCCGGTTATACGTGACCCACACTCCTGTCAAAACTGCAACGAACGGTACTCCAACGACGAATACTCTTGGGAGACCCGACAGACATCGTTGTGTGGGCAGAGAACGCCGCCGCCAGAGAATGAATCAACAACAAACTGTACTAGGCACAAACGATGCGACAGAGGCCGATACACACACAATACTGAGTACGCACAAATTTGATACACGAAGCACTGCTATAAAGGCGGAAGTAAGAACAACCTACTCGCTCGATGCGCAGAGGCGGAACTTACGTAGTAACCACTATGCCATGGGTTACTTTCCGAGACAGGTTACAAAATATTATGAGCGGCGAGGGAGAGGGATGCTAAAATTGCGGAATATGCGAATCAGAATCAATAAAATATGTTTCCCAATGAATCGAAAGCTTTCTAGACAAAAATTAAGAACGTTAGAAGCTGAAGAAGTGAATTAGAATTGTTGCTGGAGGCGGGACTCGAATCCGGATCTTCTTGCTTAGTAGGCAGATATGCTAACCATTACACCACCACAGCATTGTGTTCAACAGAGCTGCACAAACTACACAAGTCAAATACCTTCCTCAATGTCGAAGAGCCCTGGTAATAGTGACAATATAAAAGGAGTTGCAGAGTTTGTATTGGGGAGGGTACTGGACTTAGGTAGTTTGTGCAGCTACTTTGATCGTAATGCTGTGGTGGTGTAACGGTCAGCATATGTGCCCAGTAAACGCCGGCACCGTAGCTCAGCGTGTTCGGTCAGACGGTTAGTTACCCTCTGTAACCAAAAACTGAGTTAATCGATCAACAACGAACTTAAAGGGATGTCTTATGGCGTCCGCCGCGAGCAGATTCAACGAACAAAACGAGATCACAAAAAAAGTAAGTAAGCAGACTCGGGTTCGAGTCCCTGCTGCAGCACAAATTTTTATTCACTTCTTCATCTTAAAACGTTATCGTAGATAAATTAGAGACTTAAATGTGTCAGGGAAAATTTAATTTAAAAATTAAGAAATTGATGATGTGTCACGACCTAATGCGATTGACTGGAATTCAATGTTCACAGGCCAAAAAACCAAGAAAAATTCAATCACTCCACACATACCTGCGCACTGTGCACATGTGCCTCACTAATATCATTGATTCCAACCAAGGTTTATAAGAATTTTACCTTGATTATTGCTTATTATTATTGTTTTATGTTTCCCTTGATTATTCAGACGAATGCCGGAATGGGAAATTCCCTCCAGAAAATTCTGGGCTGCCTGGTAATCGAGACATTCGCCTGAAAATAAGAAAGTTCTATAGAGGCTCACTGAATTCCACTGTGGCCCGGAACAAATTAAAAGAAATGGCAATCCCCAGCTGCGACCGTTGTTCTTAGGACGGTTCCCTTGGTGACTAGGTGAATGTTGGACCTCCCAAACATTCGCAATAGAGTAACTCTCTATCCCACTCCTAGGTGTCTGGATTTGGGTGAAAAGAACCGGACTCTGCGTTGTACCAGATTTCAAACAGGTTGCCATAAGCAGTCGACCACGGAACAAAGAAACTGGTAAAAGAAAACTGCACACGATCGCCGAAACTCTGTCAGATACGTAGACTTCAGTGGAAGCCCTGTCAGTCGATGACACAATGCTTATCACACAGGGTTACGTGGATACACACTAGGCTTGAATATTTTTGAGCTCGACGGTATTTTCCCAATCAAGAATTAAAATAGTGCAATTCCCTGGTTCGGACCAAAATTTCTTCCAAATTTTCCTCCTTTTGAATGGAAAAACTGAAGCTGGTAATCGTGTTCCTAAATGGAAATGCCAGTTGCTTCAGTCCCAGAATACTGGGATGTGGTGCCAAAGAGTCGTGTTTTATAAAGGCCTGCCCTGTTCACCTAGAAAAGGAATGAACACACAGTGAAGAAAAAAGAAAAAAACAATGAGAACTCTGCTCACTTGGGAAACAGAATTGAAATAGTGGTATTCTCCAGTACATGTTTTTAAGGAAATTTCGCTTAAACCCCCCACCCCCACCCCCATCCTTGCCCCCCCCCCCCCCCCAACCGCCCTACCTTTGTGCCATACGTAACTCGCTGAAAGAAAGGAACCCCACATTAAAATTACTCGAGTACTAAAACGTGCAGCGTAGACCGTTTTCATTGTATCTTTAACAAAAACAACCAGCCTGCGCAAGGAATGAGAAGACATATTCGTCAGTAAAAATTGCCTCTTTCTTTAAACGGTAACTTACTGTACATCAATGAATAGTCTTGCAGAGATGCCTTTTAAATAATTTGGAACCCTCGGAAGATTTAATGAAAGCACTTAATCATAGACATCAGAGACCAGTCCAAATAATTAAAGTAACATCCAGTGCAAATGGTATCTCAGAGACGCATGTACTTACTATTACAAATCTTTTACTTTATGGTTGTTCAAGACTTATTAAAACAGTAGAAGTTTCTCAGCTGTTGCTTTATAAAAGCGAAAGTAGATACATATAATTTTAGTTGGATGAAACAGAAAAAGTGCAAGGTTTGGATAGGGATGCAGAATCAGATAGGGTGTTACTGGAAAGATGTTGGATGTGTATATGGAAAAGGACTAATGGTTGGTATGTAGTCGTTACACGACGGACTGGGTAAGAAGCTGTATAATACCGCTTTTTAGCCAGGACGTTTATAAAAATTTACAATTGTAACTTTACAGTTGTAACTTAAAATCATTAAAATCTTAAAATATTTATTTTTGGGTATTAAAATGGGTGATTCTCCTTCGAAGATTTTCAGAAAGTTTGCTGTTTTCTAAAAGATACACATTGGTTGTAGCGATGATAATGGAAAAAAACCACTTCTATGCAGTGAGCTGCAGGTACTGCACAGGGAAAGAATTACATTTCTCCAGCAGGCTTAACTGGTGTTTTCAGAAGTTGGTTGGCAACGGAATCTGTACCTTAGTATGTTGAGTTATTGTAGTGAGGGGAAGTGGGTGGTAGGAGATATTGATTTTGGGGTGGGGGCAGCTGGGATGGAGGCCATAACATGGTAATGGAGACGAAAGAAAAAGATGTGGCGTGTAACCATCATGTGGGGATGAATAGGAATCAATGGGCTAGATCTGATGATGTATTAATATCACTATGAATTTCATTGTTTGGGAGGGGGATGTTGTGAAGATCGCGTTTGAAGAGGATGTGGATGGCGTACAGGCGTAGATTCAGACATGTATTGGTACTGACTTGAAAGCATACTACGAATAGATTGCATAGGATTTATGAAGATTTTCAATTAGGCTGGAAGTGAGAGTAATTTGATGAGGTGGTAAAGGGGAAGGGAAAGGAGATACAATAAGCAAGATAGAATGCATGAAGGTCAAGGATTTAGAGGCACTGATAGGACTTGGATGGAACATAAATCTATGGGAAAATATTGTAGACGTGTATGGGTCTCATCAAGGCTTTGTAGGTGTGGTGAATGATAATCCAATCCACGTTTAGCCAGTTAAGAGTTTGCGTTTATTGTGGTCTTTCTGTAGAGTACTTAATAGGTGAGATGTCCGTGTTAGTTTACAGTCATGGACTAATTTAAGGAATTTTAGTGTGTTATTTGACTGGTGTAGGATGTTCATAGGTAACTAGATAGCAGTAAAGAAGGAGGAAGCTGTGGCTGGACTGTAATATAATTATTGACAGTGTTCTGAAAGAGTTTACATTGAGGAGCCATTGTTTGTACCAGGAGGTAAACAACTTAAGTTGGAGTGATCACTGGAACTTCTGAAGCGGGTTTGTGGAGTGATCTAATGGAGAGAGCTAGGAAAGCGGAGTCATTGAGGTACTGAAGGATGTGAGCAGGAGGACGAGGTACAGAATTATCGTCAGAGTAGTCTATACATAGGAGACTATATATACCCGTGGTCTAGGAGTAGCGTCTTTGATTCATAATCAAAACGTCTTCGGTCCTGGGTTCGATCCCTACCACTGCCTAAATGTTGATAAATAATCAGCATTGGCGGCCGAAGACTTCCGGCATAAGAAGTCAGCCTCATTTGCCAACGGCCTTGTCAAAGAGGGCGGAGGAGCGGATAGAGGTTCAGGGCACTCTCTTGTCCTAGGGGTGGGAAATTTCCCCTAAAGGCGGAAGAATCAGCAATGATCAACGACATGAGGATGCTGAAGGCAATGGAAACCACTGCATTAAAGATACGTAACGTACATGTGGCCTGTAGTTGAAGAAGTGTCATGATGATCTCTCCATTGGCAAAAGATTCCGGAATAGTCCCACATTCAGATCTCCGGGAGGGGACTGCCAAGGGGGAGGTTACCATGAGAAAAAGATTGAATAATCAACGAAAGGATAATGTTCTACGTGTCGATGTATGGAATGTCAGAAGCTTGAACGTGGTAGAGAAACTAGAAAATCTGAAAAGTGAAATGCAAAGGCTCAATCTAGATATAGTAGGGGTCAGTGAAGTGAAGTGGAAGGAAAACAAGGATTTCTGGTCAGATGAGTATCGGGTAATATCAACAGCAGCAGAAAATGGTATAACAGGTGTAGGATTCGTTATGAATAGGAAGGTAGGAAAGAGGGTGTGTTACTGTGAACAGTTCAGTGCCGGGTTGTTCTAATCAGAATCGACAGCAGACCAACACCGACAACGATAGTTCAGATATACATGCCGACGTCGCAAGCTGAAGATGAACAGATAGAGAAAGTGTATGAGGATATTGAAAGGGTAATGCAGTATGTAAAGGAGGACGAAAATCTAATAGTCATGGGCGACTGGAATGCAGTTGTAGGGGAAGAAGTAGAAGAAAACGTTACAGGAGAATATGGGCTTGGGACAAGGAATGAAAGAGCAGAAAGGCTAATTGAGTTCTGTAACAAATTTCAGCTAGTAACAGAGAATACCCTGTTCAAGAATCACAAGAGGAGGAGGTATACATGGAAAAGGCCGGGAGGTACGGGAAGATTTCAATTAGATTACATCATGGTCAGACAGAGATTCTGAAATCAGATACTGGATTGTAAGGCATACCCAGGAGCAGATATAGACTCAGATCACAATATAGTACTGATGAAAAGTAGGCTGAAGCTCAAGACATTAGTCAGGAAGAATCAATACGCTAATAAGTGGGATACGGAAGTTATAAGGAATGACGAGATACGTTTGAAGTTATCTAACCCTATAGATACAGCAATAAGGAATAGCGCAGTAGGCAACATAGTTGAAGAGGAATGGATGTCTCTAAAAAGGGCCATCACAGAAGTTGGGAAGGAGAACATAGGTACAAAGAAGGTAGCTGCGAAGAAACCATGGGTAACAGAAGAAATACTTCAGTTGATTGATGAAAGGAGGAAGTACAAACATGTTCCGGGAAAATCAGGAATACAGAAATACAAGTCGCTGAGGAATGAAATAAATAGGAAGTGCAGGGAAGCTAAGACAAAATGGCTGCAGGAAAAATGTGAAGACATCGAAAAAGATATGATTGTCGGAAGGACAGACTCAGCATACAGGAAAGTCAAAACAACCTTTGGTGACATTAAAAGCAACGGTGGTAACATTAAGAGTCCAACGGGAATTCCACTGTTAACTGCAGAAGAGAGAGCAGATAGGTGGAAAGAATACATTGAAAGCCTCTATGAGGGTGACGATTTGTCTGATGTGATAGAAGAAGAAACAGGAGTCGATTTAGAAGAGATAGGGGATACAGTATTAGAATCGGAATTTAAAGAGCTTTGGAGGACTTACGGTCAAATAAGGCAGAAGGGATAGATAACATTCCATCAGAATTTCTAAAATCATTACGGGAAGTGGCAACAAAACGACTATTCAAGTTGGTGTGTAGAATATATGAGTCTGGCGACATACCATCTGACTTTCGGAAAAGCATCATCCACACAATTCCGAAGACGGCAAGAGCTGTCATGTGCGAGAATTATCGCACAATCAGCTTAACAGCTCATGCATCGAAGCTGCTTACAAGAATAATATACAGAAGAATGGAAAAGAACAGTTGTGAATGCGTTAGGTGACGATCAGTTTGGCTTTAGGAAAAGTAAAGGCACGAGAGAGGCAATTCTGACGATACGGCTTATAATGGAAGCAAGGCTAAAGAAAAATCAAGGCACGTTCATAGGATTTGTCGACCTGGAAAAAGCGTTCGACAATATAAAATGGTGCAAGCTGTTCAAGATTCTGAAAAAAGTAGGAGTAAGCTGTAGGGAGAGACAGGTCATATACAATATGTACAACAACCAACAGGGAATAATAAGAGTGGACGATCAAGAACGAAGTGCTCGTATTAAGAAGGGTGTAAGACATGGCTGTAGCCTTTCGCCCCTACTCTTCAATCTGTACATCGAGGAAGCAATGATGGAAATAAAAGAAAGGTTCAGGAGTGGAATTAAAATACAAGGTGAAAGGATATTAATGATACGATTCGCTGATGACATTGCTATCCTGAGTGAAAGTGAAGAAGAATTAAATGATCTGCTGAACGGAATGAACAGTTTAATGAGTACACAGTATGGTTTGAGAGTAAATCGGAGAAAGATGAAGGTAATGAGAAGTAGTAGAAATGAGAACAGCGAGAAACTTAACATCAGGATTTATGGTCACGAAGTCAATGAAGTTAAGGAATTCTGCTACCTAGGCAGTAAAATAACCAATGACGGACGGAGCAAGGAGGACATCAAAAGCAGACTCGCTATGGCAAGAAAGGCATTTCTGGCCAAGAGAAGTCTACTAATATCAAAAACCGGCCTTAATTTGAGGAAGAAATTTCTGAGGATGTACGTCTGGAGTACAGCATTGTATGGAAGTGAAACATGGACTGCAGGAAAACCAGAACAGAAGAGAATCGAAGCATTTGCGATGTGGTGCTATAGACGAATGTTGAAAATTAGGTGGACTGATAAGGTACGGAATGAGGAGGCTCTATGCAGAATCGGAGAGGAAAGGAATATGTGGAAAACACTGATAAGGAGAAGGGACGATGATAGGACATCTGCTAAGACATGAGGGAATGACTTCCATGGTACTAGAGGGAGCTGTAGAGGGCAAAAACTGTAGAGGAAGACAGAGATTGGAATACACCAAGCAAATAATTGAGGACGTAGGTTGCAAGTGCTACTCTGAGATGAAGAGGTTAGCACAGGGGAGGAATTCGTGGCGGGCCGCATCAAACCAGTCAGTAGACTGACGAAAAAAAAAAAAAAAAAAAAAAAAGGGAGAGGGCAGAGTTTTGGGATATACGGCAACAGAATGGTAGGAACTGAAATGAATGTTATTAATTATGTACATTTACAGAGTAGGCTACAAGAAGATAGACAGGTAATTTTAACATTCTTTCGGGAGCACACCTCAACAAACACTAACTCGCACTCAGGGACATAAAACGGTATTAGTCGCATTCGCAGAGCCAGCATAAGTGAGCACTTCAAATGCAGCCCTTTCTCACCCGAGTACAGTACACTGCTTACCTCATCGCCAGCAGAGCAGCAACAAACACAGTGGACGAATTTGTAAACAAACAAACTGCGAGCGCGATTCGCGCCTGATGGCGCCAGCGCCACGTATCAGGAGAGGTGAAGGGAGTGGGGGGGGGGGGGGGGGGGAGGGGGAAGGGTGGCTGGTCCCTCGTTACGGCGCAGTTGGCGTCGTTTTATAAACACCACCGACGCTGTCTGCTCCTATTTTTAGCCACCGTAAGTCTTCGGCAGCAAAACACTTGTTGCTATTTCTTGCATCACACCGTATGTCTCGCGCCGTCTCCAGCATCGTCGTCACGGTGAAATTTATCCGTCCACGCGCTCTAGTGACAAATTAGCGTTCTGTCTATATCAGTGTGTTGCTAGGCCCAATATTGTGCTTCAGAAAGGTCCATTTACAGTATTACTGCGCCAGACGTGCTGAACGTTTCTGTTCACGACGGCGCCAGGGATATCGTATATACTTAGCCTCGTACTGTCTACAACGTCTAGTACCGAAATGTAAAGAGACTTTTTTTGTTCTTCAGTAACATCAGCCGTTTTTCAATTCTAGATTTTACCGCATTTCTCTACATACGTCTCCCACTCTTCGTGGTGTTCATTTACAGCGTCTTCAGTTATTCCATGTCATGGATAATTCATCTTACAGTTTCCTTAATCCATCTTCCACCATTTTCCCTGCGGAGTGAAAGTTCATTCTGGAAACAGTCCTCCAAGCTCTGGATAAGCCATTTTCCAGTGAAGCTATTCTTACTGGTGTTCTAGCCCTGGGAAGTACAAAGGAGAACTACCGTTAAGTTTGGGATGTAGACAAGAGGCACAAACGGAAAGAAATAAGTGCAGGTCGTGAGTCGTGTATGGATTACTTAAACGGTCCATTGGTTGGTTGATTTGGGGGAGAATGGGGAATGAAGTGAGTCGTGCCGTTTCAAAGGAACCAATCCGGCATTTGCATGGAGCGACTTAGGGAAATCACGAAAACCCTAATTCAGGATGACCGGACATGGGTTTGAACAGCCGTCCTCCCAAATGCGAGTCCAGTGTGCCAACCACTGCGTCACCTCGCTCGGTACAGAGTTGTTAGAGTACCTTCCCACACAAGAAAACGCTTCGGGTTAGTGCCCCTCCCTCAAAGTTTCAAACTAGCGCATACTCGGTTGCAGAGTGACATTTCACCCCAGCATAGTGTGCCGAACGAATCTTCATTTCAGTTCCATAATACTGTGTCATCCACAACTACAGTCTTTCCTTTCATACCGGTCCTCCTCACCATTCTCACTATTTTTTATTCTGTTTCTTATTAGCCATCTCTATATATGGTTTGCTCAAGTTTAAGTCCACGATTTGTGTCTTCTTCTTTCCCTAAATCAATCTACATCTACATCTACATATGTATCCCGCTAGCCACCAAGCGGTGTGTGGCGGAGGGCACAATTTGCACCATATTCCCCCCCACCCCCCTCCCACCTCCCTCTGTTCCACACGCGGATCGCGCGAGTGAAAAACGACTGTCTTAATGCCTCAGTACGAGCTCTAATTTCCCTTTTCTTTGAATGGTGATCATTGCGTTATTTGAAAGTTGGTGGTAATAGTATATGCTCTACATCCTCGGCGAAGATCGGATTTCGGAATTTAGCGAGCAGCCCCTTCCATTTAGCGCGTCGTCTTTCTACAAGCGTGTCCCACTTCAAACTTTCAATGAGATTTGTAACGCTCGCGATGGCTAAATGTACCAATCACGAAGCTTGCCGCTCTTCTTTGGACCTTCTCAATCTCTTGAATCAGACCCAACTGGTAAGAGTCCGATACAGACGAACAGTACTCTAGTACTCTAAGACTGGACGAACTAACGTATTGTAAGCAATTTCCTTTGTTGAAGGACTGCATAGCTTCAGGATTCTACCAATAAACCGCAATCTAGAGTTCGCCTTGCCCGTTGCTTGAGTACTCTGATCATTCCATTTGAGATCATTTCGAATAGTCACATTCAGATACTTGACGGATGTTACCGCTTCCAAAGACTGGGCATCATTTTGTACTCGCACAGTAATGAGGATTTTCGCCTTGTTATACGCATTAGGTTACACTTACTAATATTGAGAGATAACTGCCAGTCATTACACCATGGATTTATTTTCTGCAAATCCTCATTGATTTCTTCACAACTTTCTTGTGATACTACTTTCCAGAAGACTACAGCATCATCGGCAAACAGTCTAATGCCGCTGTCAATACCATCAACCAGATCATTTTTGTAAATTGTAAAAAGAGCTGACCTATTACGCTGCTCTGTGGCACACCTGAAGTTACACTTGTTTCTGTTGAAGTCTCCCCATTCAGGACGACGTACTGCCATCTGTCTGGTAGGAATCGGTTTATCCAACCGCATATATCGTCGGATAGACCGTAAGCGTTCACGTTTTGAAGCAAGCAACAGTGCGTAACTGAGTCGAACGCCTCTCGAAAGTCGAGAAATATGGCATCAACCTGGGAGCCGGTATCAAGAGCCTGTTGTATACCATGCACAAAAAAAGGTCCGGCTGTGTCTCGAATGATCGCTGTTTCCTAAAACAATCTCGGTTTCTGCAGATGAGCTTATCAGAGTCTAGAAAGGTCATCATCTCTGAACACAAAATATGTTCCATGATTCCACAACAAATAGATGTCAGTAAAACTGGCCTGTAATTAGGTGCATCCAATTTTCTCCCCTTTTTATAGATTGCTATGAGCTGGGCCTTCTTCCAGTCTCATGGAACTTTCCGCAGTTCCAATGACCTCTGATAGATGATGGATAAGAATGGAGCTATATTTGTAGTCAACGTATAATCGTACGGGGATACCGTCTGGGCCAGATGCCTTCCTGGCGTCTAAGGATCTTAACAGTTATACAATCCCAGATACACTAAACACTATGTTCGATAATTGAAAGAGGGAATGTTGCTGCAGTCCTCTGCCGTAAACGAGTTTTTGAAAGCTAGGTTTAGAATTTAGAATTTCGGCCTTGTGTTTATCATCTTCCCTTACATTACCCGTACTGTCAGCAAGAGAGTTATGATATGGGGTGCGATTTCGTACGACAGCAGGAGCACTCTCTTGGGTATTCCACGCATCCTGACTGGAAATTTTTGCATCAGTCTGGTGATTCGACCGTGAATCGTTGACATGCTCCCTGGCACCACGACAAGTTTCCTTTCTCATTCTTGTTCAGCTTAACAGACACTGGTGAGAAAGATGAATATATGTTGAATATCAGATATGAGTTTAAAAAAAAAAAGAAACAAATATCTTATGAAATGAAATGTATGACATTTTAATTGCGTAAGTATTTGTTCTAGTATCTATCCTCTCGTTTTATCTATCGTAAGAATGTGAAAACATTCTGCTCGATTATTCATCGGTACATACATACACTCCTGGAAATGGAAAAAAGAACACCGTGAATTCATTGTCCCAGGAAGGGGAAACTTTATTGACACATTCCTGGGGTCAGATAGATCACGTGATCACACTGACAGAACCACAGGCACATAGACACAGGCAACAGAGCATGCACAATGTCGGCACTAGTACAGTGTATATCCACCTTTCGCAGCAATGTAGGCTGCTATTCTCCCATGTAATTGTATTTCAGTTGGATTTTGATGAATATGTAATTTTAATATTGTGACGCACCACCATAATATCCTACACTCCTGGAAATGGAAAAAAGAACACATTGACACCGGTGTGTCAGACCCACCATACTTGCATGGACACTGCGAGAGGGCTGTACAAGCAATGATCACACGCACGGCACAGCGGACACACCAGGAACCGCGGTGTTGGCCGTCGAATGGCGCTAGCTGCGCAGCATTTGTGCACCGCCGCCGTCAGTATCAGCCAGTTTGCCGTGTCATACGGAGCTCCATCGCAGTCTTTAACACTGGTAGCATGCCGCGACAGCGTGGACGTGAACCGTATGTGCAGTTGACGGACTTTGAACGAGGGCGTATAGTGGGCATGCGGGAGGCCGGGTGGACGTACCGCCGAATTGCTCAACACGTGGGGCGTGAGGTCTCCACAGTACATCGATGTTGTCGCCAGTGGTCTGCGGAAGGTGCACGTGCCCGTCGACCTGGGACCGGACCGCAGCGACGCACGGATGCACGCCAAGACCGTAGGATCCTATGCAGTGCCGTAGGGGACCGCACCGCCACTTCCCAGCAATTTAGGGACACTGTTGCTCCTGGGGTATCGGCGAGGACCATTCGCAACCGTCTCCATGAAGCTGGGCTACGGTCCCGCACACCGTTAGGCCGTCTTCCGCTCAGATCCCAACATCGTGCAGCCCGCCTCCAGTGGTGTCGCGACAGGCGTGAATGGAGGGACGAATGGAGACGTGTCGTCTTCAGCGATGAGAGTCGCTTCTGCCTTGGTGCCAACTGAGGCGCCAGGTGGAAATGGCATGGCAAGCCGTTGCACAGGACTACATCCAGCATCTCTACGATCGTCTCCATGGGAGAATAGCAGCCTGCATTGCTGCGAAAGGTGGATATACACTGCACTAGTGCCGACATTGTGCATGCTCTGTTGCCTGTGTCTATGTGCCTGTGGTTCTGTCAGTGTGATCATGGGATGTATCTGACCCCAGGAATGTGTCAATAAAGTTTCCCCTTCCTGGGACAATGAATTCACGGTGTTCTTATTTCAATTTCCAGGAGTGTATATAGTGACCTATGAACGTGTTTAAGAATCACGATTAAACGTAATATTTTTCACATACAGTGCACGAAACATTGACAAAGGTGACAGAAATATTATGAGACTGGAATAGGGACTGAATCTATGACTTTGGATTTTTACGAACTTCCAGAATGATGGGGCCGCTTGCGTCAATAACTTCTGTTAATCAGTAGAACCCAAAACAAGTACAAGTTGTAATTTTTTTTCTTTTTATTCACTCGATGACTAGCTTTGGACCGAGACCCATTCTCAAATCATTATAACATAGTCGAAAATGGCATTTCCGAAGATATCAAAAATGTGCAATGAAGATTTACAGTTCATATAGATATCTGTATGTATAGTAAATGTTAGTTGCACATTTTTGACATATTCGGAAATGCCATTTCCGACTATGTTATGATGATTTGAAAATGGACCTCGGTCCGAAACTAGTCATCGAATGACTAAAAAGTAAAAATTTGCAAATTGGACTGGTTTTTTTGTTCAGCTGATTTGGATTGTTAGTTTAACACACACTCACCCATTTACAGATGTTGCAGAGTATTAAACAGTCAAAGATTTCCAACCATTGTAAATCTACGTCAGCCGTGACGCCTTCTCTTTCTCTCTGGCATCACCATGTGCGTCGGCAATTGGCCTTAGCTGGCTTTGCCGTTGCTGATCGGCCACGTGCAGTTTAAAAGAAGCGGGCTAATACGGCCTCAGAGGTCGGTTTTCAGCGAGGTTGCAGATGCTTAAGATCTCGTCCGGGGGAGGGCAGTGCTCTCGTGTGCCGAGCGTGGTGCAACTACGGTGATCGTAGAGATCTGGCTGCCCTGTAAACAGTGTGGGGCCCCTGTTGGTTTGGCGTGATGCGGGGGAGCGATACATCTGAGCGGGTCGGCGTGGCGAGGCTACTATGGCGTAGCAGAGCTGGTGTTGGCAGTGTCCGCAGTGAAGCCACTGCTGTCCGTGGGCGATTTCGGCATAGCTGTGGTTGTGTCTGGTCCTGTGGCATCTCGCAGTATCTTCAACCATCGGTCTGCTGGTGCCGATTGCGTCCTTTCCAGAGGCTGAGCCGTTTTAAGTTCTGTGCTCCGAAATACCAAGTTGGTGGTTACTTTTTTGTTGGAAACCTTACCGTGTTGTGTTTGCACTGCTTTACTTTGTGACTCAGCAGTACCCGAGTTCTGCCCCTTCTATTTTGTTATTCATTTTTAAATCAATTTGTTGTAAATTTTCATGTGGCCTGTGTTAACAGTTGTGCCATTAAAATGAGTTTCTAAGGTTGTGCCAGGCAGGTACCATTTTAAATATTTTAATGTGAAGCCAGTGAAAAACGCTAAGCACCTGTAGTTCTGATAGTGATTGTTAAACTACACTATGTGATCAAAAGTGTCCGGACACCCCGAAACACATACGTTTTTCATATTAAGTGCACTGTGCTGCCACCTGCTGCCAGGTACCCCATATTAGCAACCTCAGCAGTCATTATACATCGTAAGAGAGCACAATGGGGCATTCCGCGTAACTCACGGACTTCGAACGTGGTCACGTGATTGGGTGTCACTTGTGTCATACGTCTGTACCTGAGATTTCCACACTCCTAAACATCCCTAAGTCCACTGTTTCCGACGTGGACACGTACAGCTCAAAATCGTACAGGCCGACCTCGTCTGTTGACTGACAGAGATCGCCGACAGTTGAAGAGGGTCGTAATGTGTAAGAGGCAGGTATCTTTCCAGACCATCACACAGGAATTCCAAACTACATCAGAATCCATTGCAAGTGCTATGACAGTTAGGTGGGAGGTGAGAAAACCTCGATACCTGTTCTAAGTGTAGCACTCCGTGAAGATTGGGCTGCCATTCCCCAAAAAACCTTCCAGCACCTGACTGAACGTATGCCTCCGAGAGTGGAAGCTGTCAAGGCTAAGTGTGGGCCAAAACCATATTGAATTCCAGTATGACCGATGGAGGGCGACACGAACTTGTAAGTCATTTTCAGTCAGATGTCATTGTAGACACAGTAAATTTCAAATCTTACTGCTGAACGTTACTGGTATTCGGTATTACTTGGGTTAGTTAAGCCTCTTAATCACCCACTGCTTCTATAACTTTTTATATGTAGTTAAGTACTAATATGTCGTCAGTTTTCACTGTGGTTATTTAAAGAGGAAATGTATAATCCGACCAGTCGCAATTAACTTTCACGTACTTCTCTGGAAGTTGGTCTGTATGAGCCACAATACGTGCGTGTTTGTATTTACCGAAATAATTGATTCGTCTGATCGGTTAATTCGGTGTACGCTATCTTAAATTAGTGCTCCGTAAAAGGCTCATGGCTTCCAAACAGTCCAACGCTTGGATATAAACTTACCGGTTTTTCCATATGTTTTAGACTGCAACTTGTTTGTCTGTGGCGTGTCTGAGGCTGCCTTAGATGCTGCTGCCGTCGGGCGCAGTCAATGGGGCCTATTCTCTCCCAAAGATAAAAAATGTAAATGTCGTGTGGCTAGGGCGTCCCGTCGGGTAGACCGTTCCCCGGGTGCAAGTCTTTCGATTTGACTCCATTTCGGCGACTTGCACGTCGATGGGTATGAAATGATGATGATTAGGACAACACAACACCCAGTCCGTGAGCGGAGAAAATCAACGGCCCAGCCGGGAATCGAACCCGGGCCCTCAGGATTGATATTCTGTCGCTGACCACTTTTTTTTTTTCTTATCGTTGCGGTCGTCACATGATATCCGTTCAAGTTCGTTGTTGATCCTTTCACTCAGTTTTTTTATTAGAGAGGCCAACCAGCTCTCTGAACGAACACGAGCGACCATGCTGGCTTTTTTAACCTGACTAAGCTAAGGACATCACACACATCCATGCCGGAGGCAGGATTCGAACCTGCGACCGTAGCAGCAGCGCGGTTCCGGACTCAAGGGAAGAGAACCGCTCGGTCAGACCACTCAGCTACCGGGGGCGGACCTCCCAAGGGTGACGTAGTGCAACAACACAATGTTGATGAGAAAGTGCTTTCTTTACTGAGCCCTTCAGGCAGCAGAGTACACAGACTAAGATTTCTGTTTGAAAGTTTTCGTTTTTCCTACGCTTTAAAATTGTCTTGCTTAAGGTCACTTGACAAGGGATTGGTTGCGTCATTGTGATGATTAATTTTTATGGAATTGAGATATTTGAATCCGAAGCTTAAGTTCAGGTGAAATATAATTTCACTAGTCCTACTTATAAGTGATTTTGTTTTACGTTGATGTATTCATGGATAAACATTATATTTTCTTAAGAATTTATAGTTTTAATTATTGTATGTGCTATATTTCACGGGCTAATTACAGGTGCCTCCAATCTACAAATTCAATATATTGTCAGTTTTAGTTTTTCATTTTATTATTGCATTTTATTTAAATAAATTTTACTAGATAATAACCAGTTACTGTAGTCCTGAATATCTATGCTGAACCAATGATCCATGCTGTTATACTGAAGGAAATGAAGGAAGTAAAAAGAGTACTATTATATTGTATCCTTAAATGGGTTAGGTCCTCCAACTCCCTCAGCCGTGTGTTTTTCAATCACCTGTCACTATCCTTCTTTCTTATTCTCTTTCAGTGTTTTTTTTGGGTATGGTTCGTAGGATGGTAGTCTGAAATGAATAGGTTATGTCTAGCCAAAACCTGCGATATTGCAATAGATATTACGTGGTCTTCGGTGAAATGTTTGGCTTACATTGATTCAAATAAAAGGATTTACATCATTAACTGTGGTTTTATTAAAGCGGTAGTTGAAATTCATATCTCAATGTCAGTGCTGTACTTGCTCGTTACATCACAATTGTGTACCTACTCAGTGGCTTGCTATGAATTTTAATAATGTTTAACAATATTCTGGTTGTTGCTTAACACATTTAACTCCCAGTATTCGGGTCCTCAGCAGTCTGATCTCTCCGCAATCTGGCCCATATCAGGTACCTAGTCAGCCAAGGAGAAATGAAGTGGACTACAACGAACTATCAGACGCAACAATGTTGTGACGTAATTACTACGTTGAACATTGCTCTACATTCGAGGAGGAGCAGAAATTGACGAAGAATACGTTGCGAAGTGGCTGGAAGGGGATAACTGTGAGATAGACCAGATTTTAACATATGAAGAAATAATCAAAAGTGTGCAGAAAAGTAATGATGAAAGTGATGAAGGAGAGGACAAAGGAGGAGAGAGCGTGAAGATTTCTCACACTGTTGGTGTTGAAGCTGTAGACATATCCTTATGCGACAAGCAGATACACGCTGTATTGGTGTAATGCTTGTAAAGAGGTTGCGTGCTGGCATCGCGTATCATCATTGAGACAAGTATAAGTTGGGGACATGTTTCATAGTGAGTGATACTATTGTATACGTACACGCTCGAAAACTAAGTTTTCTATGAACATGAATGTATCCCCGGATTTAATAAAGTATAATCGCTATGTATCTAAACTAAATTTCAAACACAATCAATAATTCAGCATTTTCACTAATGCGGTACTCATATGTGCAAAGAATGACTGTATTATCGAGAGTCTAGTGTAATTCTCTACATTAGTCATCAACATAACAATGAAGTACAACTTCTCAACTGCCGATGGAAGACTACCTTCCATATAGAGTAAATTTATAGTTGTCAGGCTGCCTTTCTGTGAATCATATTCACTCAGCACTCTGGTTCTAATTTCCATCATAACAGATTTCTTCACTTTTGCTGACGGCGCATTTACTCTGCGCCCACATAAAATAACACAGGTCTAACCTCCATTTTAGTGCAGACGACTCCACCGCATTTTATTTATTCTATACTGTCGATGTTTTCTCGGCTACACTCAGACCTGCAAAAATGGGGCAAACAACACAATATAGTTCCAGAAAATACGATGTCAAGTAAAATCCCGCTCGACAAGAAGTGTGAGAGTAGAGATTGAGAGATATCAGATCAACAATGCTTTCAGAGGATTAGAAACCTTTTTAAGAAAAATACTCCAACACGGGAGTGGTAAAAAGTAACGCCACCGAATTTTTTATGTGAAAACTCTTAGATCTTTTTTAAATACAACAGATGCTATTAACATTCTCCTTATCTGCTCTTCATGTCTATATATCTGCAGTCGTCAGTTGCTAGAAGGCTCCAAATTGCACCATGTAGTATGGCGGTGTGTAACGTAACCATTTCGGTGCGTGAGAAACAGTGTACTGTAATCGAGCTTGAATTCGATGAGTTCGTCCACACACGGACGAACCTCTCCTTCATCATGACAATGGCAGACCACACACGAACTCTGCAACATCTACAACAATCAGACACTTGGGTTCAGTCACTGTATTCAATCATTCGCCGTTCAGATCCGCCATAACCTCATCCGCTTTTCAGCTGTTTCCAAAACGTGAACACCTTCGAGTACTTCACTTTCATAGTGATAAAGCGGTGCAAACAGAGGTGAGGTTGTGGCTCCGTCAATGGTTTCAAACGTTCTACAGTGATGGTGACAACAAACTGATCTCTCGCTGGGAGAAACGTGTTCGTCGCCTGGAAGACTATGTTGAGAAATGAATATGTAGACATGAAGAATAAAGACGTAGAATGTTAATAACTTCTCTCCTTTAAAAAGCTTTAAGAGTTTTCACATAAAAATTCGGAGGCACTACTTTTCAGTAAGAAAATGGTTTGGCATGTGAGAGGATGGGAGAGGGAAGAATACCAAGGAGAATGATGGAGTTCAAGATTGGGAGCAAGAAGCCATGAGGAAGACAGAGAACAAGATGGATTGATACAATAAAGATGAGTTTAAGGAGGAGAAACCTGCTATGGAACCAAATTGTTTAAGAAGAATGGTGGGGAAAAAAAAGTAAAGTGGCGAAGTACCATTGATACTCCAACCCGACCAGATGTTGGATAGAGGGGAACAAAGATGATTTACTTATCAGTACAACCTCGTATATTGGAAACTCTAAATTCAGAATTTTAAAACATACCTCCAACATCTTCAGTTCCTACACCTCACCAGTGCATAATGAAAGCAGATAAGAAATCTAAATTATAATTAAATTTTATAAGCCCTATTTTTTAAGTTTCAGAATAGATAATCTTAGCTGAAAAGCAGATATGATAACTGTAGGAATCAGCAGCCCACGAAAACTACAGCAACTGTCACATACACACGCTATAAAAATCTATAGTTTACCTGTGTGCAGTTTCCCAGTCGCTGTGCAAATGCACTTTATACCAGAGTCTAGAAATGTTTTGAACTGACTTGGCAGTGACCAACATAAGCGAAGCAATCCAAAATGCGCCACGAAGATGGAAGTTTTCTTTAAAATCTGCTACGATAGTAAAAACTTGTTAAGACTGAGTAATTACGATGTTTTGTGTATAAAATCCAAGATTTATACGTTTGTAAAAAGAACTGCAAATAATGAAAGGAAAGAATGTTGTGTCAGGCCTTTAAATGATACTTACTCTTTGGCTATTACAGCACGGCTGTGAACCTTTATGAAAACGTCAACCAGCTGGTTACCTCGTTACCAGAATTTAGTAATCTGTACGTAGAAGGAAGCACCACACCTCGGCGGCTGTAGGAAAAAGAGCTTAAACGTCTCCTCACCACGAAAATATGTCTCCTTTTTCAACACAGATTACGTACCAGAATATTGCATACACCCGATTTAAGGTTCACGAAAATCCCTTCAAAAATTCTTTTGGTACAAAATATTTATATGTCTATGAGTGAAAACGAGTTGCACAGCAAAAAACTTTCACAATTCAGGACGTATGAATGTTTACACGATACCTTTCAAAAACGAGTTCAGTGGGTCTCCATTTTACCTATAAAAAGAGCAGCACTCATTCATCAGCGGCAGCTGAATTGCTCTCTCGCAAAGGGGAGTTTAATTAGCCGACGGTGCGCACGCTATGCCGTTCGCCAGATTTTTCGTTAATTTAACGAATGCTAGTGCTGCTTTCATGTTTTAATCAATGAAGAATGTCAGCGCCAGCTTTATTAGCAAGAAATTAATATAAATAGAGACGTGTGAAATATAGGCAAGTTATCGCTTTGCTGTGAGCTGCAGTTTATTTCAGAATGACACAAATCATATTTCTAATATTCGCACAAGTACTCGAGGAGAACTACAGAAAAAATACGTTATACCTAATATTTGCATAAGAATAAAATATTAGTTTCAGTGGCAGTGCATATAGGAATTGTTTTATTTGTGGATAAAAAAGGGCAAGAATTTTAATTAATAATAAAAATAATAATAGTAAGCAGAAGACCCGGGTTCAAATCCAGGTCTGGCACAAGTTTTCAACTTGCCTCATTGATATAAATTAATGCCCACTGGCAGCTAATGTCTTTAATTCCTTTGTGTCTTGACTCATAGTAGCTGAAAGATGAAAGTGGTGTCTGCTCTTTTGGACATATCCGAAAGAACAGACACCATGTATAAAAAAACATGCCGCGGGCGATTAGCCGAGCGGTCTCAGGCGCTGCAGTCATGGACTTTGCGGCTGGTCCCGGCGGAGGTTCGAGTCCTCCATCGGGCATGGGTGTGTGTGTTTGTCCTTAGGATAGTTTAGGTTAAATAGTATGCACGCTTAGGGACTGATGACCTTAGCAGTTAAGTTCCATAAGATTTCACTCACATTTAACGTTTCTTTTCTAAAAACATGTGTTACTTGAAGAAATGCCTCTCTCTTTGGATTTTATCAGTCAGTTACAGAAGACGCATGGATGAACATGGGTTAAGTAACCGTGTGAAACGCCTAGTGCAAGGGATAAAACGCAAAAAGTTAAGTCGTGACCATCAGCTAGAGAGCTTGTATTTCCGCTTAAACCATCCTAAGACCATTTCTGCAGGTTTCCTAGTATTCGTTATTGTATTTACTTACCAGCTGAAAGTATGTAAATAATACATGACATCATGTGAAAAATCACGTATTACTTAAGTCTTGCTGATAATAAGACAGCAATCAGCGACTTTTATTAATTTTTACAGAACAGAACCTTAACCTATTTCTATGCTGGAAGATTTATCATTACACAACTGTCCACGTTTAATACAGTTTTTTCTGCGTCTTATTCTTTACAGCGGAATGTCAGTTTATACGACACTTTTAATACTAATAGCAAACGATTTCCAAGGTGGTAGCGTGGTGGTAACTTCGGGACTTAACTGAAAATCGAAAGTCTGAGGTTATAATGCTTTGTATCGCACAAGGCGGAAAACCCGAGGCGAATATTAACTACTTCAAAAGAGTTACATTACTCTCTTTGTAGACCCACAATTTGGATTCTGTCACATCGAAGTGACGTGTCACACGTCAGTGTAAGATGTGGCGTTCCTTAACGTTTCTTCTATTGGATGGAGCGCGAAAGAATTTTGTCTTACGGACTTCTGAACGTTATGCCGATAAAGTTACGCAGAGGGCTGCAGAGTATTCCTGGATTGAGCTGCTGCACACTAACTCTAGATTTTTTTGTGTAAATTTACGCAACATATTACACTTTTATCTATGAGTCTGTCACTTGAAATTTTTTAACGGGTCTTCATCTACATCTGCATCTACATGTACGTGATTACTCTGCTATTCACAATAAGATGCCTGTCTCTCTACCGTTCCACTCTCGAACGGCACGCGGGAAAATTGAGCAATTAAAATTTTCTGTGCGAGCCCTGATTTCTCTTATTTTATCGTGATTATCATTTCTCCCTATGCAGGTGGGTGCCAACAGAATGTTTTCGCAATCTGAGTAGAAAACTGGTGATTGAAATTTCACTAGAAGATCCCGTCACAACGAAAAAGTCTTTGTTTTAATCATTGCCACTCTAATTCACGTATCATGTCTGTGACACTATCTCCCCTATTTCGCAATAACACAAAACGAGCTGCCCTTCTTTGTACTTTTTCGGTGTCATCTGTCAGTCCAACCTGGTGCGGATCCCACACCGCACAGCAATACTATAGAATAGGGAGGATAAGCGTGGTGTAAGCAATCTCTTTGGTAGACCTGTTGCACCTTATAAGTGTTCTGCCAATGAATCACAGTCTTTGGTTTTCTCTACCCACAATATTATCTATGTGGTCGTTCCAATTTAGGTTATTTGTAATTGTAATCCCTAAGTATTTAGTTGAATTTACAGCCTTCAGATTTGTGTGACTTATCACGTAATCGAAATTTAGCTGATTTCTTTTAGTACTCATGTGAATAGCTTCACACTTTTTCAGGGTCAATTGCCACTTTTAGCAGCATACAGATATTTTATCTAAATGATTTTACAAGTATTTTTGATCAGCTGATGACTTTAAAAGACGGTAAATGACAGCATCATCTGCAAACAATCTAAGACGGCTATTCAGATTGTCTCCTATGTCGTTAACATAGATCAGGAACAATAGAAGGCCTATAACACTTCCTTGGGGAACGCCGCATATTAGTTCTGTTTTACTCGGTGACTTTCCGGCTATTACTACGAACTGTGACCTTTCTGATAGGAAATCATGAATCCAGTCACACAATTGAGGCGATATTCCGTAGGCACGCAATTTGGTTAGAAGACGCTTGTGAGGAACGGTGTCGAAAGCCTTCTGTAAATCTAAAAATATGGAATCAATTTGACATCCCCTGTCGATAGCACTTATTACTTCATGAGTATAAAGAGTTAGCTGTGTTTCACAAGAACGCTATTTTCTGAAACCGTGCTGACTATGTGTCAAGAAATCGTTTTCTTCGAGGTACTTCATAATGTTCGAATACAGTATATGTTACAAAACCCTACTGCCAGTTGATGTTAGTGATATAGACCTGTAATGACCTGTAATTCAGCGGATTACTCCTACTTCTCTTTTTGGGTGTTGGTGTGACTTGAGCAATTTTCCAGTCTTTAGGTACAGATCTTTCTGTAAGCGAGTAGTTGTATATAATTGCTATTCTTATTACAGTTTACTGCGAGATAAAGAAATCTTCGTCTACATCTACACTGTGCAAGTCAGCTGAAGGAGTCTGGCGGAGAATACTTCTGGTACCACTGAATCATACCCCAGTCCCTGTCCATGTTCGCGAATGGCGCTTGGGAAGAATGGTTGTCGGTAAATCGCTGAATTAGGTCTAATTTTTCAAACGTTTTCACTGTTTTCATTTCGTGAGACGTAAGTGGGTGGTAGTAATTCGTTTTCGGGTTGTTCCCGGAACATAGTCCGTCGTAATTTCAATAGTAAACTACTCTATGATGCACAATACCTCTCTTGTAGTGTCTGCCACTGTAGTTTCTTGAACATATCCGCAACATTCTTGGGTCGACTAAACGACTCGCTGACGAAACGCACCGCTCTCCGTTAGATCTTGTCTGTAACTTTCATGAAACCTACATGGTTACAGTATTAAACATAACCGGTACCTAAAAATCGGCCCAACAAGCGCCTTGTGAACCACTTATATCGTAGATGAGTTACATTTCCTTAAGATTCGTCCTACGAATCTCAGTGCGACATCTGTTTTTCCTGCTATCTGGTTTATGTGGTAATTCCACTCAGGGTCTCGCTCGATGGTTACTCCTAGATATTTTACGGCAGTTGCTGTTCCCAGCATGTTACAATAAATAGTGTAATTGTGCAGTAAAGGATAAATTATCTTGTCTATCTGTAATATGTCACATTTATTTACATTCAGTGTCAACCGTTAGCTCCTTCATCGTTCTTCAATGACCTGTAATTCTTTTGCGATTCACCAGCCGGTGCGGTTCTAGGCGCTTCAGTCGCTGGTTCGAATCCTGCCTCGGGCATGGATGTGTGTGATGTCCTTAGGTTAGTTAGGTTTAAGTAGTCCTAAGTTCTAGGGGACTGATGACCTCAGATGTTACGTCCCATGGTGCTCAGAGCCATTTGAACCCTTTTTTTATGATTCGCTATAGTCTGCTAGCGTTGCTACCTTCTTATATACAACCACATCATGTGCGATCAGCCTTATGAAGCCCACGAGATTTTCTACTATTTAATTTTTACAAACTATAATCAGTAACTGTCGTATCATATTTCCTCAGGGCACTCCAAAAATTACCTTTATATCCGTCGAATTTCTTTCTTTAAGAGTGGTGTGTTGAGTTCTCTCTGCAAGGCAGTCTTAACTCCAGTCGCAGATCTGTTCCGATGGTCAGTAGGCTAGTATTTATTTCACTAAACAGAAAATTTGGAACTTTTTGGTAAGGTCTTACGGGACCAAACTGCTGAGGTCATCGGTTCCTAAGCTCACGCACTACTTAAGCTAACTTAAAGTAACCTACGCTAAGGACAAAACACACAACCATGCCCGAGGGAGGACTCGAATCTCCGACGGCGGGAGAGGGGGGGGGGGGGGGGGGGGAGCCGTGCGTCCCGTGACAAGGCGCCTTACACCGCGTGGCTGGCCGGTGCGACACTAAACGGCAATACGTGGCTGTCGTAAATGACTTCCTAAAGTCAAGAAACGTTGCATCAACGTGAACGCCGATGTACTACAAACCTTCGTCAATGACATGCGCTGCTTTCCGGTCGGTAGGTATCATTCGTTGCTCCAGGAATCTACGGTAAACTGCTGCTGGAAGGAGGCTCAACATCACACTCGTTATGGAGGGATGTTGACTCAGTTTTTCAGGGTAGCAAATGGGAAGTGCCGTACAGAAAATGTCCCAGTGATCACCAGTGTGTGTGTGTGTGTGTGTGTGTGTATGTATGTGTGTGTGTGTGTCTGTGTGTGTGGGTGGGTGGGTGAGTGGGTGTGTGCGTGTGTGTGTGTGTGTGTGTGTGTGTGTGTGTGTGTGTGTGTGTAGTGAGTGAAGTGTTATGAAACAATGTGTGTATAGTGTGTGCAGTGACTGATAGTGAGATATGAGTGAACAATGTGGCATTACATTGTTTAATAAGTTATATATAAAAAAAGTATTGTGTACCAGAAGTAAATCTAATCATTGTCTCTAATTAGAAGTCTGTAAATATATGTGTATAGGAATTAGCTTATTTTAAATTGATCTAAATTTTTAAATACTTTGACGTCCTATAACCTTGTAAAAAGAGAGCTACCGATGAATAAAGCTGCTGTTACTACTACTACTAAGTTTTTTCGGATAATCTTAGTTGAATCTTACCGTAACTCATCTGGTCCGGATGCCTTTCCACCACTGTGTGATTATAGCTGCTTTTCTGTCTCACTGTCTGCCCTTTCGGAGTTCGAGAAGAGATTGAAAAGAGGGACTGTGTCACGATTTTTAGCGATTAAATGTTTTCGGAAAATCGAATTCAGTATTTCGTCGTTCTCGCTGTCTTCTTGTTTTTAGATGTCAGGATGGTCACTGAATGAGTTAACAATTGATTTCGAAAGGCTCGCTGATTTTACACAAGACCAACAATTTTCAGGGTTTTCAGTCAGAGTGGTTGGCAAAATTTTACATGCAGCAACTTCTTGTGTACGTTTCATGTGCGCTGCTCATCATAATCCGATTCCAATCACAAACCAGTGCATGCTGAGCAAATGTTTTGTGGGCAATTTGTTCCTGAAACTGACTTCAGCTTCCCAGTGCCCTACAAATAAATAGAAGCTTGCCAATTGCTTTGTCCACAATTAGATCTATATGGACGTTCCACATCATATCTGCCACGTATGTTTATGATTTGTTTACTTCCATATTCCATCGAGGGCACTTCTGGTTCCCCCATCATTTCCCCCTCCCGTGTTACATTCGCGATTGGTGCTGGATGGGTAGGGGGATGGTGGGGGAAGAACGACTCTTAGTGACACATGAGCTCTAATTTTACAAGACGTATCTGAAAGGCAATATGCAATGTCCTACTCTTCTTAAGACCTTCTGTTGAAACTCCTTCCTCAAGCCAGGTAATACGTACTTTCAAAGTATTTCATTAGAATCTGTAGTTTGAGGCAAGCTCTTTCTTATCTAATTTACAAAACAGTTCTCCATAGTTCACGTAAGGGCTATGTTGTGACTAATTTATAAAACGGTTCTCCATAGTTCACGTAAGGATTATATTGTACCTAAGTAGAAGTAAGGGATGGTTCCTAACAGCGGATAGTAATAGGTTGCACTATTTCGGATACCCGAAACTTGGCATGGGATTATATAAATAGACGTTCCGAATATTACTCCAGTCGGCGCTTTTCCAGTGTTTGAGGGACAAAGACGCGGAGCCGTTGGTGAGTTGGGCGTACTGCAGAGCCGCTACAATGGAAATTTCTGCAAATGGTTTCAAGAACTGTCACATCTACCCTTTTGACTCCCTGGTTTCATCATCTGTGGCTTTTCCTCCTGAGTAATCTGCAGCAAATTCAGATAAGACCTCAGAAGCCACAGCAGTACCATTATCGACGGCAGTTACTGAAGCGCAGGAAACAGCGTTTTCTACTTTTGAAAGTAGCCCAACTCCTGTAATTCCACCATGAAACTAACACCGAGAGCAGGTAAAGCAGTAGAGCTGACGTTATCTCGTTTCCAAAACGAGTCCGTCGCTAAAAGGAGAAAGAATGTACCAAGACAACAGAGAAGACACCACCCTCAACAAAACCTACTCCACGAACTTTATTTGATGCATTTGATAGACCTTCAACATCTGGGGCTGCTAAAAGGAAGCTCTTCGAAAGACAGAATGAGAGAAACATGAAGCAGCAGGTCATGGCGAGGAATACTCCGATTCAAGAGTTGATGAAACGATGTTGAGAGGCCCATCATCTGAATATGAAGAGGAAGAAGAGTGCATTTACTGCGATCTCTAAACAGACCTGGGCTAAGTGAATCGGTTGCTTTCGCTGGTGTTATGAGCTCTCTGCAGGTATCGACGATGATACTTGGGGAAGTTTTTAAATGTGATTTCTGTATTAAAAAACACAAAGGTTGAGTATTTTTCTTGTGATGACTGAAACGTCTGAGGATTAACCGACAGTTAAGCAGCACTCTTTGCCGTTGAAACGTACATTGGTGCAAATAAAGTGAAGGTTACCAATTAATTAAATATTAGTGTTAAATAGGGAACACGAACACCCGATACTAGAAACCATATTTTCTGGAGGTAAAAACCACACGTTTTAATGACACTACTGGCCATTAAAATTACTACACCAAGAAGAAATGCAGATAATAAACGGGTATTCATTGGACAAATATATTAAACTAGAACTGACATGTGATTACATTTTCACGCAATTTGGGTGCGTAGATCCTGAGAAATCAGTACCCATAACAACCACCTCTGGCCGTAATAACGGCCTTGATACGCCTGGGCATTGAGTCAAACAGAGCTTGGATGGCGTGTACAGGTACAGCTGCCCATGCAGCTTCAACACGATACTGCAGATCATCAAGAGTAGTGACTAGCGTATTGCGACTTGCCAGTTGCACGGCCACCATTGAGCAGACGTTTTCAGTTGGTGAGAGATCTGGAGAACGTGCTGGCCAGGGCAGCAGTCGAACATTCTCTGTATCCAGAAAAGCCCTTACAGGATCTACAACATGCGGTGGTGCATTATCCTGCTGAAATGTAGGGTTTCGCAGGGATCGAATGAACGGTAGAGCGACGGGACGTAACACATCTGAAATGTAACGTCCACTGTTCAAAGTGCCGTCAATGTGAACAAGAGGTGACCGAGACGTGTAACCAATGGCACCCCATACCGTCATGCCGGGTGATACGCCAGTATGGCGATGACGAATACAAGCTTCCAATGTGCGTTCACCGCGATTTCGCCAAACACGGATGCGACCATCATGATGCTGTTAACAGAACCTGGATTCATCCGAAAGGATGACGTTTTGCCATTCATGCACCCAGGTTCGTCGTTGAGTACACTATCGCAGGCGCTCCTGTCTGTGATGCAGCGTCAAGAGTAACCGCAGACATGGTCTCCGAGGTGATAGTCCAAGCTGCTGCGAACGTCGTCGAACTGTTCGTGCAATTGGTTGTTGTCTTGCAAACGTCCCTATCTGTTGACTCAGGGATCGAGACGTGACTGCACGATCTTTTACATCCATGCGGATAAGATGCCTGTCATCTCGACTGCTAGTGATACGAGGCTGTTGTAATCCAGCACGGCGTTCCGTATTACCCTCCTGAACCCACAGATTCCATATTCTGCTAACAGTTATTGGATCTCGACCAACGCGAGCAGCAATGTCCCGATATGATAAACCGCAATCCGACCATTATCAAAGTCAGAAACGTGTTGGTACGCATTTGTCCTCCTTACACGAGGCATCACAACAACGTTTCACCAGGCAACGCCGGTCAACTGCTGTTTGTGTATGAGAAATCAGTTGGAAACTTTCCTCATGTCAGCACGTTGTACGTGTCACCACCGGTGCCAACCTTGTGTGAATGCTCTGAAAAGCTAATCATTTGCATATCATAGCATCTTCTTCCTTCGTTTAAATTTGGCGTCTGTAGCACGTCGTCTTAGTGGTGTAGCAATTTTAACGAACAGTGGTGTACATTGAGGTGACGAAAGTCGTGAGATACATCATAGTATCGTGTCGGGCCTCCTTTTGTCCGGCGTAGAGCAGGAACTGACGTGGAATGGACTCAACAAGTGGTTTAAAGTCCCCTCCTGCCTCTATAGCCGTCCATATTTGCGAGAGCGTTGCCAGTACAGGATGTTGCGCACCAACTGACCTCTCGATTATGTCCCATAATTCTTTGATGGGATTCCTGTCAGGCGGTCTGAGTGGCCTGCTCATTAGCTCGCCTTTTCCAGAACGTTCTTCAAGCCAGTCAGGGATAAATGTGACCTGGTGACGTGACATCGTTGTTTGAGAACATGAAATCCTTGAGTGGCTGCAGTTGGTCTCCAAGTAGCCTAAAATAATCATTTCCAGTCAGTTATCGGTTCTGTTGGACCAGAGAACCCAGACCATTCCATGCAAACGCAGCCCAAATCATTAAGGCACCACCACCAGCTTGCACAGTGTCTTGTTGACAACCTGGATCCTTGAGTGCGTGGGATCTGCGCCACTCTCGAACCCTACCATCAGCTCTATCAACTGAAATCTGGACTCATCTAACAAGAACACGGTTTTTTAGTCGTCTAAAGTCTAACCTATGTGGTCACGTGCCCAAGGGCGGCGCTGCAAGTAATGTTGAACTGTTACCGAAAGCTCTCGCATCGGTCGCTACAGTAGCCCAACAACGCCAGATTATGCGAGACTGTCCTTACGACTACGTTCGTCGTACGTCCCACATTGATTTCTGCAGCTGTTTCACACAGCGTTGCTTGTGCGTTAGCACTGACAACACTACAAAAACGCCGCATTCGGTTCGTAAGCAAAGACCGTCGGCCACTGCTTTGTCCACGGTGAGAGATAAAGCCTGAGATTTGGCATTCTCGACACACTCTTGACATTGTAGATCTCGGCTGGCTCCACTACCATTCCGAGTTCTAAGTCTGTTAATTCCCATCGTGAGGTCATAATCACGTGGGAAATCACGTGAGTACAAACGACAGCTCGGCCAGTGCACTGCTCTTTGATACCATGTGTACGTGACACTAATGGCATCTGTATATGTGCTTATCGCTGTCGCACGACTTTTGTCATCTCAGCGTATTTGTTCAGCTATTAAAGAATGAGAAAATGTTCAGAAGATTTCTTGCAGTGGTAGCATTTAAATATTCCTTCGTAATGGTGTAACAGATTTTCCTCAATTTAAGGACTTCTCATTTATCAGTAATTTTAAATTCAAAAAGGGTACCAGACAATAGTACTTTTACCCTACTGTCGGTAGTGATTTATCGGCAACAGCGTAATCACACATTAATGTATCTCTTCCCCTATATAGTCGCAAGCCGTGCACAGCTCCGCGTTGTGGCCAAACGACGGCAATTAATAGACTTTTTACGCAAATTCATAGTCGGAGCTAGACGCATGGCACGTTCCATTTCAGAAACCGTTAGGAAATTCAATATTCCGAGATCCACAGTGTAAAGAGGGTACCAAGAATATAAGATTTCAGATATTCTCTCTCACCACACATAAAGCGGTGTTCGACGGCCTCCACTTAATGAACTAGAGCAGCGGCGTTTCTGTAGAGTTGTCTGTGCTAAAAGAGAAACAACACTTCATATATAAGCTCAGATATCGATGTGGGACGTACCAGGAATGTATCCGTCTGAACAGTGTGACGATATCTGGCGTTGTTGAGCTATGGCAGCAGGCGACCGAACTCGCTAACAGCCCATCACTTGCAGTGCCTCCCTCGCGCTCGTCACCACATCGATAAGAGTTTAGACGACTGGAAGCCGGCCGCCGTGGGCGAGCGGTTCTAGGTGCTGAGGTCTGGACTTGCGCGACCGCTACGGTCTCAGGTTCAAATCCTGCCTTGGCCATGGATGTGTGTGATGTCCTTAGGTTAGTTAGGTTTAAGTAGTTGTAAGTTCTAGGGGACTGATGACCTCAGATGTAAAGTCTCATAGTGCTCAGAGCCATTTGAACCATTTTTAGACAACTGGAAAACCGTGGTTTTATTAGATGAGTCCAGATTTCAGTTGATGGAACTGGTGGTAGGGTTCGAGTATGGCGCAGATCCCACGAAGCCAAGGACCCAGGTTCTCTACAAGGCACTGTGCAAGTTGTTATTGACTCCATAACGCTATGGGCTTTTTTTACATGGAATGGACTGGGTCCTCTGCTCCATCCGAAGCGATCATTGATTGTAAATGGTTATCTTTGGCTACTCGTGGACCATTTGTAGCCATTCATGGAATTCATGTTCTGAAACAATGGAATTTTTATGGATGACAATGCTCCATGTCACCGGTACAGTGGTTCGCAATTGATTCGAAAAACATTCTGGACAATCTGAACGAATGATTTCGTCACACAGATCGCCTGACATGAATCCCATGAAACATTAATTTTACGTAACTGAGAGGTCAGTTCGTACACAAAATCCTGTAGCAGCAACACCTTCTCAATTATGGACAACTATAGAGGCAACACACTTATCTTAGAAGCTAGATAAAGAAAAGGCAAACCTACATTTCTAGCATTTGTAGACTTGGAGAAGGCTTTTGTCAATGTTGACTGGAATTATCTCTTTCAAATTCTGAAGGTGGCGGGAGTAAAATACAGGGAGCGAAAGGCTATTTACAATTTGTACAGAAAACAGATGGCAGTTATAAGAGTCGAGGGACACGAAAGGGAAGCAGTGGTTTGGAAGGGAGTGAGACAGCGTTGTAGCCTCTCCCGATGTTATTCAATCTGTATATTGAGCAAGCAGTAAAGGAAACAAAAGAAAAATTCGGAGTAGGTATTAAAATCCATGGAGAAGAAATAAAAACTTTGAGGTTCGCCGATGACATTGTAATTCTGTCAGAGACAGCAAAGAATTTGAATGAGCATTTGAACGGAATGGACAGTGTCTTGAAGGGAGGATATAAGATGAACATCAACAAAAGCAAAACGAGGATAATGGAATGTAGTCTAATTAAGTCAGGTGATGCTGAGGGAATTGGATTAGGAAATGAGATACTTAAAGTAGTAAAGGAGTTTTGCTATTTGCGGAGCAAAATAACTGATGATGGTGGAAGTAGAGAGGATATAAAATGTAGACTGGCGATGGCAAGGAAAGCGTTTCTGAAGAAGCGAAATTTGTTAACATCGAGTATAGACTTAAGTGTCAGGAAATCGTTTCTGAAAGTATTTGTATGGAGTGTTGCCATGTATGAAAGTGAAACATGGGCGGTAAATAGTTTGGACAAGAAGAGAATAGAATCTTTCGAAATGTGGTGCTACAGAAGAATGCTGAAGATTAGATGGGTAGATCACATAACTAATGAGGAGGTATTGAATAGGATTGGGGAGAAGAGGAGTTTGTGGCACAACTTGACTAGAAGAAGGGATCGGTTGGAAGGGCATGTTCTGGGGCATCAAAGGATCACCAATTTAGTATTGGAGGGCAGCGTGGAGGGTAAAAATGGTAGAGGGAGACCAAGAGATGAATACACTAAGCAGATTCAGAAGGATGTAGGCTGCAGTACGTACTGGGAGATGAAGAAGCTTACACAGGATAGAGTAGCATGGAGAGCTGCATCAGACCAGTCTCAGGACTGAAGACCACAACAACAACAGAGGCAACATGGCTCAGTATTTCTGCAGGGGACTACCAACAGCTTGTTGAGTCCATCGACGTCGAGTTACTTCAGTACGTGGCTCAAGAGGAAATCCAACACATTATTAGGAGGTATTCTACGACTTTTATCATCTCCATGTTAAATCCTGAATTCTGTCAAAAATACGGTGCGATACTCGGCGAGTTGGTATTTTCGTCAATAAAAGACAGAGCGAACCAGTATCGAATGTCATCCGGAAGTCAAGGGAAACGGCATAATCTTACAGCAAGCGGCATCTCATGAACGAAAAGAACTAGTTGATTTCTGCAGGATCTCTGCAGAAACCATCTAGCTTTTTGTAAATGATATTTTATTTCTCCAAGGAGATTTACACGAGAGCATGAAAAGCGTTCCATAGCTCTGGAACACATTAACATCAACTGAGACATTGAATTATGGGCATCTGTCGGACGACCTTTCTTGGACAGTGGATACTCCATTTGCGGCTTAATCAATGATCTCATGTACACCTATGTTTTGTTGTGGGTTTCAGTCCGAAGACTGGTTTGATGTAGCTCTCCACGCTACTGTGCCCTGTGAAAGCCTCTTCCTCTCCAAATAACTACTGCAACTTATGTCTTTTTGAATCTGTTTGCTGTATTTATCTCTTGGTTTTCCTCTTCGATTTTTCCCCACAACATTTCCCCCCCAACTCTACATGGTGATCCCTTGAAGTCTCGGAATGTGTCCTATCAACGAGTCCCTTCTTCTGTTTAAGTTGTCCCACAAATTCCTTTTCTTTCCAATTCTATGCACTACCTCGTTATTAGTTATGTGATTTATCCATCTTATACCTGTATACAATTTAAAATTCCCCTTAGCGTTTTTCTACCTGTTAATCTCAGGAACTACTGTAGGGATTTCGATACGGTTTTCATTAATAGCTGGAGTGATTTACAAGGAAGCTTTATGTATATAATTTATTGCCGCTACAGGAGGCAAGTCAACTAGCTATAAATACTTACCTTTGCGAAGGTCGCTGGTTATTGTATAACTTCTTGAGAGTTAGCTGCAAATATTTGAATCGTACTGATTTTTGTCACAGTGAATTCGTCATAGAAACGAGTAATTTGAAAATATCTGAGACTACAGCTACTACCATTTACTACATCATTGATATATAACGTGAATATTAACGCTACCATCACACTTCTCTCAGACACATGTGCACTTGTGTCATTTTGTATGATTTTCCGTGCACAGTAATGTACTGTGTTACTTTAAAAAATTCTCAGTACAGACATAAATCTGACTTTATATCAATACAATTTTTTTTTACTAATTATCGGTGGGTTACTGAATTACAATATATCGGAAATTCAATACGCACTGAACCCTCAGTTTTACGTCTGTGAGTGTCTCTTAGTATACTTTTTCATTTAATTGGAGCAAATCATTGTCTTCTCAAGAGATATGCATTAACTTATAACTACATATGGAGTTATTCTCACTAGAATAATCCCACTTCTCTTATGCTCCAGAGGAGACTGAGTTCTTGGAATTAGAAGACGAATAGTTGATTAAATGTGCCATTCCAATGGATTCCTGCCAAACTGGTACGATGGGCAACTCTTTTTTTCTTTCATTTTAGGAGTTCTTATTTTCTTTCCCTCCCTCTACCCCTCTTCCAACGCCATCTCTTTTATTTTGCTCACTTGTTGAACGTGTACAAGCCAATGTTGTTTAAGAAATTGGTTTAAACTTCTGTCTTCATTCATTTTCGTTTCTAGATAAGGATTACAAAAAAATTAATTATCTGCATACTAATTTAGCATGTGGATGTAGTGTGATACATTTATTTATCATTCCATATCTTGCTGCTGTGCTAGTGATATACTAAAAATGGTATGAGCGCTAATGATTCTAATGTCGTACGCCCGAAAGATAATAATAATTCTCATCTGAACGATCTGCAGCTACTCCTATTTTAAACTGCAAGAAACTCCAACTATCTTCCATGTAGCTATCGTAAAGCTGCACAGAAATAAAAGCAGTGACAAACTTATCATCATATAGCAGTTCTAGAAATAATGGCTGCACTTCATGCAACACTACTATAAACTCCTGCTGAGTTTCCAGCATGATTGATCTCACCCCTACTCGAACTTTACTCGTGGTCTTGAAACTGTTCAAGACAGTCCGTTTTATTAACTCTCTGTCTTGTCAACGGGATTACATGAACTGTGATATTTTAATGTGTCTAGTTGGGGCGTCCTAATTTTTTTGTGAATAGTATGTTCAGAATTCAAATATTGCAATTTTTGAAGGCGTTCGATTGCCAGTGGATGAAAAAATGCCAGTGTTGTTGCCACAGTTCTCATTAATATGCGATGAGGGCGATTTATGATATCAAATGAAAAACAAAAGAACATAGACAGCACATAAATGCTCCATTAGTGTCATGGTCCATTGGATGCGTTTATTTGTATGAATCTATTACAGTTCCGAAGTCGTAATTCAGTGAGCATCGCTGGCTGATGCATAACGCCCGTCCGGACTAGAGTAGCGGTCGTTGCCCTCCCATCGCTTAACACCAAATGACGTACGTTTGACACCTACACTATATTCTCTCGCCCGCAGCTCGTTCTCGAAAAAGTTTCTCTATGGCCGATAACGTGGATGACGTGCCGTACATTCTGTATGGTCTCCACCCCCAGTATCGCAAGCAACTTGTCGCTGATGCTCCCAGTGTGTGACAAAACAGCATCCAGTTACTATGAAACTAATAACTACAATTATTACTTAAATAAAATTTTAAAATATTAAGTCCATAGGTAGTGTGGGGTGGTGGGTGAATTAATAGCTCGATGCTGTTACAAGAGCCTGAAATTTATTTTTGTGTTCAGCCAGAAAGCGATGGAGAACATAATGACCATAATTTCCAGTCTGAAAATCCACGTTTTTCATGTACTCATTCAAATAAAATACTCCTATTTGCTATTTACTCAGCGGGATCAGGAACTATGACTATAAATAAAAGTAGTGAGTTGTAACTGATTAATATATTTAGTAAAAGTTCAAACGTACAAAGCAATGTTCCAGATGATAATAATAATCCAGAATGAGATTTTCACTCTGCAGCGGAGTGTGCGCTGATATGAAACTTCCTGGCAGATTAAAACTGTGTGCCCGACCGAGACTCGAACTCGGGACCTTTGCCTTTCGCGGGCAAGTGCTCTACCATCTTTTTTTTTTTTTGTAATCTCATTTTGTTCGTTATTGTTCGTTTCAATTGTTCGTGGCGGACGCCACCTGACGCCCATTGAAGTTCGTTATTGATCCATTCACTCAGTTTTTTTATTACAGAGAGCGAATTTTTCACTTAAGGGAAACCATCTGAGCTACCTTTGCCTCCTGGTTCGCAGGAGAGCTTCTGTAAAGTTTGGAAGGTAGAAGACGGATACTGGCAGAAGTAAAGCTGTGAGTACCGGGCGTGAGTCGTGCTTCGGTAGCTCAGATGGTAGAACACTTGCCCGCGAAAGGCAAAGGTCCCGAGTTCGAGTCTCGGTCGGGCACACAGTTTTAATCTGCCAGGAAGTTTCAATAATAATAATAACAATAACAATAATAATAATCGCCCTATAGGAAACAGCACTATTAACAGTTCAGAGGCGACCTCTGCGGTAAGTTCCATGTAAAATGGACTATCGCCCTGACTTCTAATCATCTAAGTTAATTGCTCGTAACAAAAGTGGAAAATAATATCACCACTTGCCACGCAGTTTTCTCAACATAACGAGCACCACACAGACAGTTACTTCCGTTAAAACTCTCTTGGACGATGTACAGTTCTCGCGAGTTCACTTTCTGTTTTTTCCGGAAAAATGGGAGTCGTTATTATCAAGAAATATCCCAAATAAAGGGATCGGTAATTTTATTCGAATACATATGTTGAATTTCATTTGTTATCTTAAGTAAATTTCAGAGGGCCTTATTCACTGACATTGTTCTGGGCTGACCTTTGAACCATTTGGGTTCTGTTCTTCCTATAGAGCTATTTCAATAATGTTGTCTTTTTTAAGTTCCATCTTTAATTAATACGTTAAAGAAGCATGTGTTAATTTATAGCATACTTTCATACAGAAAATCTAAGATGGAATTCATGAAATCAGTGGTTCATTACCATCAAGTTTGTAGTCTGTAATGAGCGGGTACATCTCTGTTGGCTGGTTTGCAATTCAGTCTATAGAATATTGAGATGCACCCGCCGTGTCTGAAATTACGTTAAATTCTCTTGAAATCAATATTCTTTATCTGGCGATCACTTCGATCGGCCACCACGTGTGTAGATGAGAAGAATAGGTCGCCCTAGCACACAATGATGTTGAATAAAATATGTAATGAGGCAGTATAAAAGGTGGGGAGATTACTATATCATGCGCAGATTAAATCAAACTGCGGTCCAGATCAAGATATGGTATTTTGCGTGCCCTCTTGCCACTAGGTAGGTAGTGTTATACATCTCGCAGACGGCAAGTCACCTAAAATCTACAGAACAGAGCGAGAAGTGGTAATCGTGTGAAGTTATAATTAGTTATTTTGGGGATTAATTGTTTGTGTGTAGTGCAGCGGCGTGCTTGGACAGGAACTCATGTCATGATTCCCTAAGAGTAAGCTGTAATAATCACCAAGTCATAGGACGAGTCTTCATTTACCTACTGCCAGTCTGGAGTAGGTCCCTAGTTACGTGATACTTTTGCATTCAGTTTATCTGTTCTCGTGGTGCCAATTGCCTAAACACACTTTGCGATTACTCCTGCAGTGTTTAGAATATTTTGTCCCATACTGTCACTGAAATCATGTTCTCATGTGATAGGAGTATATGAGTGTCGAAGCATAACTGTGAAATTAGAGAACCCTATAATCCACAGAGTTCCGTATATTGGACTGCATCTCAGCATTCAATGCACATGGAATCATGTGTACATTTATTCAGTTACATTTACGAGCAGTAGCGCCATAGAGCGCATTTCATCTTACTCAGTATTATTCAGTATGCCAAGTGACAAACCGAATTATACGTACAGGTCACAAATGCTACCAAATTCAAATCACTTATATACCAAGCTTTTAATGTTCATCAGGCTCATATAAGTATGCTTGTCAATATACTTTCCTTGAAAGTATGAGAAACTGATAAAGTGGACCCACGATTTGGGGCCTCAAGGAGAGAAAGTTGTTCCCTCCTTTGGTCTGATAAAATATACAGGGTGGTCCATTGATTGTGACCGGGCCAAATATCTCACCGTCAAACGAAAAAACTACAAACAATGAAACTTGTCTAGCTTGAAGAGGGAAACCAGATGGCGCTATGGTTGGCCCGCTAGATGACGCTGCCGTAGGTCAAGCGTATATCAACTGATCATTTTTAAATAGGAACCCTAATTTTTATTACATATTCGTGTAGTACGTAAAGAAATATGAATGTTTTAGTTGGGCCACTTTTTTCGGTTTGTGATAGATGGCGCTGTAATAGTCACAAACATATGACTCACAATTTTAGAGGAATATTTGGTAACAGGTAGATTTTTTAAATTAAAATACAGAACGTAGGTACGTTTGAACATTTTATTTCGGTTCTTCCAATATGATACATGTACCTTTGTGAAGTTAACATTTCTGAGAACGCATGCTGTTACAGCGTGACTACCTGTAAATACCACATTAATGCAATAAATGCTCAAAATGATGTCCGTCAACCTCAATGCTGCGGTATGTTGATAATTTTTACTTATGGACGTCTGAAAGCAACTGAATAAAACACAATTTTAGTGCCATACGCGTTTCGCCTTTATTTTCTGCAAGGCATGATCAGTGGCCTGAAATATGTACATATGTTTGCTATTTAATTTACATTTTTGTCACTGTGCCTATAGGATATAAAAAGTTCTGGTGGTTTGCTATATCCTATTAAGTAGTAATGTTTTGATCTGTACTTACAGGTTGCGTGGACAATTTCTTACATATTACGCATTTTTTGTGTTGTTCTTCTTCTTATGAATGCCAATTTGCGGTTTTTTTTCCACATTCCACAGCACTATGAACTGAACGCTTGTTTCAATATAAGGTTTTGGTTTCCGTTGCCGACTGTCAAATGTTTTTGCCAAAGATCGAATGTTATTGCCAAACTTTCGAGTGTAATTATTGAAGTATCTGTGATCTGTTCGTATACGCATTTGTGTGTGCGTTTGTGTTTGTGTGTGTGTGTGTGTGTCCAGATGGTGAAGGGGGAAGAGTTTTTTTTTGTTTTATGTTATCATTTCCTTTATTAAGCGTAGTAGGGAGCCTGTGCTGATGTGTGTTTGTTCCTTTATCACATGTTTGTTTTCTGCTATGGCTTTCTGGATGTGGAAGTTTTCTTGCGTTTGTATAAGATGTTTGTCATGGTTGTATCGTGTTTCAAAATTCCTGCATGTTATGCCTATGTATATTGCATCACAACTTTGCCATTCAAGTTTATATACAGCGTGAGTCACCTAACAAAGTGAAATAAGTCCAAGTAAGACATTCATATTTTTTTCGTACTACGCGACTATGTAATAAAAAAATGGGGGTTCCTATTTTTAAAAACGCTGTTGATATCCGTTTGACCTATGGCAGCGCTATCTAGCGGGCCAACCATAGTGCCATCTCGTTTCCCCCTTCATGCTAGACGAGTTTCGTTCTTTGAATTTATTTCGTTTGACGCTTATTTAGTGAGATATTTGGCCCGGCCACTATCAATGGACCACACTGTAGAGAAAATTTATCGAGAATTCTCTCCAAAAGAAATCAGTGTGTCTCATCCACGCTATTTTAAGTAAAGTCGTTACCCGTTACCATTTGAATATTCATAGCTAGATACACTCATACACACACATTAAAAGAAAAGGGGGAAACAACGAATTCAAAAGCTTCCATTCTCTTCTCGCCTGAGTTGCTTATCATGCACGTCTCACTTCACAAAAAGGATATATTTAACACAAATACCTCCAGAGAAGACTCCCTACCGCTTAAATTTATATTTGATATTAACAAGCTCCACTTTTTCAGAATTCCTATTCCTCGTTATTGCCTGTCTGGATTTTATGTCCTCTCCGCATCAGGTATTTTGCTGCCCAAACAGTAAAACGTTTAGTGTCTTGTTTTCTAGTCGAATTCACTCCATATCTTTTACTCTTATAACTGCATTCGAATTACTACTGTAAATAACTTTTCACTAGCTGTATTTCACCCGTGGTACCATCAGAATTTCAGAGTGCATTGCAGTCAACATTGTCAAAACTTCCACTAAATCTAAAAATTCTGTAAATGTAGGTTTGCGTTCCTGTAACCTATCTTCTAATGTAAGTCTGTCTCTCCTGAACCCAAACTGATCTTCCCTATTTTTTCTCTAAATATTTTGAGTTTGTCGGGTCAACGCTGCGGGAGTCAGCACTGACACGAACAAGAAAGGAGAGTAGTTACAATGGCCGGTAACAGGTATCTAAAATTATCCGTAAAAAGAAAAGAAATTTAAATTCTTGATTCTTGGGCTTCCTGTGCCTCCTACATACAAGTACTTTGCTCTCTATTTCTACTTGCAGAACGCAGGCTAAATATTGGAAATTTGTGGTAAGGAGTATGGAACCAAACTGCTGAGGTTATCGGTCCCTTGGCTTACGCACTAGTTTATCTAACTTTAACTTACGCTAAGGACAATACATACACCCATGCCCGAGGGAGGATTCGAACCTCCAACGGGGGTAGCCACGGGAACCATGACAAGACCGCACGGCTACCACGCGCGGCCAGGCTAAATATCATCTTCCTATTACTCAGTACTGATGCTCTCGGAGTCTGCGGCAGAACTGGACCAAACAGCGATGGTCGGCAGGTGAAATCAGCGTTGACAGGGACCGCTGGAGGTATGCCGCTGTCCGCTCTTTCCACTGGAGCGCAAGTCAGCACTTTCTCGTTGCCGTTTCGCGGCGGTGCACTGGTCGGTGCGCAGTCGATGCTCCAGGACTGTACAGTGTCAGTATTTTTCAACCCTTTATTTACTAAACCGATGGTTAGTACTGACACTTGTTAGCACCTGCATTCTTTGGGAAAGGAATTACTACATCCTGACTGAAGTTTAAGGGTATTTCGCCTGTCTCATATGATTTGCACACCAGGCGGAATGATTTTGTCACTGCTGTCTCTCTCTCCCAAGTACCTCAACAATTCTGAGGAAATGGTTACTCCAGGGGGCCTGTTCTCACTTAGATATTTCCGTGCTCTGTCAAACTCTTATCGCTGTAATATACCTCCCATCTCATTTTCATTTGTTTACTCTTGCACTTCAACCTATTGCGTCAACACATCCGCTAGCGGCTTCACAATCTGTTGCTGGGGTCAATGCACGCCATCGACTGTATGAATTCTACTGAATAAAATACTTTGTTGTCACCACCACGTTTATGATTCGACGACAACTAGGGAACTGGTTCCTACCGTCCAGTCTAACATCATGGGAAGTCATATTGGCATTCTGACACCAGGAATATCTTGGCGTCATAATACATTATACTGCCTTCAAGCTCACTTTCCCCGTATAGTACTGCCGCTTGGTTAGAGGCGACATGTCACGGATTACGCGGTCACTCCCTCCGGAGGTTCGAATCCTCCCTCGGGCATGGGTGTGGGTGTTGTTCTTAGCATAAGTTAGTTCAAGTTAGATTACGTAGTGTGTAAGTCTAGGAACCGATGACCTCAGTAGTTTGGTCCCTTAAGAATTCACAGGTCCTGATATTCACACAGGTACTTCTATTTTCTCCAAAGGCCCCTTTAATTTTCCTTCTGGCTGCATCAACGTTCCTGTCTAGTTAGGCAAACTTCTACAACCCATTCTAGCCATTCTCGTCGACAAGGGAACGGTAAAAAATTCCACATACCAATTTGATTCATATTGACAGGATGTGTAGAGGATGACTTGGACTTGAACATACGAAAACGGAAAGACCCAGCTCTCAACCGCTTTCGAGAAAACCGCGTTTCGAAATTTTATACATTCTTATGTACACTGTATGGTCGCTAGTATTCAAGGAGTTAGCAACCGCGCGATTAAGCACTTAATAGCAGTCTGCCTTCGGCAGGGTAGCGGCAAGGATGTCTTGTTTGCGCCGCATCAAAAATGGTTCAAATGGCTCTCAGCACTAAGGGACTTAACCTCTGAGGTAATCAGTCACCTAGAACTTACAACTACTTAAACCTAACTAACCTAAGGACATCACACACATCCATGCCCGAGGCAGGATTCGAACCTGCGACCGTAGCGGTCGTGCGGTTCCAGACTGCAGCGCCTAGAACCGTTCGGCCAATCCGGCCGGTTTGCGCCTCATCCGCAGGTACGCGAGCGCGTGCGTTCTCTTCATATCTTCGCCACCGCTTAGTACTACGAACGTTCATCGACGTGCCATTGCCCACGTATTTCGAAAATCCACGATCAAGTTCAGTTTTTAGTCGATATATGCACTTTCCAGGGCCTTTGAAATTGAGTGCTTCCTTCTAAACGAAGCTCCATCTGATCACAAGGACATAGTAGGCATTCACCTCTCTATCACCGGTGGCGTCGTTTATGTCAAAATAACAAGCGACGCCACCTGTCATGACGTCGTGGCTAGATATGCCAGCGGCCTCGAGTTCAAACACAACGACGGACACATTGGAGCAGTCACCATCGATCACGCAAGGCTCCGGTTATGCTCCCTGTCTTCGAGCTTCCCTCTGGTGCCACTTAACGTTGTCGTTGCTGCCTTAAAACCATACGTAAAAGTGCTTTCCATGTAGCCAAAAAATGGAATACGTTCACAACATATCCAGTGCTTAACGGGGTCAGGGAATAAACGCGTGCCGTCATATATCAACATTGGTGGCCACCGAGCAATGATAATGTCTGACGAACAGCCACAAAGTGTTCCAGATGTAGCCAGGAAGGTAACGTCAGGCCAGCGTGTCTCTAACGACGCCTTACGCAACTCCCACTACCACACCAACTCCCATTCTCGCCTGCCTAAGTATGGGCTCTTTCCCTCCTGAGACGTCACCTTCCGACGTCAGATCAAGGACAGATTTGATCAATGACATGCTACGGTCAGAGAAAAAGCCAGACGCCGTTGCCAGCAGTCATTGCTGGCCCTAGCTTTTGATGCTATGGACGCAGAAGCTAAGATTGTGCTCACCTCTGCTTTCCTTTCGGAGACAAGTGCGACGGAAACCTACCATCCGAGTTCTGATTCTGAGTCACGTGTCCGCATGCAACACGAGCCGAAGAAGCAGAAAAAGCGACGTCGGACATACTCTGATGACTGTCTCCTGTGAACATCAACCAAGGAAGATGGACCTTTTGTGGTCACCAAGAGCAATGTGCATGCCGAGGCTGTACAACACTCCGTGGGCCTAGAGGCCGCAGCGCCCTATATTCTTCTCCCAGCCATGTCTCCACCCTACCATTGCCCGCAGATAACTCATGGGCTGACGACGCCGAAGAGGCCGAGATATCGAAGGCCGACAATGACAGGCAAGAGGGTGCCCCCCACGCTACCCAGGGACAACTCCGCCACAGCTCACAGGTCGCCTTCGCACCTTAGCAGCTGATGGTGACCTTTCACATAGGAGATGGAATTCTGGTGTACATAACTGCGAGCATCAAACAACACGTGTTACAGCTGTCACAGGACACGGTACACGCAGCTTCCATCGATATAGCCTCCATCCAAGAGGGCAACACAGCATTCTTCCCCGACACACACGATTACAATGCACTTACATCCCACGTATCACCCACTGCAGCGACATCGCGACACTCGACAAGGAGGAGGCTTTAGTGATACATGTAATCCTTCGCCGGCACAGGGAATTTTTCCAGACAGATTGAAACACGCAAATGTCAAATATCTTCATAAGAAAGGGGCAAGAGTGACTTAAATAATTATAGACCAATCTCATTGCTGACTTCATTTTCTAAAATATTCGAAAAAATTATGTATTAAGCCTAGCCTCACATTTAAATGAAAATAATTTACTCAGAATGTCACAGTTCGGATTCCGGAAGGGTTACTCGACTGAGGATGCTATCTACACATTTACTCATTAAATAGAACAAGCTCTAAATAACAAATTATCTCCAGTTGGTATTTTTTGTGATTTGTCCAAGGCATTTGACTGTGTGGATCACGTTCACTTTTAGAAAAACTCAAGTTTTATGGAATTGCAGGCTATACACACAGCTGGTTTGAATCATAATTAACGAACAGAAAGCAAAACATTGTGCTGAATAACACAAATAATGTTGGGAGGGCGGTAAATTCTAGTCAATGGGGAGTTATTACATTAAATTTTGGGTCCTCTGCTGTTCCTTATTCATGTGGATGACCTCTCACTTAACTAGTACTTTTTGCAGATGACACGAGTGTTATAATAAATCCCATTCCAGAAAAAGCAGCTGAAGATATTGTTAAGGATGTCTTTCAAAGAATTATTAAGTGGTTCTCAGAAAATGGACTCCCCCTTAATTTTGAAAAGCTCACTACACCCAGTTTTGTACACCGAATAGAGTCATACCGACAATTTATCTAGCATATGAACAGGGCACAGTTAACAGGGTAGATTTCTCCAAATGTTTGGGCGTTCACATTGATGACAACTTGAACTGGAAGAAGCATATTACTGAGCTTCTCAAACAATTAAGTTCAGCTTGTTTCGCTCTTCGTATAATCGCTAGTCTTGGTAATAAACAGGTCAGCCTCCTAACGTACTTTGCATATTTCCACTCAAGTAATGTCTTAAGGAATAGTTTTCTGGGGTAACTCACCACTCACCACTTTGATTGCTCAAAAGAGAGCAGCGAGAATAATTAACGGTGTTCACCCAAGGACGTCATGTAGGCACCTATTCAAGGAGTTACGTATTTTAACTGCACCATCAGAGTACACATATTCGCTAATGAAATTGGCTATAAATAATCCATCTCAATTCGTGAAGATTAGTGATGTTCATACGTACAGCACTAGAGGAAAAAATGGCCTGTCCTATCCGTTATTGAAGCTGTCAGTTGGTCAAAGAGGAGTACATTATTCAGCACAAAAATCTTTGATCATTTGACCAACAACATAAAGTGTCTGGCAAGTAGCAGATCAAGTTTTAAATCTAGCTTAAAATCATTTATTTTGCACAACTCCTTCTATTCCATGGGCGAGTTTCTGTTTCAGAACTGGTAAAATAAAAAAACAAAAATTGTTGCTCTAAATGTAGTTACATGTGTAGAACTAAAAATTTCAGTAATATCAATATTACAACTATTCATATATATGTAACCTCACTTGTTCCACATCATATCGTTAAAATATTCGTGAAAATTATCTACGGAACATGACATAAATAAACTAAAGTAAAATACAGGTAGATAATCTGTTCTGCCTCCTCAACGACAGAGGGATGGCACTCGCTGTGCTAGGGGTACGACTTATCAATGTCTGCACTCCATCAGGTTCTACACCCCGACGTGACTGTGCGCAACTATTTTTACGGAAGAAGTTGCTCCACGTTTACGGAACAGACATGATGAGATCAATCTTGGTAGCGAGTTTCATAGCGTCCTAGAGCCAAATGACCAGCTCCCATTAGATTCTCCACGTGCCAAACTAGGGGCTCGTTTCCAGGACCTTGGACAGGGGGATACTCAGGACCATACAAGGAGATCGTCCCGGGTTCACCCACTACACGAACCATTCATCCAGCCACGTAGATAGGATGTATGTATCTCGTCCACTTACTCTCGCGTTGCGAGATGTAGAGGTGTGGCCAACTACCTTTCACGACCATACCGCCTACATAAGAGTTGACGCCCTCCACCGCTAGTCGCCCTCTACAGCTAGCAGATTTGGCGAAGTCGAAGCCGCTGGAATCACAACACTGCTCTCTCCGAGTGCAAACTCGACCCGCCTCACAGGAGCGTTTCCCACAACATTAGACAGGTGGACTGCTTGAGCCAGACTGATCATCCGTCATACCATAATTGCATACAGCAGCGGTACTGCCGCATGGGAACAGCCGTCACTCGAATTAAACGTCTTACATGACTATACTTCGACGCCGTCCTCCCCAGAGAGACAGTGGTAAACAGAGCGAAGGGACTAATCGTGGCACACGTGCGCCGACAATTACAGGATGTAATTTTGTTCGCACACCGACGCCTGATAGGTTTGCGATGGACGACTCCGATCCATGTCACAGATGCGGATGACGGGCGGCGCTTTTCAACACAGCGGGACATCAGTGCACCATACTCTACTCGGCTCAAGACCCCGACCGACTGATGGTGATGGAGTCACACAGCAGATCTATGGCACGTTAACTCCTACCACGGCTGACGCCTTGATGACAGACGTTACGAAGAAGGAAGTGCTTGATGCCATCAGTAAAGGCGAGACACATACACTCCTGGAAATGGAAAAAAGAACACATTGACACCGGTGTGTCAGACCCACCATACTTGCTCCGGACACTGCGAGAGGGCTGTACAAGCAATGATCACACGCACGGCACAGCGGACACACCAGGAACCGCGGTGTTGGCCGTCGAATGGCGCTAGCTGCGCAACATTTGTGCACCGCCGCCGTCAGTGTCAGCCAGTTTGCCGTGGCATACGGAGCTCCATCGCAGTCTTTAACACTGGTAGCGTGCCGCGACAGCGTGGTCGTGAACCGTATGTGCAGTTGACGGACTTTGAGCGAGGGCGTATAGTGGGCATGCGGGAGGCCGGGTGGACGTACCGCCGAATTGCTCAACACGTGGGGCGTGAGGTCTCCACAGTACATCGATGTTGTCGCCAGTGGTCGGCGGAAGGTGCACGTGCCCGTCGACCTGGGACCGGACCGCAGCGACGCACGGATGCACACCAAGACCGTAGGATCCTACCCAGTGCCGTTGGGGGCCGCACCGCCACTTCCCAGTAAATTAGGGACACTGTTGCTCCTGGAGTATCGGCGAGGACCATTCGCAATCGTCTCCATGAAGCTGGGCTACGATCCCGCACACCGTTAGGCCGTCTTCCGCTCACGCCCCAACATCGTACAGCCCGCCTCCAGTGGTGTCGCGACAGGCGTGAATGGAGGGACGAATGGAGACGTGTCGTCTTCAGCGATGAGAGTCGCTTCTGCCTTGGTGCCAATGATGGTCGTATGCGTGTTTGGCGCCGTGCAGGTGAGCGCCACAATCAGGACTGCATACGACCGAGGCACACAGGGCCAACACCAGGCATCATGGTGTGGGGAGCGATCTCCTACACTGGCCGTACACCTCTGGTGATCGTCGAGGGGACACTGAATAGTGCACGCTACATCCAAACCGTCATCGAACCCATCGTTCTACCATTCCTAGACCGGCAAGGGAACTTGCTGTTCCAACAGGACATTGCACGTCCGCATGTATCCCGTGCCACCCAACGTGCTCTAGAAGGTGTAAGTCAACTACCCTGGCCAGCAAGATCTCCGGATCTGTCCCCCATTGAGCATGTTTGGGACTGGAGAAGCGTCGTCTCACGCGGTCTGCACGTCCAGCACGAACGCTGGTCCAACTGAGGCGCCAGGCGGAAATGGCATGGCAAGCCGGTCCACAGGACTACATCCAGCATCTCTACGATCGTCTCCATGGGAGAATAGCATTCTGCATTGCTGCGAAAGGTGGATATACACTGTACTAGTGCCGACATTGTGCATGCTCTGTTGGCTGTGTCTATGTGCCTGTGGTTCTGTCAGTGTGATCATGTGATGTATCTGACCCCAGGAATGTGTCAATAAAGTTTCCCCTTCCTGGGACAATGAATTCACGGTGTTCTTATTTCAATTTCCAGGAGTGTAGATCACCGGGCTTGGACGGGCGCGCTTTGGAGTTCTCTCGAACGTTCCAGTATTTACTCACACTGCATTGGTGATTCACCTTTCAAGACCCCTAATGTTCGTGGAGACATGAAATACCGCTACCTTCGTTGAAGGGATGATCATCTCCATCCCAAAACCGAAAGGTGGAGAATAGATTCATTATTATCGCTCATTAACTCTTCTTAGTTGTGACATGAAAGTATTCATCCACCTCTTGGCGGCACGAATCCTGTCGGAGTCTGTCTAGCGTCAGCTCATACGACCAAGCATCATTAGGAGGACCTAATATTATACAAGCTGCTTTATGTACATATGGTGATGTGATAGCTCTGGGGAAGACGGACAAATTACCAGGTACTCTGGCATCCCTAGACTTTATCCAGACCTTTGACCGACCATACTTACTTGACGCACACTCTCCTGAACCGCCATTCATTACCGTGGTCATATGGTTTCTTCGAAGGGCGACCTCCTAAGTCCTGATCAATGGCTGCCTTACGTGCCCTATTCCCCCCGTGCGTTCGGTGCGGCTGGGATACCCATTATCAACAATCCTGTGAGCACTGGCGCTTGAACCTCTGTTATGCAGCCTTCGTTAGAATATTAAGGGGAAAATGTTCCGCGGAGTTACATTTCGATGTACAGCCTAAGCCGACGATCAGATGGTTGTGCTTCGAAATGTCTCTGTCACAATGGAGTGAATACACACGTGCGGTATGGCCTCAGGTAGCGTCATTAATGTCGAAAAATCGGTCGCTATGAATGTAGAGGCAGGATTCAAAACGGTCTTTGACACCCCTCAGACTTTGTAACACAATTAAGTGTCTAGGCATCGAATCCAGTGGCGGCATACGGTGCGCAGGGGCCCTTAATTATCGGTGCCATCTGCAAAACATCAGGGCCCTCATAGTCGACCAACTGTCGCCGGCCATGGACATCATTCAACGAATGCACCCTGTCAATACCTGCCTGGTTTCTCGTCTCCCTCACCTGAGCCAGATGGTACCTATGCCAGCCAGGATTGTGCGACGTTCGTTAGCAACCTGCGGATCTCTCGTCACTACTGGAATGCTATCCAAGTTCTATTACGGATCCCTCACCCTCCCCCTTAATTGAGGGGGAACTCGGTCTCTCTCATGTCCATGACTAGGTGATGACCCTGTTCCTGAACATGCAGCTTAAGCTGTGGAGGACTTGAACCCACAGGGCCTAACAGGCCTCTTCCTGGAATCGCTTAAGCCATCTTCTCTCGCGCCCCTGGCGACCGAATGTTACTCCATCTTTATACCATCTAAGCCATTTTACATCGAATTTAGCTACGTCACATGACGACATGGGACATTTATCGTGTCCTCCAAAGGGTTCAACCCCCGAACGTCATAAATTTTGAGACACGTCCAATGGAAGGTCGTGTGGAAAACGATAAGGACGGGCCTGATGGATACTGATGTTCTGTCCACGTGGTGTGTAACTGTCAAATGCAAAAATGGAATACAATCAAAACTCCACCCGGTCAACATGGCAGACACACACAATTGCAGATCCCGTGGAACTCGGGTGCCCATCGTTCTTGCTGTGGAGAGGTGGGCGACATCCGGCACCTGGTTTGAAAAATCCAGGCCTACTTTCTCTGATTGACACCGGCGCATGTTTCTCCACAGGCCCTCCTTTCTCCCGAACGCTAGGGCAGGCGTGTCGATCAAGAGATACGCGGTTCATTATCTATGTCGGAATGATAACCAAAGACACCTTGGACTTCGAAATTACTTGCAAGAAAGACAAGCCAAAATTGTTTGCAACCCGAAGTATCAGCAGTTCTTTTTAAATTACATAGGCAGTGCTTACCGCAGTGAGAGACGACACCTGTCCATGAACTGAAGACTCCGAACATGCAGAACCACACTCTATGGAACTAATACATCTTTCAGTGAAGACATACCAAGCACCGGATGCATGAGGCGCCAGGGGTCGCTAAGGACCCCAGCCTTCTATCATCCCCTCCCCCCGTCGGAGAGGCTGTCTTTGTTTATTTCTTTTTCTTCCCTTTTCGTCGTAAAATAAAAATAACAATAACAACTAATAAAAAGTAATGAAAAATACAAACATAAATAAAACATCAAAATAAATTCTCGTTTCCCTATATTTACCCTTCCTTCGTTCCCAAAGTCAGTCACTGTATTCCCTGTGGGTGCACGGGAACACTGTGACCAGGCCTTGACATCCGATCCCTGTCCATTCCACCCCCCCCCCCCCTCCCCCCAACTCGTAGCTAAAGTGGTTCAAAAGCGCAAGATCTTTGTATCGAATCTGCGTGCCGGCACTACCTTTTCTTTCATTACCACGTAATCAGTACCACATTATCAGTATTTTCGTAACCTTTTCGTAACAATTTTCATAAGGACATTGGGCATAAAAAAGGATACATCTCTTTATGAGATCAGTATAGTCATTTTATTTGTATTATCGGATCTACATTTGTGACAAGTATAATATGCAACCTATGGGATAATGGACCAGTCAAAGTGATACTGATGACAGAGACATGGGAAAAAATAATTAATGCGAGAGATTGCGCTTGTAATTAACGCCAAATTTTTGGATGTGCATGTTTTTTATTTATTTGTTCTTTTTTTTTCAATGTATCTATTGCAAAACAAACTTGATTTATGTTCATAAACGGTTCTATGTCATCACGCAATTTTGTAACGTACCACGTACATCTATTGTCAGAATTACATCGGAATGGAAAAAAGTAGAAAGAAAGCGCAGCGAGATTCGATGCAAAGACCCCGTGCTTATGAAACTAAGCACTTACTCGCTCGGCTGCGGGGTCCGTAATTACTGTCAACCGTACAAAGTAGAAAGCCACGCATTAAATTTTCAAACTCGAATTCCTCTGAAACCATTTATAGTTGCGTCTTCCTCTTTACGTATGCTGAGGTCCCAGTCATGCCCTACACACCCATTCAATATAAATCAAATCCGCTAGGGGAAGTACGTACAGTCCCCTTGTTAGCTAAAAAATGGTTCAAATGGCTCTGAGCACTATGCGACTTAACTTCTGAGGTCATCAGTTGCCTAGAACTTAGAACTAATTAAACCGAACTAACCTAAGGACATCACACACACCCATGTCCGAGGCAAGATTCGAACCTGCGACCGCAGCGGTCGCCCGGTTCCAGACTGTAGCGCCTAGAACCGCACGGCCACTACAGCCGGCAGTCCCCTTGTTAGCCGCTTTACACTTTCTGTCAATCTCCGTTTCCTGATTGGCATATTCCGCTTCATCTGCTTCATTGTTCCATTTTTATATTAATTCAGTACCTCTTGTGTTTCCAAGGCTTTCTACTAGGTCTCGTCTTTTCGCCTATTTGCTCCTCTGCCTTCACTATTTTATATTTGAATGCTACCCATTCGTCTTCTGTTTTATTTCGTTCCCCTGTTTTAGTCAATTGTTGTCTAATGGTCCTCCTGAAACTCTCAACTGTTTCTGATTCTTCCAGTGCGTCCAGGTCTCATTCCTTTATTTCTCTGCTTATCTGTTATCTCTTCGTTACATTAACAGTTTTAGCTAAGCAATGACATTACTTTCTACATGAGGAATCTCTGACGAAACAAGCAGTGTCGCCTTTGGCGTACGGGAGACGTTCATAGAGAAAACTGTTCGCAACAGCTTCTGAAGGCCCCACGCCTGAAATAGTCGCAGTTCGCTGGACCTACCTGTTTGTTTGGTATTCCTTCCCGTGCAGGTATACGCTCCCGCAACATATTGCGTCGCTGACGGGGCAACAGCTCCCAGTATAAACATTCGACTTCGTATTTACGTTCACCTGCAGGCGCGAACGATCGGGAAAACCTATCCAATAAAGCGGCTGAACGTGTCTTTCGGGGCCTTCCTGCCATTCACGCGATACGACTTTACTTCTTACCCTATTCCTACGTCATTTGTAGCAACAGATCGCCTGGTACGAAAAGAAATCTCGCTAATTTGACACTAAGTAGTTCGTAAAAGCGTACTACGCCTCTGGTCACAAATATTTTTTCACATAAATTTTCATTACTGTCTGCAGTTTGGAGTAGTTTATATTGTTCATGATACGTAATTATACCCCAAATTATCAAGCCAGCTGTTCGATGGATATTACACTGGATAGTGCACTCTGGAAGATGTTTACATCTACAAATATCAAACTGGGCAATTCTAAATGAACTTACCGATCACTGACAGCTACAACTGCTTTATGCATAGTTATACATCGATAAAAAAATACAGATAATGGAAAGGAAGTTCAAAATTTCGATCTTTGTGTAAGCGATGTGAGTAGGAAGTCAGAACATACGCAGTAATACCTAAATGTAATATTCCGTCTCGTAAGTGAAAATGACAATCCCGTACAGAAGGCATTCGTGTTTGAATTTAACATCTGTAGTTCTGCCATCATAGAGAGGAGAAGATTTCGTCAGCGCTACAGTCAAGTACCTACAAATGCCAACAAGATTCGCAAATGGTATCGGCAGCTTGATGAAACAGGATGTTTGTGGAAACGGAAATGTACTATCTAGCCATATGTATCACCACAAGACGTTGAAAGACTTCGCCTTTTGTTTGAATGTAGTTCATAGAAATCGACGTACGAAGGCAGTATGGAGTTACAAATAACACAAACAACTAGCTGGCCTCTCCTCAAAACGAAGCTGAAATTGAAACAGTATGTAATTCAGATGAGACAGGAATGGACACAGGAAGACTATGTCATACATGTTTGCTTCAGAAATGTTGGTAGCCATGAAGGAAGGAACATTCGCTGAACATCATATTTTTAGCGATAAGGCAACCTTCCATACTAGTGGTCTGGATAACTGGCACAGCATTATAATATTGGGTACACAAACATCAGCGTGGCTCACCGAAACTTACTGTGTTCTGTGTAATGTCAGCTCAGAAGTCTCTGTGTTTCAACAAACATGTACCTGGGCATGTATGAACAATGGTTGATGCCGCAGATTGACATAAATTCCATAGATAATATCTTTCGATTTGACGGAAAACACCGCCCCAAATTTTCATGTGGAAGTCTGCATATTTATAAATCAATATCTTCCAAACTGTTGGTTCAGTCTAATAGGACATAGTGCCAATTTCTCACGTAGAAATCCAGACATTACACAGATGGATTTCTTAATACGGAGGTAAGTGAAAGATCTTACGTTTGAGTCTCCTTTCCCAAAAACATTTCCAGAACTCAAAACGCATATTTTCGCATGTGCTTGCGTCGGTTACTTCACGTATGCTACAGTAACCTAGCCTAACGTAAATGGACTGTCACTTTGACGTTTATCGTGTAATGCCGGAGTGTCATACAATACACCCACAATGTACGTAAAAAAACTTTTCAGAGAAATCAGGACTTCAGCCGCCTACAGGCATTCAAATAAAGCGATAGTGAGCGAGCGAAGTGGCGGAGTGGTTAGCGCACTGGACTCGCATTTGGGAGGACGACGGTTCAAACCCGCGTCCGGCCAACCTGATTCCCCTAGATCGCTACAGGCAATTGCCGGAATGGTTCGTTTGGAAGGGCATGGCCGATTTCCTTCCCCATTCTTTCCTAATCCAATGGACCGATGACCTCGCTGTTTGGTCCCCTCCCATAAACCAGCCAACCGACCAAATGAGCGGTGAAGGTTGAAAATCAGTGTCGCAACACGAGACGAAACAGAATGCCTGTTTACCTGAACACGCTTCCGGCCGCCTCGAATTCTGAACCTGTCAAACGCAAGTAGCGGCGTCATCCATTAGCCACACTACTCGTGCATTCGCTAAGTCCCGCTGCGTTTCGGAAGTCATGCTGCTCAAATGGTTCAAATGGCTCTGAGCACTATGGGACTTAACATCTGACGTCATCAGTCCCTTAGAACTTAGAACTACTTAAACCTAACTAACCTAAGGACATCACACACATCCATGCCCGAGGCAGGATTCGAACCTGCGACCGCAGCAGCAGCGCTGTTCCGGACTGAAGCGCCTAGAACGCCTAGAACCGCTCTGCAACAGCGGCCGGCATTTCAAGATCACAGGCTAATGCAAGCACCAGGTGCATCAGCACTGAGAGTACCTCGCTCATATGTATACACATATATGCATGGATTCCGTTTTTTCGGACGTTTGTATATATATGTATGTAAAAAGTCTGAACTCTCTTTAATATTCTCCATACCTGTATGCATTTTATAGTTATTTCTGTTTTACTCAATGTATTCATTTTAAATTTCTCTATGTCACACAACCTACATTACAGGGCACCATTCATCTGCATCTATTTCATTTGTGAACGGCGGTCGAGTAGAAGGGATTTTCAGGAGACAAAATGGTTCAAATGGCTCTGAGCACTATGGGACTTAACATCTGAGGTCATCAGTCCGCTAGAACTTAGAACTACTTAAACCTAACTAACCTAAGGACATCACAAACAACCGTGCCCTAGGCAAGATTCGAACCTGCGACCGTTGCGGTCGCGCGGTTCCAGACTGTAGCGCCTAGAACCGTTCGGTCACTCAGGCCGGCTTTTCAGGAGACCACCATAGAAATGCCGCGCGGGGTAGGCACGCGGTCTCAGGCGTCTTCACACGGCCAGCGCGGCTCTCCCCGTCGGGGCTTCGAGTCCTCCCTCGAGCATGGATGTGAGTGTGTCGTTCTTAGCGTAAGTTGGTTTAAGTTAGATTAAGTAGTGTGTAAGCTTAGCGAGCGATGACCTCAGCAGTTTGGTCCCATAAGACCTTATCACAAATTCCCAAATTTTTACTATACGGAGTTTATCTAATATTACCGCTATCGTTTCCGGTGATGCTTCCGGTAAGCAAAATAAAGCGAAGCCGTAAACTTTTTACGATAATACGTAATAAAAAGTACCACTACAACTGTGTCTTGAGAAAGTCTTGCTACACTACTGGCCATTAAAATTGCTACACCAAGAAGAAATGCAGATGATAAACGGCTATTCATTGGACAGATATATTATACTAGAACTGACATCTACATCTACATCTACATGACTACTCTGCAATTCACATTTAAGTGCTTGGCAGAGGGTTCATCGAACCACAATCATACTATCTCTCTACTATTCCAATCCCGAACAGCGAGCGGGAAAAACGAACACCTAAAACTTCCTGTTCGAGCTCTGATTTCTCTTATTTTATTTTGATGATCATTCCTACCTATGTAGGTTGGGCTCAACAAAATATTTTCACATTCGGAAGAGAAAGTTGGTGACTGAAATTTCGTAAAAAGGTCTCGCCGCGACGAAAAACGTCTATGCTGTAATGACTTCCATCCCAACTCGTGTATCATATCTGCCACACTCTCTCCCCTATAACGTGATAATACAAAACGAGCTGCCCTTTTTTGCACCCTTTCGATGTCCTCCGTCAATCCCACCTGGTAAGGATCCCACACCGCACAGCAATATTCTAACAGAGGACGAACGAGTGTAGTGTAGGCTGTCTCTTTAGTGGATTTGTTGCATCTTCTAAATGTCCTGCCAATGAAACGCAACCTTTGGCTCACCTTCCCGACAATATTATCTATGTGGTCCTTCCAACTGAAGTTGTTCGTAATTTTAACACCCAGGTACTTAGTTGAATTGACAGCCTTGAGAATTGTACTATTTATCGAGTAATCGAATTCCAACGGATTTCTTTTGGAACTCGTGTGGATCATCTCACACTTTTCGTTATTTAGCGTCAACTGCCACCTGACACACCATACAGCAATCTTCTCTAAATCGCTTTGCAACTGATACTGGTCTTCGGATGACCTTACTAGACGGTAAATTACAGCATCATCTGTGAACAATCTAAGAGAACTCCTCAGATTGTCACCCAGGTCATTTATATAGATCAGGAACAGCAGAGGTCCCAGGACGCTTCCCTGGGGAACACCTGATATCACTTCAGTTTTACTCGATGATTTGCCGTCTATTACTACGAACTGCGACCTTCCTGACAGGAAATCACGAATCCAGTCGCACAACTGAGACGATACCCCATAGCTCCGCAGCTTGATTAGAAGTCGCTTGTGAGGAACGGTGTCAAAAGCTTTCCGGAAATCTAGAAATACGGAATCAACTTGAGATCCCCTGTCGATAGCGACCATTACTTCGTGCGAATAAAGAGCTAGCTGCGTTGCACAAGAGCGATGTTTTCTGAAGCCATGCTGATTACGCGTCAATAGATCGTTCCCTTCGAGGTGATTCATAATGTTTGAATACAGTATATTCTCCAAAACCCTACTGCAAACCGACGTCAATGATATAGGTCTGTAGTTAAATGGATTACTCCTACTACCCTTCTTGAACACTGGTGCGACCTGCGCAATTTTCCAATCTGTAGGTACAGATCTATCGGTGAGCGAGCGGTTGTATATGAGTGCTAAGTAGGGAGCTATAGTATCAGCGTAATCTGAAAGGAAGCTAATCGGTATACAATCTGGACCTGAAGACTTGCCTGTATCAAGCGATTTGAGTTGCTTCGCAACCCCTAAGGTATCTACTTCTAAGAAACTCATGCTAGCAGATGTTCGTATTTCAAATTCTGGAATATTCCATTCGTTTTCCCTGGTGAAGGAATTTCGGAAAACTGCGTTCAATAACTCCGCTTTAGCGGCACAGTCGTCGATAACAGTACCATCGGCACTGCGCAGCGAAGGTATTGACTGCGTCTTGCCGCTTGTGTACTTTACATACGACCAGAATTTCTTCGGATTTTCTACCAAATTTCGAGACAATGTTTTGTTGTGAAACCTATTAAAGGCATCTCGCATCGAAGTAAGTGCCAAATTTCGCGCGTCTGTAAATTTTAGCCCATCTTCAGGATTTCGCGTTCTTCTGAACTTCGCATGCTTTTTCCGTTGCTTCTGCAACAGCGTTGGGACCTTTTTTGTGTACCACGGGGGATCCGTTCCATCTCTTACCAATTTATGTGATTACATTTTCATGCAATTTGGGTGCATAGATCCTGAGAAATCAGTACCCATAACAACCACTTCTGGCAGTAATAACGGCCTTGATACGCCTGGGCGCTGTCAAACAGAGCTTGGATGGCGTGTACGAGTACAGCAGGTGCCCAGGCAGCTTCAACACGATACCACAGTTTATCAAGTGTAGTGACTGATGTTTTGTGACGAGCCTGTTGCTCGGCCACCATTGACCAGACGTTTCCAATTGGTGAGAGATCTGGAGATAGGTGCTGGCCAGGGCAGCAGTCGAACATATTCTGTATCCAGAAAGGCCCGTTCTGGACCTGAAACATGAAGTCGTGCATTATCCTGCTGAAATTTAGGATTTCTCAGGGATCGAATGAAGGGTAGAGCCACGGGTCGTAACACATCTGAAATGTAACGTCCACTGTTCAAAGTGCCGTCAATGCAAACAAGAGGTGACCGAGACGTGTAACCAATGGCACCCCATACCGTCACGGCGGGTGATACGCCAGTATGGCGATGACGAATACACGCTTCCAACGTGCGTTCACCGCGATGTCGCCAAACACAAATGCGAACATCACGATGCTGTAAACAGAACTTGGATTCATCCGAAAAAATGAAGTTTTGCCATTCGTACATCCAGGTTCGTCGTTGAGTACTCCATCGCGGGCGCTCCTGTCTGCCTGTCTGTGATGCAGCGTCAAGAGTAACCGCAGCCATGGTCTCCGAGCGGGTAGTCCATGCTGCTGAAAACGTCGTCGAACTGTTCGTGCAGATGGTTGTTGTCTTGCAATCGTCCCCATCTGTTCACTGAGGATTCGAGACGTGGCTGCACGATCCGTTACAGCCATGCGGATAAGATGCCTGTCATCTCGACTGCTAGTGATACGAGGCCGTTGGGATCCAGCACGGCGTTCCGTATTACCCTCCTGAACCCTCCGTTTCCATATTCTGGTATTAGTCATTGGATCTCGACCAACGTGAGCAGCAATGTCACGATACGATAAACCGCAATTGCGATAGGCTACAATCCGATCTTTATCAGAGTCGCAAACGTTATGGTACGCATTTCTCCTCCTTACACGAGGCATCACCAACAACGTTTCTCCAGGCAACGCTGCTAAACTGCTGTTTGTGTATGTGAAATCGGTTCTAAACTTTCCTAATGTCAGCACAATGTTAGTGTCTTGACCAGTGCCAACCTTGTGTAAATGCTCTGAAAAGCTAATCATTTGCATATCCCAGCATCTTCTACCTGTCGGTTAAATTTCTCGTCTATATCACGTCATCTTCGTGGTGTAGCAATTGTAATGGCCAATAGTGTAGTTTCGGTGGCACATTACCGCCGTCCTCACGCCCCACCACTGCCAGGACTAGTAACAAAGATCCCACAGTAAATGTGCCAAGGAAATAAAAAACTCTTCTGGCGGTGGTGGTGCTTGAGAATGTCAGTAATGTGCCGCCTCAATTAGTCGCGTGATAGAATAGAGACATTCTCAAGGTACAGCTGTGGTGATACTTATTCTGTATGTACCATCAGCTGAAATCCCTCGTCTATACAATAAGATGGGCAACCACAATTATTTATAATAAGACTGTCGCGGAACTGACGCTTGTTAATGAATAGCACAGAACATGCTGGAAATAGCCACCGTTGACGTCGATGGGGTGCTGTACTCGGTTTATCAAACTACACGCATAGAAACTCTGCCTGAGGTCTAGCACCAATACCGTTTTCAGTGTCCTGCTGTAGTACTTCCAGCGCGTGTGAGGGCTATTTGAGTGCACCTGACCCTTCAATTTGATCCACAGGTTAAAATCACAGGGAAGTTCGGCCGTCGAGGACGAGTACTTATTGCATTCGACGTCACATTGGGCGACTTGCGCTTTGGAGATGGGGATGAAATGACGATGAGGACAACACAACACCCAGTCCCTGGGCGGGGGACATCTCCTGCCCCAGCCGGGAATCGAACCCGGGCCCCTTGGCGTGGCATTCCGCCGCGCTGACCACTCAGCTAACAGGGCAGACATCACAGGGAGAGGCATCAATCGATCGAGATGGGAAAGGGATGGCACTGTCTCTGCTAACTACCCTCTCCTCATCGAACATCTCATGCACTCGTGACAAGATTGTTAAGGCGGTGTACGATTTTGCGCGTCTTGCTGGGAAGCATCGTTTCGTGCTGGATTCAACAGGCCAATAAACAACTCTGCTTCACTCACTCGCTCAAATGCAAAGACACGAAAATGTACTAGGAACGGAGCATGTGGGAGATGCGTATGTGCAGAAACCTGACAGCAACCGATGGAGGCATCGAAATCACGGTTTACAGCAGCTTCGTGTCGTCGGCAGTTCTTACGTTCATTAACAAGTGTCTGTTCCACATCAGTTTTGTATTTTTCTTTTGTAATAACCATGCATCTGACTGATGTTTCGCGCCACTATTTAGTAAATATGACGAACAATATACTTATTATGTTTTAATAAAGGGAGATATAATATAAAAACAAATATATTTAAGCCATATCAACCAATAGATGTATACAGTAGGTGTCTTCCAGTATTCTATAAATTTAAAAAATGTTTTTAAAAATTAAAAAGTTTTGCCCACCTGACATAATGTAAATGTTTTAATAATAATAAGACTCACAAGGAGTGAACGTGGAAATTTTATTACTTGATGATAAATATGAAATAAGTCGGACGACAATGTAAGAATTTTACTTATGTTCCATTTTACATAATTAAATTTGAAGAGGTTTACATTCACTGAGGTTTATATGGAGTTCACATATGTGGCGCCATGTAACCAGCCGATGTGTTCTCTACACTGCCCGCCTTCCGCAAACATTAGTATTCAATGAACTGTGGATGAAGCCGGACCAACAGGCATTACATGAATTGATCAAAAATGATATGAGCTAAGACATTAATTGCAACTTTTTTATGACATCATCTAACTAGGTACCTGTTGTATTCTTAGCATTGAGAATAGCCAGTTTCTAGCTGAAATCTAGATCTGCCAGTCAAATTTCAAAAGGACGACTGATAGCTGAAATCTATTATTTACAAGTCAGTATAACAGTCGCTGCGTGCAACAGCCTCTGAATGGAGGGTAATCTGATGAGTTTTGTATATATTTTTCTGACCAGTTTTATTTACCCATCCTGCATGTGTGGACTGAAGAAATAGGCTTGTGTGCAAAACGAAAGTAATTTTCGCATGATGTTTCACAGCCACAAAGATAGCTTGATAAAACTTTGACCATACATGGAAACAAATTCTACAGTATAGTACAGGAGGAAACTGAAAAAAATACACAATAAGACATAGAGCCATGACGCTTTTGTTCAGAAACATTAACTATACTGAAGTCATCACGATTGATGACGGTCTCTATTGGACATTACAGAGGGCGGAACATGGTTCTTAATTGGATGTCTGATCACCAGAGTCGGAAACTCATGGTCTACAACGCGCTCCCATTCTGACTACAAGGTTGATGAGTTCTAATCAAGATGCGGCTGGCAACTGCTCTATTTTCTTTGGTGCAAATGGGCATGCTGTGGTTCGTCTCACCAACGCATGTCACACATTGTGGATGCGATTTAAGTCAGAGGAGCGGACTGGCCAGTCCAGTCATCAAATACCTTCTCATTCCAGGAGATGCTCCATCTGTGCAGCTCGATGGGGCAGCAAGTTGTCAAACTGAAGTCAGCGCCGAATGCACCCTGAAAAGATGCACATGGAAAAGGGTTACTGGTCCACAATAACGTTGACCGGTGAACGTATCGTGTTCAAAGATTTGGACGGGTGTATACCCAGGCAGTATTATGCCGCCACACAACACATTAACTGAGTCACCGAAACGGTTACGTTTAACACTGCTGGATGTACCCTCATATGGCAAGAGATGGTATGGGGAGACATAATGTTGCATGTTCCTACTTACCTTTGAAATCTGTACACTGACCAGTCAACGTTATCATGATACGGTACTACTTCTCCTACACAGGCGTCTTTTCAGGGTAGCATCTGTGTTGACTTCATTTTTAAGCTGACAATAAGAGATCACATCGAACAGGGCAAGTGGAACAGCTCTTGGAACGAGAGGATGTTCGGCGAATGAACTGGCTTGCCCTTTTTCCCGACCTAAATCCCATTGAACACAAGTAGGATGCGTTGGGAGACGTGTCAGAGAACGTCCACATGGGACAACGACCATCCAGTAATTATCAAACGTTTTCGTTAAGGAATGGAACGCCGTACCACAACAGTTCCTTACAAACCTTGAGGCCAGAATTGAGCACGTTGTAGATCATGCATTACTGTACGTGGTGATCACAGATCATTTTGTAATTCCCACTGGACTATCACACATCGCGGTGACTCCAGAGTAAAAGTGTCAATCCTGTCTGTCTCATTGCGTATTTCTTTCATTTATAATCTATACTACATTGTTTCTATGTATGGTTTAGGTTTCATAGAGATGTGTTGTTTGGCGGTAACACATCATGCGAAATTACTTTCATAGCTATGTTTTGCAAACCAGAGTAGTATTTTGGCATCGGTTATTTGTCCTAAGGACTGTTGTATCGCCATCACATGCATTAAGGGTTATCGTAGCTATCATTTAGATTGTTTGCTTTGATTTCTGCGAAATATATATGACAATAATTGCTGGAAAACGTGGCGCAAGTCACTTTATGCTGAAGTTTTATTTCAAAATAATCTAGAACATATGTCGGCATTTGTTTGCTGATACAATAGCGTCCAGTAAAACAGTCGATTGCTACCACGCGCGTATTTTGCACAACCTATTATCTCATAAACTGGCTATGTTTTGTCATGAAACTCGATGCGAGATAACGCCGTCGGAGGTATAGCGGGGCTTCTAATAGCCCCCACATAACAGAGCGTTTGTTGGCGTCAATTTGATTGTAACGACACAGATGCGGAGCGTTCAGTACTGTATTTTTGCCCAGTTTAAAAATTATTTTGCATAAACAGGGCCGTTACTGTTCGATTACACTAATGGTGAACAGTCGTTGCGCGATGCAACCTATGCTGTTTAACCGTGCCACTCCTTTTGAAGCTATACCGCAGTCTTCATACAAGAATTCCAACCTGCTATTATACCCTGAAGTATACCAGGACACTGAATGTGACCCATTAATAATGCAGTCTTACTTCGAAGGAAGTAATAAAATTGTGTATTCAAGCAAAACATCGACTGTAAATTGTGGCGTGGCCTTGAAGAGTGTTAAAATCGCGCCGTATAGGTTTAACACTCAAACGGAGTGGTGACTTCTTAGTAGCATAAATGGTGTTGTGGGGTCGAAAAGGATACCACTAAATTTTATCCATGAAAATTAATTTACTTTACTTTCATTGGAAATATTTATTTATGAATTCCTTAATTGCCTATGTTACAACACAAAACTTGAGTAAAACTAAACAAATCTCTATAAAAATCACAAAAGGAAAACAAGTTTATGCAACACTACTTAGCATTGAAATGAAATGCAATATAAAAGTTCAAACTAGTTTATTGTATCAGAAATAACACGAAACAGTAACAGATTGCTGTGAGATAAATATGTAGTGTTTAAAAATTAGCTGCATGTAATGAACATCAAGTATGAATTGATGCAGAGTTTTTCACAAATCGTCAATAACCACCCGCATTCTGCTCTCCACACTCTTTACAGACAACCGAAAGACAGGTTTGGCAAACAGGACGACTGCAGCAGGTACAATAATGGTTTGTCTTTCTCTCACTGGCACGTGGACAAAGAGTACATCGTTTCCTCATTGAATCCAGAGTGGATATTTGTGACTATGGGAGAGGTTTCTTCAAAAGTCCTGAGACTGTTACTCTTAGTTATTTTGGTAGTCTGCCTCTCATTGAGATAGGGTTCAGTAAGCTGCCTGGCAAGTATCTTGATGAATTCAAACCGGGAAATAGGTATCTACTTCTTGCAGGACGTTTGTATTACATACGAGTTACCTAGGCAGTAAAATAACCAATGACGGACGGAGCAAGGAGGACATCAAAAGCGGACTCGCTATGGCAAAAAAGGCATTTCTGGCCAAGAGAAGACTACTAATATCAAATACCGGCCTTAGTTTGAGGAAGAAATTTCTGAGGATGTACGTCTGGAGTACAGCATTGTATGGTAGTGAAACATGGACTGTGGGAAAACCACAACAGAAGAGAATCGAAGCATATGAGATGTGGTGCTATAGACGAATGTTGAAAATTAGGTGGACTGATAAGGTAAGGAATGAGGAGGTTCTACGCAGAATCGGAGAGGAAAGGAATATGTGGAAAACACTGATAAGAAGAAGGGACAGGATGATAGGACATCTGCTAAGACATGAGGGAATGACTTCCATGGTACTAGAGGGAGCTGTAGAATTCAAAAACTGTAGAGGAAGACAGAGACTGGAATACGACAAGCAAATAATTGAGGACGTAGGTTGCAAGTGCTACTCTGAAACGAAGAGGTTAGCACAGGAAAGGAATTCGTGGCGGGCCGCATCAAACCAGTCAGTAGACTGATGAAAAAAAAAAAAAAAAAAAAAAAAAAAAAAAAAAAAAAAAACGAGTTAACTCCGAGTATGTTCAGAACGGCATAAAATACAGCAAGAGGCCATCTGAACATGGCTGGAATTCGGATGGGATTTCCTTTTTGTTTTTCCTCAATGTACAAACATAGGTCAACTTTCATTTTCTCAACTCCGAAACTAATTCCATAGAGCCAAAGTAGTTGTCAGCTGTAATGTTACGGTTTGTACCGTAAATGGGCTTCGCTAGTCTCGGGACAGATTGAGTAGGTTTCTGAAATTTCTTTTCTTCTGGTGTCAAGCCAATGCCATCACTGTCTTTTCCAGTGTATAAATAGGCATTCAGAAGGTAATTTGTTTGAGCATCAGGGAAAATCATTATTTTCAGCGCATATTTCGCTGGTTTACTAGCCATTGTTGTTGTTGTTGTTGTTGTGGTGTTGTGGTCCTCAGTCCTGAGACTGGTTTGATGCAGCTCTCCATGCTACTCTATCCTGTGTAAGCTTCTTCATCTCCCAGTACCTACTGCAACATACATCCGTCTGAATCTGCTTAGTGTATTCATCTCTTGGTCTCCCTCTACGATTTTTACCCTCCACGCTGCCCTCCAATGCTAAATTTGTGATCTCTTGATGCCTCAAAACATGTCCTACCAACCGGTCCCTTCTTTTTGTCAAGTTGTGCCACAAACTCCTCTTCTCCCCAATTCTATTCAATACCTCCTCATTAGTTATGTGATCTACCTATCTAATCTTCAGCATTCTTCTGTAGCACCACATTTCGAAAGCTTCTATTCTCTTCTTGTCCAAACTATTTATCATCCATCTTTCACTTCCATACATGGCTACACTCCATACAAATACTTTCAGAAACGACTTCCTGACACTTAAATCTATACTCGATGTTAACAAATTTCTCTTTTCCAGAAACGCTTTCCTTGCCATTGCCAGTCTACATTTTATATCCTCTCTACTTCGACCATCATCAGTTACTTTACTCCCTAAATAGCAAAACTCCTTTACTACTTAAAGTGTCTCATTTCCTGATCTAATTCCCTCAGCATCACCCGATTTAATTTGACTACATTCCATTATTCTCGTTTTGCTTTTGTTGATGTTCATCTTATATCCTCCTTTCAAGACACTGTCCATTCCGTTCAACTGCTCTTCCAAGTCCTTTGCTGTCTCTGACAGAATTACAATGTCATCGGCGAACCTCAAAGTTCTTATTTCTTCTCCATGAATTTTAATACCTACTCCAAATTTTTCTTTTGCTTCCTTTACTGCTTGCTCAATATACAGATTGAATAACATCGGGGAGAGGCTACAACCCTGTCTCACTCCCTTCCCAACCACTGCTTCCCTTTCATGTCCCTCGACTCTTATAACTGCCATCTGGTTTCTGTACAAATTGTAAATAGCCTTACGCTCCCTGTATTTTACCCCTGCCACCTTTAGAATTTGAAAGAGAGTATTCCAGTCAACATTGTCAAAAGCTTTCTCTAAGTCTACAAATTCTAGAAACGTAGGTTTGCCTTTTCTTAATCTTTCTTCTAAGGTAAGTCGTAAGGTTAGTAATGCCTCACGTGTTCCAACATTTCTGCGGAATCCAAACTGATCTTCCCCAAGGTCCGCTTCTACCAGTTTTTCCATTCGTCTGTAAGGAATTCGCGTTAGTATTTTGCAGCTGTGACTTATTAAACTGATAGTTCGGTAATTTTCACATCTGTCAACACCTGCTTTCTTTGGGATTGGAATTATTATATTCTTCTTGAAGTCTGAGGGTATTTCACCTGTCTCATACATCTTGCTCAGCAGATGGTAGAGTTTTGTCATGACTGGCTCTCTCAAGGCCGTCAGTAATTCTAATGGAATGTTACTAGTCATATAAATCCTAAATGCGCATCTCCCACGAAAACCAAACAGCATTTCATCCATGCATGCATATGAACATATGTTACAAGATGCCTGAGAATTGTGAACCATTCTATCGAAAATCCAAGAAATCGCTGCTGCAGTGTCATTTTTCTTCCTTTCATCTCTGCTAGTAATGTCATCAAATCTTAGGCAGTAAAGCAATATCAGCACTCTATTCATGGATAGTGTAGAGCGGAAAATATCTCTTCCAGTGTCGTATGTTGCAAACATAGACTCCAGATTTTCATGATTAGATTTGAAAATGGCACTGGAGTATATTAATCCAAATAGTGCCCTAAGTTAATTGACGTTCAAGTCTCGTAGTTCTATGCGCTGCTGATCAGAAAACTTTGATCGATATGTAGAAATTTTCACATTGGTATGACTCACAATTTCTTCTAACGTATCTCTGGTAAACAAACACGCACACGCTTCCAATGGACTGCATGAGTCTCCCAATCGGCTTGCAGGGTCTTTCAGTGTAGGAACTTTTGTTATCAATTTGTGGGCTGGTGTTCTCACATTGCTTTGAGGTTCTAGAGTGGACCACTTACACCTATTTCTGCCAATGGAATTAGCTGATTCCCCTCTATGTTTATTTCCCTCTAATTTATCTGATTCTCTAGAGTCACGACTATGTTCTGTAGCAGTTTCATGTTCACTGTTGTAAGAAGAGTCATTTTCATCATCTAGATAATTTGCATCACAACCCTCTTCTCCTTCTTCTAGTTCTTCTACCGTTTTTCTCACACAGTTTGGAAAACTGACATACGTGAATGAGAGCTCGAAGCCATAGTAACACTGAAAATAAATGAAAAGACTCACTAAGCCTAAAAATAAAATGACATTTCGTTGGTAAGTAAACTTTTGGCGTAGGGAAAACAGAAACACTTAAGGTGTCGCGTGATCAATAATGGCACCACCCAAACTATACAGTTGTGCACTCAGAAAAAGAACAACTCGACAATGCTGACAGTTCGTCAAGACGTGTGTACAGTTTGACAGGTATCAACAATGACCCCACAACTACGTTTGAGGGTTAAGTAGGCTGTTTAGCGTTTTATTTTGGTAACGCCACATAGCTCTCTGTATGAAAATCACTGACTGTGCTGTGTACAGTCTGTGGCTGGTTGCCATTGTTGGAATGTTCGCTATTGTAGTGTTGGGGCCGGCCGCGGTGGTCTCGCGGTTCTAGGCGCGCAGTCCGGAACCGTGCGACTGCTACGGTCGCAGGTTCGAATCCTGCCTAGGGCATGGATGTGTGTGATGTCCTTAGGTTAGTTAGGTTTAAGTAGTTCTAAGTTCTAGGGGACTGATGACCACAGCAGTTGAGTCCCATAGTGCTCAGAGCCATTTGAACCATTTGTAGTGTTGGGCAGTTGAATGTGAACAGCGCGTAGCGTTGTGCAGTTGGAGGTGAGCCGCCAGCAGTGGTGGATGTGTGGAGAGAGATGGCAGAATTTTGAGAGCGGATGATCTGGACGTGTGTCCGTCAGAAGAAGGAAATTTGTAAGACTGGATGTCATGAACTGATATACGCCTTTTGAACACTATTAAGGTAAATACATTGTTTGTTCTTTATCAAAATCTTTCGTTTGACAACTATGCCTATCAGTTGTTAGTGCCTTCAGTAGTTAGAATCTTTTGTTTACCTGGCAGTAATGGCACACTCTGTATTGCAGTAGTTTGAGTAACGAAGATTTTTGTAAGTGATTCATGAAAGTCAGGGCAATTCTTTTGTGGGAGTTTTTGAAAGTCAGACTGCGTTGCGCTAAAAAAATTAAAAAAATAAAAATAACGTAAGAGGTTTACCAGCACAGTCATTCATAATTTTTCCAAAGGGACGTTTCACAGGGTGTTTATCATCTGTTGCATACATTGCCCAATAGCATGGAACCAGAGAACTTGTATGGTGCAAGCAATAATTTATGATGACGCCGTCTCCACCGCAGTATGACTCGAAGAACTGCATCAGCCTTGGGCTACTGGGATTGCTGAAAATACTCTCTTCGCTGGTCATCGGGACTCAGTTCGAAGTGAAACTCGTCAGTGATGGCAGTTCTACACCAGTCATCGAGATTCCAGGCCGAAGACGAGTCTGGAGACGCCCTGAACAACGGTGGCATACCAACGTGACTGTCGCCAACAACGGCCCAACAACCGGGGATCGTGGTCTGGGGTGCCATTCCTTTTCGCTGCAGGATCCCTTTGGCAGTACGTCGGCGATATTCTACTCCCCTTTTTGTTGCCCTTCATGACAAGCCATCCTGTGTTTACATATAAAGAAGATGGGCTTATCTTTTGACTAGAGTTTCTACTGCTTGTTTGCATGCTTCCCAAATCCTGTCTTGACCAACAAAGGCGACGGATCTCTCCTCTGTTGAGAACGTTTGCAACATTATGGGAACGCCCTCCAACCAGCTCGGGATTTTGACTATCTAACGCCCCAATGGTGTAAATGTTATTAAAAACTCGGTCGGGCACACAGTTTTAATCTGCCAGGAAGTTTCATATCAGCGTACACTCCGCTGCAGAGTGAAAATCTCTTTCTGGAAACATCCCCCAGGCTGTGGCTAAGCCATGTCTCCGCTATATCCTTTCTTTCAGGAGTGCTAGTTCTGCAGGTTCGCAGAAGAGCTTCTGTAAAGTTTGGAAGGTAGGAGACGAGATATTGGCAGAAGTAAAGCTGTGAGTACCGGGCGTGAGTCGTGCTTCGGTAGCTCAGATGGTAGAGCACTTGCCCGCGAAACGCAAAGGTCCCGAGTTCGAGTCTCGGTCGGGCACACAGTTTTAATCTGCCAGGAAGTTTCATATCAGCGCACACTCCGCTGCAGAGTGAAAATCTCATTCTGGGAACCTTGTCAATGTTCAGTGAAAATACGGATATTGGCTCACAAGGGGAAGGCCTCAGACACGGCCAACCGATTCGACTCAGATTTGGCAGGTCGCTTGTGTACAACCTAAAACGAAGGATTCTATTTTGGGTCAACACCTTCGCGTTTTTGAGAAAATCGCCCCTAAACGTTATGACAAGCGATCGACTGAAAATTGGCGGGATCGATAGATAATTGTAAATAGAGCATTTTTCATCATCAGGTGTGGGGTCCGAAAACGGATACTTTTCCAAAACTCGAGGTAAGAAACTTTTACAACTGCCGCTTCTGTACCCAAATGGTCAACGGCTTTCGCCAACAGCACCGATAGCGCCAACGGTCAAGGTAACTGGCTGCGATTCTCGAAAAAACGTAGTGGATGTTATTCTTTTAGTTTGTATTTTTCCATATCTCAATTGATAGGGATAGGAGGGTTAATAAGGTAAATAAATCAACAAGGAATGATAATAATAAGGTGGGCAAATAAATTTCTCAAACCTCTTGGGATAGTAAATAACTAAAATGTTACTCCAGGTCACTTTACAATGGCTCTTCCAGTCATTGTTACGTGTCCTCACTTTTCTTCGAACAACTAGATCGATGGTACTTGTCATATAAACATTCCAAACAAATGTACTCACGGCACCAAGACATTAAATGAATGCAATCTTTCGACAGCTAGACTGTTCCTTCTCTATGTTATGACGGAGAGGCAACCCGGGCAACATAACTCTCACCACGTGCATTCTACCCGTGCCTCGCTGTAAACAAGCGTCGCACGGTTGGCTGTCTGTGATCCCTCGTGAGGAAGTCGCAGCACTTTTACTCGGAGTTGTTTTCATGTGACAAGGCTTAAAAGTTTGATACTTTACTAACTCACGGCGTTTGGGAAATTAGTTTGCCTACCTTATTATTATCACTCCTTATTGATTTAATTACCTTATTAACCCTCCTATCCCTATGAATTGAGATATGGAAAAATACAAACCAAAAGAATAACATCCACTACTTTTCTTTGAGATTCGAACCCGGGATTTCCGATTCGCAGCCAGTTACCTTGGCCGCTGCGTTATTTTTTCTTTTTTTTACGATTACCACTTTTTCTTTTATTTTTTTGTATTTCTTTAATTTTTTTCGTTAATTTTTTTGAAAGCCCCTATAAATAAACTAAGTGCCACCGCCACTTTTCATCCTATAACAAAAAAAAAACTGGTCCACTTCAGGCGTTGGCTCCTAGCTAAACCTTCTCCAGAGAGCTGCCTATATACCAGGGAAATATGGGATATCAAGGTTAGGGCTATCTTTACAAACAATAAAATCTTCCTTTTTTAAAATTTTATTTTAATTTTTTTGTGTAGTTTTGTTGTGTATTTGTTCAGAGGCCTTCTGCGCCCCGATAGTAATATGTTGAGTCACGTCTTCTCGAAATTGATGTGTTCCGTTGAATTGTTAAGAAATGTTCATTGGCTCAAACAGGAAACCTTCTACTCTCTTGCTTAACACATTCCAGCTGCGAGGCGGCTCGTGGAAAGCACTCCCAAGGAAGTTCGAGAAAAATTGTCTGTATTTTGGGTGACGGACAACGACATAATGACGGTCATTGAGGTATGTCCAAAAATCGAGTACAGAGTCTACAGTTTGTCCAAATAGGTAGTGAATGGCATGTCCGTGAATCCAATTCATAGCATTGGTCTTTGTCCGAGGAAAATAGTCACGTTCCGGAAATACTAATGAAAGGGGAGTAATTCGATCCGGAATGTCCCGCGTTAGAAAAGCCACAATACGACGAATCAAGTGCCAAACCTCCGCCGCCGGTCCGCAAACAAACCAATGTTCATCATTGTCTGGCACTCCACACGTGGAACATAGAAGTGATTGGGCAAGGTGGATACGATGAAGGCGAAATTGGTTGATTTGCTTACCATTGACAGTTAGGTACCAGACAGATTGAACATTCGTGTCAAGGTAACAGGCGAACACCGCGCGCCATACTTGACTCCAGTCAACCCGGGGGAACTTTTATCAATCGGGTTAGGTGGACGACCTAATTGGAGGACATTGTACACTGCCTTTGTGTTGAGTAAAAGCTGTCTTGGTAAGGTGAGACGTAGATAACTGAGTTCAAGAAGGAAGTATCGTATATAATGTAACTGGGCCGGAACATCCGAGATCATCACTGGGGCTGACAGTGAGACCGGCGTATATGCCGTCAGGAGGAGACCAGTGAGGCTCGCTGGGCAACGTGTCCGTACCGTCAAATGGGAGCTGACAAATAGGGCTCGAGCTCTATCCGGCACGTGAAACAGACCTGTCCTACCTCGTTCACGGGGAAGAGTAAGGGTTGCATAGTTGACTTTGAACAACAGCCCAGAGCTGACGAAATATGCCATCGCTGCCAACATGCGACGAGTCACAGTAAGCGGGAAGGGTAGAACTTGTGCTACATGGGGAACTCGGGATGCGATATATACACTCCTGGAAATTGAAATAAGAACACTGTGAATTCATTGTCCCAGGATGGGGAAACTTTATTGACACATTCCTGGGGTCAGATACATCCCATGATCACACTGACAGAACCACAGGCACATAGACACAGGCAACAGAGCATGCACAATGTCGGCACTAGTACAGTGTATATCCACCTTTCGCAGCAATGCAGGCTGCTATTCTCCCATGGAGACGATCGTAGAGATGCTGGATGTAGTCCTGTGGAACGGCTTGCCATGACATTAACACCTGGCGCCTCAGTTGGACCAGCGTTCGTGCTGGACGTGCAGACCGCGTGAGACGACGCTTCATCCAGTCCCAAACATGCTCAATGGGGGACAGATCCGGAGATCTTGCTGGCCAGGGTAGTTGACTTACACCTTCTAGAGCACGTTGGGTGGCACGGGATACATGCGGACGTGCATTGTCCTGTTGGAACAGCAAGTTCCCTTGCCGGTCTAGGAATGGTAGAACGATGGGTTCGATGACGGTTTGGATGTACCGTGCACTATTCAGTGTCCCCTCGACGATCACCAGATGTGTACGGCCAGTGTAGGAGATCGCTCCCCAAACCATGATGCCGGGTGTTGGCCCTGTGTGCCTCGGTCGTATGCAGCCCTGATTGTGGCGCTCACCTGCACGGCGCCAAACACGCATACGACCATCATTGGCACCAAGACAGAAGCGACTCTCATCGCTGAAGACGACACGTCTCCATTCGTCCCTCCATTCACGCCTGTCGCGACACCACTGGAGGCGGGCTGCACGATGTTGGGGCGTGAGCGGAAGACGGCCTAACGGTGTGCGGGACCGTAGCCCAGCTTCATGGAGACGGTTGCGAATGGTCCTCGCCGATACCCCAGGAGCAACAGTGTCCCTAATTTGCTGGGAAGCGGCGGTGCGGTCCCCTACGGCACTGCGTAGGATCCTACGGTCTTGGCGTGCATCCGAGCGTCGCTGGGGTCCGGTCCCAGGTCGACGGGCACGTGCACCTTCCGCCGACCACTGGCGACAACATCGATGTACTGTGGAGACCCCCACGTGTTGAGCAATTCGGCGGTACGTCCACCCGACCTCCCGCATGCCCGCTATACGCCCTCGCTCAAAGTCCGTCAACTGCACATACGGTTCACGTCCACGCTTTCGCGGCATGCTACCAGTGTTAAAGACTGAGATGGAGCTCCGTATGCCACGGCAAACTGGCTGACACTGACGGCGGCGGTGCACAAATGCTGCGCAGCTAGCGCCATTCGACGGCCAACACCGCGGTTCCTGGTGTGTCCGCTGTGCCGTGCGTGTGATCATTGCTTGTACAGCCCTCTCGCAGTGTCCGGAGCAAGTCTGGTGGGTCTGACACACCGGTGTCAATGTGTTCTTTTTTCCATTTCCAGGAGTGTATATTGACATATCGAGCTCGTTGGAGAATATCTAGGGATCGAAGGGGATGGTCCATAAGACCTGCTCCGATCATTAAAAGGAGGCGTCGGCAGTTGATGGCGGCTGAACGCCGGAGATCAGATGAAAAATCTATTCGCAAACAGGGAATGGTATCAACGGTGGTGAGAGGTGTAACGCACTCCACGGGGAGTCCCGTGCAAATGAACATAACTTGTGACTTACGTACGTTTAAAGAGCAACCCGACGCCTCACCATAAGTCGCTACCCACGTCAAAACAGCTCGAAGCTCGTCGGCTTTACGTAAACACATGACTACAGCGTCAGCATAGGCCGTGAAACAGAATCGGTAGCGATCTATGGACAACCCTACCAAACGTTGTCTTAGTCCACATAGCAAGGATTCGAAGGAAAAGGCGTACAAAATCGCTGATAGAGGGCAACCTTGACGTACGGATCGACCTATTTTTATCGGTGGAGTGAGTCTGCCATTGTACATAATCCTGGAAGAGGCACCCCGCAGAAGGCGCATCACTACCGTGATAACGGCGACTGGGAAACCCATATGGTGGAGAACGGCCGTAAGGAACGAATGGCCAACCCTATCAAAAGCTTGACTAAATTCCAAAGACAAGGCGTTGTGGCTGGGTAACGGCGATCATATCCCTGTAGCGGCATAAAGCCGTGCGGATATTATTATCCCCTCCTAAAGATGCTTGGTCTGTGCGACACAACATATCGGGCAACGTTTTTAAGTCGTGCCGCCAAGAGGCGAGTGAAGATTTTCATATCACTGTTAAGCAGGGTGAGGGGGCGATAATCACTGATATTGTTGCCACCATGCGGTTTATGTACAGGAATAATAATTCCTTCCATGAAAGCATCCGGCACAGGTACTTCCGGAGACATCAGTTCCCGACAGATGGAGGTGAAGGTGGACTCTAGCAAATCACGGAAGGTGTGATAAAATTCGAGGGGAAGTCCGTCGGGTCCTGGGGAGCGATTGATGGTTCCTGCCCGGATCGCATCGCGGACTTCAGTCACCTCTGACGTCAAGTCAATGGCCGCATCTTCTGGGATACCACCGAAGTTGAGCTGTGTGACTTCCTCGATCAACTCTGGGGAATGTGGAATTGTGGCTTATAGCTGCTGGTAGTGGGCGTGAAGCACATTCCCTATTGCAGATTGGGTTACGTAGCAACGCCTCTCTTGATCTGTTAGGACGATTTTGGCGTTCTTGGATGATATGGTACATCGACGGATGTTCATGAGGCAAGCGATCAGCAGTACGAGATCGTACTATCTCTCCTTCCAAATGCCTTCGCATGAGATTGGAGATTTGGGCCTTAGCATGGTTCATCCTTGCATGGCGCTCAGGGGAGGCTGGCATCGTGGAGCATTCTCGTAGGATCCTGTAGTAAAAGTCGATAGTGCTCTTCCTCCAGGCGACAACATCTTTGCCATACCGGATCAAAGTTTTTCGAAGAGCAGGTTTTGCACACTGGATCCACCAGGATATGGTAGACCGATACGTGGGTCTGCGTCTATTACATGTGATCCAAGTGTCTTCCATTAAAAGTCGACAGTCAGGTGAATTAAGAAGCGCCGTGTTCAGTTTCCATAAACCACGTCCGTGCCATACTGCCTGTCTTGTGAGAACAACATCACAGAAGTAAGCCTCATGATCTGAGAAAGCAACAGGCCAGATTTCAGCCTGTCGAGTGTGTTGCATTAGGGATCGCGAGATCTAGATGCGATCCAGTCGGCTAGAGGAGTGCGCAGTGTAGTATGTAAAGACCAAAAGATCACCGTGAACATGTCTCCAAATGTCAACAAATTGAAGCTACGTGACGACTGTTTCCAGAGCTGCGCATGGTGAGTGACGAGGCAATTGATCCTGAGGTCGCTGGGTGCAGTTCGAAGTCTCCACCCATGACCCAGTCATCGTGTGGTCCCATAAAAAGGGGTGTAACTTCATTCGCGAAGAAGGCATTGCGTTCACGACGGTAGCTGGAGCCCGACGGCGCATAAATGTTGACGACGCGTACACCAAAGAGAGTAAGGGTCATACCTCTGCTGTTGGGGAGGTATAGGACATCTTCGGCAGGAAGACCTTCGCGTAAAATGATGGTAACACCACTACCGATGTCCGAAGTGGGAGAAAGATGCGCCGTGAAGCCATGTGGTGGTGAAAAATCGGTGACATGCACTTCCTGAAAAAGTGCAATATCTATGTCCGCATCATAAATCATATTACGGAGCAGCGCTAGTTTGTGGGGCGCACGAATGGTCGCGAGGTTAATCGTTGCGACACGATAATGCTGGTGTTGGAGTCCCACAGGCACAGGTGGGGCTTCTTCGTCGATCTTGCCGGGCCGCCGAAGAGGTTGCTATTGTGGAGAGTTTGCGGGCGCGGGAGCAACAGATGGGGGCGCCTCATCATCAGCACCGTCCATCCCAGTCCCTTCGATCTCCACGTCGTCTGCCCAGGAGACTGATACTGCGGTAGGGCATCGGCTGTGCACATCATCCACGTGGAGAGGAGACGTAGTTATCCGTATCTTTCTCTTTCGTGTCGACCATTGTTTTCGAAAATGTCGTTCAGAGTCTGATTGCGGGTGGCTTTCGTCTGACTCCGGACCAGTCTGAAGGAAAGCAGAAGTAGGCACCACTCCCGGCACTCATCTCAGTAGCATTTTCAGTCACAGTGCTGTAAAGATTCGGCAGGTCAGGCACCTCAGAAGGAATCTCAGTAGCGATTGCATCTACCTGATGAGACGACGTCAACAAAGCAGGAAGAACCTGTGGAGAGGTGCTACCTTCCTTGGCAACCTTGGCATATGTGACAGGGATCTGAGTGATCACCGCTGGGGTCGCTTCCCCTCCGGCCGGCGTCTGGATCAGGTGGCGTCGCATGCAGGCGGATCTGACGTGGCCTACTTGTCCACAACCCGCACATGTTCGGGGTTGGCCGTCGTACATGACAATGGCTCGCACCCCGCCAATTGTCAGGTGTGGTGGTATATGTTTTTTCAGTTCAATTTTGACCTGACGCACACCATTAAGGACATGGTAGGTCGTGAAGGTTTGCCATTCCTTCCTCTACGTAACTGATGACGTTACCGTATGGTTGTAACGCACAGACATCTTCGTCCGTCGGCACTTCAAAAGGTAGTACAAACACCCTAACCGTGCATTGACCGTAATCTGCGAGTTCAGGTGTTACAGCTCCGACGTGACCATCAGAGTATTTGAACTTAAGTCCATTGGCATGGCGGCGAATAACATCTTCACACACCTCGGTGTTTGTCATTTTAATATAAACGGCACTGCTCGTGATCGAAAAATGGATTCCGATAACGTGGTTAGGATCTAAACGAACTTCTTCACGTATGAACGTTTCAACTTCATGTGCACGAGGTCGCGCATGTTCAGCTGGGAAGGAAGCTTTAAGGGTCGCACGGCGGTAAGCGCTCAACATGTTGTTCACGGTGGACGGACACAAGCCTTAAAGCTCCGACGCGGAAGTCAACAACGCCTGCAGCGGAGCACGGGGCCGGCGCGCGGGGCGGTCCGCACGCTGCCACGGCTGAGAGCCGACTGTGCTATCGGCGCTGTAGACGACAGGCTTTAACCATGTGGTTACAGAGGCGGGAGTTGTAAAAGTTTCTTATCTCGATTTCTGGAAAACTATGCGTTTTCGAACCCCACACCTGATGATGAAAAATGCTCTATTTACAATTATCTATCGATTCCTCCAATTTTGAGTCGATCGCTCGTCATAACCTTTAGGGCTGATTTCCTCAAAAACGCGGGGGTGTTGACCCAAAATATCTGAGATTCCTTCGTTTTAGGTTGTACACAAGCGACCTGCCAAATCTGAGCCGAATCGGTTGGCCGTGTCTGAGGCCTTCCCCTTTTCTGATTCTGATTGAAAAACGATTTCTTTTAGAAAAACATTAATTTGATTTAAATAAACAAGACACGGACGACGATGATGATGATAATGATGATGATAATGATGTACTGATAAGGGGATATGCCAACACCTAATGCTTCAGTTTGAGAATTGTATTCAAAATAAAGTTTCACCTTCACAAAATTCTGATATGAAACATTTTATATTAACTTCAAAATTAGTGAACTTCTCAACTCTTCTACAATTATCACTTACCTTCGTAATTAAAAACACTTGGATTGCTACATGAGAAAAAGCCTGAGGTCGTTTGACAAAATAGTTTCCAAAATTTAACATCTCTGTATCAGGATTACAACATGTAAAATACAGCCAAATCCACATATCGCGTTGCTGCATACTTAAAACTAAATATACAAAATTTCACTACCTTACAAATTTTTTGAAGCTGCTTTCCCTTTGAGTTACAGTATAAATCGATTACTCTTCTATAATTTCCAATATTTGTTAACGATCAGTATCACTTCAATTCTTGATAATCTTATAACCTCACAAATTAATGATACATATTTAACATTTTTATAGAAATAACTACAACGTAACATTTACTGGCTCTGTGTCAGCATAAACAATATCATTCATCACTTCATTTTATAAAAACTGTGTTATGGTCAACAACTAAATTCTTCCAACTAGCCAATAGCTTTATGTCTTACATCCTAACTATAACAGATTGCAAAGGCAACTCCTAGTGCGCTCCGCGCCATCCTACTTACAACCGATTCTGCCACTCAGTCAGTGGTGTCAAAGACACAATCTCTCCTACGTATGCCAACCGTTACAGGCCATTTTTCTTGAATAATGTTACAAACTCGGGCTCCACGTACAAGTTGACCCCTCACAATTACACAGAATTTGTCGCGAAATTGAATGGCTCTGAGCACTATGGGTCTTAACATCTGTGGTCATCAGTCCCCTAGAACTTAGAACTACTTAAACCTAACTAACCTAAGGACATCACACACACCCATGCCCGAGGCAGGATTCGAACCTGCGACCGTAGCAGTCGCGCGGCTCCGGACTGATCACCTAGAACCGCGAGACCACCGCGGCCGGCTGTCGCGAAATTCCTCAGGAGGACAGCCAACAACATTGTCAATCAATTCCGAATAACTGACTTCATTAGGGCCATAGGTGGACAAAACCGTTATTGAGTTGCACAATGTGTGAAGCTCTTTTTCTTGAACAAGCCATCCATTTTTTCTGAAACTGTGATAGTTTGTTTGTCTGTACATTTACATCACTTTGTACTGATTTCCGTTCCATTCGGGCAGTTCCTTCATGGTGCCTCGTTATGTTTTTATTTTTTTTATTTTTATCTTATAGTGTATCTTGCGGAAAATAAATGCAAGCAAACGTAGCGTAACACTTGAGCAAATTGCATTAGAAGTGAATGGTACACAATTTGTACGAAACAAATATGTAATATTAAAACGAGGAGGTAAGGCAGACGCAGTAAAAACTGTGAACGAAGGAAAGGTGTAATATAATGAATTCGTGAAGTCCAGATGTAAAATCCAGTATAATGGGGCCTACGTTAACATACCTGACAAATTATGGGTAAGGACAAACGTCGAATCAGAACATCAACAAAGAGACTGATACCGCGCACCAAGTGCACCGCAGCAATTGAAAACCAGAACAAAAAATGGTTCAAATGGCTCTGAGCACTATGGGACTCAACTGCTGTGGTCATTAGTCCCCTAGAACTTAGAACTACTTAAACCTAACTAACCTAAGGACACCACACACATCCATGCCCGAGGCAGGATTCGAACCTGCGTCCGTAGCAGTCGCACGGTTCCGGACAGCGCGAAACCAGAACAAAGACACAACATGCATGGCAATTCCACATTCGAAACGCAACGCCGTAAAGGACACTATTTTAGCTAACTTCAACGATAACGTGGTTTCCAATCATATGAATACTCGCAGTTGCTGCAGTGTCATTGTTCTGTTGACAATTGTCGGCCGAATGCCCTCACATCAAATACACAAGACGAGAGTCACAAAACTTCTGCTCCCGTGTGCTACCCAAGTCCAGAAACAGGATGAAAGTGATTTTTTGCTTCACACTACGGGAGTCGACCAATCGAACTATTCCCTCCCAGTTCCCTCCCAGCGCCCCGAACTGGATGCACCGGTCAAAAGCTCCAGCGTTGCTAGAAGACACCTGCTCTTTCCTGTTTGCCGAAGAAGTGTCGCTCCCGCAGACATGGCCAACTGCTGACTGATCGTCTTTAAGTTGTCAAGTGACTTACACGTAGCACAAGTGCGCGATGTATGAAAGGAGCTCGCGACAAAAGCGACCGTCTTTCAACCGGAACGGCTACAAGATGTCTCATAAATGTACACACGCTTTTTACGACTGTGACACTAATATTTATTAAGATACGAGAAAAATTCAAAATTTTAAATAATGTGAGCAAATGTAGAAACGAACCGTTTACCAAAAGTGTTCAAATTGTTGATCATTGTGGTCGAGACACAGCTGTCAACGCAGATCGGTGGAATCCAACACGTTCCTAATTGTTGCAGTTGGTGTTTTCATTAACTTTAGCTGGTCTTCACGAAGGCAGTGGGGATGAGATTCAACCTGCTGGGAATACCATGGATTATTCATGTTGTAGGTTCAGGTAATTCTCACGAGTCACTGCATGCTCAAAAGACAAAGGTCCAGTCAAAATCAAATGCTAATAAAGCACGCCACAATGAATCTCCCTGTTGGTTTACACGGCGTTCCATTGTCGCGTGACAATTCTCAGTTGCACAGTAGGTGCAACTTTGACGATTAATTGAAGCATTTAACTTCAAAGTGGCCTCATAACTCCAAAGAACCTTGTATGGGAACAGGTTATCCTATGCGCTTCTTGATTGAAACCGCTCAAAAAATTCAATTCTGCGCTCATTATCATCCTCACTCAGAGGATGGAATAATCTAGGAATAAAATTTTCCATTGGATGCCCTTCAAAACGCGATGAACGCTCGTTTTTGAACTTCTGTCTCAAGAGCCGCTTACCGCACAGGCACTCTAGGGGACTGCTTCAATCTTTCGATAATTTCTTTTCCTGTTGTGGGATGGGTGGATGTTCGTGAACTTCCTGAATGCGGGCGTTCAGGACAGTTGTTCATCCTCAGACTTACGTTGCGAGTAATTGTGAGTCATGTTCGTGCATCTCGTTAAAACTTAATTTTGAACTGTCTTTGCACTTCACTTTCATTCTCAGTCTTGCAGTAGCACTTTAGGATGAACTTCGTTAATTGTTTATTTAATTACGACCCGAATTTCAAGTGACTGATTCTATGTCATTAACACATATTGCTGGACATCAAGCTCAAAATTGGCCACAATGAAGAAAAATATTAGCTCTCCACGAAATGCCAGATGTAATATGACCATCTTGTAATAATATCAGTAAATAATAGTGGGAGCACGTCATATTTGATAGAAACAGTTTTATGTTGGTATGTACACTCCTGGATATGGAAAAAATAACACATTGACACCGGTGTGTCAGACCCACCATACTTGCTCCGGACACTACGAGAGGGCTGTACAAGCAATGATCACACGCACGGCACAGCGGACACACCAGGAACCACGGTGTTGGCCGTCGAATGGCGCTAGCTGCGCGGCATTTGTGCACCGCCGCCGTCAGTGTCAGCCAGTTTGCCGTGGCATACGGAGCTCCATCGTAGTCTTTAACACTGGTACCATGCTACGACAGCGTGGACGTGAACCGTATGTGCAGTTGACGGACTTTGAGCGAGGGCGTATAGTGGGCATGCGGGAGGCCGGGTGGACGTACCGCCGAATTGCTCAACACGTGGCACGTGAGGTCTCCACAGTACATCGATGTTGTCGCCAGTGGTCGGCGGAAGGTGCACGTGCCCGTCGACCTGGGACCGGACCGCAGCGACGCACGGATGCAAGCCAAGACCATAGGATCCTACGCAGTGCCGTAGGGGACCGCACCGCCACTTCCCAGCAAATTAGGGACACTGTTGCTCCTGGGGTATCGGCGAGGACCATTCGCAACCGTCTCCATGAAGCTGGGCTACGGTCCCGCACACCGTTAGGCCGTCTTCCGCTCACGCCCCAACATCGTGCAGCCCGCCTCCAGTGGTGTCGCGACAGGCGTGAATAGAGGGACGAATGGAGACGTGTCGTCTTCAGCGATGAGAGTCGCTTCTGCCTTGGTGCCAAAGATGGTCGTATGCGTGTTTGGCGCTGTGCAAGTGAGCGCCACAATCAGGACTGCATACGACCGAGGCACACAGGGCCAACACACGGCATCATGGTGTGGGGAGCGATCTCCTACACTGGCCGTACACCTCTGGTGATCGTCGAGGGGACACTGAATAGTGCACGGTACATCCAAACCGTCATCGAACCCATCGTTCTACCATTCCTAGACCGGCAAGGGAACTTGCTGTTCCAACAGGACACTGCACGTCCGCATGTATCCCGTGCGACCCAACGTGCTCTAGAAGGTGTAAGTCAACTACCCTGGCCAGGAAGATCTCCGGATCTGTCCCCCATTGAGAATGTTTGGGACTGGATAAAGCGTCGTCTCACGCGGTCTGCACGTCCAGCACGAACGCTGGTCCAACTGAGGCGCCAGGTGGAAATGGCATGGCAAGCCGTTCCACAGGACTACATCCAGCATATCTACGATCGTCTCCATGGGAGAGTAGCAGCCTGTATTGGTGCGAAAGGTGAATATACACTGTACTAGTGCCGACGTTTTGCATGCTCTGTTGCCTGTGTCTATGTGCCTGTGGGTCTGTCAGTGTGATCATGTGATGTATCTGACCCCAGGAATGTGTCAATAAAGTTTTCCCTTCCTGGGACAATGAATTCACGGTGTTCTTATTTCAATTTCCAGGAGTGTATATTACTCGTACTCATAATAGTGAAATCAGACCGTATGAGTAATTACTTACACTCTTTGATTTCACCATCATTATGACTCAAAGAGTATGTGCTCATCTTTTATATACCAACATAAACCCGTTTTCACTAAATATGACGTGCTGCTAGTACTCATATTATTTATTGATCTTGTTACTAGATTGTGATTTTACATCTGGCATTTCGTGGGGAGCCAATATTTCACTTACATTATGGCCAATATCGATATGATGTCCTGCAATATATGTTAATGACATAAACTCAGTCACTTGAAAATGTCATAAAAGGCCGAAACCTGAGTCGTAAGTAAATAAACATTAACACAGTCGAATTGTTTTCATTTAAAAATTATTGCATGACTGTTGCTCAGAAACATCAAGAACTGTGTTCACTCTAGGTTCAGCCTGCCTTCATCCATTTTTCAAGCCATCGCACCTGAAAAAAGAAAAAAAAAGTTGTGCTTCTGAGTTGTAAAAGAATGTATACATTTTTTTATGGACGTCTCGTATATAAATTACTTGAAGGAGTAGCAAATGCCAGAGTGTGGTTTATTTGAGGAGCCCTAAGGAAATTTAATTCATTCACAAAATGCTAGTTTACATTATCTTCATTTGACTTACTCACGATTATTGCTCGTCTGTCAGTAACGCTTACCTCGTACGATTAACAGAGACCACAATGCAGTCGCCGTACCAATGTGGGGCGCGAGATGATGAGTCCACGACACCCTTACAGCACAGCGGTACATCGGCGATTTTCTACGTTCCGTGTTTGTTGCCGTACACGGAAAGCCATACTAGGCCTACGTTTCTGAAAGATGCTGCCCACCCGCACCCGGCGAGAGTTTATAATTCTTGTTTTATGTTCGCCAGACCTCACCTCGGCCAAATTTAGAGTATTACGGACAGGAGCCTCCACGTAGCTCGGGTTTTGACGATCTAACGAGCCAGTTGGATAGAATTTGTCACTATATCCCTTAGGAGCATATACAACAGCTCTATCAATTAATGTCAAACGGAGTAAGTGCTTGCATAAGGGCTAGTGGTTCAAATGGCTCTGAGCACTATGGAACTTAATATCTGAGGTCATCAGTCCCCTAGAACTTAGAACTACTTAAACATAACTAACCTAAGGACATCACACACATCCACGCCCGAGACAGGATTCGAACCTGCGACCGTAGTGGTCGCGCGGTTCCAGACTGAAGCGCTTAGAACCGCTCGGCCACACGGCCAGCCCGAGTTATTGACTTGCTCAACCAATTTTTCTGAAATTTTAATCATTTGTTTGTCTATACATGTTCATCACATATACCGATTTCCATCGCATTCAGTTAAATCCTTCGTGGTGCATCGTTAATTATTTTTATTTATTTACTTCAATTAATTTATTTATTCTTCTCACCGTGTATATTTTGGACCAATTGAAGGATGGAGGCGACTGGAGGATAAGGAAAAACTGCGAACTGTAGTTGCTGTACAAATCACTGGACGTTGTGGCTGTGATTGTAAGCAGTAGACTGAAGTTGACATGGACATGTAATTCGTCGAGAGGGCCAGATCACCAGTTGGTCAAAAAGACATCAAAGGTAACATACCAAGGAGAACACCACGTATGAGATGGTCTGACGGGATCAGAGAAGATATGATGTGAATAGTTAAAGAAGACACATGGACCGGAAAATATAGCTCAGGGCCAGATCGTTGGTCAAGAAGACATCAGAGGTAACGGATGAGATGGTCTGACGGGATCAGAGAAGGTATGATGGGAATAGCTGGAGAAGACACATGGACGGGAAAATATAGCGCAGGTCTACATCACCAGTTGGTCAAGAAGACGTCAGAGGTAACATACCAAGGGGAACACCATGGATGAGATGGTCTGACGGGATCAGAGATGATATGGTGGGAATAGCTGAAGAAGGTACAGTGACCGGAAAATATAGAGCAGGCTGATTAGCGAGGCCAAAGACCTAATGGGGTTTGTGTTGCCAGCTTAGTAAGCATTTCACAAAGTTTTTGTGAATCGTCGTTGTTTCACATCCTACGAACGCTACTCGGAAAGTAAGGCCCGATCGGCCACTAAATGGAAACCACAATGAAAACCAAAAGTGTTTTATTTGGAAGAGTTTGACACACCTTCCAGCCACGTCTCAACATAGTCGTAGCATTGTGCCGACTTTCCAGCGCGCTCGTCGTAGAAGGGCATTTCTCTACGCTGGTGCAGTTCGTTGTCTGTGCCAAAATGTTATCTTCATAGCCAGCGGTTTGTGTGAGCAGAGATGAACATCAGAGGGAGCCGAGTCCGCGCTGCATAGTGCGTTATCAAACATTTCCAGGGCCCGCCTGGTAGCCGCGCGGTCTGGGGCGCCTTGCCATGGTTCGCGCGGCTACCCCCGTCGGAGGTTCGAGTCCTCCCTCAGACATGGGTGTGTGTGTTGTCCTTAGCAAAAGTTTTTAAGTTAGGTTAACCTCAGCAGTTTGGTCCCATAGGAACTTACCACAAATTTTGCAAAAATATAATGTCTGATAGGATAGCCGCAATCAGTGATTTTACAGTGTTACTTATAATCCGGCTTGATCGCAAAATGTTTATTCGTATGACCGGTTTCGGCTCATCTAGAACCATCTTCAGATCTGTAACCATAATGATACTAATTTACTATTTCACGAATGCAAATCTTTTTCATCCTATCTAATCAACATAAAATGTACCAGAACGTACCTCATATTTCGGTTACAGGAGTAACCCATCCAAATACAGAAACTTTCACATGCTGCGTCACATTACATATGCACATATTGCATTCAGTAGATTTTTGTGATTAACTTCTATCTCCAAAAATACTAAATTAAAATCTCTAGATTTCAAGGTTAAAATCTGTACTTACCAAAATTAAAAAAAAAACACGCAGTAAAATTATCATTCTTATACGATCTAAAAACATAGGGCGGTTTCTACAGGGTGTTACAAAAAGATACGGCCAAACTTTAAGGAAACATTCCTCACACACAAAGAAAGAAAATATGTTACGTGGACATGTGTCCGGAAACGCTTACTTTCCATGTTAGAGCTCATTTTATTGCTTCTCTTCAAATCACATTAATCATGGAATGGAAACACACAGCAACAGAACGTACCAGCGTGACTTCAAATACTTTGTTACAGGAAATGTTCAAAATGTCCTCCGTTAGCGAGGATACATGCATCCTCCCTCCTTTGCATGGAATCCCTGATGCGCTGATGCAGCCCTGGAGAATGGCGTATTGTATCACGGCCGTCCACAATACGAGCACGAAAAGTCTCTTCATTTGGTACCGGGTTGCGTAGACAAGAGCTTTCAAATGCCCCCATAAATGAAAGTCAAGAGGGTTGAAGTCAGGAGAGCGTGGAGGCCATGGAATTGGTCCGCCTCTACCAATCCATCGGTCACCGAATCTGTTGTTGAGAAGCGTACGAACACTTCGACTGAAATGTGCAGGAGCTCCATCGTGCATGAACCACATGTTGCGTCGTACTTGTAAAGGCACATGTTCTAGCAGCACAAGTAGAGTATCCCGTGTGAAATCATGATAACGTGCTCCGTTGAGCGTAGGTGGAAGAACATGGGGCCCAATCAAGACAATGCCTGCCCAAACGTTCACAGAAAATCTGTGTTGATGGCGTGATTGCACAATTTCCTGCGGATTCTCGTCAGCCCACACATGTTGACTGTGAAAATTTACAATTTGATCGCGTTGGAATGAAGCCTCATCCGTAAAGAGAACATTTGCACTGAAATGAGGATTGACACATTGTTGGATGAACCGTTCGCAGAAGTGTACCCGTGGAGGCCAATCAGCTGCTGATAGTGCCTGCACACGCTGTACCTGGTACGGAAACAACTGGTTCTCCCGTAGCACTCTCCATAAAGCGACGTTACCTTGTACAGCAGCAACTTCTCTGACGCTGACATTAGAGTTATCGTCAACTGCACGAAGAATTGCGTCTATTGCAGGTGTCCTCGTCGTTCTAGGTCTTCCCCAGTCGCGAGTCATAGGCTGGAATGTTCCGTGTTCCCTAAGACGCCGATCAATTGTTTCGAACGTGTTCCTGTCAGGACACCTTCGTTCTGGAAATCTCTCGATACAAACGTACCGCGCCACCGCTATTGCCCCGTGCTAACCCATACATCAAATGGGCATCTGCCAACTCCGCATTTGTAAACATTGCACTGACTGTAAAACCACGTTCGTGATGAACACTAAGCTGTTGATGCTACGTACTGATGTGCTTGATGCTAGTACTGTAGAGCAATGAGTCGCATGTCAACACAAGTACCGAAGTCAACATTACCTTCCTTCAATTGGGCCAACTGGCGGTGAATCGAGGAAGTACAGTACATACTGAGGAAACTAAAATGAGCTCTAACATGGAAATTAAGCGTTTCCGGAGACATGTCCACATAACATCTTTTCTTTGTTTGTGTGTGAGGAATGTTTCCTGAAAGTTTCGCCATACCTTTTTGTAACACCCTGTATATCTATGGCGCTGGTATAGACTTGTTTTCCTGCACGTTCTGCATTCGTGGTTCCCGCCATTTCGGTGCTGTGCCGCGATCCGCTCGGTTGTCTGGCGTCCATCGCCGTGGGCAAGCGGGTCGTGCAGGAGGGCCTCGTCAACGACGCCAGGCGCTGCACGCATCTTCCAGCTTCTCCATCACACACCATCTCTCATCCCTCGGCCTGGACCTCCACACGCAACAGTTGTCATCTTAGTAAGTCGTCATAAATACTAAAATAGGCGTTATGATTGAACGCGCTTTGCTCGTTGAGGATTAAATGCGAATCTTTCTTTTTGTGGGTGTATACTTCAACAGGATGAAAAAGATTTGCATTCGTGAAATAGTAAATTAGTATCATTATCGTTACAGATCTGAAGATGGTTCTAGATGAACCGAAACCGGTCATATGAAAAAACATTTTGCAATCAAGACGGATTATAAGTAACATAACCACAAATTTCCAAATTTCAAACATTTCCCATCGAAAGCGCTGCTGTGGAATTCTCATTGCCCCTGTAGTATGCGACTGGGAATTTATCATGAAGAAGGAGATTCATGACAGGTGGGTTATGTTAGGTTGCATGAAATCAGTCGAAACTTAGCAGTGGGCAACCACACTTGGCCGGAGACGCTGTTGTTCTAGACACCTTGCGTGCACACTGAGTGCTCAGTAATGAAAAGAGCGACGTGATGCGACCGACGGGCACACCAGAGAGACTGCCCAACACATCTGTGCAAATCTTCATCGTTTCCATTTCGCGACCTATCGAGCCTTACTTTCCGAACAGTCCTCGTACCGTTAGACACTCTTAATGAAGGTAAAAACGATAGTATTTTTCGAAGAGAGAGTACTGAGCACTGCACGGCTTGTGTTCATGCCATTTATTGATTTTCATCTTCTATTACGGTACTGCCGCCTCCTTTTCTTATTCCATTTACTGGCGTCACTAACTTCCTGCCTTACTGGTCCGTGAGCGGCAGCAGCAGCAGCAGCGCGTATCGATAAGTGCACTGTCGTATCATCTGTGGAGCGACCGGTAGTATTTCCGGGTCCTTGTGTGTCTAGCAGTCAGTTGGAGACGGACCACCAGTGCAGTTGGGATCCAGCAACAGTGAAGTCGGGGACGGAGCGCCGGTGAGGCGCCGACGGCCAGTGCTCGCCGACCGCTGGCGACACACATGAACTGTCCGACGGAGGCGGATTGGAGCGGGACCACCGTTGGTTGGTCGTTCGGTTGGCCGTCTCACAGGCCGACGTATATTTGGTACTTTCACCGTTTACGGGCCTGGACAGATGGTCGGTTGGTGTGGAGCAACGAGGAAATCTCCGTGGCGCGTAGTTTGGCCGAGACCGCTGGAGGCGTCGACGCGTGGTCAGAGTGTGTTCTGCTGTTCCCATTGCTACGAGGTCCGTGGCTCACCGATCGTGGAAACGAAAGTTAAGTTTTGACTTAATCTACCAGCAAGTCACGACTGTTCACACTGTGTCGTTTGAATTACGTTCTCGGCTGTTGGGACATTCCCGCGAGCAACAACGTGTGTTTTCAAGTTGGCAAATTTTAGCCACCCTCCGGTGGAGTTTAACTGTACTCGGTAATTTTGAACTGAAGTGCACTAGCGAAATATTCTGCCTTGTGGCCGTTAATGTTCCACTTACCTGCCCTGGCCTTTGACGTAAATTCAGGCAGTGTATTTCCTCATCGTGTTGTTGCTGTCTAGCGTAGCGTGTAGTTTGACAGCTCAATGTATCATTGGTTGTGGGAGCCAATACTTTCTCCGTTGTTTCATTAATCTCCTGTTGTGTGCTGGTCGGCTGGAGCGGAAGTTATCGGTGGGTCCGTTGTCTGTCTGTCGGTTGGGTTGTCGTCGGATCGAGAATGGTTGGGCCGACTGCCTGTCTCAACCAAGCAGGCGTTAGTGTTTGAGTTACAGGCTGTCCCTTGGAAACTTCTGAGCGCCGTTGCGTGTACTGCCTTTTCTTATTTGTTCTTGTTGTTTGTATTTGTATGGCTTTTAGCCGATTTTTAAATTGAGGTTGTGTTTCCGCGAAGGCGTAAGATTGTTTGGGTCTTCAACCTAATTTAAAGAACTACTTTAAGCGAGGCCTTTGGCCTTTTTAAAAATCTGCACCTACATCTACATACATACTCCGTAATCCACCATAAGATGCGTGGCGGAGGGTACCTCGTACCACAACGAGCATCTTCTCTACCTGTTCAACTCCAAACAGAACGAGGGAAAAATGACTGCCTATATGCCTCTGTACGAGTCCTAATCTTTCTTATCTTATCTTTGTGGTCTTTCCGCGAAATGTAAGTTGGCGGCAGTAAAATTGCACTGCAGTCAGCCTCAAATGCTGGTTCTCCAAATTTCCTCAGTAGCGATTCACGAAAAGAACTCCTCCTTTCCTCTAGAGACTCCCACCCGAGTTCCTAAGACATTTTCGTATCACTCGCGTGATGATCAAACCTACCAGTAACAACTCTAGCAGCCCGCCTCTGAATTGCTTCTATGTTCTCCCTCAATCCGACCTGATAGGGATCCCAAACGCTCGAGCAGTACTCAAGAATAGGTCGTATTAGTGTTTTATAAGCGGTCTCCTTTACAGATGAACCACATCTTCCCAGAATTCTACCAATGAACCGAACACGACTATCTGCCTTCCCCACAACTGCAATTACATGCTTGTCTCACTTCATATCGCTCTGCAATGTTACGCCCAAATATTTAATCGACGTGATTGTGTCAAGCGCTACACTACTGATGGAGTATTCAAACATTACAGGATTCTTTTTCCTATTCATGTGCATTAATTTACATTTATCTATATTTAGAGTCCCCCCCTCCCATGAACCATGGACCTTGCCGTTGGTGGGGAGGCTTGCGTGCCTCAGCGATACAGATGGCCGTACCGCAGGTGCAACCACAACGGAGGGGTATCTGTTGAGAGGCCAGACAAACGTGTGGTTCCTGAAGAGGGGCAGCAGCCTTTTCAGTAGTTGCAGGGGCAACAGTCTGGATGATTGACTGATCTGGCATTCCAACATTGACCAAAACGGCCTTGCTGTGCTGGTACTGCGAACGGCTGAAAGCAAGGGAAAACTACAGCCGTAATTTTTCCCGAGGACATGCAGCTTTACTGTATGATTAAATGATGACGGCATCCTCTTGGGTAAAATATTCTGGAGGTAAAATAGGCCCCCATTCGGATCTCCGGGCGGGGACTACTCAGGAGGATGTCGTTATCAGGAGGAAGAAAACTGGCGTTCTACGGATCGGAGCGTGGAATATCAGATCCCTTAATCGGGCAGGTATGTTAGAAAATTTAAAAAGGGAAATGGATAGGTTAAAGTTAGATATAGTGGGAATTAGTGAAGTTCGGTGGCAGGAGGAACAAGACTTCTGGTCAGGTGACTACAGGGTTATAAACACAAAATCAAATAGGGGTAATGCAGGAGTAGGTTTAATAATGAATAGGAAAATAGGAATGCGGGTAAGCTACTACAAACAGCATAGTGAACGCATTATTGTGGCCAAGATAGATACGAAGCGCACACCTACTACAGTAGTACAAGTTTATATGCCAACTAGCTCTGCAGATGATGAAGAAATTGAAGAAATGTACGATGAAATAAAAGAAATTATTCAGATAGTGAAGGGAGACGAAAATTTAATAGTAATGGGTGACTGGAATTCGAGTGTAGGAAAAGGGAGAGAAGGAAACATAGTTGGTGAATATGGATTGGGGCTAAGAAATGAAAGAGGAAGCCGCCTAGTAGAATTTTGCACAGAGCACAACTTAATCATAGCTAACACTTGGTTTAAGAATCATGAAAGAAGGTTGTATACGTGGAAGAACCCTGGAGATACTAAAAGGTATCAAATAGATTATATGATGGTAAGACAGAGATTTAGGAACCAGGTTTTAAGTTGTAAGACATTTCCAGGGGCAGATGTGGACTCTGACCACAATCTATTGGTTATGACCTGTAGATTAAAACTGAAGAAACTGCAAAAATGTGGGAAATTAAGGAGATGGGACCTGGATAAACTGAATGAACCAGAGGTTGTACAGAGTTTCAGGGAGAGCATAAGGGAACAATTGACAGGAATAGGGGAAAGAAATACAGTAGAAGAAGAATGGGTAGCTCTGAGGGATGAAGTAGTGAAGGCAGCAGAGGATAAAGTAGGTAAAAAGATGAGGGCTGCTATAGATCCTTGGGTAACAGAAGAAATATTGAATTTAATTGATGAAAGGAGAAAATATAAAAATGCAGTAAATGAAGCAGGCACAAAGAATACAAAGGTCTCAAAAATGAGATCGACAGGAAGTGCAAAATGGCTAAACAGGGATGGCTAGAGGACAAATGTAAGGATGTAGAAGCTTATCTCACTAGGGGTAAGATAGATACTGCCTACAGGAAAATTAAAGAGACCTTTGGAGAGAAGAGAACCACGTGTATGAATATCAAGAGCTCAGATGACAACCCAGTTCTAAACAAAGAAGGGAAGGCGGAAAGGTGGAAGGAGTATATAGAAGGTTTATACAAGGGTGATGTACTTAAGGACAATATTATGGAAATGGAAGAGAATGTAGATGAAGACGAAATGGGAGATACGATACTGCGTGAAGAGTTTGACAGAGCACTGAAAGACCTGAGTCGAAACAAGGCCCCCGGAGTAGACAACATTCCATTAGAACTACTGACGGCCTTGGGAGAGCCAGTCATGACAAGACTCTACCAGCTGGTGAGCAAGATGTATGAGACAGGCGAAATACCTTGAGACTTCAAGAAGAATATAATAATTCCAATCCCAAAGAAGGCAGGTGCTGACAGATGTGAAAATTACCGAACTATCAGTTTAATAAGTCACAGCTGCAAAATACTAACGCGAATTCTTTACAGACGAATGGAAAAACTGGTAGATGCGGACCTCGGGGAGGATCAGTTTGGATTCCGTCGAAATGTTGGAACACGTGAGGCAATACTGACCTTACGACTTATCTTAGAAGAAAGATTAAGAAAAGGCAAACCTACGTTTCTTGCATTTGTAGACTTAGAGAAACCTTTTGACAACGTTGACTGGAATACTCTTTTTCAAATTCTAAAGGTGGCAGGGGTAAAATACAGGGAGCGAAAGGCTATTTACAATTTGTACAGAAACCAGATGGCAGTCATAAGAGTCGAGGGGCATGAAAGAGAAGCAGTGGTTGGGAAAGGAGTGAGTCAGGCTTGTAGCCTCTCCCCGATGTTATTCAATCTGTATATTGAGCAAGCAGTAAAGGAAACAAAAGAAAAATTTGGAGTAGGTATTAAAATTCATGGAGACGAAGTAAAAACTTTGAGGTTCGCCGATGACATTGTAATTCTGTCAGAGGCGGCAAAGGACTTGGAAGAGCAGTTGAACGGAATGGACAGTGTCTTGAAAGGAGGATATAAGATGAACGTCAACAAAAGCAAAACGAGGATAATGGAATGTAGTCAAATTAAATCGGGTGATGCTGAGGGAATTGGATTAGGAAATGAGACACTTCAAGTAGTAAAGGAGTTTTGCTATTTAGGAAGTAAAATAACTGATGATGGTCGAAGTAGAGAGGATATAAAATGTAGACTGGCAATGCGAAGGAAAGCGTTTCTGAAGAAGAGAAATTTGTTAACATCGAATATAGATTTATGTATCAGGAAGTCATTTCTGAAAGTATTTGTTTGGAGTGTAGCCATGTATGGAAGTGAAACATGGACGATAACTAGTTTGGACAAGAAGAGAATAGAAGCTTTCGAAATGTGGTGCTACAGAAGAATACTGAAGATAAGGTGGATAGATCACGTAACTAATGAGGAGGTATTGAATAGGATTGGGGAGAACAGAAGTTTGTGGCACAACTTGACTAGAAGAAGGGATCGGTTGGTAGGACATGTTTTGAGGCATCAAGGGATCACAAATTTAGCGTTGGAGGGCAGCGTGGAGGGTAAAAATCGTAGAGGGAGACCGAGAGATGAGTACACTAAGCAGATTCAGAAGGATGTAGGTTGCAGTAGGTACTGGGAGATGAAGCAGCTTGCACAGGATAGAGTAGCATGGAGAGCTGCATCAAACCAGTCTCAGGACTGAAGACAACAACAACAACATATTTAGAGTCAGCTGCCATTCTTTACACCAATCACAAAATTTTATTTTGTTAAGTCTTAAGTGATGGGCCTTCAGTCGATTTTGATTTAAAGTTGTTTTGCTCTTAAGGTGTCAGATTGTTTCGGATTTCAGCCGAATTAAAGAACTAATTTTAGGTAAGGCCTTCTCCCTTTTAAATTTTTTGATTTTGGTTGAAGTTTTAAGTTGTTGGCTTTCAGACGATTTTTAATTAAAGCATGAGATTGTAGGGCATATTCGGCCGGTTATTAACTTCTAAAAATTAATGCTGTGTTGTTGTTGTTTTTTTAATTTTCTTGGCTCTTGTAATGTTTAATCAAATAAATAAAGTTGTATGTTCGAGTGTAACTGACAGCCGCTTATTTTGGCCCCTTTCCACAATTTAAACTACCTGTCCTGTCCTGAGGGTTCTAACAACCATACCACAACAAAGGTCAAAATTTAATAATGATTGTAGTATTGCTCAGGCTGCTAAATTTTGCATTTTCGGGCAACAACAAAGTTATATTATGTGGCAGGTATCACTAGAGCACAGTTAATAAAGTCATTTCTTGAAATAATGGATAAACTAGACACTCATCTTTTCGTGTTTCCCACGTTGTGAACTCATGGCTCAATCGTCGAAAATCTAGGTAGTGATGATTCCAAGCTCGGATGCAAAGAAGCCTGCGATATTCAAAAGTTTTATAGGTGTGTTTCATAAACCATTCTTGAAGATTAAACTTTTGCAAGTTAGGGCAATGGTGATGTAAAAAATTGATCAGCATTCCGAATTTAAGTTATTCTTTTTTTATTACTTTTGTTGCAATATCACGTAACTGGTTGCAAAACATCACTTCACAATATAAAACATACTTGAAAATATCTTCCTCACTGTTCAAGTTCACATTTCATAAACTGACTACAATTTGCGTCTTTTTAACATGACGACCAAAGCTTGACTCTCCAATAACCGCTTACGCGCCCAAAAATTAGAGTTACAATTACATCAAAGGTCATAGTGACAAATGAAAGAATACACATAATAATAATATCCTTGTAATATGCAGGGTGTTACAAAAAGTTACGGCCAAACTTTCAGGAAACATTCCTCACACACAAAGAAAGAAAATATGTTATGTAGACATGTGTCCGGAAACGCTTAGTTTCCATGTTAGAGCTCATTTTAGTTTCATCAGTATGTACTATACTTTCTCGATTCACCGCCAGTTGGCACAATTGAAGAAAGGTAATGCTGCAATTGTGCAATCACGTCATCAACACAGATTTTCTGTGAACGTTTGGGCAGACATTGTTAGTGATGTCTTGATGGGACCCCATGTTCTTCCACCTACGCTCAATGGAGCACGTTATCATGATTTCATACGGGATACTCTACCTGTACTGCTAGAACATGTGCCTTTGCAAATACGACACAACATGTGGTTCATGCACGATGGAGCTCCTGCACATTTCGGTCGAAGTGTTCGTACGCTTCTCAATAACAGATTCGGTGACCGATGGATTGGTAGAGGCGGACCAATTCCATGGCCTCCACGCTCTCCTGACTTCAACCTTCTTGACTTTCATTTACGGGGGCATTTGAAAGCTCTTGTCTACGCAACCCGGTACCAAATGTAGAGACTCTTCGTGCTCGTATTCTGGACGGCTGTGGTACAATACGCCATTCTCCAGGGGTGCATCAGCGCATCAGGGATTCCATGCGACGGAGGGTGGATGCGTGTATCCTCGCTAACGGAGGACATTTTGAACATTTCCTGTAACAAAGTGTTTGAAGTCGCGCTGGTACGTTCTGTTGCTGTGTGTTTCCATTTCATGATTAATGTGGTTTGAAGAGAAGTAATAAAATGAACTCTAACATGGAAAGTAAGCGTTTCCGGACACAAGTCCACATAACATATTTTCTTTCTTTGTGTGTGAGGAGTGTTTCCTGAAAGTTTGGCCGTATCTTTTTGTAACACCCTGTAGATGTGTTTTATAAACGATTCTTGAAGATAAAACTTTTGCAAGTTAGGACAACGGTGACGTAAAAAAGTAATCAGCACTCCGAATTTAAGTTACACTTCTTTTTTATTACTTTTGTTGCAATATCACGTAACTCGTTCCAAAACATCATTTCACAATATAAAACATACTTGAAAATAGCTGCCGGCCGGGGTTGGCAGTGCGGTTCTAGGTGCTACAGTCTGGAACCGAGCGACCGTTGCGGTCGCAGGTTCGAATGCTGCGTTCGAATCCTGCCTCGGGCATGGATGTGTGTGATGTCCTTAGGTTAGTTAGGTTTAAGTAGTTCTAAGTTCTAGGGGACTGATGACCACAGATGTTAAGTCCCATAGCGCTCAGAGCCTCGAATCCTGCCTCGGGCATGGATGTGTGTGATGTCCTTAGGTTAGTTTGGTTTAATTGGTTCTAAGTTCTAGGGGACTGATGACTTCAGAAGTTAAGTCGCATAGTGCTCAGAGGCATGTGAACCAATTTGTGAAAATATCTTCCTCACTGTTAAAGTTCACATTTCATAAACTGACTACAATTTGCGGCTATTTAACATGACGACCAAAGCTTGACTCTCCAATGACCGCTTACGCGCCCAAAAATCAGAGTTACAAGTACGTCAAAGATCATAGTGACAAAAGAAAGAATACACATACGAATAATATCATTGCAATATGTACATATCGATGTATCGAAGTACCTCTACATTAATGAAATCAAATCGGAATTATATTGTAACAAATAAGCCCTCGGTCACAAATATTAAGTCAAAATTGACCTGGTTTCGACGCTACTATGAGCGTCGTCTTCAGAATTACACTAACTGTACTAAAACATTAGGTATATAGTACATTAATAAAATTAAAGCAGTACTTACAAGTCATATATTAAAAAAGATGTAAGCCGTAAAGGCGACGTCATGAACACCTTTTTATAGCCCGTACGACTGCTCCAAATCTGAATGTTGTCACAGAAATATGTTAGCTATTTTACAGAAACACAATAGAATACCGCAGGTATCGAGCGGTTGAGGTGAGGTGCCTCAATGGTTACGTAATTCAAGTACCATTACAGGGTGTATCAGGGTGTCTCGAGTACGTTTAAGTCAAAAACAAAAGAGTGTGCCGATGTTTGTGCCTTCCCCTCTAAATTGGCTGGATTGTGGAGGTGATGACGATCTCTGAGATCGAAACTTATGATGAGTAATATGTTTTTTTTAATTGAGGCACCGTTGAAGATTTTAAATTTCTGACCAGAGTTATCAGTACGATTACATTTGGGGTCCTGGCTTGAGAGCGCAGCGGCGTGTCCGGGCCAGCACCGTCCACCGCCTGGGTCCCCCTCCGTGGTCGGCGCCGGCGCTCTGGTCGCGGGCCCCGCTATATAAAGGCGGACGCCGAGCGTCGCGACGCACCGGCCGTAGCGCTGCACGCGGGACGGCAGCAGCAGCGGACGCAGACGCCAGCTCCACCACGCCGGCGACGGCGACGCCGACAACCACTGCACGACAGCTCTCCGGGAGCACCGCAAGGTTAGTGCGCTCGCGAGCCCTGCTGCGCCTTCGCCCGGCACTCGTCTTCACCGCATTGCGCCGTGTCTTTTCTGGTCCATCTGACTTTCGGTGCTACTTAGTCGTAGTACGACATGCTATCAAGTGCACAATACGCCATGCAGGTCTTTCATACCGAAGAAGCTGGCGGCAATGCTGAAGACAGTGGACTCGTATTCGGGAAGGGAAAGCTTACAATTTCCCGGGTTCTTCAATGCGCGTTATCCTTATAGATTTAAACGGTATTGTGTCCTTACTGATGGCGACGAGAGATCAAATCTGACCTATCTTCCTCTGGGTATCCTCTGATGTCGGTAATCTCTTACTGAATCTCGCGATGTCCTGACACTATAAAATGTGCTGTTACCTTTAAACCGGTTTCAGAACCCTTTTTCACTTGTTAAAATTGTTTCAATAAAACAGTTAGATTGCATGTAACTTGTAGACCTGATGACTGGTGTTGGTATCGTATAAGACCATCATATCACCTTTCTTTACTTACTCTCGTTTACAGACTAAAAAAGAATCGTCTGATAACGGTGTTACAAGAGACCGAAACTGGTCACCAAGCACATGCAATCTAGAACTTGAAATAATTTTAATATAATTTTATCGGTCACTGTGCTTCCCTAAGGGCAATGTTAAACAATTATTTTGTCATTTGACTGCTACTTTTATGAACTCTTCGAATACTACTTAGAAATCTCATTTCTATTGCAGTGTAAATATTGTACTACACAAGTCAGCAGTACGTGTGCTGCGAAACATGTCACAAATCTGCAACACTTCCTACAATGTTATAAGCTCGAAGTTAGCCTTCCGATTTCGTCCAAGTAACTGCAAAAATTCTAAATGGGTAGTGTTTAGTTATCAGTTAGCCTTTCTGCGGTTCTAGTGTCCCTTAGCTGAGAATTTAGTATTTTACGTAGTAAAGTAGAAAAAAGCATGTGTATTGCTTGTCATATTAACAAACGTAGCAACGATTCAAAATAATACTTAGAAAACTCATTTCTATTGTCAGCGTAAATATTGTACTAAGCTAGTCAGAAGTACGTGTGCTGCGAAACATGTCACAAATCTGCAACACATCCTACAATGTCATAAGCGCGAAATTAGCCCTTCGTTTAGGTCCAAGTAACCGCTAAAATTCTAAATGGATATTGTTTAGTTATGAATTAGCTTTTCTGCAGTTTTAGTGTTCCTTAGCTGAGAATTTAGTATTTCACGTAGTAAAGTAGGAAAAAACATGTGTATTGCTTGTCATATTAACAAACGTAGAAACGATTCATAATAAAAATATTACCCTTTCGTCCCTTAGACGGAAATCTTTGTGTGATAATTTGCGTTATCATAAACTCATGTTACAGATTATAGTGTGTGACATGAAATAATTGTGTAGCAAATTAAAATTCGTGCGACTCCTAGTCTTTAATTCAAATTTATTTTTAAATTTGGTTTCTAGTGTATAGTGTGTAGATTAATACGAACCTATCGCCTGTTAACCTAGGTCATGGTCGAATAATTCAAGAGGCTGACGTTGTATCCTCTGCCAACCAAGCGTTGACATGACGATAAGCATAACCATACGCAAATTATCTACTAGTGGGACTTTACAAATGCACCTCAGAAGCTACAAAATCAAAATACACCATGAGGCTGATAAATTCTTTCTACAGATTCGGTGGAACTTTTTATCTTCTGTTTCGTATCGTTCTGGCTGTGATTATATTGCATTTTACAGTAGCATATGTACTCCCAGTATAATTTTAATTTTAATTCGTTGTTTTTTTAGTACTTTTCAACTTACTTTGGAGCAAAAGCGTTTTGAAAAACCCTCGTGTGATTGTTTGAGCCTCGTTAAGGGGACTGTTATTTCTAGCCTTACTTCTTGCCCTGTACCCCTAAAGTAAATAACTAACGAAGAGCTAAATATTTATACAGCTGCAATAAAATATACCATTCTGCTTAATTAATGTACGTTATTAGTATTATTATGGCTTTAAAGGCGAGTTAGTCAATGTGACGTCTTTCGATCAATATCTTTTTCCTAAGTTCTTGCAGTTCTCTTTACGCTTATTCCATACTTTCTCGAAATTTTCTCATGCATTTGCAACTATGCAAGTCTCAAATAGTGAATTTTATAAATTTTTTTTGTATGTGGGACATTATTAATAACCACTGCGCTGTAGTTAGTATTTCAAGTAATGTACATCTTCGACTGAACTTTGGTTCATAACGCTGCTGTCTCCACAGTTCTATAGATACTAAGAAACAATTGAATTTAATAGAAATTTCGTTTGGGGAGTGTTTCCTCTGTATCACTTTACTTTTTATCGCTCTGTGCGTAATGTGTCGTTATGTTGTTTGTCATGTGACTTAGTTAAAATATTGCTATTCCATTAATAATCGGCTATTTGACAATTTATGAAACTTTAATCTTCGCAACGCCTATGAGACTGTGTTAACAGCAACGTTCTGGTCAAAAGGTTCCCCAGGGACGAGATCATAAGGTCCCTTAAACCCACAGAAGCACATGTAATTTCAACAAAGTGTTTCAAACCTTTTTATCTGTAACTTTCACAACTGTATCATATTATTGCCCATGCAATGGTGAGGTTAGGAACACGTGCAGGCTCTAGGTGCTTCAACTTTTTATAGGTTACGGAAGCATTTCACTTTTTTTATTAAAGCATCGGCAGTGACGTTTCAAATTCATTGACCAAAACACGATCGATGATGGTAAATACCATGTTTCGTACACGTCTCGGTTGTTTTCAGAGTGTAGATGCTATGACACAAAAAGTGAAACGGTGCGTTCACACAGCTCACAAGGTATGCCGAAAGGTTAATATGATGAGTAGTGCACCGATTCTTTCTGAACGACTTGTTTTTGCTGTAGTGTTTGTCGCACTTGGTTGATTCCCCTCAAAAAATGTAAAAATGAAACACACGAAATATACCTGCTTAAACATTCATATTCAGACTTGGATGTCAGTGCGAAAATCCGTTGTTTAATCGCACATCAGGTTTGAGTTATTTTAGAATTAATATCGGAAGAAAAGGCGTATGGCTACAAATGTCAATGCCGTCACTGAAGTACTGCATCAGCTGAATAAAAAATAGAGTAAGATCGAGTGTAGCCTTGTACTGAACGGGATTCTACTTTCGTTGACATATCTGTGAAAACATCGTGGTTAAGGAAATAAATTTGCATTGCAGAAGCGAAGTCCTAATCCATCGCTGATTTAGTTTTTCTGTGACTTTTCTAAATCTATTTTTAAAAAAATACCACGAGGTTTCCTTTTAAACCGAAACGGTCGATTTCCTTCATAAGCCGCTATTCCGTCGAATATTTAGACCCCGCTCACGTGGCATAGGAGTGCAATTGTTTAGCCAGTACAACACTTCTCAAAGTTTCTTACATCCACAAAATAGTAGGGGGTTAACAAATACGTTTTAAGAGTCAAAAAACATTTATATGCACTCAGAAAGATTGTTATGCTCATGCATGCTAGTTGTGGGAACAGACCTGTTAGTTCTTTGTCAGAATAGAATTGAAGAGTTTCCGACAATACTAAACAATGGTTTAGCCAAAAGTAGGACTATCGATGATGAATCAACGATGAACAGTAGAAAAGACCTGGACTTAACTAGGCAAGAATAATATAGTTTATCATATGTTTGACCGGTGCTCACACCAGCGTAAATTTTCAGAGAATTCCACAACAGCAGTTAGTGTCATTTGGGAAATAATCACTTGTAATTTACTGGCATTTCACCTGCAGTTTTTTCTTCCTTTATAGTCAACGAACATTTTGATTTCCCGTCAATCATTCCCTTTAGTCTGGTACTGAAGTATTACCATGTCACTATATTAGATTTAAGATATTTAGCACAAACCTTGTATTTTCCTGTAAGAAACATCTTAGATTGCTTGAATTCTTTAACTAATTTAACGATTCCGGGTAACAAATCTTTCTATATGAAGAACATGGAAGATATGTGTCTACTCTGCAAATCACACGTAAGTGCTTGGCAGAGGACTCACCGAACCACCTTCACAGTAATTCTCTATTATTTCAGTCTCGTATGGTTCGCCGAAAAGACGAAAACATATAGCTTTCCGTTCGAGCTCTGATTTACCTTATTTTATTGTGATGATTTTTCTATGTAGGTGGCGTCAAGAAAATATTTTTGCATTCGCAGGAGGAAGTTGGTGATTGAAATTTCGTGAGAAGGTTCTGCCGCACCAAACGCCTTTCTTTTAATGATGTCCACCCCAAATCCTGTATCATGTCAGTGATACTCTCTCCCCTATTTAGCGATTATGCAAAACGTGCTGCCCTTCTTTAAACTTTTTCGATGTATTCCGTCAGTCCTATCTGGTAAGGATACCACACCGCGCAGCAGTATTCTAAAAGAGGATGGACAAACGTACTGTAGGCAGTCTCCTTAGTAGATCTGTTACATTTTCTAAGCCAATAAAAAGCAGTCTTTGGTTAGCCTTCCCCACAACATTTTCTATGTGTTCCTCCCAGTTTAAGTTGTTAATAATTGTAATTCCAATGTATTTAGTTGAATTTACGGCCTTTAGATTTGAGTGATTTATTGGGTAACCGAAGTTTAACGGATTCCTTTTAGCACTCATGTGGATGACCTCACACTTTTCGTTATTTAGGGTCAACTGCCAATTTTCTCAGTATTCAGGTATCTTTTCTAAATCGTTTTGCAATCTGTTTTGATCTTCTGATGACTTTATTAGTTGGTAAACAACAGAATCGTCTGCAAACAACCTAAGACGGCTGTTCAAATTGTCTCCTAAATCGTTTATATAGATAAGGAACAGCAGAGAGCCTATAACACTACCTTGTGGAAAGCCAGAAATCACTTCTGCTTGATGACTTTCCCAGTTACCATGAACTATGATCTCTCTGACAGGAAATCACGAATCGTCACATAACTGAGACGATATTCCGTAAGCAAGCAATTTCACTAAAAGCCGTTTGTGTGGTACAGTGTCAGAAGCCTTTTTAAAAACTAGAAATACGGAACCAATTTGAAATCCCTTGTCAATAGCACTCAGAACTTCGCGTGAGTAAAGAACTAGTTGTGTTTCACAAGAACAATGTTTTATAAACCGTGTTGACTGTGTGTCAATAGACCGTTCTCTTCGCGTTATTCATGACGTTCGAACACAATATAGGTTCCAAAATCCTGCTGCATATCGACCATTATGATATGGGCCTGTAATTCAGTGGATTATGCCTACTGCCTTTCTTGAATATTGATATGACTAGTGCAACTTTCCAGTCCCAGTCTCTGGGTATGGATCTTTCGTCGAGCGAACGGTTTTATATGGCTGTTGAGTACAGAGCAGTTGCATCAGCATACTACCTAATTGGTATACAATCTGGAGAGGTAGACTTGCAAATAATACGGTTGAACAGAGAAAAAAATGACTAGAACCGCTCTCTTGCGATATGCAGTTAATTAACAGTAAGCGGCAAACTACATCAAATCTAAATCATGATTTTGGCTCTGAGTGCTCGCCTCAAAACATGGTTCAGTGTTTCGAATGAAATTAGACTTTTTCTCTATATCTCTTCACTCTCTCCATTTATTGTTCTTTTTTTACCTTTATTTTTCTAATCAAGTTTCACGTTGACCTACGGCATGGTTATTTTGTAAGGCTTACTGCAGCGTAAGAAATTGCACTCTACTACTGTATTGTGATGAACCCTTCCACACAGCTGACAGTATGTGATGGAGTGTTGCCTTGCTGGAATACGCACCTGCGAGTATGACGAGGATAATGTACGTTTGTATGGCTATGTTGCTGGAACTCTCTCAGACTTAGCTCATGCTATGGGTATATTAGCTGCATTTATGGGGTCTTTCAACCTCCGGAAGCGGCTCTAAATTTAAATAAGTAGATTTATATACATATATGTGTTGAGTACGATTCACCATGTCAATAGGCACATTTGCTCTAGCGGTGTATCAGATACCATCACCCTCTCTTCAATATGACGTCTGTTGTATGGTGTACCACGTTGTCACACTGCTCTCTGCAGGTACCGGCAGAAGATCGTCAGTGGAGATTTGTCTATAACTGTATGAAATTGTCTCCATATTGCAGTTTTTCACTTTGTGTGGAAATCAATGTAATGGCATGTACTTGTGGCTGTCCAGTGACTGAATTTCACTGATGGATAGCTTCCTTTTATGAACTTTTAAGCCGCGTCTACTTCATTCATTGTTAATAGTAGTTTCGTATAGTTTATTTCACATCCGGTTGCAATTGGTTCCTAAGTTTTGTACCGCAAAATTTTAGGAAATTTTGAATCTGTCAGGCATCGAATAGCCACCAAGGACTGGGGAAATGGTATGCAGATTTATGTAAATGCATTTGTCATGACATCGAAGATCACCTAACTTAATATCAGTATTGATAAAAGTATCTGTATTACCAGTAGTATCAGTATCAAGGAGAGAGAACGTGCCACAAAAAAAAGCAACTCAGTAGTCACGTTCCAGAGAATGGACAAGTGTTTCAGGGCGAAGTTACGAGTTATTATTAGTTTTCCTCTAGAAATCGAGATGATTATGATTTGCAATCTACAAATGAAACCTTTTGTTCACATTGTCGTTATAAGATATAGAATGTCAGTAGTGCCCATAAATGAGCTACATGTACGTAGCCTCTCTTCACAAAGTAGTAAATTCGCACCTGTATTTGGCTATATGCAGCCATTGTCCCAACAATTTGGAGAAACGTGGTACACGATATCCTGTTATCTCCCAGCTTCGGATCATTTCACGGTCTAATCTGGATACCGCGGGACTAATTGGAGGTTTCGGCGAATCGATTTCAATGTTTATAATCGATTTACCTGTGGGAAACCGACCTCTCGCCTCTATCTACGGTCAGATTACCTCAGACTACCTAGGCGGCGATACTAGAGTTATTGTTTTATGTTTGTGGCGAGCGGCGACAATTGACATAAAATACAGCTCTTTGCAAAGAACTGTTTTTATGTGCATCTGCTTATAATTTAACCTCATTTAAATATTGGGTTCGTTTTATGCTGCTATCGGACTACATTGGAGTAGTCATTGCGTTATCAACATGACGAGAAATCAACGGGAAAATTACGCCACAAAACGAGACATTCGTTGAATGACTTACAGCCTCTAGATGTTACTGTACCACTGTCAAATTTCTATGCAATGCAAGCGAACATTGAGACTGTTCACTACGCAACTCCAAAGTACAAATGAGCGCTACGAAAACCTACGTAAGTGCTATCCTCGAGAAGATTCTGCACTTAAAACAGCTCATTCCAGGTTATTATGCACGAATATATACAAGTGTGATCCGCATTTTTCTATGTATTCCAGTTTCATTAAAACCCAGAGAAATGTCTGTATGTTCCCCCCTTTTTCACTGTTTCAGCAGATAGTCCAAACACATAACACCTGTTTTCTGTAGTTATGGTACGATAACAGCTTTTGCCGGTACAGTGCTGTTTAACCGCTCAGCTTTCATAAAATGTTTAATTGTATGTGTTTGTTAATTTTTTTATTACAGATATGGTCTTAATATGTATTAATCTTTCTGAGTTCTCCCGCATTTTATAATTTCCAGATGCAATTTATGACAGTGCTGAAAATAGGTCCACGGAATTCTAAGACCATTTCGAATGATTTACTGAAAGATCCTTAAAAACTACACTAACATCATAAACAAATACATGATTGGAGTTTTTTCAGATGCACCTCCACGAGAGAACATTCATATTGCCAGGAATTCTTTTTTCTCATATTCTGGATCATCTTTTGTTTGCTTCTTTATCAAGCCCATTCGATCAGATCCATTCACCAAGACACTTGAATTTATCTGTCCTCTTGATTCTGCCAAACTTTATATTCCGGCGAGCTTCTACATCATGTTCGTATTCCACGTATTCCGTTTCTTCGTCGAAGGTAATGAGTCCTCTTTTTCTGGTATTTCGTATAGTTTTTATTAGAGGTTCTGCTTTATCGTTGGCTAACAGTACAAATCATTATCGAAAGTCGGATACTACACTTTCGAACCCTGTTTCTTTGGGTCTAAACAAATTCCTTCTACTCCATTTTCTTTCTTAGCTTCCTTGCAAGTTTTCGTTATTATTTCCAGACGATGTAAAAACAAAATTGGTGATAGTTCATCTTCCTGTCCAGTTTCTGTCTCAATCTGAATGGACTGTTACACTTCTCCATGGCAGTTTCCTATGGATATGGTTTCCATTAGCGTTTGCTTTATAATTGCCATAGTTTTTTCATCTACTTCCAACGCTTCCGAAATACTGAAAAGCGCTGCCCGTCAGTCGAGTCATCTGCTTGTGTAAAGTCAACGGACGCAAAAACATCATTTCTACCTCTTATTGCTTCTATTCTGAGGATGCTCTTCAGTAATAAAATCTGTTACGCTCTATGTCTTCCTTTCCTGAGGCCTCGTTGGTATTCGTCTATTTGATGGCCCGCTTGCTCTTCTATTATTGTGAAAGGTTGAAAATAATTTTTTTAATAATCTGGAGCTTCTCCACGCCCGTATTTGCAAGATGACAGTCACAAAATGTTCTGCACCCATACTTGCGAAGGTGGTAGTTTGCTATCGTGGGATTCACAGGATACCAATCTTCGATGTTACCCATAACTCTGGTTACCCAACAGGATGGCCCCATTTGGGATGTATTGCGTAGGCGGTTTGAAGGGCAAAGCGGAAAAAGTGCCAGGGTAATCCGTGGGAGACAATCCTCAGCGGCAGTGTAGACTGATAGTAGGGCTGTTGGTGGAATCTGTTGTTGGAAGCGGTAGTCATGCGAGGCTGCGTGGATACCTTGGTTCCCGTCATATCACCGAAATTAAGCTATGCCGGGCGCGGCCAGTATGTAGATGGGTAGCCATTGCGGTACGCCGTGCATTGTTAGCATATTTACCTTTACGGCAGAGAGGACAGAAGATTGGTTGGCGTGCAATTCCTGATCACCGAACCCTCCGCTAATGTAAACAATTCCGAACGGCTCCGCAGCATCTCTTGGAGTGAGGGCTTGTGCCACTGTTGCTGGCGACCGGATGGGGAGGTTAGGCTCGGCGGCTCCCCTGGTGCTCTTGGATAGGAGTAGCCTATCTGTAGGTTTTTCCGTCTCCTTTTTCTTATCGTCTCCAACACGAACATGGCAATACGCTACATCCATGTCCATTACAGTCATCTGCACTTAACAGATACCCTTGTGCACTTCGCGAAGGAAAGGTGCCTGTGGGCACGAAGGAACCTGCCATTTACGGTCTCCCAGCCATTCATGACAAACTACTTTATGCGAAGATGCAAGATTATTAGGGGGTGAGTTAGCGTTGTTGCTGGGCACATAAGATGACTGTTTGGTCAACGGCAGCGACCAAGATCCTGTAAGACGCCCAGCTCATCATCAGCAAGTTCAATTTGATTATAAAATCGACCGCTCAGTGAAAACTATCGTGTGGATTTTCTTTGAGGTTTGCATGTTGCCAGCTTCCCTGTGAAAGCCTGATGGTGGATTGTGTAACGGTAGATGGTGGAACCGATCAGTTGTTGCTGAAAGACTGGAGCACTGCGTCTTCGTATTTAAGCTTGCCGTAGGTGGTTAATTGTTCCTACAAAAGAGTGATTTTTGGTTTTTCATGTCTCAACCCGCGGTCGTGATCGTAGATCCCTTGGTTATCCCGAAATCACTTGTGTGGCGATTTTCTCGAATCCCTCCACGAGCGTTCCAAGGTGGAATTGTGGAATTCATCGAGAATGTGATCTGTGAGTGTGTATTGTCGAGCATTTCTTACAGTTCGTAGTACCTTGTTCTATATGCACTGTCCAATAACTATTAATGTGACCACACCCTACATTCGAAGTCGTCATGCAATAACCACTCACCGGCGGAAAGCGACCGCGCTAGCAGTGGAGGACTTGCAAAGTGTGCCCGGAGAGGGGGGGGGGGGGTAGGGACCGCGATAAAACTCGGTAGACGTTATCACAATGTGGAAAAGGGGCGATTTCAGTTTGTAACCTGTTCGAGTGCCGCCGTTGTTTAAGTATACCGTGCATGGCAAAATGGCACTATCCAAAACCGGCGCCTGGGCAACTGTGGTGAAAAACCGGCTGTAGACGACAGGGGTGAACGACTGCACAGGAGAAGAGTTCGGGCGAACACACGCTCAACTGCTGAGTAACTGAGCGCCCACATCAACCAAGGCACTACCAACAGCGTCTCCTCGAGTGTTCAGTAGGCGCCTGGTTTGTGCTTTCACGCTCACTGCTGCTCATCGGCGACGAAAGCTGGATTTGGCACGTCAAGACCGTACCTTGATTTCCGCTGGGTGGCGACAGGTGTCCTAGTCAGATGAATCACGTTTTATGTTCCATCAGACACATAGCAGTTGGCGTGTACAGCGTGAAACGTCTGAAAACAAACAAGGAAAGAGCGTTATAGTATGAGGAATGTTTTCGTGGCATTCCCTGGATTATCTCGTCATTGTGGAAGGCACAGTGGATCAACACAAGTATACATCTATCCTTGGGGGCTACGTAGCTACATGCAGTCTGTTTCTTTTCACGATGGCATCTTCCAGCAGGACAATGCACCGTGTCGCACAGCTCGTAATGTACTTGCGTTTTCCGAAGTGCAGCAGGATGAGTTTACCGTACACCGTGGCCATCAAACTCACAGGATTTAAGGGGGCACGTTAATGAAATTGACCAAACATGTCAATTTTCTATTTATTTTTTATTTGGTAGCACAACTCGTGGACAATAAGTTCCCAAAGTTTCAATGTTGAAATCGCATCCAAAGTGCCTGAAAATTAATTAAAAGTGCGACGCGGTCTCCCTGCCACGCCCACGTTTTGAAGTAGCCTTTCAACACTAGCTCAGTGAACAACGATTCTGTGTATTACTTTCAACAAAACGTGTGCGGGATACACCTAGAAGGGCGTGATACATATTCTTTGGTTTTATAGATCATCTCTGGCCGACCTGCATTTCTCAAAAAGTGTGTTCATGGCAAAACCCAAAATCCAGATGAGTCTCTAAATTCACGCATATGGAAACGATGCCCTAAAAACGCATTTGCATCTGCTACAGTTGTCAGAATTGCAACTTATGATGCAGTTATTGTATTTAATGATGGGAACGTCGGGAGGATGAAGGTATTATAAAGAATGAGTTTCAAGACATCCTGAGAAAAATAGATTTACAGCGCGTCTCTGCAGCTGAAAAGTCAGTGGAAGACCTGGTAAAGGAATGAAGACAGACAACAACAGACAACGAGAAACGAGAGGAGAAGCCTTGAAGAGAAAGACGACCCAGACTACAAATGTGGTGCCTTCTAAAAATGTGACGTAAGGAAAAAAGTTACGTTGAACTTTTAATTGGGTTTCCTAAAAAGTTTGTTTTTTAAAGTTTATGTACCTTTTCCTCAGATTCTATGAATGCTTGAATTATGAAATTTTGTACACATTTCCTGTAAACATAATAAACGTTGCCTCAAGAGCAAATTTTGAAATTATGATTTCAAGCTGAGGTATGGGGCAAATTGCTTGGAATTTTGCATGAATTTAAAATTGTACTTGTTGAATTACAGTTAAAAAATTATGAAAATTCTCCTATTTGATCTATTCCGAAAACCTCATGAGAGACGTTTCCAACATATAAAGAGATGAGACAGAGAAATTTATCTAGAAATCTCTTGAATAGTTTCTGAGAAAAAGGAACAAACAGTATTTTTTAAATAAAATTTCAAATTTCATTTAAAAAAAGAGTTGAATACATATAATAAAAGTATTTTATATGTAAATATGTTACTTTCATGTAAAACATGGTACAAAATTTCATTGCCATATCTCCCAAACTGTGGATTTGGTGCACTTATGAAATATTGTGTGTTTTTCATCAACGTCCCCCTTTAAACCCAATCAAGAATCTGTGCGAACAGTTCGATCGGACTATTCGCACCACGGACTCTTAACCGAGAAATCTAGCGCAGCCAGCAATGGCACTGGAGTAAGCATGGCTGCACATCCCTGTTGGTATCTTTCAAACGTCACTGACTCTCTTCCTGCATGTCTTGCATCGGTCTGTGCCTAGTCACATTAAGTAATTTCGAGGCGGCGCAAATGTGTTCATTTCATTTCATTTTGAGCTACATACCTCCAGTTTGGAACTGCATTGGTCGTCAGCCGACTAAGAAGTGCTATGTACATGGAACTAGTGACCCTTTTATTCAGAGTCCTTTGCTGTTAAGCATTGTATAGAGCTGTTTGTGCCTAGCGTGTGTTCGGTTGGTGACGCATCGAATGTGGTCCTTCAAGTAAGTTTCGGGTCCAGCCAGATCCCGAGGGACCTGACTTCCTCACAGAAGCATAGCAGCTGTGTGTGTAGTGTTCTTTTTTTACTACATTTTTTATGTTAGTGCAAAACGTTTCGGCCTGTGTGTGAACAGAACTGCTTCGAACTCGACGAGATTTATGATAAATACGCCTTTTTTTCAGTCAAGGCTCCACAGTTCTGTGTGCAGTCTGTAATTGTGATTTAAGTTTTAATAATTTCCAGTCCTGAGCCAGGGTAGGTGTGTTGTCAGCATAGATGGCTACCAAAATATTATCGGTTGTGGGACATCGATAATGTAGAAGCGAAACGGGAGCCCAGAATGCTACAGCCTTAATACCGTGATATGTCATTTGTTTGCCTTAAACGTCAAGTGTTGGAAGTTCCGCGAGACACGATTGTGTGAAACAGAAGATTGCGTCGGGGAAACAAACAAGACCGTTATGTCACAACCCGTAGAAAGCCCTTTCAGTGTCTAGAAATACAGACCGTTTTTGGAAAGAAAAGACCGCATTAGCTGTAAGTCACCTATTCAGAGGCGTGACCCGTTTCGCACCGAATTAGCTGCATTGTCAGGTGCAATAAAATCAAGTCATGTTCAGATCGAGAAAAGCTGCTTAGCCAAACTTTGCTGATTATGAGCGCTAGGTCACGCAATTCTATTTTCTCGATCTGAACACGATTTTATTGCGCCTGATGATGCAGCTGAAAAGCTGCGAAACTGGTCGTGCTTATAAATAAAGGGCTCGCTGCTAACGCGATCTTATCATTTCCAAATGATATATCCAGGTTGCGGCTGCCCCGACTTCAGAATCTGCTGCGTAATACCGTCGCTGTTGCCTTGTTTGTATCGTAGCTGTCGGCTACGTTTTCCGCTACGGGAATGAGTAGTTGTGCCGTCGATGATTCCCATCGGCGAACTGCTCTGACATCAGAGTAGTGATTAAGTGACTGGTGTACGTTAAGAAAATGTGAAATGAATAGACTTAGGCATTGGGCTTATGCATCTACACTAGGACTATAGTAATATCCACCTCGGTTACAGTTATAAAATTAATTCACTTAAGCTACAGTCTGATACACGAGGACGTATTGAAAACAAACGCCTCGGAATTTTTTATGTTAACACTCTTTAAGCTTTTTGCACTACTGGCCATTAAAATTGCTACACCAAGAAGAAATGCAGAGAACTTACATGTGATTACATTTTCACGCAATTTGGGTGCGTATCCTGAGAAATCAGTACCCACGACAACCACCTCTGGCCGTAATAACGGCCTTGATACGCCTGGGCATTGAGTCAGAGCTTGGATGGCGTGTACAGGTACAGCTGACCATGCAGCTCCAACACGATACCACAGTTCATCAAGAGTAGTGACTGGCGTATTGTGACGAGCCAGTTGCTCGGCCACCATTGACCAGACGTTTACAATTGGTGAGAGATCTGGAGAATGTGCTGGCCAGGGTAGCAGTCGAACATTTTCTGTATCCAGAAAGTCCCGTACAGGACCTGCAACATGCGGTCGTGCATTATCCTGCTGTAATGCATGGTTTCGCAAGGATGGAATGAATGGTAGAGCCATGGGTCGTAACACATCTGCAATGTAGCGTTCAAAGTGCCGTCAATGCGAACAAGAGGTGACCGAGACGTGTAACCAATGGCACCCCATAACATCACGCCGGGTGATGCGCCAGTATGGCGATAACGAACACACACTTCCAATGAGCGTTCACCGCGATGTCGCCAAACACGTATGCGACCATCATGATGCTGTAAACAGAACCTGAATTCATCCGAACAAATGACGTTTTGCCATTCGTGCACCTAGGTTCGTTGTTGAGTACACCATCGCAGGCGCTCCTGTCTGTGATGCAGCGTCAAGGGAACCGCAGCCATGGTCTCCGAGCTGACAGTCCATGCTGCTGCAAACGTCGATGAATTGTTCGTGCAGATGGTTGTTGTCTTGCAAACGTCCCCATCTGTTGACTCAGGGATCGAGACGTGCCTGCACGATCCGTTACGGCCATGCGCATAAGATGCCTGTCATCTCGACTGCTAGTGATACGAGGCCGCTGGGATCCAGCACGGCGTTCCATATTACCCTCCTGAAAACACCAATTCCATATTCTGCTAACAGTCATTAGATCTCCACCAACGCGAGCAGCAATGCAACTGGAAGCAGTTAATTCCATAAATTATCTGGGAGTACGCATTAGGAGTGATTTAAAATGGAATGATCATATAAAGTTGATCGTCGGTAAAGCAGATGCCAGACTGAGATTCATTGGAAGAATCCTAAGGAAATGCAATCCGACAACAAAGGAAGTAGGTTACAGTACGCTTGTTCGCCCAATGCTTGAATACTGCTCAGCAGTGTGGGATCCGCACCAGGTAGGGTTGATAGAAGAGATAGAGAAGATCCAACGGAGAGCAGCGCGCTTCGTTACAGGATCATTTAGTAATTGCGAAAGCGTTACGGAGATGATAGATAAACTCCAGTGGAAGACTCTGCAGGAGAGACGCTCAGTAGCTCGGTACGGGCTTTTGTTGAAGTTTCGAGAACATACCTTCACCGAAGAGTCAAGCAGTATATTGCTCCCTCCTACGTATATCTCGCGAAGAGACCATGAGGATAAAATCAGAGAGATTAGAGCCCACACAGAAGCATACCGACAATCCTTCTTTCCACGTACAATACGAGACTGGAATAGAAGGGAGAACCGATAGAGGTACTCAGGGTACCCTCCGCCACACACCGTCAGGTGGCTTGCGGGGTACGGATGTAGATGTAGATGTAGATACGATAAACCGCAATCGCGATAGGCTACAATCCAACCTTTATCAAAGTCGGAAACGAGATGTTACACATTTCTGATCCTTACACGAGGCATCACAACAACGTTCGTGTATGAGAAATCGATTGGAAACTTTCCTCATAGCACGTTGTAGGTGTCACCACCGGCGCCAACCTTGTGCGAATACTCTGAAAACCTAATTGTTTGCATATCTCAGCATCTTCTTCCTGTCGGTTAACTTTCGCGTCTGTAGCACGTCATCTTCGTGGTGTAGCAATTTTAATGGCCAGTAGTGTAATAAAACAAACGTTATTAATATTCAGCATCTTTATTCTTCATGTCTACATATTTGCAGTTTTCTGCCTTTAGAGGGCTTTGAATTGTAGCGTGTACCATGGCGGTGTGCAACGTAGCTACGCCGATGTGTGAGAAACGGCATGCAGTAACCGAGTTTCGAACGAGAAGGTTTCGGCCGCACGTGGAGCATTCTCGTCTTCAGCGTGACAATACAAGATTACACACAAGCGCTGCGACATCTCCAACAATCCGATGCCATGGATTCAGTGTCGTCGATCATCCTCCAAACGGCCCCGACTTGGCTCAATCCGATTTTCATCTGTTTCCAAAGCTTGAAGAGCGCCTTCGAGAACTTCATTTTGATAGTGAGGAGGCGTTGCAAGCAGAGGTGAGGCTGTAGCTGCGTCAACGAAGTAAAACATTCTACAGTGACATCAACAAACTGGTTTCTCTTTCGGAGAAATGTGTTCATCGCCACGGTGACTACGTTGAAAAATAAGTACGTAGCAAGCAGTATAAAGACGTATAATGTTAACAACGTTCGTTTAATTTAATAAGCTTTAATAGTTTTCACATAATACATTCAGAAGCATCACTTTTCATCACGCCCTCGTATTTCATATTTCTGTCTGATGGGATGAGATTATTGCTAGTCAAAGTATCGTTTCAGGCAAAAACCTAATTTTTTTTCAATGATGCATCCTTGTTTAGGAGGTTAATATCGGAACTAGAAATCTTCTGACATATACTCAGCAGTGGGAAGCCCTTTGGCCCGCTCCTAGTTCCCTGGAACCTGGCAGTAAAGTCTACGATCCGCTTTGCCAAACTGGCTTGCCAACAAACAGCACGACGAAACAAATACTGTGGAATGCACTGAGGCACATTTCAGTGCAGGTCGCACAAGTAATCAACGTTACTGTTTTCACACAAATCTACAAATGTACGTACATACGCCATGCTCAGGTACTTCTCTCGGCAAATGAATTGATAAAGCGCCAACACAATACATCGAACCAAATTTCATGGATTTTTTTCTTAAATGTAAGGGAAATGTCACAAATCGAAGAACTCTTGGCAAAAATTCTCTGTAGGGATTTCTCTTTCCCAAACTCGCTGAAACTAGACAGCTAACGTGAAGTGATACACAAATACAACAAACGCCTCCTTTATTTTATGAACTTTCATCCAGAATTTGCATTCAGCTTTTTGGTCTTGGTGTGGCGTGGGTGAAATTATTTTCAACTGGTCAGATCTAAATAACCACTAAGCGTGTTTCACATTCAGATCATTTTCGTATTCATTTACGTACAACTTTACTTTTCGTCTATTACTGTTACGGTTGTTATTGACATGTCTTACGCTTTTATGTAATTTACATGCTGATGTGATTCGTTCATTACTGCTTGGCTGGCATTTAACGTGACGTCGAGAATCTCCAATCAAGAAAAATGATTCAGTATATTTTCTGAAAAACTCTCCTAAAAATAGTAACTACTGTGAAATGTACCATACACACAAAGCTTAATCCCAACCTACGTTTCCACTAACTGTTGTCATAATTAACGTCATTTATTAACAATAAACAGTGCTCAAACACCTTCCCACAGAAGTAAGATCCTTTTCTCCACTATACTGAATAATCGATTACACTGGTTTCTAATAGAACCTAAACAAGGTTCTGAAACTTTGTCGCGTGTTGAAAATTGATTTATTCAACTGTCGGTGTGTTAATCATCGTACTGTATTGCGGTTGCACGGACAACGTGAACACAAACATCACCTCCGGTTGATCTATCACTGCTGAAGCCATGGTATAAAAGGAGTCAGCCGGGCAGAAAATAGATAGAATATTCAGTGGTATAAGTCCAATAGCTTGTGCCATGTTTGTACTTGCTGCTCAGTTACTCAAACGAAGCGCCCACTTAATTTCCAAAATCATTTATTTTGTGTGGGCTTTTAATGTATTTGTTTTACGATTGCTGAACTGCATAAACTGTGGTACCGTGCCTCTTGACACACTTCGTTCTGAATGATTTATTGACGCCAGAAATACGTCAAAAGTTGGTTATGGCTTCTAAAGACCGCATCCTTTCATTTTCAACCATGAAGAAGTGGGTGATCAAATTTAAACGCGCTGTGCTTCTTCTCCCTTATCTACATTCTAATAAAATTCCTTTAATATATTTTAGTGTCGTGGATGTTTCTGAGGGAAGGTACAATAAAGATATCCATTCGTGTCTGTCGTCAATTCTTTTGTATCTAACTTCCAATAAAATTCCTTTCCTCCAATTAAATGCAGTAGCTCGCTTGAATTTCCGCTACGATTCTCTGCTAAGCGCTCGTTAATGAGTCTTCTTAATCACACGTCTCATTTGGTCCTCTAACAAGCCTAAAAGCTCCTTCCGCGTTCCACTTCCTGCAAAAATGCTGCACTGCCGATAGACACTGACTCAGTTGGTATGGGTCCAAACACTAACGATTTCTTGAGTTATGTAGTACAGCTAATAATCGCATAGTTATAAGCCAGGGAACAACTATTGAGATTTATATTTCCGGCTGATGATATTACCAGGTTTAAGCCAGCGGTCCTGTTACAGAGTTCACAGGTAGCATACGAGGGTCGTTCTATAATCAATGCTCCACAATTTTTTTTCTCAGAATACATTCATTCTTAAGAATTAGAATTTTGTGTCAATATCAGTTAACATTTCTGTTACATGTACTGCTTTTCTACGTAGTGTCTGCCACAGTCTATGATGTAACAACTGCATTGTGTAACAGCATATGTTCTCTGTTGGTACAAGCCGTTGACCTATGCTCGAAGCCATGTTTTCACTGCGTGAATTACGCAGTCATCATCTTCAAAGTGTGTCCCACGTAATTAATTCTTAAGTTGTCCCAACTGCTGGAAATCCGAGGGAGCCAGGTCTTGCGTGTAGGGTGGATAAGGTAATGATTTGCAATAAAACTTGGCGATGCGTTTACGGATTGCAACGGATTGTGAGACTTCTGTCTGGGCGTGCTTTCTCCTGTTAGAGCAAGTTTTCTTTTATTTTTTTTATTTTTTTTTAATTTTCTGATTTTGTTCAGTGGTTTCACATATGCCCCTGAATTATCGCTTGACCATTTTGGCAACACATCCACGAGAATGACACTTTCAGTGTCTGAAGAGAGTGCCATTATCGCTTAACCAGCAGCAGCAGATGCCTAGAATTTTTTCCTTTCTGGTAATTGCTGGTGATGCCACTCCAGTAACTGCCTTTTTGTTTCAGAGTCATAGCGATGTACTTGGGTCTCGTCACCTGTAACAATCCTTGTCACAATGGCCTGTCCATTGACCTTGAACTGCCCCAGCAGTTCAGATAAAATGCATTCTCTTTAAAGCTTGCGGTTTGTTCTGGCATTCGTGGAACCCATCTTGAGCACACCTTTGAATATCCAAGAGCCTCAATCATTGCACACGTACTTACATCGCTCACCGATAGCTGTAGAGTCATATGTCGAGCTGTAACGCGACTGTGAGCACGAATAACGGCATCCGCACGATTCAGCATGTCGGGAGCAGTGGCTGTGACAGGACGACCTGAAGGTGACGAATCATGGAGCTCAGTTTCTGCTCTTCCCGACGCTTGAAGTCTCTTTAGCCATTGCCCAACTGTACTCCTGCCAACCGCATCAAAACCGTACACTACATTCAAACATTCAAATGTTTATACACTCCTGGAAATTGAAATAAGAACACCGTGAATTCATTGTCCCAGGAAGGGGAAACTACATTGACACATTCCTGTGGTCAGATACATCACATGATCACATTGACAGAACCACAGGCACATAGACACAGGCAACAGAGCATGCACAATGTCGGCACTAGTACAGTGTATATCCACCTTTCGCAGCAATGCAGGCTGCTATTCTCCCATGGAGACGATCGTAGAGATGCTGGATGTAGTCCTGTGGAACGGCTTGCCATGCTATTTCCACCTGGCGCCTCAGTTGGACCAGCGTTCGTGCTGGACATGCAGACCGCGTGAGACGACGCTTCATCCAGTCCCAAACATGCTCAATGGGGGACACATCCGGAGATCTTGCTGGCCAGGGTAGTTGACTTACACCTTCTAGAGCACGTTGGGTGGCACGGGATACATGCGGACGTGCATTGTCCTGTTGGAACAGAAAGTTCCCTTGCCGGTCTAGGAATGGTAGAACGATGGGTTCGATGACGGTTTGGATGTACCGTGCACTATTCAGTGTCCCCTCGACGATCACCAGAGGTGTACGGCCAGTGTAGGAGATCGCTCCCCACACCATGATGCCGGGTGTTGGCCCTGTGTGCCTCGGTCGTATGCAGTCCTGATTGTGGCGCTCACCTGTACTGCGCCAAACACGCATACGACCATCATTGGCACCAAGGCAGAAGCGACTCTCATCGCTGAAGACGACACGTCTCCATTCGTCTCTCCATTCACGCCTGTCGCGACACCACTGGAGGCGGGCTGCACGATGTTGGGGCGTGAGCGGAAGACGGCCTAACGGTGTGCGGGACCGTAGCCCAGCTTCATGGAGACGGTTGCGAATGGTCCTCGCCGATACCCCAGGAGCAACAGTGTCCCTAATTTTCTGGGAAGTGGCGGTGCGGTCCCCTACGGCACTGCGTAGGATCCTACGGTCTTGGCGTGCATCCGTGCGTCGCTGCGGTCCGGTCCCAGGTCGACGGGCACGTGCACCTTCCGCCGACCACTGGCGACAACATCGATGTACTGTGGAGACCTCACGCCCACGTGTTGAGCAATTCGGCGGTACGTCCACACGGCCTCCCGCATGCCCACTATACGCCCTCGCTCAAAGTCCGTCAACTGCACATACGGTTCACGTCCACGCTGTCGCGGCATGCTACCAGTGTTAAAGACTCCGATGGAGCTCAGTATGCCACGGCAAACTGGCTGACACTGACGGCGGCGGTGCACAAATGCTGCGCAGCTAGCGCCATTCGACGGCCAACACCGCGGTTCCTGGTGTGTCCGCTGTGCCGTGCGTGTGATCATTGCTTGTACAGCCCTCTCGCAGTTTCTGGAGCAAGTATGGTGGGTCTGACACACCGGTGTCAATGTGTTCTTTTTTCCATTTCCAGGAGTGTAGATCTTCTGTCTCCGCAACCAAGGATCAATTATAGTACGTTGCTTCTAACAGGTGTCTAGCATAGGGCCCCTATAGTTCTGCTCCACACCAGACAACAAATTTGAAGCACCTACATGGGCGTTTTCTTAAATATACACTGATGGCCGGCTAGGGTGGCCGAGCGGTTCTATTCGCTACAGTCTGGAAGCGCGCAACCGCTACGGTCGCAGGTTCGAATCCTGCCTCCGGCATGGATGTGTGTGATGTCGTTAGGTTAGTTAGGTTTAAGTAGTTCTAAGTTCTAAGGGACTGATGACCTCAGCAGTTAAGTCCCATAGCGCTCAGAGCCATTTGAACCATACACACTGATGAGCCAAAACATTACGATCACCTGCTTAATATGTAGTCTGTCCGTGCATGGGACGAAAAACATCACAGATTCTGCGTATCAGGGATCCGAAAGTTTGTTGGTAGGTTTGCGGACGTATGTGGCATTAGATGCGTACGCACGGGTCCTGTAATTCCCGTAAACAACGGGCCGCTGATTGCTGTACGCGCTGCTGGCGCTTGATAGCGACCCAGATGGGTTCCATAGGATTTACATCAGGCGAATTCGGTTGCCAAGACATCAATGTGAGTTCACTATCATGATTATCAAACCACTGTAGCGCGGTTCTGGCTCCAAGACATGGACAGTTATACTACTGAAAGATGACATCGCCATGGGGGAAAATAACAAGCATAAAAGGATGGAGGTGGTCCGCAGCTGTACGCATGTCCAATGCAAGCACAGAAGAATGTCTTCCATAGCATCATACTGCTCCCATCACCCTGAGTCCGTGGCGTGCTGCACGTTTCGAGCCACCGTTCACCTCGATGACGCTCTTTGTGGAGACGCCCGGCGACCTAGTGTAGCAAAAATGTGGTTCACCCGAAGAGCAGACACTCTTCCATTGATCGACATTTGAATCCCGATTGCCCTGTGCCCCCTGCAAACGTAATTGACGATGTCGCTGGGTCAACATGTGAACACGTAGGAGTGATCTGCTATGGAACACGCTGTTCAACAATGTACGATGTACAGCGTGCTCCCAAGCACTTGTGCGTGCACCAGCATTATACTCTTTCGGTAGAGATGCTACAGATCATTATCTGTCCTACTTTACACAGCAGACAAGCCTCCGAACCCGATGTTCTGTGAAGAGTCGTGGACGTCCATCCATTTAGCACCTAATGGTGGTTTCACTATCCTTCTAGCTCTTTCCACAGATGCTCACGACAGTAGCACATGAACATTCGATCAGCTTCGCCGTTTTCGAGATACTCGTTCACAGGCCTTGTGTAATAATAATCTGTCCTTTGCCAAAATCGATTATCTCAATGGATTTCCGGATTTGGGACCCATATCTTCGCTAGGGTGATCCCCCGTCCATGTCTGCTCAGCTTACATAGTTTTGATACCGCGTCTCGTGCCTGAAACACCTACAGGCGGCATCCAATGTCGCGATGGCATGATGGCGTGTATTAGCGACTGTAAAAGAAATTGGAGCATTCTTTATTGAACGATACTCGTGATAACTAAGGCAGTTGTTATTATAACCTCACTACTCTTCGATAACGCTGATCACTGCCCACATCTCGTGGTCGTGCGGTAGCGTTCTCGCTTCCCGCGCCCGGGTTCACGGGTTCGATTCCCGGCGGGGTTAGGGATTTTCTCTGCCTCGTGATGGCTGGGTGTTGTGTGTTGTCCATAGTTTAGTTAGGTTTAAGTTGTGCTAAGTTCTAGGGGACTGATGACCATAGATGTTAAGTCCCATAGTGCTCAGAGCCATTTGAACGATTTTGATCACTGGTACAAGCCATTAGACAGGA